>NC_137075.1:63745414-64357914 GCF_951640355.1 Cnephaeus nilssonii
TCCCATTTATCAATCATGTAACAGTGTTAAACATTTTCATAGTTAAAATCATATTGTCTTCCCTGATGTCAATTAGTTGTTCCTGATAACCAATTGAAAGATGTTATATTTTTACATTAAAAAAAATTCACTAATGAAGGCCTGGGGAAGGGGATGGGGTGGGAAGGGGGAGGGTTAGGACGGGGGGGAGGGGCAAGGTAGAAGGGGTCAAAGGAGGACATATGTAATACTTTCAACAATAAAGCTTTAAAATTTTTTTTAAAAATCTGAACAGAATAAACTGGTGAATATAATAGAATCAGGGGCATAGAGAGGGAGTGGACTGACAATTCTTGGGGGGAAGGGGATGTGGGGGGTGTGGAAAGAGACTGGACAAAAATCGTACACCTATGGATGAGGACAGTGGGGGGAGGGAGGTAAGAGCAGAGGGTGGGTGGGAACCGGGTGGAGGGGAGCTATGGGGGGAAAAGAGGAACAACTGTAATAATCTGAACAATAAAGATTTATTAAAAATAAAAATAAATAAATAAATAAATAAATAAAGCTTAATACTATCCTATTATAAAATCCCATAATTAAGAGGAATTTCAAAGACATAACAAGAGTGGATTTAGGGAATCTAAACTCTTTTATGTTTTAAATTAAGAGGTAGAACCCATCAGCTTATGGGATTTGAATAACTTTAATAGATAAGGAGTAAAATAGTCTACAGGTCTGGAACTGTGAAAATAGGACATGGTTTTAGCAGTTTTCATGATAGTACCTAAAAAGTTTCCTAAATGGGCTGATTCTCTGAAAGCAGTGGGCTTCTTTCCCTCTCTGCACCTCTCTTCTGTGTTCGTTTTTTTGTGTGCATCTCTTCCTGTGTGTGTTTTTTAAGTCACTGTCTTCCTATGTATTATTGTTGCTCTTACTCTTAATTACTGTCCCTTTCTTCCCCTCCTCTGCTGTTTTCCAACTTCCCAATTTACTTACTGATAAAAGCTAAGCACAACATGTATTTTACTTTTTTAAATATATTTTTATTGATTTTTTACAGAGAGGAAGGGAAAGGGATAGTTAGAAACACCAATGAGAAACATCAATCAGCTGCCTCTGGCACGCCCCCTACTGGGGATCAAGCCTGCAACCAAGGTACATGCCCTTGACCAGAATTAAACCCAGGACCCTTCAGTCCATGGGCCAACACCCTTATCCATTGAGCCAAACTGGTTAGGGAAAAGTGCATTTTAAATGTTATTTTTCATTATTTGCAATCTATTATCGATTTGAGAGAGACTCATGCATCGGTTGCCACCCACATGTGCCTCTACTTGGGACCTGCAACCCAGGTATGTGCCCTTGACCAAGAATCAAACCCATAATCCTTGTTGCATGTGGGCTGATGCTGAAACCTCTGAGCTACATTAGCCAGGGCTGTTCTTTGTTTTTAATATAACACACAGGTTATATAGAACTTTTTGTCTTTTGCTTTTCCCAAACCCCAACTCTGGTATTTTTAAGTAGTTACTGATTGACTTCTCTCTGTAGGTAAGAGGTCCTCTATAGAAAAAAGGTTCCCTACTCCCATTTTATTTTATTATTACTAGTGGCCCGGAGCCCGAAAGAGTGTTGGCCCATGGACTGAAGGGTCCCGGGTTTGATTCTGATCAAGGGCATGTACCTTCCCAGCCTGGCCTGCACCCTCTCCAATCTGAGACCCCTTGGGGGATGTTCGATCCCTATGAGATCAGGCCTAAACCAGCAGTTGGACATCCCTCTCACAATCCAAGACCACTGGCTCCTAACCGCTCACCTGCCTGCCTGCCTTATCACCCCTAACCATTCTGCCTGCTGGCCTGCTCGCCCCAACAGCCTCCACCGCAGCCTTCTCGCCCCCAACTCCCCCCTTGCTGGCCTGATCACCCCCAACTGCCCCCCCTGCCAGTCTGCTTGCCCTCAATTGCACCCCCTGCTGGCCTGCTTGCCCCAAACTGCCCCCCCCTCTGCCGGCCTGCTCACCCCCCCCCAATTGCCCTCCCCTCCTGGCCTGATTGCTCCTAACTGCCTCTGCCTTGGCCCCGCCACCATGAATTTGTCCGGAAGGATGACTGGAAAGTCTCCCAGTCTAATTAGCATATTTACCCTTTTATTAGTATAGAGGCCTGGTGCATGGGTGGGGGCCGGCTGGTCTGCCCTGAAGGGGGTCTCCTTTGGGGGCAGGGCTGGCCTGGGCAAGGAGCCTGGGGCAGTTTGCAGGCTGGCCATGCCCCCATCGGGGTTGGGATCCCCGCTGAGGGGCGAGGCCAGCCTGGGCAAGGGGCTGAGGGCCGTTTTCAGGCTGGCCACACACCCTTCGGGTGGGGGACCCCACTTGGGGGCGTGGCCGGCCTGGGTGAGGGGCTGAGGGCCATTTGCAGGCTGGCCACGCCCCCATCGGGGTGAGGGTTGCCACTGGGGGCGTGGCCAGCCTGGGCGAGGGGCCATTTGGGGGAGGTTTACAGGATGGCCGAGCCCCTGGCTTTGTCCAGAAGGATGTCTGGAAGGTCTCTGGAAGGTCTCCCAGTCTAATTAGCATATTACTCTTTTATTAGTATAGATTCTAATCTTCACCTGAGGATGTTTCTATTGATTTTTTAGAGAGAGAGGAGGGGCAAGAAAGAGAGAGAGAAATATTGATATGAGAGAAAAACTGATTGGTTGGTTGCCTCCTTTATGCACTCCGACTGCAGATTAAACCTGCAACCTAGGTATGTGCTCTGACCAGGAATCAAGCCAGCAACATTTTGGTGCATGCTCCTACCAACTAAGCCACCCGGACAGGGCCCTACTCCCATTTTAATTCATTAACCCAGAAAGATAAGACCTACTCCAAAATTCCCTAAAGCTTTACTCACTAGACCTTCAATTTCAAGTACACAGCTCTCTATCCTGCCACCAAAGAAAAGAATCAGTCCTCTTTAGAGCTTATAAGTCAAGTTTCCTAGAACTGGATGTTCTTTACAGATGTGTAACCACTGGCCTAAACCAGTCAATATCCACAGGGTCTAACTCTAATTCACCCAGAATCCTACTAAAAAAAAGTAAGTTCATAAAAATGTCTATGTTTCCACAACTTAAGAAAGAGCTACTAACTGATTTTTCACTTTTTTGCGAAAGACCAAATAGATACTTGGCTGGCAGAATAACCTGGTATTCCAGATAAAGTACTTTCTGAAGTTGTTTTTAATAATGATTCAAGATTCACTTACTGTCTTCCTCTGTTGAGTGGGTTCCTTCAGAAATGTAGATTTCCAACTAGGAAAAAAAATATTAAAAGCAAAACATTTAGGGCAGTCTAAGATGATGAATGAAGTGGAATGTAAAATGGACTCAACAGTCTAGGGAAGAAAGCCCAAATCCTTTTTCCACTATCAAAGACTTAGGAACAAATCCCTCAGATTCGTCTCTAAAACAAGGGCTTAAATGAGTAGGATTTTTAATTTTGGTCATCTGGGAAAGGTCTGCAGAGAGCATTCCATTTTTTAATATACAACTAATGTAATTTTATACAAATAAGATCTTATATGTTTTACTCACGGAAATCCCTCTTTTGCACTCTAATTCTTCCTCCCAAATCAGTATCTAAACTTGCTCCCTACCCCACCTCTCAATAAAGCTACATTAATAATCTAGTGTAGTTTCTTCCATATTTTTCTTCTACACCACCCATAATCTAACACATATTTCACACACACATACACCCTAAGGTTGGACATTCCTTTTTATTTCTTATTTTACAAAAATGGGATCACAGTATATAGTTCTCAGTATCCTCCTTTTCTCATCCATTTTTACCTTGACAAATTTATTCTAAGTACAATATAGGTTAAGCTAACCCTCCTGGTTCTGCTCTACTCACTCCCTCATAAGCTATCCTCCAAGAACCAGAGCTTTTGAGTCAAACCCACAAAATTACTGCAAATCCTATGGTAAATAAGTCATGTTATATGATAAAGACATGTTTACTTCCCAGAGAACAATGGAGCATATGAACTAATTCTTTGTTGTTTATTAATCCTCACCCAAGGATATTTTTTCCATGGATTTTTTTTTAAGAGAGAGTGGAAGGAATAGGGAGAGATAGAGAGAGAGAAACATCAATGGGAGAGAGACACATCTATCAGTTGCCTCCCACATATGCCCTGACCAGGGGCAGGGAGGGAAACTGCAACCCAGGTAATGCCCTTCACCAGAATCAAACCCACGACCCTTCAGTCTGTGGGCCGTGCTCTAACCAATGAGCCAAAAAGGCTAGGGTTGAACTAATTCTTATATAATTATTTACTACTAAGATGTTTTACATGAGTGAAAAAATCATAGCATATCATGGCTAATGGAGACCTTAGAGATCATCTAGCCCAGTCTTTTTTTTTTTTTTGGTGGGGGGCAGGGGGGGACCCCCAATAAACAAGGACTTATTTGGAAATTTCTAAACCTGCCTAAAGTGGCACTTTCCAAGACTTAAGCCTACCTTCCTAACAAGTTCTCCCCACCTCCTCCTGCCCTCCACCAAGCAAGCACACCCATACCTCAGGCCATGCCAGAGAACTTGAGTGTCCCCTTCCGCTAAGAGGCTTTATAGCCCTGGACCCAAGAGCTAGGGTGGCAGCCCTCTGGCATCCCAGGAGATGATGGTGGCCAGAGCCACTGGCATAGATTGAAGCAAGAAAATAAAGGAGAGGGCACCAAATAGGATTCCCTAAAAAAAAAAAAAATATCCCCTGCACAAAAAAAGTGGGTCCTGCATAGGAGTACCTGCTCCCCAAATAATGTAAATACCCAAAGGAAAAGAAAAAAACAGCAACAAGGCTGGGCTAGTAGGAATGGCAAAGAACTTCGGTTTACAAAAGCTAGGAAGACTGTAAGTTGTGTCCCTCTTCCTTGCCCAGCTCCCCAAGAGCCAGCCAGGACACTCGCCCCAAAACGGAGTCTGTAAACAAGCAAAGCCAAGGGCCTTTGGTTTTGAAACCTATCAGTTATAATATCAAAGCAAGGCCTCCAGTAGTCCTACTTGGGCCTGCCTGCAGGGGACAGAGGCATCCGTTGTGAACCCAACTGAAGCCAACCCATCAAGTAAGTAATAAGGCTTTAGGGGTCAAGCCACAAGGAATTCTACCACTACATTTATGAAACTAAAGCTGGGAAGTAGAAGGTGACAGGAGATACCCCTCACTCCCTTCTTTATCCTGTGTCTGTGTCTGTGTCTGTAGTCTCAGATGATGGTCCCTTCCAGGCTGAGAAGGAAGGGAGGGATCCCTGTTCAGTTAGGTCAGGCAAATTCCCAGCATCTGTTCCAGTTCCTGCCTTGGCTGCTGCATCTTGACAAAGATATCCATTCACACTGCTTCCTGGGTCCAGGGCTAGTTGGTGGAAAGCATCTCATCTCTCAGGATTCCCAATCACATCAGAGATGATCTTGAGGTCTTGGTGCTGTGAACGAAGTCATTCCTGGATGCAATCTGGGGGTCAGTGCTAAAGCTGAGCATGAAATCCCTCTGGGTCTTCAGCTGATTGATGGACTCTTGATATCAAGGGAGGCAATCTCCTATTGATTGGTGGTAGAGGCCAGAAAATTGCTCATCTGAGCCTTGAGTGGGTTGTCTATCTCCAATGGCATAACAAGCTGTCTTCTTCTGGTTAGGGTCCAACCTAAGGATATGGTTGATAACAATGGGTTCTGGGTGCTACAGCAACCCAGCCAGCTTCATGGGAATCTCGGAGAAACAGAGTCAACCACAGCTGAGATCTGGCAAAAGTAATGGTAGGAGTTGATGTACCCATGCTCATGCTCATCCTGTAGCTGGTGGTGTTTGATATAAAGCCACAGGGGCTGCACTCCCAGCAGCCTTGCCAACACGGGTCCAACTTGTACTGGGGAGGCTGATGATCCACATGAGCAAGAGGGTACACTTGACATTGAGATCTCCAGGCCATTTCACCTGCAAGCCATCTGTCTGCTGGGTGGTGGGCATCTGATGCCTCTCCAATAGGTGGTTGTCAGGTCAGCACAGTTCCTTATCTAGCTCAATGACGAGGCTCTTAAAGAACGAAGAGAACTTCCTCTTCTGTTTGCTAGGATCCTCCAGGAGTTTTCTCTCCGCTCAGAGTTCCCAGGAAGCCACCTTGTCCCCTGCTGGGGTTCCCCATAGTTCCTGCACTGTCACCTTCTGCCTTGCTAGGACTGAACATATTGGAAATATAGATCCACAGCTTTCGTTTTCACGGCAGAGGCTTTTTGATGGCCTCCTGGATCTCCATCTGCTTGCAAGCAACGGTCTGGTCCAGCTTCCACTCAAAAGTCAAAAGATCCATGTACACCTGAGACTCTGGGACAAGCTCCCAAATTTGCTGAGGTAGAACCTTATCTGCCAACTTCTTCCTCATTAACCTGCAGTGCTGGTAGGCATTGGGGCTGGGCCTGGGGCACAAGCAGGCATTTTCGGAAGGGGTCCATCATGGTAGGTGGCATGCCAGGCCACTAGTACTGCACTCAGGGCCTGCAGAGCCCATGGGGTGGAAGGCAGCAGCCCCAGGTCTCCCTCATACCTCCAGCTGGCCCTGGCCTCCTGAGCACTGGTCCTGGGTTGGTTTGCATAATACTAACTCTTATTCTAGACACAAAGTAACAGATATAAAACCTTTGGTTTAAAATTAAGCATGATTCATTATTCTGAAAAATGGTAAATAAAGGAGAGTCAGCATTTACCCTATTTCTTTCTCTTTTTATTTTTCCAGAGAGGAAGGGAGAGGGAGAGATAGATAGAAACATCAATGATAAGAGAGAATCATTGATCGGCTGTCTCCTGCATGCCCCCTACTGGGGATCAAGCCAGCATGTGCTCTTAACCAGAATCAAACCCAGGACCCTTCAGTCTGCAGGTTGATGCTACCCACTGAGCAACCGGCTAGGGCTATCTTGCTATTTCTATACGAACTATACCTCAGGGTAGCCAAATAAACGGTTTGATACCTTGCAAGAATAAAAGATTCTAAAATTGAGAGGTTTCTTCTTTTTTTTTTCAGCAAAACAAAATAACGTATAACTTTTTTTTCTTACAAATAAAATAACATTTTTCTTAAAACAAAAAACAAGAACACCATATTTTAACTAGGTAGCACCTATTTTGTCAGAATGTAATTTGTTGCTAACCCACCTTACTTAAAAAAAAAATCTTCATAGTTGAAAGTATTACATATATTCCTCCTTTCCCCCCATTGACCCCTTCTAGTCCACCCCCACCACCTAATTTTTTTTTATAAGAGGAATATTCATCAATAAGCATTAACTCAGCAAGTACAGAGACTTTAAGGAATGGCATCTCAACCGGCCGGCGTGGCTCAGGGGTTGAGCATTGACCTATGAACCAAGAGGTCATGGTTCAATTCCCCAATCAGGGCACATGCCCAGGTTGGGGGCCCAACCCCCAATGTGGGGCACACAGGAGGCAGCCAAACAATGAATGACTCTCTCCCATCATCAATGCCTCTCTCCCTCCCTCCCTCTCTCTCTCTCTTCCCTCCTCTCTGAAATCAATAAAAATATATTAAAAAAAAAAAAAAAGAATGGCATCTCTTGCTAGTGAGTCAAATCTCAGAAATGCAAAAGACTCTCTAAACAACCGTGGTCTTAAGTATGGAAACACAGAGATTGACAGGCTGCCTTCTTTCTCTTTATGTCATCAAGCCTGATAAAGAAAAGACCTGGTCAACAGCATTAAGTAAAAATGATGACTTAATAAGGTAATGATTCATTCATGAATAAATATTAATAAACACATTCTAATAAACTTGGCTAATTGTTATTGAAATATTTTACATTCTTTTTCATTTGTGAGAAAAGCAATTTGTAAATGTTTTTAAGTTCTCTATATACTACATTTGGCTAAAAAATTTCTCAATACTGTATTTTCTAACTTACAAATATTCTAAAACCAGATATAAATTTGGGGGAGCCAATAGACCTAAATCAAAGATAAAAGCAAATATTGCCTCAACCTTTTGACCTTAAATCACCGAATAAGATGGACTCCTCTGAACTGTATGTTCAACTTGGCAAATGGAGTCACTGCAGTTAGCTACAAAGCAAAACCAGCAGAGTGGGTATATAGGTGGCTATTAATGGGCCAACAGTGGTTTGTCCCACAGTCTCTGAGAAAGTGAGAGCCCAGTAGTGGACTAGTAACTACTAGGCCAGCAGAGTAGTGATTACAGAGGTTGACAGATAAAAAATTCCAACAAGTTTTATCTATGATAACTATTACTGGCAACTTACTGACTATATAAATTTTAAATTTAAATGTTTTGATTATGGGAAAGTTAAAATATATATTAAAAATAGAACACTATAATGAATCCCATGTACCATTACTGTGTTTCAATAATTAGCCAATCATGTTCATCTATACCTTCCACACACCTACTAGTGCCCATATTATTCTGAAACAAGTTCTAGATCATATCATTTCACCTATAAATATTTCAATACTAGTGGCCTGGTGCACGGATTCATGCACATTGAAAGGAAATTAATTAGAAGAAATATTTTAATATTGCTATTCACCCTTTCTCTATAAGTGTCAGAGATGAAAGAAAATTAGTAAAATGTACATGAAAATAATATATAAATTCATTAATAAACAATAATATGATATAACAACAAAGACATATGAAAACAACAAAAAGATGATATAAAAACAACAAAAACATGATATAAAAAATCGATAAAAACAATGACTGATAAATTGATTAAACTTATTCTAATATCTCCCTGTATACATTAAGAGTAAAAACACTTTCAGAGTGCTTGACTAATTTCCCTTGTGATGAAGTATTTACAACTTTAACATCACATGCTCTTCAACTCGAGAGAAAGCAACATATAACTCCATTTCATCAGAGAAATTTAGGGATAGGCAAAATTGACATGTAACACCACATGTGTTACATTCCACCACAACTGTGTTCGATAACTGTATCCTCATTTACCTCATTTTCGCTATGAAGGCAGTTCCTACCACTACTGGTAGTACTTGTCGATGACTGTTCTTCATACATTTTTTGTCGACGCCGCCGGCTTCTTTCAGCTTCAGAGGTACGTTGTGCCAATCGTTGTTCTTCAGACATATTCTGTAGACGACGTCGCTTTCTTTCGGCTGCAGAGGTACGTTGTGCCAATCTTTGTTCTTCAGACATATTCTGTCGACGCCGCCGGCTTCTTTCGGCTTCAGAAGTACGTTGTGCTAATCGTTGTTCTTCAGACATATTCTGTAGACGTCGTCGCTTTCTTTCGGCTGCAGAGGTACGTTGTGCCAATTTTTGTTCTTCAGACATATTCTGTCGACGACGCCGGCTTCTTTCGGCTTCAGAGTTACGTTGTGCCAATCGTTCTTCTTCAGACATATTCTGTAGACGACGTCGCCTTCTTTCGGATGGAGAAACATATGGTGGCAATTCTTGGTCATCAGGCATATTATATCGACGACGACGCTTTATTTGGGGATTGTCCTCGACAATTAGTCTGACAAGAGTCCTCTTTGCACTGTCGCTGTTCTGTGCCCCATGCTTAACAACAGAAGCATAGAGAGCGATGGGCACTGGAGCTGAGACTGGCTGCTGGCTCTCAGAAACTGTAGTAGTTTCATCCACTGAATTATAATCTTCAACTTCAGAATCCTCAATGACATCACTGATTTTCTGCCATGGCTCCAGCTCCTCCTCCTCACATTCCATAAACAGGTCCTCATCCGCCAGGCTCCCGATGTCCGCCATGCTCCCGTGGTCACTGCTGGTAGTCTGACCTGGAGAAGGCACCAGAGAAGGCGCCAGAGAAGGCGCTGTCGCCTTAAAGGGACCTGCACTCGGAGAAGGGGTGAGAGCAGGGGAGGGGACAGGGGAAGAGGGAACTGTTGAAAGCTCATCTCCCTGAGGGTGCGAGGAAACCTCCCTCGGGCCCTGAGGGTGCGAGGAAACCTCCCTCTGGTTCCAGTGATTTGGGATGGATTTTTTTCCCCAGGGGGGAGGAGGGCCATGAGGGAGAGGGTGGGAGGACCAAGGAATGTGGCTCCATGTATAGGAGCTCTTGAGAGGTTTCTTGTGGCCCTTTTTATGTGGCTTTTACTTGGTTTAAAATATTTTGCACATGAAAAAATATTCAATATTATTAGCTACCAGGGAAATGCATATCAAAACCTCAATGAGCTATCACTTCAACACAGTAAGATAGCTATAATGAAAAATACAAGTATTGGTGAGGATGTGGAGAAATCAGAACTCTCATACACTGCTTTTGAAAATGTGAAATGATGGAGCAGCTGTGGAAAACAGTCTGGCAGTTTCTCAAAGGTTTAATATAGTTACCATATGATCCACTAATTTTACTCCTTAGGTGGAAAACAAATGGGAACATATGACCACACATAAACTTGTACACAAATGTTCACAGCAGCATTATTCATAATAGATGAAAAGTGGAAACTGCCCAAATGTCTACCAACTGATAAATAAATAGAATGTGGTATACCCACATAATGGAATAGTATAAGGCTATAAAAAGAAATGAAATACTGATACATATTACAACATAGATAAATTCTGAAAATATTTGTTTTTATTTTCTTTATTGATTTTGGAGAGAAAGAGAGAAACATTGATTTGTTGTTCCCCTTATGTATGCATTCATTGGATGATTCTTGTATGTGCCCTGACTGAGATTGAACTCACAAACTTGGTGTATTGGGATGATGCTCCACCCAAACTGAGCTACCTGGCGAGAGCCTTGAAAATATTATTTCATGAGAAAGAAGCCAGTCTTAAAAGATAACAAATTATATAATTCCATTTAAATGAAGCACCCAGAATAGGCAAATCTAGAGATAAAAAGTAGATCAGTGGTTGCCTAGAGATGGGGGAGAGTTTGGGAGAAATGGAGAATGACTGCTATCAGTATAGGGTTTCTCATTGGGATGATGATAATGTTCCAAAATTAATAGTGATTTTGCACAATTCAGTGAATATACTAAAAACTATTAAACTGTACACTTTACATAGGTGAATTATATAATTTGAATTAAATCTCAATAAAACTGTTATAAAATAACAACAAAAAACATCTTCCTTACCTTATGTTTAAATGGTAAACACCGCTGAAGTTTTACTCTTAAGCACAGCCCTGTGGAGGGAAAAAAAAAAGCCCCAATTATCCCTTCTTACTAGTTCATGAAAAAGCATACACCTGTGCTTAGGCATCCTATCTAATAAAGAGGGAATATGCTAATTGACCATCACTCCGTCACAAAGATGGCTGCACCCACAGCTGAGGCCAAGTTCCCATAAGGAGCCTTAACAAGCAATAAGCAGGGACCTGAGGCTACGCCTTCCCCCACCTGGGAGGGCTTGACAGGGGACCCCAGGAGGTGGCCCCCACCCAGCAGGGCTTGACAGGGTACCTCAGGCAGCACCCCCCACCCAGCAGGGCTTGACAGGGACCTCAGGCCGCGCCCACGCCCAGCAGGGCTTGACGGGGGACCTGAGGCTGCACGCCCCCTCCCGGTGCTGGGCTGGGGGACCTGAGGCTGCGCCCCCCCCGCCTGGCGGGGCTTGATGGAAGACCTAAAGGCACGCCCCCGGCCCCAGTCTGGGCTGGGGGACCTCAGGCCACGCCCCCCGTCCTGGTACCGGGCCAGGGGACCTGAAGCTATGTCCCCTGCCTGGCAGGGCTTGACAAGGGTGGGACTGGCCGGGTCTGGATCTAGCCCAATGGGGGGGTGGGCCGGCCAGGTCTGGGTCTCACGGGATTTTGAGGTGCATGTGGGTGGGCAGGGACTTGACTCTGGGTCCCATGGTGAGCCCCAGACTCTGACAGGAGGAAGGTTTTCATATACATTTTACTAACTTTTTTTCATCTCTGACACTTCTATTATAGAGAAAGGGAAAATAGCAATATTAAATTATTTCCTCTAATTAATCCCCTTTTAATGTGCACGAATTTCGTGCCCCAGGTCACTAGTCTCCATATAATACAGTAGCTGAAAACAGCTTTGGCTCAATCCATTGTAGGTCTCCACTGAGTCTCACACCATGCTAGCAACTTTAATATAGATATAGTCTTATGTATTCCTTATGATAATCCAGTAAGCCAAGTATTATCAATTCCACTCCACAAATTATGAAACCAAGGTCACAATGTAACTTGCCCAAGGTCAATGAGCTAATAAAGTGGCAGAGTTGGGATTGGAATCCAAGACTACTGCAAAGCCCAGGACCTTTCTACTATATTAATTTGCCTTTAAACAAGTCAGTTCACTCCTTAAACTCTACTGAATGCCCACAACAGGCCAGGCTACATAAAAATTTAAAAACACGTAAGAGGCACTTAAAAAGGAGCACAAGAAACCTCTCAAAGTTGGAATCCTATTCTATGCCTACAACGTACAAAGTTGTTTCCCTAAAACAAGTTCCTCTGAAGTTCAGTTTATCACCCCAATGCCAAGACATGGTTCTATAATTTTTCCAGTAAATTAAAAATTTTAATTTGTAAATTAAAACTGGGCTTAGAACAGACCCTTAGTGCCAATGTTCCACTTCTCCCCCACCTCAAAATAAGGAATGAAGGCCTGGCCAAGTGGCTCAGTTGGTTGGAGCAATGACCTATATACCAAAAAGGTTGTGGTTTCAATTTCCAGTCAGAGCATATAGCTAAGTTGCAGGTTCGATACTCTGTAAACCCATAAAGTTATGATACATCATGCTAATTGCTACTGTGGGTCAATATCAGCTAGAATAATTCAGAATTTTAAAATCCTATAAAATAAAAGGGTAATATGCAAACTGACCCTAACCACGGAACAACCGGGAACGACCAGTCGCTATGATGGGCACTAACCACCAGGGGGAAGACACTCAATGCAGGAGCTGGCCCCTGGTGGTCAGTGCACTTCTACAGGGGGAGGGCTGCTCAGCCAGAAGCCAGCTCATGGCTGGCCAGTGCAGCGGCAGTGACAGAGCTAAGGATGTCCGACTAATGGCCCAGGAGGAGCCGTTAGTCAGACATCCCCCAAGGGCTCCCGGGCTGCCAGAGAGATGTCTGAAGGCCAGCTTAGGCCCAATCCCCCCGGGGAGCAGGCCTAAACCTTCAGTCGGACATCTTCTGAGGGGTCCCAGACTGAGAGAAGGCGCAGGCCAGGCTGAGGGACCCCCCCCAAGTGCACGAGTTTTCATGCACCAGGCCTCTAGTATATGTGTGTGTGTGTGTGTGTGTGTGTGTGTGTGTGTGTGTGTGTGTGTATATATATATATATATAAAACCTTACCAATAAGAGTTGCCAAAGAGCAATGAGGTACTGTTGGCGTGAATCTGATAATAACCAAATAGTCCTCTTCATTTATCTCCTGAACCTCCACACAACTTTCCGTTACCACTTCCAGTTCTTCCAAAGTATTGGGCTTCTCTGGGTCCCGGATAGTTCGAATCAAATCTAAAGAATCATCACAGACAAGGTATTATGTAAAAACATGAATATTCTAAATATGAATGATTTTGCCAGTCTTAATCAAAAAGCACACTCTTCTTTATATTTAAGCAAATACTAGAGCAAGTCCCCATATTTCTGACAGAAATCTCCACTACCACTTTCCTGTTGAGAAAACTGTTTTCTTGGTTATTAGATCATTTCAGTGTCTTGGATTCAACACTGAAGTGAGAATATAAGAATGGGGAAAGCGCCCTCACCAGTTTGGCTCAGTGGATAGAGCGTCGGCCTGTGAACTGAAGGGTCCCAGGCTTGATTTGGGCAAGGACACATGTCCGGGTTGTGGGCTCAATCCCCAGTGGGGGGCATGCAGGAGACAGCCAATCAATGATTCTCTCTCATCATTGATGTTTCTATCTCTCTCTACCTCTTCCTTCCTCTCTGAAATCAATAAAGAAATGTATTTAAAAAAAAAAAAAGAATGGGGAAAGCATTATAGAAACTCAAGAGGAAGAAATAACTTCAGCTTAGGAGAATGTAACATCAGGACTTATAGAAGTGGAATCTGAATTAGGCCTTTAAAACGGGTAATATTTCAGCGGCTCTTTCTATGGAGCACGCCAAGCCTTTCCCTACCCCTTTCCCCCAGGTACATTTTCCTTACCCCTCTCTCCTACGCTCTAAGGGCCCATCATTTGCCTCTGTAACTTGTTTCTTGAGCCCACACAGCTCAGCTGACACACTTCTTCCACAGCTCACTTCTTCTACCTCTGTGACTTTCTAAATAAACTTTATTTTGTATCTGACAAAAGTAATTTTAAAATAAAAATAAAAGTAGGTAACATTTCAATATTCAATATTTAAGGTGAAAGAAAGTAAGGAACCAGAAATTTAGTTTGCCTGGAACTCAGCATACTAGTAAATGAAGAGATATAAGAGTTTAGGCCAAACCAGTGGTCAGCAAACAGTATAACGATTGAAATTTCTTTTGAGAGCCAAATTTTTTAAACTTAAACTTCTTCTAATGCCACTTCTTCAAAATAGACTCGCCCAGGCCGTGGTATTTTGTGGAAGAGCCACACTCAAGGGGCCAAAGAGCCACATGTGGCTCACGAGCTGCAGTTTGCCGACCACGGGGCCAAACCATCAAGGATCTTTTGGGGTCACTGCAGACAACAGGATGACTTCAAGAGGCTTTGGACAAGGGAGTGACATGGACAGCATTACACTATCAATTGTAACTTATCCACTAGCTGATAGACACAGAACTAAAGAGCAGAGTCAGGGATACCAGCTGAAAAAGTTGGGCCTAAAACGGGCATTTAACAGTGGTGACAGACAGGAGGAGACAGAGGAAGAATTTCTATGGCAGAATTAACAGAATTTGACAACAGGTTAAATGTAGAAGGGAAGGAAAGGGAGAAAAGGAACATGACTCCAATTTTTCTTTTAAATCCTCACCCAATGTTTATTGATTATATATATATATAAATTGGTTGCCTCTCATATGTGGATTGAACCTGAAACCTAGGTATATGCCCTGACGGAGAATCAAACCTGCAACCGTTTTGGTACATGGGAGAATGCTCCAATCAACTGAGCACCTGGCCAGGGAGGTGACTCATATTTTAAGTGTAAGTGTCTGGGAGAACACTGATAGAATAAAACAACAGCGAACACAGAAATAAATTTGGGGGTTGGGGCGAATAGTTTTAAGTTTATACATGATTTTGCTTCAGGAGCAAACCAGTGGTACATTCCAGTAAACACATGCTTGACATAAGGTTTAAGAGAGAGCATCAGGCTAGAGCGGTTGTTGAGCCTATGAGATTCACAAGAAAAAATGAGTAGAACAGTTTTCAACCTTGGCTGAACAATGGAATCACCAGGAATCCTTTAAAAAAAAAACAAAAACTGATGGAAGAACAAGAGGAGAACAAAGATGGTAGTATAGTTAACTGTGGTACTTACTGCCTCCCACAACCACATCAAAATTACAACTAAAATACAGAATCGCCATCATTCAGAACTGCCTGAAAGCTGGCTGAATGGAAGTCCTACAACTAGAGAAGTAAAGAAAAAAGCACACAGAGACTGGTAGGAGGGGCAGAAGCAGGGAACAGGCTGGTCCGACACCCACATGTGGCATTTTTTTAATCGGGAGGGATATCTCTGCTGCCTCACATGAGAAGCAAAAGGTCCCAGCCCCACACTAGACCTCCTGCCCAGGGCTCCAGAGCTGGAAAGCGAAGTCCCCAAACTTCGGGCTATAAAAACCAGCAGGGATTGTGGCTGAGTGACAACCCACACGCTGCTAGAGTCCCACACAGTTCCTCTTAAAGGTCTAGCACACAAACTATGGTCCCGCCTCCTCTGAGCTCCAGTGCTGGAGGGAGCCAGAGACATACAGGGAGGAACTGGATTGCCTAGCATCGGGGCAGGAACTCAGGAGTAGCTTTCTCCCAAATGGGGGTGCTCACAGGGATCATTGTTCCTGTGCTGGGACCTCCACCATCGTAGAGCTGAGCGGTAGCCATATCTGAATGTCCATCAGCCTGGCTCACACTGTTCACTTCACCTTGTTGATTCCCTGAGACTCTGCCCCATTCAATTTGCAGCCTCACCCAAGCTGCTTGTAGTGAATTTTCCATATGGATGGCCTATCTGGCTCAGTCTTCAGACTTTGCTAAAATCTCTCAAACAAGCAGCAGCTGGCAACAGTGTGCTCCATACCTATCAATAAGAGGCCCAAGACAGTTTGGCCTCAGCTTGGGCATTTCTGGGCCTTACACATGTGGCAGCCATCTCCTGGTCACTCTGTGGCTCCTGTCAGGTGGCAGTGAATGACTTTGAATCTCCCGGGAGACCTCAGAGCCAGTGCACCCGGTGGACAGCTTCAGACCATAACAGATTACAATTCTGCATAATCACAAGTGACACACTCCAGGGGCAGACTCAGTGAGCACCAAAGCCCCACTGAAGCAAGTCCTGCTCCATAGGAGTGTCTCCTGCACAGCAGCTCTTCCACTATAATTGCAGTTGGTCCTCATAGCCAATTGGCTTGGAGGGCAATTCCTCCCAATGATACCAACAGCAATCAAGGCTCAACTACAACAAAACTATGCAAACAGCCTACACAGGGAAACACCCAGAGTGCCTAGCTCTGGTGACTGGGGAGGCTGAGCCACTGATCCCTACAGGACACCTACTACACAAGGCCACTCTACCAATCACAGGAGACATAGCAGCACAACATAATACATAAAAACAAACACAAGAAAGCAGCCAAAATGCAGAGACAAAGAAACATGTCACAAATGAAAGAAATGGAAGCAAGCAAACTACTGGATACAGAGTGCAAACAATGATTATAAGGTTACTCAAGGATCTTAATGAGAGCTTTAAGGGATGAGAGCTTCAAAGGACTCAGTAAGACCTTCAAGGATCTTAGTGAGAATTTTAAAGACATGAAAAAGGACCAGTCACAAATTAGGCATACACTAACTGAAATAAAGAATGATTTACAGGGATTCAATAGTAGAGGAGAGGATTCTGAGAATCAAATCAATGATTTGGAATATGAGGAAGCAAAAAACATCCAAATCAGCAGAGCAAAAAGAAGAAAAAAAATATGAAGATGGCTTAAAGAGCCTCTGGGATAACTTCAAGCATACCAACATTTGCATTATGGGGGTGCCAGAAGGAGAAGAGAGAGAGCAAGATATTGAAAACCTATTTGAAGCCCAGCCATCATGACTCAGTGGTTGAGCATGGACCTCTGAACCAGGAGGTCACAGTTCGATTCTGGGTCAGGGCACAAGCCCAGGTTGGGGGCTCAATCCCCAGTATGGGGCATGCAGGGGGCAGCCAATAAATTATTCTCTTTCATTATTGACTAGAGGCCTGGTGCACGAAATTCGTGCACAGGTAGAGTCTCTAGGCCTGGTCGGCGATCAGGGCCTATCAGGGCCTTGCTTCCCCTGGCTACCAGCTACTGGCTGGGGCCTTCCTTCCCCCAGCTGCCGGCTGCCAGCTGGGGCCTTCCTTTGTTCTGCACCGCCCCTTAGTGGTCAGTGCACGTCATAGCGAGCGGTCGAACTCCTGGTTGGTTGAACTCCCAAGGGGACAATTTGCATATTAGCCTTTTATTGTATAGGATTATATAGGATAGTTCTATCCCTCTCTTCCTTCCTCCTCTCTGAAATCAATAAAAATATTTTTAAAAAAGAAAATATATATTTGAAGAAATAATGACAGAAAACTTCCCTACCCGGTGAAATAGACTTACAAGTCCAGGAAGCACAGAGAGTCCCAAACAAGAGTAACCCAAAGAGGTCTACACCAAGACACATAGTAATTAAAATGCCAAGGGTTAAAGACAAAGAGAAAATCATAAAAGCAGCAAGAAAATAGCAGTTGCCTATCTAAAGGGGAGCGTCCATATGACTGTCAGCTGATTTTTCAACAGAAACTTTGCAGGCCAGGAGTGGCAAGAAATATTCAAAGCAAGGACCTGCAACTAAGATTACTCACTCAGCAAAGCTATCATTTAGAATTGAAGGTCAGATAAAGAGCTTCACAGACAAGAAAAAGCTAAAGGAGTTTATCACCACCAAACCAGTATTATATGAAATGTTAAAGGGTATTCTTTAAGAGAAAGAAGAAATTATGAACAATAAAATGGCAATAAGTACATATATCAACAATTGAATCTAAAAATCAAAATAAACAAACAAGAAATCTAATGAGCAAATTACACAGATGAATAACGTAGAACCAGAGGCATGGAAACATGGAACAGACTGACAAATCTCAGAGGGAAGAGGGGTAGGGGTGGGGAGAGATTAACTAAAGATCTCATACGCATATATGTATTTCCTATGGACACAGACAATAGGGTGGTGAAGGCCTGGGGTGAAGTGGGAACTGGGTGGACGAGGGCAATGGAGGGGAGAAAGGGGGACATTTGTAATACTCTCAACAATAAAGATTAAAAACAAAAACTAATATCTGAGCCCTACCACCAGATATTCTGTTTAGTATGCCCTGTGCATTGAGACTTTAAGAAATTCTTCAGGTTATTATACATAGCCCAGGTTGAGAATCACTAACGTAAGAGACACAAGGATAGATCTGTGAAAGCACCTACGTAATATAGCATCAGGAGGAAGAAAAACAAGAAGCAGAGAATGGAAGACAGGGGTGGTTAACATCATCAAATGCTGCAGAAAAATTCAGGTTGACAAAGAGCTAAAACAGGTCTTTGTTTATCACCCAGGAGATCAACTGTAAGAAAGCAGTGTCAGTAAAGATGAAGGCAGAAGCCAGCTTGCAAAAGAGGAAGTGGGTGGGAACTGAAAATGTAGTTCTATAACATTGGCAGGGAAGGGCAGAAAAGGGACACTGGGTTTAGAAAAAGCTAGAACAATGACAAGGATAAGGGAAACTTGAGTATGTTTTAAAGTCCAAAGAGAAGGATCAAAAAGAGGAAGAGAGACTGAAAATTTGAGGGGATGTGGAGAGACTGGTAAAATAAAGCAGAAGGGACTGAGACCAAGGATGTGGGGATCTGGGTTGGCCTTGGGAGAGAATAGATTTCCTTCTTACTCTGAGGTTGTACAGAAAGACACAGAAAAAAAAAGAATGATAAATAGAAATGGTGAAGTAGAAAGGACAGAAGCAGAGGGAGTTCAGAGAATGGGCTTCATGTCCTCAAGCCTGAGATTGTGTTCTATTATTTACTAGTATAGCACCCCTGCCATCAGAAATACAGCTGAGAAAAACAAATCAATCAAATTTACTTCCTCCATAGCAACTCCTGGGCTTATCACTTGAAACAGAATTTGAAAATAGAGGCAGGAAAAGGGGACACAGTTTCTCCTTCACAAGGCTGTGTCATCACGGAGCTCAGGGAAACAGGGTTTTTGAAAGGGATTTTGCTGCCCCTCATCCTAGGCCATTTTCCTGTAAGGCTGGTTTATACAGGCTGCATTATATTCTTTATATGCTACTTAACCCTGAAATTAAATCTCCCCCTTTATTAAACATCTCCAGTTTTCTAGTGATTTGAGAGATTTGGACTTATTTTTAGAAAGAAAGCAATGTTGCTCTCCTCACATTACTCCCCTGAATAAAATTCTTCTATGGTTCTGGACTGATATTAAAATCTTCATTTATGATATAGGTTTTGTCATTAAAGAAATTGTTATTTAAAAAATCATTTATATATAAACCTTCAGTATCCAATTCCAACCTGCTATCCAAAACAATTTTTGACCATACCACTTTTAACCACAAACTCTATCCTATCCACCTATCTGCCATTCCCCAAACATGCCATTTTCTCACCCCCATCCTTTTGCTCTAGTTTCTTCTGGTTAGTATACCCTCTACCCCCTATATGTCCAGATCCTACTAATTCTTTAAGGCCCAACTCAAGTGATTCTTTCTCCTTAAAGTCTTTCCAGATCCCAAATCAGAAATGGTATCTCCCAATCAGAAATGGTATCTCTCCTTCCTCTTAATTTTATTTTAATATATTTTATTGATTTTTTACAGAGAGGAAGGGAGAAAGATAGAGAGTTAGAAACATCAGTGAGAAACATTGATTCAGCTGCCTCCTGCACACTCCCCACTGGGGATGTGCCCACAACCAAGGTACATGCCTTTAACCGGAATCGAACCTGGGACCCTTCAGTCCACAGGCCAATGCTCTATCCATTGAGCCAAACCGGTTAGGGCTTTCTTCTGAATTTCTGTATCTCTCAGGTCTATGGCCTTCTACTGCATTTTATTTATATATATATATATTTTTTTTAATATAAATATTTGTCCCCCTCAATGTAAGTTTGAAGCCAAAAATCATCTATCTCTCTTCCAAAATTGTGTCCCCAGTGCCCTGCTGCCACTAACAACTGTAGATAGAGACCTGACAGGACAAAAAAGTACCCATCAGCTTCCTGGAGGTCATTCCACTCCTGTCAATCTTCTAGGTAGGTTGATTAGGTCCTGCCTCTGGCAAGAGAATGGTAAAGTAGACCAGCTCCAAAGGTTATTTCCATCCCAAGCTTCCTTCTCCTAGCCTATAATCCTTACTATATTATATTTTTATTCTGATGGTTCTTTCTTTACCCTCAGTCAAGCAGGAATCTCTGAACGTAGTTAGATCCACTCTTTTTAGTTTTCAAAAACAATACTAAAAGAATAGTCATAAGGCAATTGTGAAGTGGTGGAAAGTGCACTAAATTTGGAATCAGAAGACATAGGCTTTACCCTTTTTCCTTACTAGCAGTGTGACCTCCAGGTAGTTGTATAGCCACTCTAAATTTTTGTTTCCTCACCTGTACAATGAAGATGGCCCCAGAGGTTAAAAACAGAAATGTGTGTGTGTGTGTGTGTGTGTGTGTGTTCTTTATTATTATTATTATTTTTTTTTTTTTTGCATTCCAGGTTAGGCTGTGTTAAGTTCGAAGACTGGCTACGAGGAATCTATCTCGTCCTCTTCTCTTGGGGACCTCTCCCTATTGCCTTTGCAGTACCAAGAAGTAGCTGTGACCTTGGGCCAGTCCCCAACTTGGCAGTCACACATCAGCGCCCTCAAAGGTAGCAGGAGCGCGGGTCAGGGATAGTAAAGAGGCTCAAGGAGTGCAACCAGGCCAGCTTGCTTCCTAATCAAGCACCCTCGGCGCCAGCTCTGCCACTAGGACAGGGGGCAGACAAGGGAAATGAAGCGTTTAAGACTTCCAGACTTGGCTTGCCCAGGTTTAGGAAGAGCCCAGGTCCTAGAAAGACCCATGTTGCCGCGTGACTTAAAACCCCGAAGAAAACGCTTCCCACGCTCCCCAGAGGATCCGGCAAAAGCCCGAGTCGCCACTCCCAGGCCTCAAGTGAGGCCCTAGTTACCCACAGCCTCCACGTACAACGCCAAATACTGCCCTAGATAAAATTAATTACCATAAACCTCTAGCGCTTTCTCTTCCATGATCCGGGGCTGCCGGTCAGCTCCCCGCTCAAAGAGGCCCGAGAGCCACAGGACCCTGCTCAGCGTCCAGGAGAGCAGCCCCGACACCCGCTTCATCCTCACGCTCCGCCATCCCTGGCGACTGTCCCACCCGAGCCGCCGTCTTTCAGCGGCTGGCCTCGCGATTTATCAACTTCCTGGTCTTCAAACGGGCCGAGACCAACCTAAAAGTGTCCAGGGGAGCAGGGAATGGGCGGGTCCGGACAGAGTAGCGCGGGGGACCAAGGGAAAGGCGCAAACCCCAAGGACCGCAAACCCCATCATGCTTTGCTCGGTTTCCGCGAGACTGGAGGGGGGCGGGGGGGAATTCCTCGCCGCACGCGAGACGCATTGCATGCTGGGACGTATGGGCCGTTTCCTTCGGAAGACAGCTGTGTTCTGGGACGTGTAGTCTCCGCTGGGGAAGGGAGTGGGCATGTAACGGTCTATTATCCACTACTGACTTCCTCACTCAGCGCCCTCTGTAAACTAAGGATGACTAAAGATGAATCCTGAAGAGGTAGGGGAAAGGAGATCTTGATATCTAGTCCTGGAGGAGCGTGTGCAACGGAGACTCCTACTGTTATTTCTCCAAGGGAAATTTTACTTCCTTAGACCGGAAGTGAGTTTCCCTGGCTGTGAAACAGGATGTCCTGGGAGTCCAGTGAAGGATGGTTAGATGTGGCTGGGGGTCGGGAGGGCTTTTTTGATTTTCTCGTCTCATAGGGATGTAGGCCAGCACAACTACCCACTGCAGACTGAATATTTTTGCCAATTGCCTTCAAAGACAACTAAGGAGAGCTTCCCCTGTGTCTAGTGCATCTAATAGTGACCTTGGAGATCACCATCCTTAAAAGGATGTCCTAAGTCCTCTGGCGTTCGTGGCCTTGATGGCTGCGAGTAACAAGGTTGATGTTTTATCCATCCATCCCTCCAATCAAATCACAAATATTTATTGGGTATTTAATTTGCCAGACTTGGTCTGTAGGCGTCAAGGATTGGACAGGGCCCCTGCCTTCCAGCAGCTAACAGATCTATGAGGGAGCCAACCCCTGAGGTTGAGGAATTTGCAATTAGAAACAAACTAAACCTTTTGTGAAAGGCGATACCAAGTTTTTTATCATCTCTATTGAGAAGAAATTCAGGATTATCTTGCAGAATTATCCCACAATAAACTATCCCACTTATCTAGCTGATTTAGACAGGCTCACCAGACAGCCAGTGAATTAAGTCCCAAGAAAATTTTGTTCAGAGTTTAATCATTCCCCTGTTTCACTTCACATACTCCACAGCAATTGAGAGAATCCTAACTTCCTTGCAACCAGATTTAGGACACTGAGGTTTCATTTCCTCTGCGAGGCCTCCTGACTTCAACAAATAGAATTGATGATCTTTTACTGTGCTGGCACAGCAAATTATAGCACTGAACCTGTTGAGTTGTTCATTTGCATGCCCTGCAGCGCCTCGTCAGCCAGGAGCTTCTTTATTTCTGTGTCTCAGATGTATAGCACGGTGCCAGGCACACAGTAGATGCTCAATACATATTTCTTGAATTAACCAAATGTTGTCCAAAGAATACAAGGCAAGACTTTACTGCAATCTGTTCAGAGACCTGAGTCAAAAGTACTTATTGAAGCTCTATGAGAGCACTATGCCTGGCATGGGTAGGTGGCATGTAGAGGTTTTCAGACACCATCTCCTTAAGAAGCCTGGCCCCTCCTTTTCTGCCCTTTAGCTCTCTAGGTAGAACGCAGCACTGTGATCCAGGGATCAGATTGGCTGGGCGGGAGCGGTGAGCCCGCCCCGCGCCCGCCCCCGGCCCGTAAGCCCCGCCCCCAAGACCTAGGCCCCCGCCCCGGCGCGTTCCGCGGGGGTTGGTAGTGGCCATCCCACTCCTCGCTCCGCTGGAACGATTTGCTCGCGGCGCTTTCTCTCTATAAAGTTGTTGTTGCGGCTTCCGCCGCGGGTGGAGGAAGATGGCGTCGGGTGGTGGTGGCTGTAGCGCTTCGGAAAGACTCCCTCCGCCTTTCCCCGGCCTGGAGCCGGAGTCCGAGGGGGCGGCCGGGGGTTCAGAACCCGAGGCTGGGGACAGCGACACTGAGGGGGAGGATATTTTCACCGGCGCGGCGGTGAGTTCGCACCCTTTGGGGCGGCCAGGGGGGCGGGCGGGCGCCCCAAAAGGGAAGGGAGGCTAAGTGAGGGTCGGGGAGGCTGGGCAGAGTGGGACCGGCGTTGGTGACAGTAGTCGTGGCTTGGGGGCGCTCGATGAACGCCGGGACGTAGAGCGTGGCATCCCGGCCTCTGGACGGACGGTGAGGAGAAGTGAGGGGTGTGGTGGCTTCTCGGTTGAGGTCCCTGGCTGCGAGGAACCGCCTTTGGCCCTGCCTTGTAGTGACCCCACGGACTCACGGAGCTGTTTGCTGGTCATTGTCTGCAGGGCTCATTGAATAGGTCAAGGGAAGTGCATGGGGCGCAGACTTTCTCTCGCCTACTGCTCCGAGGATGAATAATGTTATCTGAAGTGGCCCAGGATAGTGATCCGCCCACAAATCCTTTTCTTAGCTCAACACTTACCTTTAATTACCAAAGGATCTTTCTGGATCTTGGATTATTTTATGAGTTAGGTTGACTCCTCTGATCTCTAGGAAAATCCTGCCAGAGGTCGTTTGGAAAAAAAGGGCCTGCCAGATAAATCTCTACATATGCCCCAAGCTTTGTCTCTTTTAAAGGGATGTGTTAAAGGCCTAAGTATCTTTGTGGGAGCAAATCCATAAATGTGAATAGGAAATGGTGTTTACCATAGTGATATCCAGGTTTCTAATAAGAGTTCAGAATTGGGAAAAACTAATCTTTGTATGTGAAATGTGGAAATCAGTTATCAGTTCTAGAACTAGTGGAGATGTTTTGGACTTTTCTATAAGAATATTGACCCATACCACTTGGTATAGTTCTTTCCAGGTTGAAAATGTCTTCAGTGTTAGGTCTGTAAATTTATGTATCTGTCTTGGATAATGCTTCTCTTCAGAGTAACCACCAGTATATGAGTGACTAAGTAATAAAACAGCTTTACATTCTTTATGCAGTATGTATTTGAAACAGTTGGAGCTTGTCTTATATGTCAGTATGAGGGTTCAGAACAAGTCACCCCAAGATGTGCCTCCGTGGTATGCAGATTTTTTTGAGCTAAAAGCAACTTTAGCCTCTGGCTCAAAAGAAATTCCTGCCCCTACCTAAAATAACTTGAATTAGGGGCCTTCCCCATAGGCGCAGATATCAGAGATAACCTCTTTTGATTCATGTATAGGGCAGGACAAACCTCTGTTTACTAAGCATCTGCTCTTATCACCCTGCAAAGACCCTTTGAAGCCCCCAAGACACCTTACCTCATCCCTAGGGTGACTTATATACCCATGTTTGTTTTCTACCTCTGAACTTTATCTGCATGTGGAGTCTCTAACTCTCTCGTGTATGCAGGGGTTCCTATACATATTAAATTTGGTTGTTTTCTCTTGCTAATATGTCTCGTATATATTTGACCAGCCAAAAGAACCTTGAAGGTAGAGGAAAATTTGTTCCTCCCCAATATCAGAAAAAGGTTAAGTTTCTTGGAAATATCCTCTATGACAATCATTAGAATTTTCCCCGTACTGTGTTCAGGAATTGAGTCCATTAATTCCAGCTCAAAAAGCATTTGCTGCCAAGGCCAGTGTGGCTCAGTTGGTTAAAGCTTCATACCATGTACCGAAGGGTCGCAGGTTTGATTCTCAGTCAGCGTACATACCCAGGTTGCAAGTTCACATGTACGACAGCCAATCAATGTGTCTCTCTCACATCGATGTTTCTCTCTCCCCTCTCCCTTCCTCTCTCTCTAGAATCAATGAAAACATATCCTTGGATGAGGATTTCTTTTTTTAATTTAAAAAAAAAAAGAAAGCATTTGCTGATGCTAATATAATAGCTCAAACTGTTTAGTGAAGTCTCTTATTCTGAGAAATAACTCTTGCTGCTAATTTAGTCTTTCAGTAGCCCATTTAATACATATCTTTAGTCTATTCCTTTAGTAATTCTCCCATACACCATGGTGAATAGCTCCTGGGGTGGTAGGTATTTAGACTAAATATCTCAAAATAGAAACTCTGGCACTGAAAGTGATTAATCATATAGACAAATGATGACTTATTTTTTTTAAAAAAAGGACCCTGGGAGGGTGAGGAGTTATTTTCTAGAGTTACCTTAAAAAGTTCAAGCGGCTATGATTTGATCTAACCAGATTACTGTACAGGTGCATCAATACTTCTCTCTTAAAAGACTAAAAATACTTTGCCTAATTTCCAGCTAAGGGGAAAAGGAGGAAGTTAGAATGGCCTTTTTGTACCACATAAAGCATAATTATATTTCAGATTTTAATTCAGGAAAAATTACTTGCTGAGGAAACTAAAATGCTACTTGTAAGCCATTTTTTGAGCTGCCTTTTCTGCTGTTAATCTTCAGGAAGCCAAGACCCCTATCTGTGAATTTCTACTTAAATAGCCATTTAATACAAGTTATATTTCAATACATGCTTTAGTTGTGAGCCAATGTGAAAAGATAGGAGATTGCATTGATTCTGTATCTTAAGGAACAACACTGAAGAAGAAAGTAATTAGGAGCACTGGCTTTGAAGTCTCATTTAAATCCAGGCTGTTATTTGCTAGCTTAACCTTGGACAAGGAACTTAATTACTCTGTACAATTCCCTCACCTATAAAATGTGAATAATAATGGTATTTACCTCCACCGTTTTTTATGAAGATTGAATTAGAATATGTACATGTAAAGCACGTAAAACAATTGAGCACATTGTAAACTGAAATTAAAGAATAAAAAAATCCACTAAAATCTAATAATGGATTACAAAGTTAAATTCATTCTAAATGACTAACATATTTTGTCAAAATCAAACTAGTAAAGTTGATTTGCTTAGCTAGAAGTCATCAAAGTAGACATCTTACTGATTTAAGTTTATGTTCATATTGTGTTTTGTTGCATGTTGGAGGCAAAGAGAGGAGCATTAAAGAATTGAAAAGCTAAAGCATGTAAAATTTAAAACTCACTTATGATATGTGTGTAATTTCCTGAACATTGATGTAACAGCTGCTGCTGTTAATCATCCCATCTGCTCTCTTTTACAGCCCAAGAGGCTTTGTTAATACAGTAATAAAAGTGTGATTTGATTTATAATCAAAAGGGCAGCCCATGATAATAATGCATCTCAGAATCTACAAGGAGAAACTGGAGTTAAAAGAATTATTAAAATAAATCTGAAGTCATTGCATTAAGACTGAAAACCAGCATGTGGAAAGTCTGATTCTTACGAATATGTAAGACCTTACCTTCTTTCTGCCTCCTACCTTGTGGGCCTCTGAATAAAAAGGTCTAAAATTCTAAATATTGTAATCTGAATTTTTTTATGTGGACCTGAATCCAAATATGTATCTTTTTAGTTAAAACATTCTTATTTCTGGGATAGGATTAATTTTTTCTCTAATAAAACTGGAGACTAAATTGGAGCCATTCTTTTGGCTCTCTTAATTCTTTATTTTATTTTATTATTATTTTTTTAATTGATTTCAGAGAGGAAGGAAGAGGGAGGGATAGAAACATCCATGATGAGAGAGAACCATGGATTGGCTGCCTCCTGCAAGTCCCCCACTGGAGATCGAACCCACAACCCAGGCATGTGCCCTTGACCAGAATCGAACCTGGGACCTTTTGCTTCGCAGGCCAACGCTCTATCCACTGAGCCAAACTGGCTAGGGCTATATTCACATTTTTGTGAAACATATCTCCAGAACTTTCTCATCTTGCATTTCTGAAACTATACTCATTAAAACATTTCCCCTTTCCCCTCTCGCTCTACTCTCTAGTAACTACCATTTTACCTTCTGTTTCTATGAATTTGACTATTTTAGATAACCTCATATAAGTGGACCATGCAGTATTTGTCTTTTTGTGACTGGTTTATTTTACTAAGCATAATATCCTCAAGGTTCATTTGTGTTGTAGCATGCATCAGAATTTCCTTTTTAAGGATGAAGAGTATTCCATCATATCTGTATATATACCACATATTTATCAGTTCATCTTCGATGGACATTGGTTTGCTTCTACCTCTTGGCTCTTGTGAATATGAATGTGCAAAAATCTCCTCAAGACTCTGCTTTCCAATTCTTTTGAATATATATCCAGAAATGGGATTGCTGAATCATATGGTAGTTCTATTTTTAATTTTTTTAGAAACCTCCATGCTGTTTTCCATAGCAGTTGCACCATTTTGCAATCCCCTCTCAGCTCTTTTTAAAGACCAGTTTATTTCCCATTTGAGTGCTTATTATAATAATAAGTTATTATAGGATAACTTATTTATATCTGGACAGAATTTGGTAATTTTATTAAAAGCCCTAAGGAGATTGATGGTTAATACCTTAATTTTCTGTTCTATGAAATATATGATGACTGTTCCCAAAGGTATACTATATAGTAAGTTTCTTGATACTATCCCTTCTCTGTTCTTAACCAGCGAAAGTTAATCTACATAATAGTAATTTTTAAAATTGATTTTAGAGAGAGACAGAGAGGCAGAGACATCAATTTGTTGTTGCACTTATTTATGCATTCATTGGTTGATTCTTGAATGTACCTTGACCAGGGATCAAACCCAAAACCTTTGCATATCAGGACGATGCTCTAACCAACTGAGCTACCTGGCCAGGGCTACATAATAATAATCTTAAACATAGGTTTATTGCTTAAGTTCTTTAGTTAATGATATAAGGTGTAATCATTTACAACTTATATTAATAAATATAATTATGGGTAAGTGTTCAGGGTGTAGTATTTTTTTTCTTTATTTTCTCTTCTTTTTGTGTATAGTATTTTCTGTAGGCAGATTGTCTCAAACACTTGTTTTTGGAGCTAACATCATCACAGGTAGTCAGATCTGGTTAAATAAAAGTCATAAGTAAATACCACATTTTTCACACAGGTCTGATACAAATATTTTTTTAAAAATCAGCAACTGGGGTTACATCCACAGATTCATTTTAATGCTCAGCTCAAATTGTAGACAAGTTTTACTTTTTAAAAGTTTAGGTTTTCCTGAAGTACATAGATTCTTCAGTTTCTTGATCATAAATTTATACTAGTAGTTAACCTAGCTTTCAGGATAATGGAGGAAAAGCTAATAAACAAGGTTACAAAAGCCTTTTGGAGGAAGTAGGGTGTGAGAAGACTTTTAACAATGACTAATAAGAACCCAACTTAAAAAATATAAAAAATTCAAGTTTATGAGAGACAGTTGATGTCTGGTTTCTATAGGGAGTTGCTGCCCTTTGCTTACTCAAGTGTTGAGGTATCTGATGAGTGTTCTTTGTGATTTCTTCGGTTGGGAAGGGAGAAAGGAAAAAGAGCACTAATTTCTCTCCCTTGGTCCTCAAAACCTCTCAGTTACTCAGTCTTGAGTAACTGTTGGCATATATAAATCATGAGTAGTGAATAGTTATTAGAGCAAGTAGCCATGAAGTATCTCATCTCCAGGAAAAGCCTGTTGCTCAACGTTTTCTTATACTTTTGCTTAGTCAAATGGACAGCTGGGCCTTCATTCTGCTTTCAGAGCAGATTTGAACTGGGTTTGCTTTTTCAATTTAGAAGTTAATGTACCCATTAGTGCTCTGATCCTTCTTCAGTTTTCTAGGCCCTTCTAAGTTATAGTAATTTGAGACCTAAAAGTTCAGTAGCAAAATTACAACAGAGAATTGAGTAGAAAGTTCAGTAGCTAAATTTTGGTAAATCATGGTGTGTATGCCCTTTCACTTTGAGGTCTCTAATGGGCTTGCTCATGGTTTTCCTTACCTCGTTCAATGGTTAGCTTCTGGGTCATTTTCCTCACCCAGCTCCTCCTCTACTATTTTCATTAGTTCCTTTACATCAGATATTCTTTATCTTTTTTGTGTCCTGGACCCATCAACAATCCAGTGAAGCCTATGGATATATTATCAGAATAATGTCTTTAAGTGTATAAAATACGTAAGATTACAAAGGAAACCAATTACAACAAACTGCAATTATCAAAATATTAAAACAATTTTGTTTTAGTAACATGTGCTTTTTAATGCTTTAAATAATAAGATCTAGGGATAGGTCTAATAACTAATATAATTTTTAAGTAGAGATGGGCATAAATGATATTTTGAAGTTTATAACAACTATAAAATATCTCATTTCTACTAAAGTCTCAGATACTGCTATTACTATTATGGCTTATTGCTTATTTTTATAATTGAAGAAAATGCTGAATTTCAGTTAGAGGTTAATGAAAATGAAGTTGTCGTTTTATTCCCATCTAAGTTTATAGATCCCTTCTGAATTCTGTGGCTCATGGACCTCATAATAAGAGCCCCTACTTTAACTCCTTAAGGCGCAAAAGGGGTAATACTGTGAAATCATTTGAGTTAATCAAATAATTACTCAGTTTGTAAAGTAAGATACACCTATGCCCAAATCTACCCTGACCAGGTAGCTCAGTTGGTTAGAGCCTCGTCCCAATCCACCGAGTTTGCCGGTTCCCCGATCAGGGTCAGGGCACATACAAGAATTAACCAATGAATGCATATTTAAGTGAAACAACAAATGGATATTCTCTCTCTTTTTTTCTCCCTCCCTCTTTCTAAAATCAATAAATAAACAAATTAAAACAAACAAAAATCCAATAGATATTTGGTGTCCCAAGCACAGAAGCTTTTAGTGCAGTGCATTTGTGCTGTTTTGTGAAACATGGTGTGGGAGAGGAGTTACTGCTTTTAATAGGCAAAATAATTTCTCCCTCCCCAACCTATCCATGTCCTAATCCCAGGACCTGTGAATGTGTTAGTTTACAAAGCAAAGGGGGGTTAAGGTTGAAGACAGAAGTAAGGTTGCTAATCAGCTGCCCTTAAAGTAGGGAAATTATCTTGGTCCAGTGTAATCACAAGGATCCTTTAAAAATGGAAGAGTCAGAGAGTGACTACACTAGACAACTGACTACCTTTGGTGGGGGCGGGGAGGCACAGAGAGATACAAAGTTGTTGGCTTTGAAGATAGAAGTGAGCCATAAAACAAGAAATGTGGGCAGCTTCTAAAAGCTAGAACCAATAAGGAAATGGATTCTCCCTTAGAACCTCCAGAAAGGGAACACAACCTGATGACACCTTGATTTTAGCCCAATGAGACCTATATTGACTTCCCGAGAACTAGAAGAAATAAATTTGCATTTTTTAATCTGTTATATTTGTGATAATTTGTTGCAGCAGCAATAGAAACCTAATACACTGTCCCACTTCACTCATTTTTTCTATAGAAGTAAAGATGGCAAAAGGAGCAGTATTTCATGCCAAGGTCTTCCAGGGTAATTTTTAAAGACTTCCTGACTGACCTGTTATCATCTGGGTATAGCTTCTGGGGTTAATTTATCCCTAATTATTCTTGACTTGTTATATTAGTATGATCACACAGTTTCATAGATCCATCTTGCCTTACTAAATTATGCTAATACTAGAGGCCTGGTGCACGAAATTTGTGCACTCAGGGGGGTCCCTCAGCCCGGACTGCACCTTCTCACAGTCTGTCAGTCGGACATCCTTAGCGCTGCCACAGAGGCTGGAGAGGCTCTCGCTACCATCGCTGTGCTTGCCAGCCGTGAGCCTGATTTCTGGCTGAGCAGCGCTCCCTCTGTGGGAGCACACTGACCACCAGAGGGCAGCTCCTGCTTTGAGCATCTGCCCCCCGGCGGTCAGTCCGCACCATAGCTACCGGTCATTCTGCCGTTCGGTCATTTTGCATAATAGCCTTTTATTATACAGGATTCTATCAGAAAGTGAGTACTCGAGTTCTCCAGATCCAGAAGCAGTGTTACCTTAGCTTTTAATATGGATTTGACCTACTGTGCAGTTGAGTTTTAAAAGTACTACCCTTTTGAGGTCCCTTGAACATAATGCAAGGGTTCTATATGGAGCAAGGAACAGTTGAGCAACGGGAGGAAGAATCACAACTCGTTAACCTAAAGGGAAGTTACCCAGAATCACAGGACTTCTCAGTACTGAATGGCTATGTCAGCTCTGAGGGACAGCAAGTCCAGGTCTGTCCTTCCCCAAGCTAAGAAAATTGCATTAGTAGACTGGGCCTCATGGTTTAAGGCTGGTAATTGGCAAGGAATACCTGTTTGCTCTTAACACAAGTGCTCTCTTGCTGCATGGCAGATCTTTCTAGTGCCTTTCTGAGAATTAGGACTAGGCTGTCTATGTGCTCTGTAATTATGAACAGAAGCACTTGGAACTTTTTAAACAGCTTATCAGTGGAACCACCTGCTAGAATTAACAGTCAAAGGGAGTCAGCAAGTGTTGGATATCCTAGCCTAGGATCCTATCACTAATAGAAAGAATGCTTCCTTTATTTTACAAAAAGGTGGTGAGGGCAGAGGGAATAGGCAGGGCAAGGCTTTGGCTTTGTTAGTACATCACAGACATACCATTTTCATTACAATATAATTTTATCTGTTGCTTGAAAAGTAGCCTCCTTCAAATACATGTAAATTTTGTGACTTATTGACTACTAAAAGGTTTTTAAAATATGGATTATAAAGTACAGCTTATTTTTAGTATTGATCTTGCCATTCAATTAATCATTTCCAGTAGAAACATTGTTTGCTAATATAAAATTAAATATTGGTAACAGTTTCTCTCCCCAAGGGTGGTCCCAGTATTGGGGTGGAGCTGTTTGCATGGCATATTCAGAGTTCTCAATAGATCTATCATTTCACTTTATTCTTTTGGGTCAGAAATGGCCTGTTTCTGAGGAACTAAATTCCTTTGATTTGTTAAGGAAATGTTTCATAAAAGATTCTGTAAGTCAGGTCTTAACTGATTTAGCCTTAGGGTCTGACTTCAAAACCCTGCGAAACCACACCATGGCTTTTGAAGCCAGATTCCCAGTTTTTTGTTTCTGTCGTGCACAATCCAGCATTGTTTATTCCGGTAACTGGTCTGGGTCTCTCCCACACTTGTTTGTGGTTGATCACTGAGCTTTTGATAAAGGCATGGGCTGACTGTATTTTCACTATGTACCCACTAAGCTAAGCATGACTGGTTTTTATTCCCCTATTCTGACATGGGTATGGTTGAAAATTGTGTCTATGTAAGTTAAGGATGAAAAGATAAGTTATTTTAACAACAGTATTAGGTGTAAAGTGTTAAAACTTCTCTTGCCTCTCCAGAGGGATCAGTAATACCCATACAACTGGGTTTCAATGAACAGTTTAGCCAAAACAACAAAGTAAGCCAGGATCAGAGCTTAAATACTGGAATCTAGTGTGGGGTCCTTGTCACTAGAATGTGCCCCATCAGCATTTGAAAGAATAAAGGTCATCAACTGAGAAGGAGAAATCCGTTTGGACAGGTTCTTTTGAAAATTATCTCAGTGTACACATACCCGCATCATGTGCTTTGGGGTAGGGCATTTCAGCAAGGTTATGGTGTTAGAAATTAACTCTAAAATGTATCAGTTTGTTTCAGCTCTGTGATTATTTGGGCAGCACTTACACCACTAATATTGGTTTGCTGCTTATTGAACTGGCTGACTAGTGCTCCTTTCTTCTCCTAAATAACTGTATGAATGACTGAAGGATGCATTAAAAGTCACTTTCATTGAATTGTACACTTGAAACCTATATAATTTTATTAATCAGTGTCACCCCAATAAATTTTTTAAAAAAGAACCAATGAGCTCTAGTTGATTTGACTCAATAGATAAAACATTGGCCTGCGGACTGAAGGTTCCCAGGTTTCATTCCAGTCAGGACACGTGCCCAGGTTGCTGGCTCGATTCCCAGTAGGGAGCGTGCAGGAGGCAGCCAATCAATGATTCTCTCTCATCATTGATCTTTCTATCTCTCTCTCCCTCTCCCTTCCTCTCTGAAATCAATAAAAAATTCTACCTAATAATAGAGTAATGTGCAAATTGACCGCACCTTCGCCACACCTAAGCCACGCCTACCAGCCAATCAGGAGCAAATAAACCCAACCAAGATGGCTACAGCCACTGAGAGCAGGAGGGAGGCTTGGGTTTCCGCGGTAACAAAAGAAGCCAAGCTTTCCGAGCCTCCTGTTGCCGGCCTAAGCCTCCACTCAAGGCTACAAAGTTTCAATTATAGAAGGTGAATTAACTCCAACAGAAATCACTGCTGGCCGCAGAGCAGCAGGCTTGGCTTTGCTCCAGGCTACAAAGATTCAATTGTAGAAGGTAAATAAATTCCAGATACCAGGGCCTCCTCTTGGGTCGCCAGGGGGCGTGGCCGGCCTGCAAACCACCACAGGCCCCTCGCTCAGGCCACCCCACACCCCAAGGGAACCCCCACCCTTCAGGGCAAACCAGTCAGCCCCCACCCATGCACCAGGCCTCTATTCTAGCTAATAAAAGAGTAATATGCAGATTGACCATCACTGCAACACACAATATAGCTGCCCCCATGTGGTCAAAGATCCTGCCCCCATGTGGACACAAGATGGCCACCACAAGATGGCCAGCAGGGGAGGGCAGTTGGGAGGCACCAGGCCTGCAAGGGAGGGCGGTTGGAGGCGATCAACCCTGCAGGGGAGGGCAGTTAGGGGTGACCAGGCCGGCAGAGGAGGGAAGTTGGGGGCAAACAGGCTGGCTGGGGAGCAGTTAGGCATCAATCAGGCTGGCAGCGGAGTGGTTAGGGGGTGATCAGGCTGTCAGGCAGAAGTGGTTAGGGGCAATCAGGAAGGCAGGCAGGTGATCAGTTGGGAGCCAGCAGTCCTGGATTGTGCGAGGGATGTCCGACTGCCCGTTTAGGCCCGATCCGGGATCGGGCCTAAACGGGCAGTCGGACATCCCTTGAGGGGTCCCGGATTGGAGAGGGTGCAGGCTGGGCTGAGGGACACGCCCCCCCCTCCGTGCACAAATTTCGTGCACCGGGCCTCTAGTATATTATAAAACAAAACAAAAAACCAGTCCTAGCCAGTTTGGCTCAGTGGATAGAGCGTCAGCCTGCGGACTGAAGGATCCCAGGTTCGATTCTGGTCAAGGGCATGTACCTTGGTTGCAGGTTCCCCTGTCGGGGTGTGTGTAGGAGGCAATCAATTGATGTGTCTCTCTCACATCAATGTTTCCCTCAGTCTCTCCCTCTCTCTTCCACTCTCTCTAAAAATTAATTGGAAAAATATCCTCAAGTGAGGATTAACAACAACAACAAAAAATTAAAAAAATATATATAATTTTTTAAGAAAGTAAAAAAAACAATGATCCAGAGACTTGAAGGCACAGACCTGTCTGCAGGCTGCATTTTTTTTATTTAAAAAATATAGGTTTATTTATTTATTTTATATATTGAGAGAAAAACATCAATTTCTTATTCCTCTTATTTATTAACTAGAGGCCTGGTGTATGAATTCATGCATGGGTGGAGTCCCTCGGGGTAGCCTGCAGAGATTGGACCCCAGCTCTCACCCTCAGCCTCGCAGCACCAGCTTGCACCCCTGGCCTCGCAGCCCCGCATCCCCGCCTGATACCCTGCCTTGGCCTGGCGCCACCCCCTCACCTGCTCCACCATCCTTACCTGTGGGGCGATCGATCAGGGCCAGGCCCCCTGCCCAGCTCCCTCAGTGCCTGGGAGCTGGGCAGTGGCCCACACCCCACTGCTGCCGCTGGTTGCCATCTGCAGGGCAATCGGCAGGGCGATTGGGCCCCCATTCACACCTGCCTTGGCCTGGTGCCGCTTGCTTACCTGCTCCACCACCCTGCCATGATCCTGCTCTCATTGGGGCCCATTGGGGCTGGCAGTGCCTCCACTGCTGCCAACGCCATGTCACCAATGCCCACCATGTTTCGTGCCACCCCCTGGTGGTCAGTGCACGTCATAGCAAGCAGTCGAACTCCTGGTTGAAAGATGGCCCAAGGGGACAATTTGCATATTAGGCTTTTATTATGTAGGATTGGTTGATTCTTTTTTTTTTAAATATATTTTATTGATTTTCCACAGAGAGGAAGGGAAAGGGAGAGAGAGCCAGAAACATCGATGAGAGAGAAACATCAACCTGCTGCCTCCTGCACACCCCCCACTGGAGATGTGCCTTAACCAAGGTACATGCCCTTGACTGGGATCGAACCTGGAACCCCCCAGTCAGCAGGCCAATGCTCCATCCACTGAGCCAAACCGGTCAGGGCAGGATTGGTTGATTATTGTATGTGCCCTGACCGGGCATCAAACCTTGGCATATCAGGACAATGCTCTAATCAACTGAGTTACCCATCCAGAGCCAGAATAAATATTCTGCTAAAAAAAACCACAGAGCCGAAACCGGTTTGGCTCAGTGGATAGAGCGTCGGTCTGCGGACTGAAGGGTCCCAAGTTCGATTCCGGTCAAGGGCATGTACATTGGTTGTGGGCACATCCCCGGTGGGGGGTGTGCAGGAGGCAGCTGGTCAATGTTTCTCTCTCATCGATGTTTCTAGCTCTCTATCCCTCTCCCTTTCTCTCTGTGAAAAATCAATAAAATATATTTAAAAAAAAAAAACCACAGAAGTCACTTTATAGGTTTGTTTTTAATGGTACTGTCTTATTCACAGTATCTCTTCTCTTTTATTTTTTTAGAGTAACCCCCAGTATCCAAAGAGAATTACTTCCTTTCCTATCAGCAGTGGCTCCAAAGAAAATGGAATCCATGAGGAACAAGATCAAGAGCCACAGGATCTCTTTGCAGGCAAGTATGGACTCAATACTTGTACTAGGGATCTTTTAAATTACTGAGTTAAAGTAACCTTCCCCCTTTCCTCTAAGAAAAAATATATCTACATATTGGCAGCATAACTAGGATTGTGAAGGATTCAAAATATATAAAACACAGTCCATGCCATCAAGGTTCTTACAGGTTTAGGGAATAAAACATAAATATATATTTACTTAAGAACGTCAGTTAGACAAACTATTAAATAGTAATATAATGTGACCAGAAGAATGATAGACATACTGAGGCATGGGAGCTCAGAGAGGTCGGAGATCAGACTAAAGCAGTGGCTTTAGACTTTTATGACCAAGATTTATAGTAAGAAATATATTTTATTGTCATCATCCAAAATATATATGTACTGCCCGGCTGGCATGGCAGAGTGGTTGAGCATTGACCTATCAACCAGGGGGTCACAGTTCGATTCACTGTCAGGGCACATGCCCTGGTTGTGGACTCAATCCCCAGTGGGGGGCATTCTGGAGGCAGCCAATCAGTGGTTTTCTCTGATTATTGATGCTTCTGTCTCTCTTTCTCCCTTCCTCTCTGAAATCAAAAAAAGTATATTTAAAAAAAAAAAAAAAATATATATATATATATATATATATATATATATATATATACACACACACACACACACATACATACATACACACACACACACACACACACTTACTAGAGACGATCAGGGCCATCTCTCCCAATCCCGATCGGGGCCGATCGGGGCCAGCCTTGCAGGGAGAGGGACTGCCGGAGGTTGGCCAGCCATGGGAGGTTGGCTGTGGGAGTGCACTGACCACCAGGGGGCAGCTCCTGCATTGAGCGTCTGACCCCTGGTGGTCAGTGTGTGTCATAGCGACCAGTTGAGTGGTCATAACGGTTGCTTAGGCTTTTGTATATATACTAGTGACCCAGCGCACGAAATCGTGTGAGACCCAGACCCACGGGAAATCACGCGAGACCCGGGACCAGACCCCGCCGCGCCACGGGACTCCCCCAAGTCCCGCCGCACTGCAAGACCCAGAGTCAAGTCCCACCATACCGTGGGACCCAGAGTCAAGTCCCCGCCTACCTGCGCACACCTTGCTGCGCACACAGCCCCGCCCACCCACATGCGCCTTGCCTCGCACGCAGCCTCCTGGTGACCGGTCTTTGGTCATTACAGCGCTAGGGCCACTGGGTTTTTATAATAAAGATAGATATAAATCTGAAACAAGTTTTATTAAATTACTTTCCCTTACAACTTTCAATACAATCTGAAATTTTTTATTATTTCTCTTAATGACATTTGCAATCCATTGAATCGATTTCACAATTCACCAAATGAGACATAATCTGTGGTTTGAAAAACACTGGTATAGAATGGGGATTTCTTAATCTTGAAGCTGTTGAATTTTCATCCTAGGGCCAATTAAGAGCCATTGGCAATGTTGAATATGGGCAACATAATGTTTTCAGAAGATTGATCTAGTGGAATCCTATGTAATCCTATATAATAAAGAGCTAATATGCAAATGGTCATCATGCCACGGCCAGGGGACCTGAGGCTGCGCCCCCCGTCTGGCGCCAGGCCAGGGTACCTGAGGCTGCATCCCCGCCCCGCAGGGCTTGACAGGGGTGGGGCTGGCTGGGTTTGGGTCTTGCGTGATTTCGAGGCATGCGCGGGTGGGCGGGAACTTGACTCTGGGTCCTGCAGCGTGCCCCAGACTCTGACAGGAGGGAGATTTTCATATACATTTTACTAATTTTCTTTCTTTCTTTTTTTTTTTTTTTAATATATTTTATTGATTTTTCACAGAGAGGACGGGAGAGGGATAGAGAGCTAGAAACATCGATGAGAGAGAGACATCGACCAGCTGCCTCCTGCACACCCCCCTCCAGTGGATGTGCCCGCAACCAATGTACATGCCCTTGACCGGAATTGAACCTGGGACCTTCCAGTCCGCAGACCGACGCTCTATCCACTGAGCCAAACCGGTTTCGGCACTAATTTTCTTTAATCTCTGACACTTCTATTATACAAAAGGGGCAAATAGCAATATTAAAATATTTCCTCTAATTAATTCCCTTTTAATGTGCACGAATTTCATGCACCGGGCCACTAGTTATTATATAAAATGGATTGTAGTGGACAAAGATTGGAAACTTCAGAAGGTATTCACAAATTAGTTTAAGAATGAAATGACAAAGCAAAAATAAGGTGATGGAAGTAGGAAGGGAAAGATAAAAACTTTTCAAAAGAGAAATCATGAGAAACCAAGATGGTGGCATAGGTAAACACCTAAACTGCTCCCTCGCACAACAATTTCAAAACTACAACTAAAAGACAAAACGGACATCATCCAGAACCACAGGAAGGCTGGCTGAGCGGAAATTCTACAACTAGAATGAAAAAGAAAAGCACACTGAGATACACAGGAGCTGCGGAAGGCAGAGGTACGGAGGCGCGCGCACGGAGAGGGCTGGCAACTGTGTACGCGGCTGGCTTTCTCAATTGGGAGGGAGACAAAAGCTCCCAACTGCTCTGAACTCCAGTTCCGGGCAAGACTCTGGGGACCCAGACTCATACAGGGAGAAACTGGGCTGTCTGGCAGCGGGCAAAACTCAAGGGCAGCTTTCTCTCAGAGGTGCTTGCAGCAATTACCATGGGACACTGAGACCCAGGGGCCTCTTAACCCTTTGCACTCACTTGCTTTTTTCTCGATTCCTTTATTCTAATGCTAACCGTGTCGAGTCACACTCGACATCCGAGTGCAAAAGGTTAGGGCAGGGCTGATGGGAAGCCATTGCTGTTTGCTCCACCCTGAGATCCCACCCCACAAAGCCATTGCTGTTTACTCCGCCCTGAGACTCCGCCCCATCCAAGCTGAGCGCAGAAGCTTTTGCATGTGAATGGCTTGGTCCTTTGAATTCTAAACTTAGCTAACAAACTGCAGCTGAGTCAGTTTGTTAGAGACCCAGAACATCCAAAAGAAGGTCCAAAGCCCCGCAGCAGCTTGCATTGCTTCACAGCTGGGCCTCATCTGGGCACCTCCAAAACCCAAACAAAGAAGAGGAATCTGCAGATCTCTCCGTAGCTCCTGCTGGGTGGCCTCAGGCAGAGGCTAAATTAGCACCTCCTTGGAGACCCAAGAGCCAGTGTGCCCAGGGGTCAGAGTGGGACCATCCAGATTACAACTCCTCAGATCCATAAGGGACACACTCAGGGGCAGACTCAGTGAGCACCAAAGCCCCACTGAAGCAAGTCTTATCTCATAAGGGTGTCTCCAGCACAGAAATCCTCCCATCGTAGACACAGGTGATCCTCACAGCCAGTTGGCCTGGAGGTCAATTCCTCCCAGTGATACCAACAACAATCAAGGCTTAACTACAACAAGTCTATGTACACAGCCCACAAAGGGGTGCACCAAGAGTGTCCACCTCAGGTAACTGGGGAGGCTGAGCCACTGGGCCCTATAGGACACCTAGCACACAAAGCCACTCTATCAACTCAGGGAAGCAGCCAAAATGTGGAGACAAAGAAACAGGTCACAAATGAAAGAAATGGAGGAAAGCAAACAACTGGATATAGAGTTCAAAACCACAGTTATAATGTTTTTCAAGAATTTTCTAGAAAAGGCCGATAAATTTAGCAAGACCCTCAAGGTTTTGAAAAAGGACCACTAGAAATTAAGCATACACTGACTGAAATAAAAAATAATATACAGAGATCCAACAGCAGACTAGAGGATCACAAGAATCAAGTCAAAGATTTGAAATACAAAGAAGCAAAAAACACCCAACTGGAAAAGCAAAAAGAAAAAAGAATCCAAAAATATGAAGATAGTGTAAGGAGCCTCTGGGACAACTTTAAGCGTACCAACATCCGAATTATGGGGGCCAGAAGAAGAGAGAGAGCAAGATACTGAAAACCTATTTGAAGAAATAATGACAGAAAACTTCCCCCACCTGGTGAAAGAAATAGACTTACAAGTCCAGGAAGCGCAGAGAACCCCAAACAAAAAGAATCCAAAGAGGATCACACCAAGACACATCATAATTAAAATGCCAAGTGCAAAAGACAAAGAGAGAATATTAAAAGCAGCAAGAGAAAAACAGTTACCTACAAGGGAGCACCCATACGATTGTCAGCTGATTTCTCAAAAGAAACTATGCAGGCCAGATGGGAGTGGCAAGAAATATTCAAAGTGATGAATAGCAAGAATCTACAACCAAGATTACTCTACCCAGCAAAGCTCTCATTCAGAATTGAAGGTCAGATAAAGAGCTTCACAGACAAGAAAAAGCTAAAGGAGTTCATCACCACCAAACCAGTATTATATGAAATGCTGAAAGGTATTCTTTAAGAAGAGGAAGAAGAAGAAAAAGGTAAAGATAAAAATTATGAACAACAAATACATATCTATCAACAAGTGAATCTAAAAATCAAGTGAATAAAAAATCTGATGAACAGAATAAACTGGTGAATATAATAGAATCAGGGGCATAGAAAGGGAGTGGACTGACAATTCTTGGGGGGAAAGAGGTGTTGGGGGTGCTGGAAGAGACTAGACAAAAATCGTACACCTATGGATGAGGACAGTGGAGGGGGGAGGTTAAGGGCAGAGGGTGGGGTCGGAACCGGGTGGAGGGGAGCTATAAGGGGAAAAAAGAGGAACAATTGTAATAATCTGAACAATAAAGATTTATTTTTTTAAAAAAGATAGAGAAATCAACAAATTCTCGTGTTGGTGATTGGACATACCAAGTGTCCAAAAATCAGGATTGAAAGATAGAGTTAAAGGTTTCAGTCTAAGGACTGAGAAGAAAATGGTACTGTTGGAGAACTATATTCCAAAGAAGAAACTGGCTTTGAGAGGAAAGTGAGTGAGCGTTTTAGATATTTAAATCTGAAATGCAAAGGGAAATGCCCAGGAGGGGATTTGAACTGTGGTGCTCTCCCTGGGATAAGAGGGAAGAACTGGAAGAACCTCTTCGTAGAGGTTGAAGCTGCCATGGGAATGGTATTCTTAAAGTAGAGAAGGGTGAGGAAGGGGCAAGATGAGAGTGTGGAGGGTAAGATTCTGGGAAGACTCACATTAGAATTCTGCTAGGAAATTTAAAAGACAAATGGGAAGAAGAGGTTAGAAGAAGGTCTATAAAGATTCAGAAGTATTTCCTGTTCCTTTCATCTCTGAAACTTAAAGTGTACACTATTTATTCATTCTGGGAGTGATTATTTTTTTGGATACAGTTTCTGGAAGAGAAATGCAAAATAATTAACTATTTTTAGATATATGACAGGTAGAAAAGAAGGTTTTTCTATCTTTGGGACCTTAACATTTATATGATCTTTCCTTATAAGAAGACCTGAAATTTTAATGCAACTGATAGCCCCAATGGTTGTATTTTATTTTCATGAACATATAGAAGATCTTTATTAGGGACATATTTATTACTAATGAGGATTCTGATTTACTTAATTCCCCTGCTACTTTCATAAGCAGCTAATACCTGCCTCACTGCTAAGAAAAAAAATCATAAAATACAGAAAGGAATGCTTACAGTGAGACACTTAGTTTAGGACTTGAGTCAACTTCTCAAGATGTTTTAGATATTGACTGGAAATGTAAATTATTATATATTTTCTACATGATTAGTGATGATCAGAGTATCTGTGGTGTAGCCAAAGGCTTTTCCATCACTCTTAGCAAGAGTACAGGGGGGAGCCCTAGCCAGTTTGGCTAAGTGGTTAGAGTGTTGGCCTTCGGACTGAAGGGTCTCGGGTTTGATTCTGGTCAAGGGCACATACCTCAGTTGCAGGCTTGATCCCCAGGACCCAACATGTGTGGGAGGCAACCAATGGATGTGTCTCTCCCACATCAATGTTTCTCTCTTTCTCTGTTTCTTCCCCCTCCCTTCCACTCTCTCTAAAAAAAATCAATGGAAGAAATATTCTTGGATGAGAATTAACAAAACAAACAAACAAAAAAAGAGAAAGGGGGAGAAAGAATACAGAGAAAGAAGCATGTAAGTTTTTATGTCTTTGTCACATGAATTTCAATAGAAAGGCCACAGCTCTTCAAAGAGCTCTAAGTAGCACTCCAATAAGCCAAGGGTTTTAAATAAGAAGCACCTCCTGTTTCATTTCCAAACACATTTGTTAACTTAATTATTTGTGTGGAGCCTGCATGATGTGAATATCTTAAACATACTTCAGCTGGTGCCTGTTTCAAAGAATCCTAACTTCTTATGTATACTTTTTTGTTTTGTACTCCCACAGCGTCAGATTATGTTACCACTCTTTTCCTGATAGGGACTGGATTCCAACAGTGTGACAACCTTATTTGTAGACACGATTCACATTTCATGATTAGGACATTGATCTAGTATTTGGTTACGTGTTATAGACCCCTGTCTCTGGTTTCATTTTAGCTCCAAAATGAAAGTCTAGGGGAAAAAAAAGAAACCACTTTCTTTGAATTCCCTAAGGGCTAAAATTGAATACCTAGTGATCAAGCCAAACCCAAATGGATATTTACTTTGTTTTTTATTAAAAAGAAAAAAAATCTGAGCTGTTTAGATTTTTAACTGCTAGCTCCATTGCTCTGAGTTGAAATTGCTTTTTTAAAAAATTTGCCTAAAAAATTGTGATGCCTAAAAATGGTGCATAATGCTCTTTTAAAAGAATCCTCTCTAGGTCACTTAGAGAATGAGTTGTTCTGCTCAACTGAAATTTCCCAGATAAACAAAGGCAGCTCTTAAGCACTATTTTGTAAAACTGTTTTGATTAGAAAGATCAATAATAGTAAAAGTGTAATATGCTAATTAGACCAGACGACCTTCTGGACGACCTTCCAGACTAAGCTGAGGCAGCCACTGCAACTGCAAGGGCTGAGCCCCTTGAACGAATTTCGTGCATCAGGCCTCTAGTTTTTAGATATTACACGTCTTTTTATCCTCCTTGGACCACATATATTAAACATAACTTAACCTTTGCAAGTTGATCTATAACTATAATTGTGAACAATTCTTAAATTGTGCTAAAAATGCCTGGCCGTGTGGCTCGTGGTTGAACCAGGAGGTCAGGGTTTGATTCTGGTCAGGGCACATGCCCAGGGTTGCAGGCTCGATCCCCAGTAGGGGGCGTGCGGGTGGCAGCCAATCAATGATTCTCTCTCATCATTGATGTTTCTATCTCTCTCTCCCTCTCCCTTCTTTTCTCTGAAATCAAATTTTTTTTAATGTGCTAAAGCAACAGTACCATCATCAGGTGTGGCAAATAGTCCTTTTCATAGGTGTTACTATGTTTGTATATTGGGTCCATTTTTTCTAGTTTATAGTTTTTCTTACTTTTCCTTTTATGTTATTTTTTTTACTGTCAGTATATGTGCCTTTTCTATCATATTGGCTTATAATATAGGTAACTAAACTTATTCTTCTTTTACAACAATTATAACAAGAATAATAGGCCCTGGCTGGTGTTGCTCAGTTGGTTGAGCATTATCCTATACACCAGAAGGTCACCACTTCGATTCCTGGTCAGGGCACATGCCCGGGTTGTGGGCATGCAGGAGGCAGCCTATCTCATGTTGATGTTTTTCCTCTCACGTGTATGTTTCTCTCTCTCTTGCTCTCTCTCTCTCTCCCTCTCTTTTCCTCTCTCTCTAAAAAAATCAATAAAAACATATATGTGTTTTAAAAAGAATAAATAGGATACATATAAGACTTTAAAGGAATATTTCTAAGAGTAAAATAAATTGGCACACTTACTTTGGCTGTGTAGTCTTTTTACTTGATAGCTGGTTCTTGCCTAAATTCTATATAAGAGCCAGTAGCCAAGTAGTTCTATTTAGAAATGAGAGATGTGGCTCTATTAAGCTTGTGCTAGAAGAATACTTCCCTTACCATCTTCCCCTTTTATACATGTAAAAATTTCATGATTCTTATTCTCTTAGTCTGAGAACCTCTGAGTATTGAGAGTGGTTATTCTTATTCTTGTCACAGCCTATAGAACTGAAGTTTAACTATTAAAGACCCATTATTAACCTTCATTATAAAATATTAACTATTTTTAGATGCCACAGTGGAGCTATCACTGGACAGCACACAGAATAATCAGAAGAAGGTGCCGGCCAAAACACTCATATCTCTTCCTCCACAGGAAGCCACAAATTCTTCTAAGCCCCAACAAAGCTACGAGGAGGTGAGAATCTATGCTGTTTGTGTGTGTGTTTGTGTATGTGTGTGTGTGTGTGTGTGTGCGTGTGTGTGTGCGTGTTTAGAACTATGTTGCCAGTCTGAAGTTGAGTATGAACCCTGAGTAAATATTTAGTATCTCAAGCTCCCATATTCTAGAGCAGGCGTCCTCAAACTACAGCCCGCGGGCCACATGCGGGTGTTTTTGCCGTTTTGTTTTTTTTACTTCAAAATAAGATATGTGCAGTGTGCATAGGAATTTGTTCATAGTTTTTTTTAAACTATAGTCCGGCCCTCCAACGGTCTGAGGGACAGTGAACTGGCCCCCTGTTTAAAAAGTTTGAGGACCCCTGTTCTAGAGTATAGTCTCTTCATCCCCTCCTTAGCCTGACAGAGGCAAGCTTTCCAAAATCTAGCAATTATTCATTATGATCAAAATAAGGTTTTAAGATAATAGATATAACAAGGACCTTTGAACAGCCTCCCAACTTAAAATTGTGGAAGTTGGTTCATTGGTATTGTTGGGAATGGACAACTGAACACTGATACATAGAAAGATAAATCTTGATGTTATATTGATACAATATTAATACAGGGTAAAATTAATAGCCTTTTTTATATCAAGTCTCATGATTGTTTTCTCTTTAAAAGCTAGAGGAAGAAGAACAGGAAGACCAATTTGATTTGACAGTCGGTATAACTGATCCTGAGAAGATAGGTAAGTGTACTTGGGACTCCTTGTGACATTAGGATGTGGCTATGGGAAGTATAGTTAGCTTATTTCTAGATAGTTAAGTCCAGAACTGAACTAGCCATTGTAAATTACTTCCTCGTTATCTTTCCTGTAAAATTACACTCCTTACTATGCTTCTAAGGCCAGAAATGTCATTTACCCAGTACTTTACTTAGGTTTTTCTTGGCTTTAGGCACAAAAATCAGAGACTTCAAATACTATTAGAATCCCTTTTTAAAAATCCAGACATCTCCTTCTCCCACAGAGTTAATTAAACCATTTCATTCCTTTTGAGTTCATAAATCCCATTTAAACACCCAAAAAGACACATGTTCTATACTTTGGGGATACTGACTTTGTTTTTCCCTCAAGCAGTTTGGAATTCTTGTTACAGACCATTTATCATGTACTCTTGATGTCCCAATGAAGTGGGGAGGTCTGCATCTCTCTATTTTAGGTAAAGAGTAAAAGACCCAGGTTGAATCTTGGTCAAATTGAAATTAAATTTTCAAGAAACACAATACTTAACTTTGACAGAAGTTGGATTTTTGGAATAACCTCTCCATGTCCCAAGCTTGTGAAAGCTATTAGTGAGCAGAGAGCAACAGGCCTCAACTTCCCTTGTTCCAGGTATATCCCTACAGAAGATGCTATACAGAGCCTTATCCTCCTAACCTCCGGTTAAGTGGAAAATGTAATTTCCAACCTTCTGTCTATGCTGAATCAGAAACAGGAATTTATAAAATCTAGTTAGACTTTATACCAAAACAGTTTGCGTTAAAATGTTGAGTTTTACTTTTCCTAGACTGTTGCACTGTAAGATATTTATGAGCACCTTACACACTTCACTCTCCAACAACAGAGGAAATTCAAGACCAATCGTAGCTTTTCTGTCAGATCACAATGTGATCCATGGCCAAGCCGGGACTTGGGGTTACATGTTTAGAATTCTCTCTTGCCTCTCTGATGTTTATGAATATTCTATAAGCACATTGGTTTTAAGGTAGTTATTAGCTGCTTTAAATACTTGGTAGAATAAGATAAACAAATTTTGAGTAAATAATACTACTTGTTTTAATATTTAAAAGTCATGATGTTTGAACCAGGAGTGGAAGGGAGTATATCAGTTTCCTAGAGTTTCTGTAACATAATACGATAAAGAGGTGACTTAAAGCAATAGAAATAAATTCTCTGAGTTCTGGAGGGCAAAAGTCTAAAGTCATGGAGTTGGTGAGGCCATTCTCCCTTCGCAGGGAAGGACTGTTCCATGCTCTCTCCTCGCTCTGGGAGCCTCAGACATTCCTTGGCTAGTGAATGCATCACTCCAATCTCTGCCTTCGTTGTCACATGGCATTCTTTCTGGGTGTTTTCACATCATTTTCCCTTAATGTGTGTCTGTTTCTATGTCCAAATTTCCCTTTTTTAAAGGGCACCAGTCATATTGAATTAGGGCCCAGCCTATGGACCTTGTTTTCACTTGATTAATTCTATAAAGACCTATTTCCAAATAAGGTCACATTCTGAGATACTGGGATTTAGGACTTTCACTATATCTTTTTCAGGGGGACACAATTCAACCCATTTTTTAAACATAGCATGGGTCAGATTTATTTAAATACAAGTCACTTTTGAGGATAAGTCTTCATCTCCTTAGGTTGGTGCCAAGAACCAACTGCTTAAAGCATTTTCATATTCAAGACCTGATCTTATTGGAACACCTTTTATTTGTGTGGGCTGTTTATTCAACATGAGGTTCTCATTTCCACATACATTAAATAAAATTAGAATCCTACTTCTATCAGGACATGCTTTTTTCAGTCTTGGTAATTTGCATATGCCATCTTCAACTTTTCTGAAATTATTTAGGAAATTAACATAAATTTAAAACTACTGTATTGCTAGCCCATTTCTATATCTTGTGAGTTCTCTGTGTACATGCAAGTATTTCTCTTTCCTCACACATTTCCTCAGTGAGAGCAGATGATATGTAGGCAAAGTGTCTGAAGATCCTGCTTTGCTACTGTGGGGTTTTTTTTGTGTGTGTGTTAATCCTCACCGGAGGATATTTTTCCATTGATTTTTAGTGATAGTGGAAGGGAGGGAGAGAGACAAAGAGAAAAACATTGATGTGAGAGGACACCTCTTGCATGCACCCCAACCAGGGCCAGAAATTGAGCCTCCAATCAAGGTATGTACCCCTGACCAGAATTGAACCCCGGACCCTTCAGTCCATGGGCCGACACTCTATCCTCTGAGCCAAACTGGCCAGGGCTGCTACTGTGTTTTTTGTATATGTGCACTTAGACTTTTCTTAATTGAAGGCAGTAGATTATGGGATTGACCTTTTGGATATTTGACTATGACTACTAGACTGTGAATGAAATTTTTAAGACTTTTTCTATAAAGTAAATCTAGATATCTTTTTCCTTTTATCAGTGGTAAGCATCCTTAGTGATATTAGGCAATACAGTATGAGTGGTTTAGAAGAGAACTAACAGCAATAATCAGTATAAAGTAATTTTTAAAGTTGAGTATGTGATTTCCATTTTATACATACTCTTATTAGGGGCTGGCAAGATAGAGAAGGCAAGCCCTCTATTCCTATATAGGTACACAGCTTCTTTGTGTACTTTCCCAGCCATCTCACTGAAACCAAGTTGTGACCCTGCTGATCCAGTACTGTACCTTCTTCCCCTGGGCCCTTACCCCACAACCAGTTCGGAAGGTTAAGCAAGTAGTAATTGTTGACCTGGGTTTCCTGTTTGGTGTGGGGGAAAATCAAGGGATGGGGAGGAAAGGAACAAAATCAACACCAAACACCAGAGTCTAGCCCCAAGCATCAGAGCTGTATCTGTCTACAGTCCAATGTATGTCTTTTCAGTGCTCAGGGAGTCAATGGTGCCTTTATGTCCCTCAGTGGCCTAGGTCAGGACACCAATAAAGAGAAAAACAATTGCTTGAATCCCAAATTATTTAACAGTCAAAGGCTGTTTCAGAAAAACAATCCCTCCAGGAAGGAGAGATTTGTATGACATCAGGCAGCTGAAGTCTCTTCCGGCCAGGCCCTTTGCTCAGGGTGAACATGTTAGATGAGAGAGGTCAATGTCCTCCAGCACCAATGGAGGGGCCGTGACAGTATTTCTGAAAGAGCAAACCAAGCCCAGAGCTAGCTTAGGGTAGAACTACTTGTTTCCTTTTACATCAGTTGCTTCCTTTGCCTCCTCCTGTTTTATACAGCAAGAGAATTGTTTGGTTTTAGACAGATGTGTGCAACCAGCCCAAATATTGGCATGATAACAACTGATGGATTGTCAGTATCCAGTGCTGCTTTGTGGAGGGCATAAATGGAGCCTGGCTTTGAACAGGGGACTGACTCTTGTCTAACTCAAACTGGGGCCCAGCCAGCATCCATGGGGCATGAAATGCATGAAGGCCCTGAGGCAAAGTAGGAATTGAATTTAGGATAGTATACAACAAAGCTTGGATATGAAATAAGTTCCCCTTCTTATACAGGGCTCCTGTAGCTTATGATTCCTGGTTAAATGTTAACAAGATTAGCACTGCTTTGGTTTACAGAATAATCCTCTATTGCTTTCTTGTTCTCCCACAGGGGATGGTATGAATGCCTATGTAGCCTACAAAGTTACAACACAGGTGAGTCTAAGTGACCCTTCTGATGGCTACCTTAATAGACTTGGGTGCTTAGACCAAGAAGGCCATCATTCAGATTATTTCTGGGTATTTATTTAGTTTCTTTGCCAAAATCTTCCTTCAAGTTTCCTCAAGATGGAGCAGGCCTGCATCCTCTTGGTAATCTCATCTGAACCTTTCCACTTTTCTTCCAGAGAGCTAACATTTCAGTGTGAAACTTTGTAAGTTTTATTAGGACATGTAGTGTATCTGATAATAGTTCTGTCCCTCTGAGGAACTATGTGGCTTAGAGCTAGTTTGGTGGATTGCCCCAAACTATATATCACCTGTTTAAAAATTGTCCGTTCTTCTCAGGTTTGCTATGTGGAACTTCTTTTAATACTTTCCCTAACCTTTTGCCCTTAGGTCTGGTCTTCCTTTTTTATATAATCTTTATGCATACAAAACTTACACAATGTTGTATGCATGTTATAAAGCATACAATATGAAGCCCTGAACCTACCATCATTCTTAAGATGAGTACCATTGAATCCCACCTGCGTCTCTTCCTGTCATATCCCTGCCTCACACCTTAGAGATGACTACTCTCCTGAGTTGTCGCTCCTTTATTAAAAAAAGTCTTCATATGTGTATCCCTAAACAATATACTGTTTTGCTCTGTTCTTGATTTTCATAAAAATAGCGTCATGCTGAAAATAGTGCTTTCTTTACTAGCGTTGTTTCTCAACCCATCCATGTTGTGTGTAGCTACAGTTTATTGTGTGATTATAGCATAACATACTTATCTGTTTTTATGTTGTGAACTAGAGGCCCAGTGCACAAATTCGTGCATGGGTGGGGTCCCTAGGCCTGGCCAGAGATCAGGGCCGATCGGGGCCAGGCCAATCGGGGCCTGCTGACTGGGGACAGGGATTCGGGGAGGGACCGTGGGAGGTTGGCCAGCCGGGGGGATGGCTGGCTGTGGGAGTTTGACTGTGGGAGCGCACTGACCATCAGGGGATAGACACTCAACACAGGAGCTGCCCCCTGGTGGTCAGTGTGCATCATAGCGACTGGTCGACCGGTCATTCAGTCGTAATGGTCAATTAGACTTTTATATATAGATATAGATATAGATATAGATAGATAGATAGATAGATAGATAGATAGATAGATAGATAGATATTTGGCATATTTGCTGTTTTTATAGTTATGAATTATGAACATTCTTGCATAGTCTCCTAGTATACACACAGAAGAGTTTCTCTAGGGTATAGAGCCAGGAGTAGTTCCCCTGGGTCATGCAAATGTTGGGAAGGAATACAGCTTAGTCTTTGCACCAATTTATACTCCCATTGGCAGTGTGTAAAAGTTCCTGTTGATACACTTTCTTGTTAATCATTGGCAAGGCCAATCTCCTTAAAGTTTGCCTATCTGGTGAGTATTCAATGATCTCTCATTATCATGCAGGCCTAGTCTTTTTTACTAGAAGTCTCCTTTATGTTGTCTCTCTGCTACTTGTTTCTCTGTCCGCTATAAATTCTATATCCTGTGACACCTTAGGGGTTAAAGTGTCTACAGCATAGACATTTCATCTGATCCTCCCCCTTAGAAGCACTGTTTAGTCTATCTTCAGTTTGGCGGCTTTAATTCTAGCAGCTAACACCCTTAATAAGTCAGTGCAGGATGAATGGGTTATAGGTGACCATAGAATTCTAGCTTTATACTAGACTTAAACATGTTTCCTTAGAGCAAGGGTTCTTAACCTGGGAATGAAACTGTATGCTTGAATTTAATTGGCTGCCTTTTGTAATCCTATATATTTTATGCATTTAAAATAATTATTCTGAGAAGGGCTCCGTAGACTCCAGATAGCCAAAGGTAACTATAGCTCAAAATTTAAGAATCTCAGCCTTGGAGAAAGTTATTTACCAGATGGCTAAGACAGGGATCTGGGAAATAAATGCCTTTGATGTCAGCTGGACAACTTTCAAGATACTCCTTCATTCCTTATTTGGAATGAAATTGCCTTCTGTTTTTTCTGTCCCCAAGACGAGCCTACCAATGTTCAGAAGTAAACAGTTTGCAGTGAAAAGAAGATTTAGTGACTTTCTGGGTCTTTATGAGAAGCTTTCAGAGAAACACTCTCAGAATGGCTTCATTGTCCCTCCTCCACCTGAGAAGAGCCTAATAGGTAAGCCTGTGGTCTTTAATTCTGCTTGGGTGTTTTCTTTGCATTCTTCGGCAATATATTTTCTACCAAAACTATTTCATATAACAATGTAGAGTCTTGTAGTTAGAAAAGAAATATTTCCAGTATTTTCCTATAAGTCTCAGGAGGTCTAGAGAAATAGCACATTTTGACATGTTCTCTTTCCTTGGGTATTGTAGAATATTATGGTGTTAGCTTCCACAGGTAGGGTGTGTGTGTGTGTGTGTGTGTGTTGGTGTCTAGGAGACTTAAATGATTGCTGTGCCTTCCAAATTGAAATATAAATTGGATGGGGATTGAGGGGAAAGAACCTTCCCATCATCCTCAGTTGATGTTTGATCTATACTCAGAGTCCCATGGGCCCCCCTTTTAGAAAACATAGACTCTGCAAGTGCCAGAGTTTAGATCCTTCAGCACTTCAAGACTAATTTCACAAATGATTCGCGTAAAGGACCTTTTGTTAATGCTCATGGCATAGAAGTGGCCTTTGGTTCTGTTTTGCAGTGCTATTCTCATTGCCTTTCCTCCTGTGGGCTTTCTTACAGGTGTACTCTTTTCATGATGATTATTAATTGTTTTTGCTTTTTCAATTCTATTCCAGGAATGACAAAAGTAAAAGTTGGGAAAGAAGATTCCTCTTCTGCAGAATTTCTTGAAAAACGGAGGGCTGCTCTAGAAAGGTAAGTGCCATACAACCATTTTCCTGAGTAACATGAGGACTAGTGAGAAGCTGAAACCTTAGACTCAATTGTAAGATGTTCACTGGAGTTAGTAGAGATGAGAAACGTGGGTGAATGAAAGACTCACACCTTCATAGTATGTCTAACTTCCCCCAAGTCTCTTACCTGCTCAGCTCAGGAACAGACCATCTTTTCTTTCCCCATCCTGAGTAGGCAGGCAGTCCTCCTCTCCTTGGGCAGTCAAATCTGAATAACTGAGGTCTCTTTCTGACCAGTTATTTCTCTTCCCCTTTTAGAAATGTGAAGAACATGAACTTGAATGTGCTTACAAGCAGAGTTATACTTAAGCGCCTTACCTGAGGATATTTTAAAGTAATGAAAGACACTGCAACCCTGCCAGCACTCTCTGACACTCAGAGCCAGGGAGGCCAGCCTGACTAACCAGATAACTGCTTACCCCATAGGTACCTTCAGAGGATTGTGAACCATCCCACCATGTTACAGGACCCTGATGTCAGGGAGTTCTTGGAAAAAGAAGAGGTTAGTATTGTACAGACTGAATTTCATAATGGATAGCTGTCCCTAGCGAAATGAAACTAGTTCATTCAATGAGTATTTGAACACTTAACATGCATATAGGCTAGTACCAGACTATATCCTACTTTGTAAACACCTAAGAGTGACAACTATTTTTCAGCCTTTGACAGAAAAGAAGCTCTGCCTCTAGTCAAAAGCAACTGGTTGTAGAGGTCACACTGCAATCTAGTTTTCTTACTGGATCAACACAGTGATCTATTTGGCAAGTCCTTGGCATGTCTTTCATAGGTTACTACTTGGCTCAAATTGAATACATTTTTTTGTGCCAGGAGCTGAGGGGCATTGGTTCAAAATCAGTTACCACAAACCACAGAACTGCCATGTAGCAAAAGTGTTGATTCAAGTGAACAGTCTTTTTTTCACAGGCTATGTGTAGGCTATTCACGATTGTGAGAAATTGGAGACAGCCCAATTGCTAACAATTGAAGAATTAAGTAAAACTTATCAATACAGCAAGTACTTTATTCTCATCATAAAGTTTACAGAAATGTTTATATACATTTGCAGGAAGCATATATGAAAATGATAAAAAGTGAAACATGAAACAGCGTGAAAATACAGGTGTAGAAATATGTGAGTCATTAAGAACCAAAAGAAACACTAGAGCCCTAGTGGTTTGGCTCAGTGGACAGAGCGTAGGCCTGCAGACCAAAGGGTCCAGGCTCTATTCCGGTCAAGGGTATGTCCCTTGGTTGCAGGCTCCTCCCTGGCTCAGGCCCTGGTCAGGATGCATGCAGGAGGCAACCAATTGATGTGCTTCTATCACATCAATATTTCTCTCTGTCTTTCCCTCTCTATTCCATTCTCTCTCTAAAAATCAATGGAGCCCTAACCAGTTTGGCTCAGTGGATAGAGCGTCAGCCCAGGAACAGAAGGGTCCTGGGTTCTATTCCAGTCAAAGGCACATGCCTGGGTTGCGGGCTCAATCCCCAGTGGGGGGTGTGCAAGAGGCAGCCGATCAGTGATTCTCTCTCATCATTGATGTTTCTATCTCTCTTTCCCTCTCCCTTCCTCTCTGAAATCAATTAAAAAATATATATATATTTTAAAAAGCAATGGAGCCGAAACCGGTTTGGCTCAGTGGATAGAGCGTCGGCCTGCTCAGTTGATAGAGTGTCGGACTGAAAGGTCCCAGGTTCGATTCCGGTCAGGGGCATGTACCTTGGTTGCGGGCACATCCCCAGTAGGGGGTGTGCAGGAGGCAGCTGATCGATGTTTCTCTCTCATCGATGTTTCTAACTCTATCCCTCTCCCTTCCTCTCTGTAAAAAAATCAATAAAATATATATTTTTAAAAAAAGCAGTGGAAAAATATCCTCGGGCGAGGATTAAAAAAACCCCCACTATAATAAAATAATGTTGTATCTCATAGGAAAGAAAACTAGAAGGAAATAAATGAAAGGACAGGACTATATTTTGTATTTTTTCATTTTGTTTTTATTTTATTTTTTAAAAAATATATTTTATTTTTTTTTACAGAAAGGGAGGGAGAGGATAGATAGAAACATCGATGAGAGAGAAACATCGATCAGCTGCCTCCTGCACACCTACCGGGGATGTGCCCGCAACCAAGGTACATGCCCTTGACCGGAATCGAACCTGGGACCTTTCAGTCCGCAGGCTGACGCTCTATCCACTGAGCCAAACCGGTTAGGGCATTTTGTTTTTATTTTTTAATTTTTAATTTGCATGTAGTATCTAGTATTCTAGTAAATAAAGTGCTACTAAGTATATGTGTCTCCTCCCCACCCCCCCACCCCCCCAAAATGTAACTTTTTAATTAAAAATTCTGTCTGACGCTTTAAATCTTTTCACTCCTCCTCTGGGATTCCTAAGTCCATTCTTCCGTTTCACCCACTTACCTCACTTTGTTCCCCTAGAGCAGGGTTTGTGTACGCAGTGGCACTGGGGACACTTCAGGCTGGATCATTCTTTGTTGTGGGGGCTGTCCATGCATTGTACAGCTCTATCCACTAGATGCCAGTAGCAACCCCCTTCCCAGTTTTAACAACCAAAATTACCTCCAGATATAGCCAAATGTGTGTGTGGGGGGAGGGGGGGTGGCAGCAAAATAGTGTCATATTGAGAATTACATTTTCGAAGTGTCCAAAATCTAATTTTTCATTATGGTATGCTGTATATATAGATTTTTCAGCATCCCTTCCATGTCTTAGGAAAGTTCTGAAAGACAGAACCAATCCAATTGTTATAAATATTTGGCTTTTTTTTTTTTTTTTTTTTTTTTTGCCTAATTAGATCATCACTAAACATAGCCTCAGTCTGAATAAATAATGTCCCTGTCCTTGGACCTTTAATCACTGGGAAAATCCAAATAGAATCAGAGCACAACTTCAAAGACTTTCCAGACCTTAAGCCCAGGTGTGTGCAGAGTATGCTAATCCAAAGGAACTTTTGACTTTTGACAAAAGCATACTTGGTATTTAAGCACTTCATGCCTGAGTGGGCAGACAATCTCAACATGAGGTCACCTGGCCCCACAGCGTTCACACACTGCTTTCTGCATACAATATCAAAAGCAGAAAATGTTGCTGATTCTGTTTAGCATGGTCCTTTGATTTTTCTTTCTGTACATGCTGGTTATAGATTTGTCTGCCTTTGAAAACAACAATCTACAGTTCAAATAATTTGTTTGGCAGGTTTTGGGCATGCCATCTGATAGATACTAATTCTTCTGAACCTAAAATAGGGGCAGCAGATAACTTGCCATCCCGCCTTCTTGGTCTTGTAGCTGCCACGCGCTGTGGGTACCCAGACATTGAGTGGCGCTGGTCTCCTCAAGATGTTCAACAAAGCCACAGATGCAGTTAGCAAAATGACCATCAAGATGAATGAATCAGACATTGTGAGTAGCCCTGTGCTGCCCCTACTCCCTCAGGCTTACAGATTGGAAGCCCTGAGGAATCCTGAAATTTCTGAAATTAGAGACTTTCTTTTTAACCCTTTGCACTCGCTTGCTTTTTTCTCGATTCCTTTATTCTACTCGGGATTTAATTTTTTAAATACCCCAGATTTTACAAAGCGCGGCAGTAGAATAAAAAACTGGATTTTCTTTTCATACAAACTTATTTATTTGGATTTTTTTATATTTCAAATTATTGATACATTCAATAACGGTCACACTCGACATCCGAGTGCAAAAGGTTAAAATAATTCAGTTCCTTTTTAAAAACTGCTAAGGAAAGAATGTGCTGTACCTATGTGAATAGCTTCCATTAAAGCTCTGGGCTTGTGTGTTTCAGTGGTTTGAGGAGAAGCTCCAGGAGGTAGAGTGTGAGGAGCAGCGCTTACGGAAACTGCATGCTGTTGTAGAAACTCTAGTCAACCATAGGAAAGGTAACAACCTCTGAAATGCACTTGGAGCGGGGGAAATTGATGTCTCATGGGAGGGCATGCTGTTCCCAAGCCTCTCAGCCACTCACATTGCAATTCTCTGCCCACCTGGTCCTGATGTTCCGATGGAAAAGATATGCCATTTCCATGCAAGAAATATGACTCAGTCACTGTGGGCATTGTACTTTCTACCTGGGCGGGAGCCGTCCCAGGTACAGCTAGACCTGGGACGTGGGCTTCTGTTGGTATGATTTGAGTTGGTGGCTTATATCCACAAAATTATATTACAGACTTTAGCTACCTGGTCAAATGAGCAATTTGTAAAGGTAGGGAAACCAGATATGTCTCCTAACCTTTTCTCGTTTCTTCTTTAGTGAGATTTGCTTAGGAGCTAGTGAATTTTGCCAAGTTTGAATGCTTTCCTTTTCTGCCTTAAGCATGCTGGATCAACAGAAACCTAAAGAGGCAAAAACCATTAGAATGAGACCATTGCAAGGACTGGCCCAGGGCCTACTGCTGTGCTAGGAATGGTGTTTACATTTTTTAAAGGATGAATTTTTTTAAAAGCACGTAAGACCATAAGTGGCCTGCAAAGCTTAAAATATGTGGCCCTTCACATAAAAAGTTTGTCCTGCTTTAGAATATGCAAGACTGTGCCGTGTGACAGCATTCACTCTCATGCAGACAGGCTTCTTACCATGAGCTCTAGCATAAACAGAATCGCTCCTTTGGCCCGTTTGTATTAACTGGCCTCTGGCTCTTCAGGAATAGTGGAGCTGCTTTTTCCAGGGAGACCCAACTAGTGAAACTCATGCTAGCAGGTGCCTCTCCCTATTCTTGTGGCCAAGCTGCATTCCCTCACTTTCTGAATACCGTTGAGTGTGGTGTGACTGGGTTGCAAAGCCCAATAAGCAGGGGCAGCATTGCTGAGACAACCAGGCACCAGCTGACTTGTCCCTTTTTTTTGTTTTTTTGTTTTGTTTTTGACTTCTCCCTTTTCCTTGTGAGATAAGAGCCTCTGCTGTCTTCCTCCTTCCAGAGCTAGCGCTGAACACGGCCCAGTTTGCAAAGAGTCTAGCTATGCTTGGGAGCTCAGAGGACAACACGGCCTTGTCACGGGCGCTCTCCCAGCTGGCTGAGGTGGAAGAAAAAGTTGAGCAGCTCCACCAAGAACAGGCCAACAGTGACTTCTTCCTCCTTGCCGAGCTCCTGAGCGACTACATTCGCCTCCTGGCCATAGTCCGAGTAAGCTTCTGTTTCCTCTTTCTCCTCCCCTGACTTCATTTGTCTTCCCTTTGCTCTCCCCTTCCCAAAAAAGTTTCATTCATTATACTTCAAAATAGCCGAAACCTTTTCTATTCTCAAGAGAGAAGGCATCCTGTGAACCCAGAAATCCCTTTAACTGTTAGCTAGTTATTGCTAAGTCATTTTGAGGCCCACAGCCAGTTTTTTAGATGCATTAGGAGAAAAGACCACTCCTGAATTCCCAGTAGGCCCCTCCTTGTTATTGAAGCTGGACAGTGTCCTCAGGCTCCTTTCAAGCCAGGCTATGTCACGGCGCCCTGGCGCAGTCGTTTCCTCAGTCCTTTGGTCTTTGCCTCCTTAACAGTAAGCGGTGGCTCTGCCCTGGTAAGAGCTCTTGCTGGCTTCCACTTGTCCTCCAATGTGAGCAGTCAGGTAACTACAGAACCAGCTTGGCATTGCATGGAGGAGTGTGCCCAGGGGCTGAGAGAGCTTGTCACCAGAGCCCTTTGTGTGCTGTGCTGACCACACTGGTAACAACACCGCAGCCTGCCCCTCAGGTCAAGCACCTCACCCTTTCTCCTGGTGGCCAGGACACTGGTTTCCCATGACCTCTCGGAGCAGCCCGGGAAGCTTCACTGGGAAGTGGGATTAGCTCTCGCATGACATCCCTGAGACAGAGGAAAGAGCCCTGTAAGGCCTGAGTCCGCCCCTGATCTGACTTGGGCCCAGAATGAACGAGCCGCTGAGTTGCAACGGAGCCACCTTCACTCCCCATCCCCCAACCCCCCTGCGCAGAGGCTCCTGTGCTGTCAGGAGCCAAGCTGCTCCCAGGGCTCTCATTTCCTCTCTGGGCCTGCTCATTGTCCTGTCACTTTGCTTTTTGGTTTGCTAACCCAGAGTGATAAGAAGCTGGAAAAATAACCTGCTTTGGAATTGTTAGAACTGGTCAGACTGCTTAGACTGGAGAGCCATTCCAGGGAAGAGCACTCTCCGGGGAACCTGTCAGAGAGGAGCATTGTATGGGATCCCTGGAGGGCAGAGGTTGGATATGGTGTCTGGGCAGGGGGAGCCCCTGTGGACAGGGGTGAGGGAGGCCTGGCTTACAGCTCCAGGTGCTGGGGCAGCAGGCCTTGGCGCAGAGCTGCCAGCTGGGCTTGTCCCTGAGACTTTCCCTGCCTCCTCATGGCCGTGAGCTGGTGGTGAGAATAGAGAGGGAGCAGATTTCCTCTCCCTCTCCCCTGAAGGTGGGCTGTGCCGCTGTGAGCCCCGGGGTTAGGCTTGAGTCTTACTTGGGTATGAGGTCACCCTTTACCTAATTCTTTGACTTTGAGCTGTTAAGAAATTTCAAGTGATCCTAGTGGCACTGCTGGGGAAAGTAAATTTGGTGGCATCTCACTCCCTGAGGTTCAAGTTTCGGCAAAGCCCTGTACCTCGAAAACCTCCAGGGAACTTAGTGTGCCAGGAAGGGGAGCAAATGGAACAGGGCCGAGAGGCTGTCCACAGGCACACATCGTTCCCCAGACTGTCTCTGGAAGCCTGCAGACTGGGGACGTAGGATGGTTTGGTTAGGCAACACCTGTCCTCTGGAAATCTTGATTGTGGGCAAGTGACTAGAACCAGGGAAAACCAGCAAGTGGATTTTAGGGAGCTTCTTGGGCACTTGATAGCCTAGAGCAATTGAGTATATGGATGGGGTGATAGCACTATGTCCCTATGGCGGCTTTAAGTGTTTAAAGATCTGTTGCGCTAACCCTGTATATTATTTGGTTGTCAGTTTAAAGGTTGCTTTCTTATGTGGGCCTTCCCTGATATATCTCCCAGGCTAAGCTAGGTCCCCAGTTTTATTAAAGTACCCTGCTTGTTTTCTCTGTACTCTGCCTACTTGTAATTACTTTTGGTGATTATTAACATAATGTCAGTCTTTTCTAGTAGAGTATAAGCTCCATGAAAGGAGAGCCATGTGTGTTTCATTTCCCACTGTGTTTGTAGTTCCTGGCACATGGCAAGCACTCAGGAGGAGTGTGTAGTTCATGGACTGGCTGGCCTGAGGGGGGTGTTCAGCAGCTGTAGTTCTGGGCACTGGCCTCAGGCCCCCTCTGTGCTCCCAGCCATCCAGCCTTGGGAGTGGCATGCAGCAGCATGGCGCTGGCCCTCTGGAGGCTGGGAGAGGAGTCTTACTCAAGCTTCTGCTTTTTGACATTAAACTTCAGCTGGGCACTAACACTGGGCTGCGAAACCTGCCCTTGCTCGTCCTTCCCTAGCCCAGCCGCTGGGAGAGGCCCCCAGGCGGAGCCGGTGGAGCTCCTGAGGGCTGGTTGTGCTCTTCCCCAACACCTCACCCCACAGGCTGCCTTCGACCAGCGCATGAAGACGTGGCAGCGCTGGCAGGATGCTCAAGCCACACTGCAGAAGAAGCGGGAGGCTGAGGCTCGGCTGCTGTGGGCCAACAAGCCCGACAAGCTGCAGCAGGCCAAGGACGAGATCGTGGAGGTGAGGCCCCAAGGCAGCCTGACGGGGGCGTTTGCTGGTCCCATTCCACCCAGATGCTGGGCACGCCACCTCAGGTGAGAGAGGTGATGGAGTGTGAAGGACGGTGGCTGCTGGCTGGCCTTGAGGCCTGCCCTCTTCCTCTTCCCATTCACCCAGACTTCCAGTCAGTCTGCTGGAAGGGTCCTGGCAGGATCTTGGGAAAGGTCATTCAGATATGCCCCCTGGTGAGAACGAATTCAGTTCTTTGGGCGCCCAGTCTTGCTGGTGAGGACCTGACCAGAGCTCTGCAGTTACGAGCTTTCCTGGATGCAGGATCGGCCTGCGAACCAGGCATCCTTCCCAGCCAGCCCCAAGGTGGCCTTCTGCCGGACTCTGACTTACACACTAAATCCCCACATGCTATCTGATCTTACCCTGAGGGACAGACAGACAGAATGACCAACTGAGGTCTCAAATATAGAATTGCTGTCCAAAGACAAAGACTAATAATGATACCATAACGTTAAGTGATCCTTTTTTTCCTCTTTCTTCCCAGTGGGAGTCTCGGGTGACTCAGTATGAAAGGGACTTTGAAAGGATTTCAACTGTGGTCCGAAAAGAAGTGATCCGCTTTGAGGTGAGATAGAAGATCTTCTCACAGGTGTGCTGTGCCTGCTTTAGTAGTGGCGTTGGTTTTGTCCAAGTCTATTGCGTAGAGAGACAGGGGAGCTGCCAGTAACTTGGCAGTTGTGAAAAGGAGTGGCCTTGTGTGTGTGTGTGTGTGTGTGTGTGTGTGTGTGTGTGTGTCTTCATGTTCACGTCTGTATGTTTGTTCTTAAGGCACTTGTTGCTGCTGAACTAGAACAGTTAGACCCAAAATAAGACTTGCAGCTGTCATATACCCTCTGGTCTCCTGTCCTGTCTCCTCCCCTTCCCACACCCTGCCATACAAAAAACTTCGAAAGACCTTGGCAGAGGCTGTTTGGCTGGAAATTATAGCTATTTCAGCTGCTGGCTCCACTTGCTGAGCTATGTTCAGCATTGGTCAGCAGTAACCACCACCGTCCTATCAAGAGGGGAAGCAGCACTGTCTGGGTGGTCAGTGTAGAACCCTGTCTCCTACAGAAAGAGAAATCCAAGGACTTCAGAAACCACGTGATCAAGTACCTTGAGACGCTCCTGTACTCACAGCAGCAGGTATGTAAGTTATGCACGACTTTCATCCTCAGCTGCGTACTCCACAGACCAGCTACCTGCTTGTGGCTTTGTGACAGGATGGGCTGGCCCTGCTGGGGGGCGGGGAGGGGGGGAGCAGGGGGTGCCTGTGCCCTGCTATAATCAATAATTAAAAGTAGGCCCTGTTGCTCTAACATGGAACATCCAATGGGTCTTTTGCTAAGCAGGATTGCCCTAATCTTAAAACGAGTTTGTTTTTAAGAACAAACCCCAACTCTCCTCTCCCTTTATCCCCTTGATACCACCTAACCCAATCCATATGTGGAACAATGGCCCCACTGTGAGGAGCTAACCGAGCTGGGCAAAGCTGTGACCTCACAGGGATGCTTCCTCTGGGGCAGACCCAGGACTGTCTTCAGAGATTATTCTAGAGGCCTGATGCATGAAAATTCATGCACTGGAGGGGGATCCTTCAGCCCGGCCTACCCCCCTCACAGTCCAGGAGCCCTCAGGGGTGGGAGGCGACCCTGCAATCAGGGGAAGGCGACGCCCCCTCACACCTCTGCTGCTGCCACTGCTGGCAGCGCAAGCCTCGGCCGGCCCTGGTTACATGAGCCTTGGGCAGCCCTGGGCGGCATGTGGGGCTGAGGGGACTGGGCACTGCCATCTTGTGGCTGTGGGTGCTGCCATCTTGGAGGGCGTGGCAGTCAATTAGCATATTCCCTCCTTATTGGCTGTGGGTGTCGTCATATTTGAGGGCGTTACGGTCAATTAGCATATTCCCTCCTTATTGGCGGTGGGCACTGCCATCTTTGAGGGTGTGGCAGTCAATTAGCATATCCCCTCCTTATTGGCTGTGGGTGCCACTATCTTTGAAAGCGGGACAGTCAATTAGCATATTCCCTCTTTATTGGCTGTGGGTGCTGCCATTGTTTGTGATGACATGAGGGTCAATTGGCATATTCCCTCTTTATTAGATAGGATCTAAAGAGATATTGGGCAGTGTGGCTGGCTGGCCAGTCTGTCCCAAGATCCACTCTTAGCCTCACCATTTCCTCAGCTCCACCTCACCTCAGGCCTCCCTTAGGGGGTGGCTGAGGCTCCTGGGGGAGTGCCATAGCTCTGTGCTTACTTCCCTTCCAAGCTCAGGCTCTGTCACTGGATGGGGCACGTGCTTACTGTCCCCACTTCTTTACAGCTGGCAAAGTACTGGGAAGCCTTCCTTCCTGAGGCAAAGGCCATCTCCTAATGGACCAAGGACAACAGAGCCCACCTGCCCGACGCTGCCTTTTTATACACTGTCCTCCACCTCTGCTGGACCCGTGATGCATCCTGCCTAACCTGACTTCACCCCTCCCACCCTGCCCCACAACCAGCTGTCCCGTCATTCTAACCCTTACTGCATTTAGCTCCCATATATATTTTCTTACCTGAGAGAATAGTTTCTTGCTTTAAGCAAAAGACCTATAATAGGTGGTGGAATTATGGGATGGGGTGGAGTATTGATATAAATATATAAATACATATGTATATTTTTCAGGATGTGGTTAGGAACTGGGAATAACGTTTTCTGTTACTCCTGACGGTGCCATGAAAAGATTATGTAATAAAATATTTTAAAATCAGGTCACGTGACTCAGAATGTGGTGCTTTTCCCTTTAGGCTGGGGTGCAGTTGGGAAGCAGGTCGGGAATACTAACCCAGGTGCTGCCCAGGTAGAGTAAGTTTCTCGCTGGGAGTTCACAACTTCGTGCTGCTGCTTCCCTAGGGCACTGGAGCTTCCTTTTCTCCACCTACCACAGCCACAGGTCTCTTAAATCGTTTCATCCTTATTCCCACTTCTTTAGAGAAGGAGTCTTAAAGATGTCTCTTACAATAAGAGGGAAAACCAATTCTCCTGCAAAGGAGGCAGACTTTCTCTTTTATGCCTACACTGTTCCCCTAAGCTGCCCAGGGAGCTCTGAGTCTTGCCTTCTGATAGCAAAGTCTTGGGTTCTGAACTCCTTTTTGCCCCCCATCAAAAGTCCTAAAAAGTATAAAGGACCGATAAGGAGTTAACTCTTTTTTTTTTTTTTTTTTTTTTTTTTTTTTTTTTTTATATATATATTTTATTGATTTTTCACAGAGAGGAAGAGAGAGGGATAGAGAGCCAGAAACATCGATGAGAGAGAGACATCGACCAGCTGCCTCCTGCACACCCCCCACTGGGAGATGTGCCCGCAACCAATGTACATGCCCTTGACCGGAATCGAACCTGGGACCCTCCAGTCCGCAGACCGACGCTCTATCCACTGAGCCAAACCGGTTTCGGCTGGGAGTTAACTCTTTATCCCCATAGACAAGAGCCAGGCACTCTGCTTCTAGGTAAGGTCATCCAAGAGTTCCTAAACCTTTTAAGGTTCCAAATTTTACTGTCTGTGCCCAAGAGGAAGCATGCCATCGAGAGGGCCCGTGTTGTCAGCACGAGATGAAGGCCTTCAAAGGGCTCCCCCCACCCCCCCCCGCCCTCCTCCCCAGTGCTGGCCTGGCCAGGGAGGCCTTCGAGAAGATGCGCTGCTGCTGGGCTTCCCCTCAGCTGTGTCCGCAGCTGCTTAAGCTGGCTGGTCAGAGGGACTGCCAAGATGCTCTATAGGCCGGGCTGGCAGGCTGCCTACGTGTGAACACTCCTCCCCCCACCACCAGCAAAGATGCCTCTGCCTGAGGCACTTGGACCTTCTTTGTCTTTTTGTGGGTGGTTAAAGTTTGGGGAGTGGTAGCCTGAGGCAAGAGAATGCGGTAAACAGCAGGGATTTCCGAGACACTGGCCTGATAGTGATGGGGGGAGGGGGGAGAGTGTCAGTGCCAGCAAATTTTTTTTCAACAGGTTGATTTTTTTTTTTTAAGTCACTCATTCTCTTTCTACTTCGCTAATATTCTTGTTATCACCTTTGATTGTATCCTCACAGCCTTTCTTATATGCTTACTTTGGCATAGTTATAGAAATATACACATAGAATATTTTGTATCCTGCTTTTATCATTTGACACTGTATATGTTATAAACATTTTGTCTATATTGTTATGTAGCTGCACAAACTTTATTTGTAAGGCTGTGTCACTGTAAGGCTTCCTCAGAGTGGCTGTACCATAATTCTGACTCCTCCCTTGTTGGATTCTTGGTTTGTTTGGTAACTTTTTACATTTTAATATAATTTCAAACTTATAGAAAAGTTACAGGACTACCCCAAAGAACACCAACATATTCTTTACCCAAATTTCCCAAGTATTTACATTTTACCAGATGCTTTATGACTAAATGACTTGCTGCATCTACTTTTGCATGTATTTTCTGAGTCATTTGAAAGTAAGTTAGTTGCAGATGTCATATCCCTTTACCCCCCAAAGTTCAGTATGTATTTCCTTAAGAACATCCTGTCATAACTTATAACTATAAGTATAGTTATCAAAATCAGGAAGTTTAACACTGATATAATAACTGTTATCTAACCCATGGTCCATATTTAAATTTTGTCATTTGTCCCAGTATCTCCCTTATAGCAATTCCCTTTTTCTTGGTGCAGGATTATGTTACATTTACCATATTTTCCGGCGTATAAGACGACTGGGTGTATAAGATTTTCCTGGGTTAAAAAGTCGTTTTATACGCCGGAAAATACAGTAGTCCAATATATCTAATCCATTATATCTAATCCCATCAATATAGTCCAATATACCGTATTTTCCTGCGTATAAAACGACTTTTTAACCCAGGAAAATCTTATACACCCAGTCGTCTTATACGCCGGAAAGTACGGTAACTGTACCACATGGTTACATGTGTCTCTCTGAATCTTGAAGAGTTCCCAGCCTCTCATTACGCAGGCATTTTTTAAGAATACAGGCCGGTGGTTTGTAGAATGTTCCTCAATTTGGATTGGTCTCCTGGTTCCACATGACTAGGTTAGGGTTTTTGTATGCGGGGCAGGAACAGCTCCAAGTGATGTCAGTTGGTCCCATTAATGCTGAAGTTTACTCTGATCACTGGGTTAAGTTGATGTTTGCCAGGTTTGTCCATTTTAAATTTACTATTTTCCCCTTTGTAATTGAATGAAGAATTAGGTAATTTGTGGGGAGATACTTTGAGATCATGTAAATATTTTGCTCATTATCCACTGTGATTTTCTAATTCTATAATTTCTTCTACATTTATTGGTTGGCATTCTACTTCTAGTTCGCCTGCCTCTATAAAGGCTTTTATTGTAACAACAGCTTAAACTAAAATTAACTATTAGATACTATCAGCAGGGTAAGCATCCTCGAGAAGACACATGCGTCCGCAGTGTCCTTTAAGCAAGGATGTCTGAAGACTAAGCATAAAGATTTCAGTGAACACCCAGCAGCTGAGACTTGTTTGGAAAAGTCAAGGCCTGGGCAGCCGCCTTCAGCCAACTCCTGTCCCATGTCTCCCCACATCTCTCAACTCAATAAATTAAAAGAAGAAAAGTGTCTTTTCTCCTCACTTATTAATCTGCTTATTTATCATATGGATGAAAGGATTCCTATTACTCAAAGTGCAAGTCATTGTTTTTATTTATTTTGATTTTCAATCCATTCCCTATTTCTAGCAGGCTCCTGTGTCTTTTTAACATGTCCCCTTCATTTTCGGAACACTTTCTGGCTTGACAAGATGTTTCAAGCTTATCTTGTATCTTCCCTGCCCCAGCCCTGTTATCAGCCATTTCTCCAGGGAGTCATGAGTCCTTTTAATGAGAATTATATTTAGAAACCAAGATCTGGGTGCTGAGTGTGTGCATTGCTACTGGAGTGTCGATGCTTCTAGGCCTGGCTAAAAGAGCAAGGAAATAAATATAAAGCTGTACAGAAATATATATATTTGGATTGGTCTCCTGGTTCCATGTGACTAGGGTCCACACTTCCTCTTGGGTTATTTCCCCTAAGAATCTCTGGGCTTGAGTCCTGAAGATGAGGACTTAGAGCTGGAGGGACCCCAATATTCAACGTTAGTATTCAGAGACAGAATATGTGAGAGAAGTCAAAATGATAGGAAGGGTCATTCACACATAGATATTTGTAACTTCGAACTCCCCAGATTTTCATTCTGAATGCATCTGCATCTGGGAACCCTAAAGGAAATAAAGAATTCCTTTGCAGCTCAGGTTTTAGAAAGGGAGAGAAGATAATGCTGGGGCTGGGCCAGGAACTGGTTGAGAGCATGGTGATGGAAGGCGTGTCCTTTGCTGAGTGTGGCCAGGCCCACATAGAGAGAAGGCCATGGATTTTGAGGGGCATCAGGCCACACGGGGGTGGGATTTTCCCCACCAGTGCTCAGCCACCTGGGGTAACAGAAGGAAGGGGACGATAATGATGATCCTTCCCAATGTAAAGGACACATTTGCTGCAATTGGCATATGCCTGAGCCGAACTCTCTGTCTTGTGAGACACTGGCTAATATTCCCTGCTCCATATTTGGGTAGAGTCAGGCCTGAACTGAGAGTTAGAAATAGATGAGAACAACTCAACCCTGTCTTCTGGCCCCCAGGACGGTGCCTGCGTCATCTGCCAATGGCTTGGATCCAGTTGTGTGGTTTCATGTTGGTTCTCTCCGCCAATCAGTAAACTCTCTGAAATGGTGCATCTTTTAAAAAAATGTTTTTAATGTGTTTTCATTGATTTCAGAGAGGAAGAGAGAGAGATAGAAACATCAATGATGAGAGAGAATCATCAATCAGCTGCCTCCTGCATGCCCCCTACTGGAGATAGAGCCTGCAACCCAACTGGGCATGTATATACAAACTGTGACCTCCTGGTTCATGGGTCAACGCTCAACCATTGAGCCACACCGGCTGGGCTGGTACATCTTTTTATAACTCCGTGGCCCTGGCAAAGATTTGGGCTCAGAATAGATAACTATTGAATGTTCCAAATAGATAACTAATGCCAAATATATAACTGGTGAATGTTCACCAGTTACACTCTGCCATCTGGCATTCACAGTCTTCTGTGAGAGGACCCCAGCTCACCTTCCCCTATTTATCTCCTAGTCCTTCCTAGCCATGCTGACTCCTCATGGAAACTGATTCCAAATATGCTCTTTCCTTTCTCACTTTGTGTGGCCTAAGGAGCCTTCAGCAGTGGTAGGCTTTGTATCGGAAGTACCTCTCCTCAGTCTCAGTTACACCTGTGTGAAACAGTGCGCAGCATTGTAGATGGAAGTGTTGGTAGATAGCAATGGAGGGCATTGGCCAAGGTGTCAGAAGCTTGAGGATTCCCATAGACACTTCTACAAACCAAGACCATGAAGATGACTATGCAAAGATGCCCCTTAAAGCATTGTTTACAGTTGTAGAAATTGAAATCAGTCTAAATGTACAGCAGGAAGGGATTAAATGAATTATGGTACATAATGCAACTGAATATTACACAGTCATTGGAGATAATCTATAGCTATATTCATTGACAAGGAATACCTATTTTTGGGTGGAAAAGTAGGTTATAGAAATATATGTATGGTATGTTCCACATGTATAAAAAATTATATGTGAAGGATGTTGATTGAATTGTTAAACATGGTTGCCTCTAAGGATGGAATTGTGCATGATTTAACATTTTTATACCATTTTATGTTGCTTAGAATTTCTCTGTATTTTAAAATCATAAAAATTAAATAAAGCTATTTTTATTCTGGGAAAACAATCCAATGCATCCTTTGGGGCCTAATTTAGATGTGCGTTCTCTGGAAGCTTTCTTTGATTCACTTTCCACCTCACCCCAGACTGGCATGGGAGCTCTGCCTCCTTTATAGCTCTTGGCAAGGCACTGTCTGTCATCCCCTTAAGCCTTTGGTCTTTCTCACCCTTTGTGTAATGTGATTTCTGAGATGTGCCTCCCGGTCTCTGAATTCCTTAAGACCCTGAACTACATCCTCTTGTCCTCATCCCACGTTCCTACCCATCTGGTGCCCTTCCCCAACCCCCAAAGGCAGCCGGAGGGACAATGGCTGCCCTTAGGCTCTGGTAATTATTGTATTGTGAGCCTACGGGCCAGGGCCAGAGTGTTTTAAGAGATTCTGAAATCAGGCCTGATTTGGGGTTCAGTAGGCTTTGCTGTGGTTGGCAGGACTGGTTCTCAGGTGCCCCAGGTGGGGCCTGCAGGCTGGGAGGTGACAACCACCTGCCACATGACTCTCCTCCTTTTTGCCCTCCGTATCTTGTGGAAATGCCCCTCTGGCTGTGATGGCCAGCCCCTCCCCCCAAGGCCGCTCAGAGGAAGCGAGCTGCTCACATCCAGAGGATGTACTTTGGGTCCAGAAAAACCCTTTCAATCTAAGACAGGACCTTTTCCTAATGACTGTCCCCTCCTAGCTCCAGGGCTCTCAGCTTCCTCTTCCATTATGAGAGACAGCAGTGAAGACCAGGGCCCCAGCAAGCAGTTCGCTCCCCTGGAACATCAGCAACCAGAAAATGATAAGGCACCAGGCAGGCAGGGACACGTGCAGGGTGGGATCCAGACAGCCCCATACTCCCTCCCCACCCCGGGGCCTAGTAATAAGAGCTGCCATGCGTTAAACACCTACTCTGTGCCAGTGTGCTCTCCCAGGAGGGCATCATTATCTCCATTCAAAGACTGAGGCTTAAAGACCTTGAGAAGCCTGCCCAAGGTCACACCCCAGAGCTGCTTGACAGCTTGTCTGCCGTACCATATCCTACGGGATCCCAGGGATGGACAAGAGGAACCAACCAACCCATAAGTTGTTTTCTTGAAGACCTTAATCCATACAATAAGCTTGTGAAGGGTAAGTTCCCCACCTGACTTTGTAGGCATCTGAGCTTCTGATCCCTGTGAGATAGCCTTTCGCAGACATGCAGTGTGTGGCCCAGTTTAGCAGCAGGAGCAGAAGCTGGAAGACAAAGCAGCAGCTTGAGCAAATAGCTGGGGACCATTAATAGCAGAGACTAAAAACCCCACTTGCCGCCCTGGCCAGTGTAGCTCATTTGTTGGAGCGTTGGCCTGTACCCCAAAGGGTGGCAGGTTCGATTCCGGGTCAAGGGCACATACCTGGGTTGCGGGTTCGCTCCCTACCCTTGGTTGGGGTGCCTGCAAGAGGCAGCCAATCAATGTGTCTCTCTCACATCCATGTTTCTCTCTCTTTTTCTCCTCCCTTCCACTCTCTCTAAAGAGCAATGGAAAGGTCCTCAGGTGAGGATGAACAATAATGACAAAAATCCCACTTGCCAAGAAAATCACAGACAGCACCCAGGGCTAGCGTGGGAGACAGGGGACTTCCCTCCGGGCTTTGAGACCGGGGCTGTGTAGCTCCTCCTGCCCTTTGGCCTGACATTCCTGTTCTCTTCAGGTCTTGGTCCCACAGCTCTTCACAGAAGCCCCCATGACTTGAGGGAACCTGCCTGCATCTTTGTTCATTGAACCTAGAGCTGGGCACACCACTGACATATCACTCCGCTGTGTTCTTTGTAGAATTGTAGCTCCAGAAACCCCCTCCCCTCCACCCCCCAGAAGCTATGCTGCCTCGGATGCCAGGTGGCTGGGGTCTCTGCCAGCTCCCGTGACTCCAGCCCTGGCTCATGCATTCTGAAACAGCTGAGCTGCCTCTGTTGTCTGGGCAGGGGGAGGGGACTCCTAGGAATAAAGCTGCTGGCTAAAGCCTGGGGGCTGGAGCCTGCCTGTCCCCTGAGAAGGTCACCAGCCTACCCTGAGCCAAACTTGGCTTTCAGTGCTGGGCTCAGGCAGGACATGCTTGTCAGAGGTGCCTTCCTAATACAGCCTCTCCAGGGCCCACTTCTCATATCTCACTTTCCTCACCTATAAAATAAGTGAGGCCGAGTAGCTCAGTTGGTTAGAGCAGCGGTTGCCAACCAGTGGTCTGCGGACCACTGGTGGTCTGTGAGATCCGAAAGGTTGGCGACCACTGGGTTAGAGTGTTGTCCTGATATGCCAAGGTTGGGGGTTCGATCCCCAGTCAGGGCACATACAAGAATCAACGAATGAATACGTAAATAAGTGAAACAACAAATCGATGTCTCTTTCTCTCTGTCCCTCCTTCCTACCTCTCTCTAAAATCAATAAACAAATTTTTTTTAAACTTATAAAATAGAGGATTAAAAATGGGTGCTGCATGGACATGTTCCCAGGAACAAACTGGAATTACAACTAAAATACAAAAAAACTTCCTGAATAATCAACGGAAAACTCGCAGGACAGAGCCCTGATACCAGGGGACCCAAAATGGAGACTTCACAGAGACTGGTAGGAGGAGCAGAGGCCAAAAGGGCTGGCCACGCTCCCAAAGACAGCAACTGAAGTCCCAGAGAGATCTCTCAGCTGTGGGGGGTTGCCACTGGAACTCTGGGATCTAATCCCCAAGCCCCCAGCAGAGAGCACCAAAACTGAGAAGAGTACCCATTGAACATCTTGCTGTGACAAACAGTGGGGTGCTGTCTGCCAGAGAGAGACAGCTGAAAATTCAGGCATCCTCTTAAAGGGCCAATGCACAAAATTCTCTGTGGAGCCATCCATCTTTGTGCTCCGACAGAGGGAGGATGAAGTGGACTGGAGCTGTGACAGCAGAAGCCAGGACTGGGGACTCTGGGGATAGAGCTCAGAAGGCAGACACCCCAAGTTTCCTGGGCTGAGTCATTCCCTCATGCAGTGGAGGACAACTTTCCCATGTAGACATCTGCCTTGCCTGGGGGGAAGACAGTTGACACACCCTATTGGAAAACACCTTGCCCTGAGGCCACTTAATAGATTAAAAATAGCAATTAGCCTCCAGGAAGAAGCAACTGCCCCACCCTGTTGAAAAGAAACTCTCACCACACCTGAGGACGATTGCCTGGGGGCAATTCAAGTGGGAATCCTATTAGTCTGTAGGCAGAGGCAGTCTCTGGAGGCTGAGTCTCTGCCTGATCTAATTAGTCAAAAACAGCCTGTAACACTGTCCTCACTAGAGATTGAAAGGTGTAGAGGATCCACCTAATATATAGTCACAAACCTAAACAGAAAGCCAAAATGAGGAGGCAAAGAAACAACCCCCAAATGAAAGAACTAGAGAATTCTCCAGAAGAAGAGATAAATGAAGCAGAGATAAGAAATTTATCTGAAACAGAGTTCAGAGTAATGATGGTAAAGATGCTCAACAGCATGAAAAAAAGATATAGTAACTATGAAAAAAGTCTGAGATAAAGAATTTCATAACAAAAATAAAGAATGCATTGGACTCACAGATTAGGGGAAGCTGAGGATCAAATCAGTGAATTAGAAAACAGAGTTGAAAATATCACTCAATCAGAGAACCAAAAAGAAAGAACAATTAAAAAATAGGAGGACAGCTTAAGGGAGCTGTGGGACAACATGAAACATAACAATATTAGAATAGCAGGTGTGTCAGAGAGGCAGAAAGGGAGAAAGGCATAGAGAAGTGTTTGAAGAAATAATGGCAGAAAACTTCCCTAACCTGGTAAAGGAAAAAGTCACACAAGTTCAGGAGGCACAGAGAACCCCAAGCAAGAAGAACTGAAACAGGCCCACACCCACACACATCATAATTAAAATGCCAAAAATTAAAGACAAAAAGAGAATCTTAAAGGCAGCAAGAGAAACAAAACCTGTTACTTACAAAGGAGTTCCCATAAGGCTGACACCTGATTTCTCATCAGAAACCCTACAGGCCTGAAGGGAATGGCATGAAGTACTCAAGGTAATGCAAAGCAAGGATCTGAGACCAAGATTATTATATCCAGCCAGGCTATCATTCAAAATAGACAGTCAAATAAAGAGCTTCCCAGACAAAAAGGGCTAAAGGAGTACATCACCACCAAGCCAGCATTACAAGAAATGCTAAAGGGACTGCTGTAATAAGAAGAAACAGAGAGAGACACCTAGCCATACAGAATTAAAATGGCAATAAATAAGTACCTATCAGTAACAACCCTAAATGTAAATGTATTAAATGCTCCAATCAAAAGGCATAGGGTAGCTGAATGGATACAAAAACATGACCCAACTATATACTGTCTACAAGAGAGTCACCTCAAAACAAAAGACACACACAGGATGAGAGTGAAGGGATGGAAAAAAATTTTCCATGCGAATGAACAAAAAAAAAAAAAAGCTGGGGTAGCAATACTCATATCGAACAAAATAGACTTTAAAATGAATGCCATCACAAGAGACAACGAAGGTCACTACATAATACTAAAGGGACCGATCCAACGAGAGGATATAACCTTGGTAAGCATATATACACCCAATATAGGAGCACCTAAATATATAAAAAAACTTCTAGAGGACTTCAATGGAGAGATTGACAACAATACAGTCATACTAGGGGACTTTAACACCCGTCTGACTTCACTGGATAGATCTTCCAGACAAAAAATTAGCAAGGAGCCCTAACTGGTTTGGCTCAGTGGATAGAGCATCGGCCTGCGGACTGAAGGGTCCCAGGTTCGATTCCCGTCAAGGGCATGTACCTTGGTTGCAGGCACATCCCCAGTTGGGGGTGTGCAGGAGGCAGCTGATCGATGTTTCTGTCTCATCGATGTTTCTAACTCTCTATCCCTTTCCCTTCCTCTCTGTAAAAAATCAATAAAATATATATATATTTTTAAATTAGCAAGGAAACAGAGACTCTAAAGAACACAATGGATCAGATGGATTTAATTGACATTTATAGAACACTAGAGGCCCGGTGCACGAAATTCGTGCATGGAGGGGGGTTGTCCCTCAGCCCAGCCTGTACCCTCTCCAATATGGGAACCCTTGAGGGATGTCCGACTGCCCGTTTAGGCCCGATCCCACCGGGATCGGGCCTAAATGGGCAGTCGGACATCCCTCTCACAATCCAGGACTGCTGGCTCCCAACTGCTTGCCTGCCTGCCTGCCTTCCTGATTGCCCCTAACCACTTCTGTCTGCCAGCCTGATCACCCCTTAACCACTCTGCTGCCAGCCTGTTTGCCCCCAACTTCCCTCCTCTGCCGGCCTGGTCACCCCTAACTGCCCTCTCCTGCAGGGTTGATCACCTCCAACTGCCCTCCCTTGCAGGCCTGGTCCTTCTCAACTGCCCTCCCTTGCAGGCCGGGTGCCTCCCAACTGCCCTCTCCTGCTGGCCATCTTGTGGTGGCCATCTTGTGTCCACATGGGGGCAGGATCTTTGACCACATGGGGGCAGCTGTATTGTGTGTTGCAGTGATGATCAATCTGCATATTACTTTTTTATTAGATAGGATAGAGGCCTGGTACAGGGGTGGGGGCCAGCTGGTTTGCCCTGAAGGGTGTCCCAGATCAGGTGGGGGTTCCCTTGGGGCGTGGGGCAGCCTGAGTGAGGGGCCTGTGGTGGTTTGCAGGGCGGCCACGCCCCCTGGCAACCCAAGCGGAGGAGGCCCTGGTATCTGGAATTTCTTTTCCTTCTACAATTGAAACTTTGTAGCCTGGAGCGGAGCCAAGCCTGGGGCTCCCTCAGAGGCCGGCAGCCATTTGTGTTGGGGTTATACTTGAAACTTTGTTGCCTTAAGCGGGTGGGCCCCGGCAGGGTGTGCGGAAAGCTTTGCCTCCCCTGTTGCTGGCGGCAACCCTGGCCTGCTCTCTCAAGCTCCATTCTGCCGCCATTTGTTTGAATTTGTTTACCTTCTATAATTGAAACTTTGTAGATTGAGTGGAGGCTTAGGCCTGGCAAGGGCAGATGGAAAGCTTGGCTTCCTCTGTTACCTAGGAAACCTTGCTCTCTGTGGCTGTAGCCATCTTGGTTTGGATTAATTTGCATACTCGCTCTGATTGGATGGTGGGCGTGGCTTGTGGGGTGTCAGGGGTATGGTCAATTTGCATATTTGTCTATTATTAGATAGGACATCACCCCAACGTAGCAGAATATACATTCTTCTCAAGTGCATATATATCATTCACAAAGATAAACCACATGTTAGGACACAAAACAAGTCTACAAATTCAAGAAGACTGAAATCATATCAAGCATCTTCTCAGATCACAGTGCAATGAAATTAAAAGTCAACTACAGCAGAAATACCCCAAAACATTCAAACACATGGAGGCTAAATAGCATATTATTAAACAATGATAGGGTTACCAACAAGATCAAGGAAGAAATCGAAAACTTCATGGAAACAAATGAAAATTAACACACAACAACCCGAAACCTCAGGGACACAAAAAGCAGTCCTGAGAGGAAAATCCATAGCACTACAGGCATACATCAAAAGACAAGAAAAATCAGCAATAAACTATTTAACCCTAAAACTTAAAGACCGACCAAGAGAACAAAAAGAAGAGCCCAGAATAAGTAGAAGGAAGGAAATAATAAAGATTAGAGCAGAAATAAATAACTTAGAGACTAAAAAAAAAAAAAAAATCAATGAAACCAAGAGCTGGTTCTTTGAAAGGTAAACAAAATTGATAAACCGTTAGCCAGACTCATCAAGAAACAAAGAGAGAGGACACAAATAAATAAAATCAGAAGTGAAAGTGGAGAAGTAATCCCTGACACCACAGATATACAAAGGATTGTAAGTAAATACTATGAACAACTATATGCCAACAAGCTGGACAATGTGGATGAAATAGACAAATTCCTAGAAAAATATAATCTCCCAAACTCAATCAGAAGGAATCAGAAAACCTGAATAGGTTTTCAAACATTCAAAGAAAAACTAACACCTATACTCCTCAAACTATTTCAGAAAATCCAACAGGAAGGAACACTTCCAAACTCTCTTCATGAGGCCAGCATTATCCTAATTCCAAAACCAGATAAAGCGACTACAAAGAAAGAGAATTACAGACCAATATCCCTGATGAACATAGATGCTAAAATCCTCAACAAAATATTAGCAAATCACATCCAGCAATATATTAAAAAGATCATACACCATGATCAAGTGGGATTTATTCCAGGGATGCAAGGCTGGTACAATATTCACAAATCAATAAATGTGATACATCACATAAACAAAAATCACATGATCATATCAATAGATGCAGAGAAAGCATTCGACACACTCCAACACCCTTTTTTAAAATATATTTTTTAATTGATTTTAGATAGGAAGGGAGAAGGAGAGAGAGATAGAAACATCAATGATGAGAGAGAACCATTGATCGGCTGCCTCCTGCACACCCCCTACTAGGGATCAAGCCTGCAACCCAGCATGTGTCCTTGACCAGAATCGAACCTGGGACCTTTCAGTCCGCGGGCTGACACTCTATCCCTGAGCCAAACCAGCTAAGGCCTAACACCTATTTCTGATAAAAACTCTCAGCAAATTGGGAATAGAGGGAGCTTATCTCAACATGATAAAGGCCTTATATGACAAACCTTCAGCCAACATCATACTCAATGGGCAAAAACTAAAACCAGTTCCCCTAAGAACAGGAATAAGACAGGGATGCCTACTTTCACCACTCCTGTTCAACATAGTACTGGAAGTGCTAGCCATAGTGATCAGACAAAAAGAAGAAATAAAAGGCAATCAAATTGGAAAAGAAGAAGTAAAACTGCCCTTATTTGCAGAGGATATGATACTGTACATAGGAAACACCAAAGATTCCATCAAAAACTACTAGACTTAATAGATGAATTTGGCAATGTAGCAGGATACAAAATTAACACACAGAAATTTATGGCTTTTTTATACACCAATAATGAATTCACAGAAAGAGAAACTTAAAAAACAATCCTATCTACCATTGCAACAAAAAAAATTAAGATACCTATGAAAAAACTTAACTAAGGGTGTAAAAGACCTGTACTCAGAAAACTACAGGAGGTGGAAAAAAAGAGATAGAGGAAGACACAAACAAATAGAAGAATATACCTTGTTCATGGATTGATAGAATCAACATCATTAAAATGTCCATACTACCCAAAGCAATCTATTGATTCAATGCAATCCCTATTAAGATACCAACCGCATATTTCAGACTTAGAACAAACTCTCCAAAACTTCATAAGGAATAAGAAAAGACCCTGAATACGTGCAGCAATCCTGAGAAAGAAGAACAAAGTAGGAGAGATCGCAATATCAGATATCTAGCTATATTACAAAGCCACTCTTCTCAAAACTGCCTGGTACTGGCACAAGAACAGGCATATAGACCAATGGAACAAAACAGAGAACCCAGAAATCAATCCAAGCCATTATGCTCAATTAATATTTGACAAAGGAAGGTAGAGCATACAATGGAGTCAAGACAGTCTCTTCAATAAATGGTGTTGGGGAAATTGGACAGATACATGCAAAAAAGTGAAACTAGACCACCAACTTATACCATACACAATAATAAACTCAAAATGGATAGAGGACTTAAACATAAGACAGGAAACCATTAAAATCTTAGAAGAATCCATAGGCAGCAAAATATCAGACATATGTCGTAGCAATATCTTTACTGATACAGCTCCTAGGACAATGGAAACTAAGGAGAAAATAAACAAATGGGACTACATCAAAATAAAGAGCTTCTGCACAGCAAAAGAAACCATCAGCAAAACAACAAGAAAGCCCACTGCATGGGAGAACATATTTACCAATGTTATCAGATAAATGTTTAATCTCCAAAATTTACAGGGAACTCATACAACTTAACAAAAGGAAGATAAACAATCCAATCAAAAAATGGGCAAAGGACCTAAATAGACACTTTTTGAAAGAGGACATACAGAAGGCCAAAAGACATATGAAAACATGCTCAAAGTCACTAATCATCCCAGAGATTCAAATCAAAACGACAATGAGGTACCATCTCACACCTGTCAGAATGGCTATCATCAACAAATCAACAAATGACAAGTGCTGGTGAGGATGTGGAGAAAAAGGAATCCTCGTGCCCTGCTGGTGGGAATGCAGACTGGTGCAGCCACTGTGGAAAACAGTATGGCGATTCCTCAAAAAATTAAAATGGAACTCCCATTTGACCCAGTAATCTCACTTCTAGAAATATATCCCAAGAAACCAGAAACACCAATCCGAAAGGATATATGCACCCCTATGTTCATAGCAGCACAATTTATAATAGCTAAGATTTGGAAACAGCCTAAGTTCCTATCAGCAGATGCCTGGATTAAAAAACTGTGGTACATCACAATGGAATACTACGCTGCTGTAAAAAAGAAGGAACTCCTACCATTTGCAATAGCATGGATGGACCTGGAGAGCACTACTATAAGCAAAATAAGCCAGTCAGAGAAAGATAAATATCATATGATCTCATCTGTGGAATAGAATGAACAACATAAACTGATGAACAAAAATAGAACCAGAAGAAAAAATATTTTAGAATAGAAGTAATCCTGTAATTTGCAGATTTTAAATATGTCCTACAACTTTTATGATATTATACTATGGTAGTACAGTTTTGGTAATATTATATTTAAAATCTTTTTTTCTTGAAATGTTAATGTTCATTGCATGTAATATTATATTTAAAATAATTTTTCTTGAAATATTAATGTTTATTGCATGTAAATGACTAATTATTTTGTACCTGCAATCTGATAATAGATTTATTTTGTATATTGTAAAAAAAAATACACTTGTCAAATAAAATTTTTAAAAAAAGGAGGAACATGGCCCAATAAAAAAATAAAACTTATAAAATAGACTAGTTCAATAATTTAAAATGTTTTAGCAGCAGAGCTATTTTTACACATCTACACCAAACACCAATATTCAAAACAAAAATATCCTTTTATTATTATTTCAAATGTATAAAATGTACCTTTTTTTTTTTATTTGCTGAGTTGAGAGAGAGAGAGAAAGAGAGAGAGAGCGTGCCTTGTTGTTCCACTTATTGATGCATTCATTGGTTGATTCTTGGTATGTGCCCTGACTGGGGATCGAACCCACAACCTTGGTATATTCTAACCACCTGACCTACCCAGCCAGGACAACATGTACCTATTTTTTTTTTAAGTCAATCCATATATATATATATATATATATATATATATATATATATATATAATTGATTTCAGAGAGGAAAGAAGAGGGAGAGAGAGATATATAAACATCAATGAGAATCATTGATTGGTTGCCTCCTGCATGCCCCCTACTGGAGATCCAGCCCACAATCCAGGCATGTGCCCTTGACTGGAATCGAACCCGGAACCCTTCAGTCCACAGGCCCACGCTCTATCCACTGAGCCAAACCAGCTAGGGCAACATGTACCTATTAAAAAGGCAAGCAGTAATGCTTTGAGGTTGTTAGAATGAACAGGATAGTTGCTGATTTACACAAATGTCTGCTTCCAATTTATTCTTTTACTTTACTTGGTTGCACAATATTGAGAAAATCAGAAAAATCCTGATCACAGAGTTAATTAGGCTTTTTTTTTAAGCTAACCTTTCAATCTCAAGATACTAAACAAGGAACAGTAGCCTTTGTTTTTATTGTTTCAGAGTTGAACCAGTAACAATACATAGGACAAATCACGTAATTGCCAACAGTCCACAGTTTGGCCTAAGAAACAGCAAATTCATATACTTCAGTCAAATAATAACATGCATTTACTGTGTGGCAAGCCCCATGCTACGCACTTTAAAAGGATGATGTCAGTTCATCCACACAACTCTCCCTTGTACAGATAAGGGCCTGAGGCTCAGGGAGTGGTCCATGCTGGCCCACGTAACCAAAGCCAGTCTGGGCGGAGCCGTCCAGGCCCAGCCTTGCTCCGGCAGCCCCTGGGGGCTGGGTCCCGGGCCAGTCCACCGCTGGCCACCTGCCTGGAGGAATAATCCAGCCTCTGTGCCCTGAGCGCCTGCCAGCCCAAGGCTCAGGGCTGTTTGTTTTCTTAACAGGGATCACCAAACCCCCTGCGCGGCCCTGCAGCCCAGCAAAAGCAGGGCCAGTGAAAGGGGCTTTGTGTGATGGCGGCAGGGGGGCGAGGGCTCAAGCTGGGGCCAGGAACAGGGATCCAGCCCACCTGTGACCCACCCAGCCACCAGCTCCCCCACTTTGGGGGCCTGTCAGGGGGGACACCGCCAGCCCCAGGCCTTCCTGCTCTGTGCGCGGGCCTTGACCCTCACCTCCAGGCTGCACGTCCGCACAGTGACAGGGCTGCTGTGGGAGTTAAGAGACCGTGTCTACAATGTGGTCCCCAAGTCAGCATCGCCAGGAACTTGTGAGGCTCCCTGCCAGGTCCCGGCACTCAGAAAGCAGGTCAGGGCCCTCTGAGATCGGCCAGGCCACGTGGCTGCTGCTGCTGCTGCTGCTGCTGAAGTGGGAGAACCACTGCTCTATAATCTGATCTGAAAACACCCCGGCCAAGAAAATGTGACCAACCAGTATTTTTAACCAACTTTCCCCCAGAAACTTGGACATTAAATTCATGTGTTAGAGAGTGGCAGAGCAAAGACACGGATTTGTCCAGGCAGACAACTCGTTCTAAAAATGGGAGCCCCTTTGAAGGGCTCCACACCCTCAGACAGAGTCTGGCTCACTGAGCTGGCCAGCGCCTCAAGTGCACAGAAAACAAACTTCTCCTTTGAACGTAATCACTGCTTTGGGATTTCCATCATCTCCTTTCAGGAAACTATTTTCCACAATTTGCTCTGTCTCCCCAAAGACGTCTTAAATGGGCCTGGGTTTTCTCCATGCATCTTCACTTCAGCACCATGGAATGCTGTGGATTTTTACAAATGAGTCGTATTAACCTTTTGCACTCGGATGTTGAGTGTGACTCGACACGGTTAGCACCGGTAGCAGGAATCGAGAAAAAAGCAAGTGAGTGCAAAGGGTTAAGTCTCTCTGTGTATAAATGGTGATGGGAAAAAATAACATAAATTTAGTGATAAAAATCCAGGGATTTGAGGCTTCTCAGGAACACTGGGAAATTAAGCAAATACCAAGGTGGACAGCCATCTGGAGAGAGAGAGAGAGAGAGAGAGAGAGAGAGAGAGAGAGAGAGAGAGAGAGAGAGAGAGAGAGAACTCTAAAGGCGTGAAGAACATTCCCATTGTTATCCCCATGCTGGCCTTCCTCTAAGAACCCCCTGGCACCCCGCTCCCTCCTGCCTCTCTCCCAGGCCTTCCGTCCTCTCCCTCATTCCCCAACACCCCTCTCCGCTATTCATTCATATAGTCTTTCAGTCAACAATTACTTTTTGAGTGTCTTCCACATGCTTGGCACCATGGCAGCAAACACTGACAAGACCAGCCAGGTCCCTGGCCTGATGGGCGCAGAGTCTGGGAAACCAGGGAGACATACAATAAACAGTAGCTACATTTTGGAGTAAGTGCATAGACAGGATGATATGACAAGGTGATCAGGAAGGAAGGCCTCTTTGAGAGGTGAGTTTTAGGCTCAATATTGGAAGTTTTAAGCTAAACCCATCAGGTGACCAGTCAGGGTTAGTGTTCCAGGGAGATGAATCAGCAAGCGAAACGGGCCGGAGGCAGGAAAGAGCTCGTTAGGGTTAAAGAACTGGAGGTGGTCAGTGTGCATGGAGAGGCGGTAAGAGGAGAGACAGAGGCTGAGCTGGGTCACTGGAGCTCTGCAGACCGTGGAGGGGAGAGTGGGTTTTGTTCTAAGAGTAGTGGGAAGCCTTTGGAAGGTTTTAAGCAGATGCCTTGATGATAGTTTGTGCTGCTAGGTAAGTATGGAGGGAGGCATGGGAAAATGGAGATCCATTCAGAGACTAGCAGTTTTCTAGGGGTTAGAAATAGAGATAGAGAGGCCAGCTCATTAGGATGGGTGACCAAGCAGTTTAGAGGTCTGGGGGTCCCAGACAGTAGGACAAGCAGAACAGGGTCCCTGTGTTACAGAATAGCAAGAAGGTAAGAAAATTTCAGGACAAGCAGATTAGGGAATAGGGGAACTAAGACAGCTAAACAGTGTGCAGCCACCTAGTGAATCCCATCTTCCCTAACCAAGGACACTTAAGAGTAAATGGTTTGCACTTCTCCCCAACCAGAGGGTAAATAGCTTAAATCACCTGCTCAAGGAGACAGATAACAGAAATCCAATTAGTGCCATTTGCCAACCACACCCAAGGACAAATTAAAAGATCAAACCTCACTGGAATCGGTTTGGCTCAGTGGATAGAGCGTCCACCTGCGGACTGAAAGGTCCCAAGTTCGATTCCGGTCAAGGGCACGTACCTTGGTTGTGGGCACCTCCCCAGTAGGAGGTGTGCAGGAGGCAGCTGATCAATGTTTCTCTCTCATCGATGTTTCTAACTTTCTATCTATCCCTCTCCCTTCCTCTCTGTAAAAAAATCAATAAAATATATATTTTTAAAAAGATTAAATCCCATTTTGGTACATCAGCATAAAGCTGATGAACAGTCTATTGATTCTCCCCTAAGACCTCACCTAAATGCCCAGCCTTTAAAACCCCTGCAAATGAAGGGTCCCTGCAGGGAGCACACTCCTGCCCCTCCCCCCTCAGGCATGTAACCCCTAACCTCTAAGGGACCCCATGAGACTTGTAACCAAGGGAACAATGGGCAGCCGGCAGCTGTCCTGAGCTAACCCCCTAACCCTGTCTCCAAGGCCCCCTTTTCTCTGACTTCCCAGTGAGCCCAGCAGCCCGGCCTGGGCTCTCCTGTTGCTGCTTCTATGGCCTTCCTTGTTTCACGGTCCTACGTATATTTTTGCTGTGGTCAATACATTCTTGTTTGCTTTTCTACATGTTGTCTATTGATTGAAATTTTTCCCTCAAGAAAACAAGAACTAAGGTCTCCTGGTCTTGGTGGTAACACCTGAATGTCGGGGGCCCTAGAGTGTAAGGGAGGAAATGAAACCCCAGCACTTCTCCTCCTGGCGGATTGTTTCCCTTCCAGGGAGTTCCAGCTTCCCGATTCTAAGGCCCCTGTGATAATGGAATTGGGGGAAGAAAGTGTGGGACATAGTGTTGGGGAGACTTGCTTTTCCCATTTTGGGGCCATCATTTCAGCCTCTGTGGGGGCAGAGGTGGGAATGGAGAGTTTCTGCTCCAGCTCAGAAGCACCTCTGTTCTAGGGGGGATGGAGTGAGCCAGTGGCTCCCCAACCTCACTCAGATACTCTGCTTCCTCCTTCCCACCACAGGCCTCCTGCTAGGTATGAACCCTCTCAGGCGGGCCATCCCTGCCTCCACCACCCACTCAGGCCTTTGTATGGGAAGTCAGTGGAGGGGACTCTGCTGAATGGAACAGCTCCCTCTAGGCTGAGGGGTGGGGGGCCGAGAGGCAGGAGCAGAGATCCTTCTATCACAGGGGGTGAGAGAGTTATGGATTAAATCCTGCCACATGCCCAGGAAGACCCTGCCCAGAGCGGTGGGCAAGAGCAGCCTAGGTGACACGTCTTCCCACAGTCCCTCTTCCCCACCGATTGCCCTGGGCACCAACCACCCACCTGCCTCCAGGACAAGCCCACAGGCTGCCATCTTTTCAACACTTACCCTGCTGATGGCTTCACAGGGGTCATATCGCTCATTTTCCATACCCTATCCTGGGAGAGGCATATTATCCCAAGTTTGCAGATGAGCACAGGTCTACACATTTTGGGAAATCCAAGCCGACACCCAAAGCAGAGTCTAAGACCTTAAACTGCCTCTTCCTGGCAAACTGGGCCTGAAGCAAAATGAATGGATTTAAAACATAAAAACAAACAAACACAAGAACACTAATGAATGAAGGGGCTTGTGGATGCTGGGGGAGGGGCACATCAAAACCAGATGGGGGCTTTGTCCAATAGAGCATCCTCCAGAGGTGGCAGGTTAGAGCTCTGGTCAGGGCACATACAGAAGCAACCCATGAATGCATAAATAAGTGGGACAAGAAGTCGATGTCTCTTTCTCTCTAAAAATCAATCAATCAATTTAAAAAACAAAACAAAAAAATCCAGATGGGGTCCAAGCCTTACCCAGGCGCGGCCGCTCTCACAGGGGCCAAGTTGAAGGTGGGGGAAAGGGGATGGGGGCAGCATGGGATAGGTGTGAGGAACACAAGGAATATCCCTGGTTGGCCCCCAAGGTAGGCGCCCGGCTCCCTCCATGCCCAGTGCCCACAGGTTCTAGTCTTTAGTAAGGTGTTCAACAAAGAGCAGGTGAAATACTGGCTCACCGCATGTCTGACAGTCAGTGGGCGCTCAGCGAATGTTGACAAACGGATGCCTCTTGGCCAAATTGTCCCCATCCGCACTGCAACCCCACAGGGCTCTGGGGCGGGTCTCTGCTCCCGCCACGCTGCTGGTAACCTAATCAGTCCCTCGCAAGACCCGGCGGAGCGAGGATACGCCCGGGGCGGGGCCACACGGGGCGGGCCCGGGGCCGAGGGGCGGGGCCGGCCCCGCTGGGGTCTCGGCTGCGCCAGGAGAACTCCGGCTGCGAGCGCGCGAGCAGGGGCAGAGGCTGGGGCGCGGATGCTGGAAGTTCACATTCCGTCCGTGGGCCCGGAGGCCGAGGCGCCCAGGCAGAGCCCAGAGAAAAGCCACATGGTGAGTGGGAGCAATGGGTTGCAAGGAGCGCGGGGACCCGTCGGTGCCGAGCGCAATGGGGATCCCTCTCCCCGGACTGGGAGCTCCTAGAGCGGCGGTCCAGACCGTCGGGGGACCGCCTGCCGACGGCCACGGGGCGCTTGGATTTGTCAGCCCTGAGGACGGCGGTCCGGACTCATGAGGAGCAGAGGGCAGGTCCGCTCGCCCCTTCCCCCGAGAGTGTGGGGAACGCGCGAGGGTCCCCAGGGAGCGGCGGCTCTCCAAGGCCGCTTTGTGCCTTTAAGCGCGGCGGGTGGGCGGTCGTCCGGCGGGGGGCCTCACGCACCCGCCTGCTCGCTCCCGGCCCGCAGGTGTTCCGAGTGGAAGTGCGGTACCGCGGGCGCAGACACACCGTGCCGAGGCGCTACAGCGAGTTCCACGCGCTACACAAGCGGGTGAGGCGGCGCCGCCGACCGACAGACCCCTGCGGGGCTCCTGCCCAGCCCTGGGAGGCGGGCGTGCGAGCTGCCGGCCCCGCCTCTGCCACCCTTGTTACCACTCCATTCCCCGGAGGGCTCAGGTCCTGGGCACTGCCCTCCCTGCGGGCTGCGGATGGGCCGAGGGACAGTTCTCAGCCGGGACTGTCCATGCCCCTGCGCCCACGCTCGGGCGTCTGCATGTATTGGGCCCTCTCGCGCCCCTGTCCCAACCACATTCACCTGCGTCCATCCTAGGGTAGAGCCTGAAGTTTTGGGGATACGGAGCGGGTGGGGGAGCTGGGGAGGGCTTTTGCTAGGGTGAAGGGAGCTTAAGGGCTCAGTGGAGACACTGTGATCGCACCGCAGATCAAGAAACTGTACAAGGTGCCCGAATTCCCCTCGAAACGCCTGCCCAACTGGAGGACCAGAGGATTGGAGCAGCGGCGGCAGGGCTTGGAGGCCTATATCCAGGTGGGCCTGGGTCTCCCTGTTGCCCCCAGCCCGCTGGTCTAGAGGTGTGACCCAGAGACGTGTGAGGGCATGGGATGCGGGGGGGAGGGGAGGGGACGCACGTCTTGGGCGTGATTTTTTCTACCCCAAGCCTCAATTTTCTGAGCGGTAATTTCAGAATGAAAATTAATTGAATTCAGTTGAGTTTGAACTTTCATTGAACTGGGGTCACCTGCTGCTAGTTCCTTTCCCCTCCTGGGTGAGATCCTGCATTGCCCTCATGATGCGATGTGGGGCTAGGACCTTTCCCTCCTCCCCGCACAGGGATGCCAGATGACAGGCCAGGGAGATTCGTGGGCACAAACCTGTGGAGTCACCCAGGGCCCAGTGTGCAGAAGGGCCCTGAGCTTGGTTTAAACTCTGGCGGTCTTGAACTTTGTAATCATTTTGGCAGGACTCCTGTGTTCAGTTTGCACTGGGCTGTCACATAGCTGTGTCTGACGGGTTTCCTGTGTGCTCCTCTCCAGGGCATCTTGTACCTGAACCGGGATGTGCCCAAGGAGCTACTGGAGTTCCTGAGTCTTCGGCACTTCCCCACAGACCCCAAGGCCAGCAGCTGGGAGTGAGTGAGCACCTCCAGGGGCCATGGCTTGGCAAGAGAGGCCCCAGTGTTGGGGGAAAGGGGCTCTCTGCAGCAAGCAGGTGAAGGCTTAGGGGCTCACATCTGCCAGGCCTTGAGACATGACCCCCTGCATCTGTCAGCTTTCTTGACCCGGGCAGGGGGCGGTTTTCCGTAGAGCCTTGGTTACCCACCGGAACTGAGCTTGTTACAAATAGAAGCAGTGGCCCCCTGGGAGGTGAAGCTCTGGTCTTCCGTTGCTCCACCCCTTCCTCATGCTCCCGTGAGCATCCCCAGGCAGTTCACACTCTTTCTTCTTTTCAGAGCCCTGGGGGAGTTCCTGCCTAGTGACAGCAGGCAAGTTAGACTCTTCCTGCCCTCGCTGCCCCCTGGTGGCCATAGGCTGCGAGGCTGGTCTGCGGCCCCTGGCTTGCCTTGCCCATCCTACTGGTCCGCGTTTTCCTGTGGGCGCTCCTGACACCACTGCCCACTCACCGATTTCCTTGTGGATCGTTAGTGATCTCAATTCCATCTTCACCCAATAGAAGACTTTGCCCCACCTCACTCTGCACTGCTCAAGACCCTTTCTCCTCCTAGCTCGCAGCTGTACCACCGGCCTGTCATCAGCTTCTGCGTGGACCCCTACATTTGTATCTCATCCCCAGGTGAGAGGGTGCCTCTGACCTATAACCCAGATTTAGGGCCCAGGAATCGGTGGGAGTGGGGGTGAGCTTGCCATTTCTCAGCTCCCAGGACCGCTCGGCAGCAGCTCCCTCCTACTGCCCTCCTCCCGGACCGTGCCTGCCCTGCTGCTGCTGTGCCTTGGGGCCTGCTGTGCACGCCCCTCCAGAAGCAGACTTGGTGCAGCAAACGTGGCTCCCCGGTCTGCATTCCCATCAGCCTGGCTTATGCGAACAGAATGTGAACTGGGAATGCCCAGGTCTCATTTCAGGTGACCAGCTGTTAACTGCTGCCTTGTCAGGGGCTCAGGGAGCTGCAGGCCTGAGGCCGTGGCCATCCCACACCTCCTATTCCCCTTCCTCCTGTTTTCCTTGTCCCAGAGCCTCTGCCCAACGTGGTGGTGAACGGCGTGCTCCAGGGCTTCTACAGCTTCAGCACCAGCACCGCTGACACAGTGGACACCCAGCCAGAGGCTCCCTGTCACCCTGCACCTTTGCCACCAATGCCTTGACCCACCCAGAGGCCTTTGGACCACCTGCCAGGACAGTCACGTGCCTCTCTCCTGGAGCCCTATTAGAGACGGGTGGGGTCCCCCTTGGCTTGGACCCGGACCTACCCACCCCAGGCCCAGAACCCAACTGCACCACTGGCTGGGTGATAGACCTGCACTCCGGGTAGGGACAACAGAGGATGAGGATAAAGGGAGAGTCAATTTAGGAGGTAGGCTATGAAAAGGTACAGGTGTATTTCTTCACCTTTGGGGGGAGGGTAAGGGGGGGGGCAAGCAAAGGTTGAGGCATAGTAGCTGGCAAAGTTTAGAAGCAAAAGCTCGACAGTTTGTGGGTAGCATCTGGGGAAAGGGTTCAGGCTGGAGCCCAAGGAGGGGACAAGCAGCCACTGCCTCAGGAGTCCGACAGGCTGGGCCACAGACTTGAACAGAGATGTTGCAGCCCAAGAACCCAGCCCACACACTGATTATAAAAAAACCCACCTTTTTTTTTTTAATTGGTCAGCATTGGTAGAAGTTTGTTACAAAACTGGGCCTATGGAATGTGAGGGGCGGGTCCGCTCTGTCAGACTTCGGCACTAGGGCTGGTGCAGCACAGAGCCCTGTGGAGGGCTGTCTTCACCCCCCAGAGAGGGCAACAGGCCCAAACACAGTCGCTCAAGAGGGAACTGTCCCTGGGGCCCTACTCCTTGGCAATGGCAAAGGGCTTTTCCACCTCGATCTTGCCACAGTCTGCAATGATCACATCCTTCAGGGGCTTGTCCCGACCATCCGTCTTGGTGCTCTCCACCTTCCGTACTACTTCCTGGGAGAAAGGGCAGAAGCAGGCAGGGTGGGTCAGGAGATCTGCCACTCAAGGGAGACAGGCCCCAGTGCGGGCCAGGGAGGACTGAGACTCATGTGAAGAACAGCGTACAAACCTCAAGGCACCAACATCCTAGAATCTTGGTCAGGGAGAACCCAGTTCTGACAAGAGGATGCAGGCAATTTGATCCTCTGAAGTAAGACCCAGGCTGAGCGGAGAGTGGCTGGGGAGTCGGTACCAAGGGCCCTTACACCTCCAGGTGGTGCCGGGTGATGGAATGGGGAGGTCCCTGCAGTGGTACAACCTCAACGAGGCCTGGCTGGCCTATGCCTGGGGTCTAGAAAGATTCAGGACTTGGGAGCATAGAGAGGCAGGCTAATCTTAAACCCCCCCAGGTTTACAGACAGGAACACTGGTCTGAGGGGATAAAATACAGGTTGCCCTGGCCCCAAGGTCTGTCCTATCCCTGGTGAGAGTTGCCCATGTTTAGCCCTCATCTCCGAAACTCACCATGCCCTCTAGAACTTTGCCGAACACTACATGCTTGCCATCCAGCCAGGCTGTCTTGACCGTTGTGATAAAGAACTGGGAGCCATTGGTGTCTTTGCCAGCATTGGCCATGCTCACCCAGCCGGGCCCATAGTGTTTCAGCTTGAAGTTCTCATCGGGGAAGCGTTCACCGTAGATGCTCTTACCTGGGAAGAAAGACAGTGTAGGTCAGGGGACCCAAGTTGGCACAAACTCAGCAGATCTTTGGGGCCTCAACCTGTCCTGTGTCAGGCCAGGCTCAAGTAGAGTACAGGGGTATTAAGAGCTGTCTTCTTCCTACCCTCTGGCCTTTGGAGCTAAACCATGTTGATAGACCAAGTGGGGCACGAGGCCAGGCTGATTTAGGGAATAGCCCACATGAATGATTACTCTGAGAATATCGTTTATGGCTTTTAAATAAGGCACATATTAACAACCAGCCTTGGTGATGGCCCGAGGCCTGCATGGGAGAATCTGGGTGGAGGAAGACTGCAGAATGCAGGGGCAGGAGGTAAGAACCCTCCAGAAGAGGAGGAATGTCGGGGCTGACTAGCTTTTCTTCCCGAGAGCACAAAAGACAAGGAAGCAGCTGCCATTTGGATTCTGCAAAGTCTAGAGCAAGCATGTCAAACTCAAAGGCTAACACGGGCCAAATAAGGTTTAAGTTTATGTGGGCCACAAAAAAACAAGTTTCATTTTTCATAGAAACGTAGGTTTATTTCGAAAAGTATAGTATAAAAATAAAGAACAAGAGCAATGATAAAAATCAATGTTTTCCTCCTGACACTTGGCATCTCTTCTCTGCTACTCTCTCTCCTACTTTGGGGGAAATCTTGTTCACAGTACTTTCAAAACTGACCCAAGGTGAATGTTGGTAATTCTGTACCCTACAGGAGACTGAAATTTCATAATTCTAAATAACTGCTCAAACCATTATACTGGCTGGGCCACAAAAATATTCATTGTGGGCCAGATGCGAGTTTGACATGCTTGGTCTAGAGCCTCTTACCAACAAATGAACAGAAAATAAAAGGTGGCAATGAATGTATGTAAGTGTCCCTCCATAAGGGGCCAGGGGACATGATAAAGGGAGCCGAGAGCAGACCGTTTCAGCGATCCTAAGATACAGGAGAAATACTACCTCTTTTCCCATCTCCTAGAGATTCACACTGTGAACTAGTGAACCAGAGGCCCCCAAGAAACCCAGCAATAAAGTAATTTTCACTTTTGTTTTACTCAACACTTTTCAAAGCCTTTTTTCCCTCTTTAAAACAACTATTTTCACCCTGTGGTGCCACAGAATGGAACCAGGTGGGGAAATTTCCTAGATTGATGCTAATTAGGGAGATCCTTCTGTGTAACACATGCATGTCAAACTCGCGGCCAGCGGGCTGCACGTTTGACATGCTTTGGTAACAAGTTGGAAAAGACTGAAAACCAGGAATCTAGCCTGGTGGGTGGGGGTGGGCATGTCCCAGCCTGTGCCCCACTTCTCAGGCCCACACCCAGATGAACTGGTCTCTCCCACTGCTGTGCAATAACTCCTGGCTGGGCTGCCAGCTAAAAGCCTCCCCATGTGAGAATCCTCTGTAAATCAGGATTTCAATTGCTGCTGCTATCCAGACAATCCACAAATCCACATCCCCTGCTCCAATCACTTTCCCAAGATACGAGGAGTTCAGGAGTTCCTAACTTAAAGGGACAGTTCTGCGTGTTAACCTCAACATACTTAGTAATCTCTCCCTCTGGACATCAGTTAACTTATTTGCCAACTTTTCCTCTGCTTACTGCTGTCGTTCCCCGCCCCCCCACTCCCATCATTGGTTCATCCATTCTTACCTCCTGCTGCTCCCATGGCAAAAATGGCTACTGCTTAGGGTGGTAAGAAACCATGCCAGAGAATTGTTGCAAGCATTTTACACATAAAACCCCCTCCTATAAGGCAGGATCCAGTAACCATATTTCAAAGGTGAAGAAATTGAGGTACAGAGAGGTTGAAGGTGCCCAAGCTAGGAAGCAGCAGAGCTGCAACTCAAACCAAAGGGGTCTGGTCCTGGAATCTCTGCCCTTGCCCATTAGGCCATCCTGCCTGGGCTCCAGCCCACATTGCCCTACCCAGGCATAGCTACGCCAGCCCCCTGGCCAGCCTGAATCCTGCTGCCATACTACTTTCCTCAAATTCCTTTGAGACCGGTCTTCCCCCCACTCAGGTTTTCAGCGGAGCCTCCAGGTAGGACAAAGCAGTGTGCTCTACTTCATTCCTGACCCCACCTTTGGCAAAGTTCCTGCTGCCGAACACAGCTGGGCCCACAACTTAATCGTGCCTCATCTCCCCATTCATATTCTCCCCAGCCAGGACCCTGCTCAAATCTTTCCTCACATTCACAAGGCCATTTCCTGATAACCTTGGTCCCAAGTGACTACTACCTCCATGCAGGCTCGGCACTTGTCAGCACTCTGGCAATGGCTGACTTCACTTACCACATACCGGGAACTTACACTCAAGATCTCACCCGACCCTCCCAGCACCCATAACTCTTACCACTCTTACTTTACACAAGAGAAAACGAAAGCTCGACAACTCACTTGCAAGGCTGAAAAGCAAGAAGGTGGCAGACACCGGGTCACACCCAACTGCATCTGACTCCAACAACACATCCCTTTGGATTGTGTCTGCTTGGCCATCTCCTCCACTGCCACCTGCTGCTAGCTATTATATCCTGTACTGGAGGCCCGATGCATGAAATTCATGCAAGGGCCTTGGCTCTGGCCACTGCCGCCTCTGCCCCGGCCCCCGCCTGCTGTAGCTTTGTCCAGAAGGAAGGACCTCTGGTCTAATTAGCATATTACCCTTTTATTATTATAGATTGTTTGCATGGCCTGCCTGCCCAGGCTTTCTCCTACTTCTTTCCACCGAGGTGATAACTTGAAGACAGAGCCTGAGTCCTAAAGGCCGGATTAGGGCCAATTTATGAGTTTTCAGGTACTGGAAGTGACAGGGAATTGCTACCACCCTGATTTTTGTGTCCTCGGCAGAGCCTGGCCCAACAGATACTCATTGATGGGGTGAGCTGTAGATGCAGCCTGAGGGAACGGCAGGCTCTTTGCCCACCTGTGGGTTAGCCCGGGGTATCTGTCTGTCCTGTTCACAAGCGATGCAGAGAGACGCAGTCAGCTCTTGGCAAAGGATCTCTGGTAGGAGACTGCCAAGGAAGGCAACTCTGCCCACCCTCGCTGGGGCTCCCGAGGTTGCCCAGAGGCTTTGCATGCCTGACCTAGAATCACCTACTCGTGTTTGACTTTGCTCCCCTCCCACCACGAGGTACTGTGAGAAGTCACCAAGGCTATAGGCCTAGACCAGCAAGTCTACCTAATTATGTTCACCTCACCCTCCATTACTCCCTCCTTTGTACTGGGTTCCCTGTACAGCTGGTCTCCATGCAGGTGACAGGGCTGCCTGGAGCCGGGGAAGAAAGGGACCTTGTCTGGGAGGCTGCACAGACAGAGCCCTCTGCCCGCAGGACCCGGGTTACCTCCAGTGCCATCTCCCCGAGTGAAGTCTCCGCCCTGGATCATGAAGTCCTTGATCACACGATGGAATTTGCTGTCTTTGTAGCCAAATCCTTTCTAGGAAAAGGGATGAGAAGGTGAGGAGGTGGCATGAGGCACCAGGCACACATGAAACAGACCCTGCAGGAACCCAGCCCACAGCGACTGCTGCTCATAGAAGCGACATCACTGCTGGCCAGTCATCGCTCAACGTGCTGCGGAGCCAGCAGTGACCACAAGCCAGGCTCGGAGCACACAGAGCCAGGAGGGGCTAGCCTGCATTCTCCTGCTCACACCTTTCCCAGGCTTCATATAATTCTGCTTCACACAATGCCTCTGCCTTTTCCCTCTCATTTTTTTCTAATTATAAGAACGGATGCAAAAAAAACTGACCCCCAGAAAAGGTTACCTGCCGACCCAATGAGAGGTTGGAATATAAACTTTCTTAAATCGGGCACTTGTTTTCTTAAAACCTGGGAAACTCTGGGCCCCTACTCTTAAGAGAAAGCTCTGGTGCTGCGGCCACAAACTGTAGTTTCCACAGACATGCTTTCTTTGGTTATTGCAATGCCTGAGAAATTTTCTCAAAAAGAAAAATCCATGCCCAGCGGGTGTGACTCCGAGCATCGACCTGTGGACTTGATGTCCAGTAGGGGGCATATAGAAGGCAGGAGATCAATGATTCTCTCTCATCATTGATGTTTCTCTCTCTCCCTCTCCCCTCCTCTCTGAAATCAATAAAAATATATTTAAAAATAAAATAAAATTTAAAAAGAAAAATCCAGATTTCTGGACTCATTTAAAAAAATTCAAGACATGATAATACTGGGCTCCCCTTGCCAACACGGCAAGTCAGTCAGTTGGTACTGAGAGCCACGCTCTGCGCTGTTTGCTGCCAGCGTTACTTGCCAACTTCAGTTAGTTTGAATTTGACTCCCTCTGCTCTAGCCACTTACCTCTCCCGTAGCTAAGGCCACAAAATTATCCACTGTTTTTGGAACAGTCTTTCCAAAGAGACCTATGACCACCCGGCCTATGTCTTCATCTCCAATTCGCAGGTCGAAGTACACCTGAGGAAAAAGAGCATTTTAAATTCAGCCTGTTTACAGGGGCCTTGTTAGGGAAAGAAGGGCCCAAGAAGTTACCCTGAGGATGGCAGAGAAAACAAAGCCTTGTTTTAAAGCAGTGTTTCTGAATCTGTTTTTGGTGCGGACAAAAACCCCATGAGAATCTAATGAGAATTCCAGGCCCATTTCCCAGGAAACCTGTTTACACTTTCCTTAGGCTACAGGGTAACAATCTTCCCAGGCTCCAGAAAGTAACATCAGAAAACAAAACAGCAGCAATTAAAAAAAAACCAAAAAACAACCACACAAGTTTAAACTGTATTGCTGTGCTTTGTACTTGGTTAAAATTTGACCTAAACAGAGAAAGGATTCACGATCTGGCAGACGTGATCTCTCACCACTTCGCCAGCACTGCGGGCTATTTGCAAATGGACTTCTCTGAGGCTGCGGGTGCGGCCCCAGCCGGGCATCCCCGAGGCCAACTCCGGGGTCAGGCCAGGGGTTTCGGGGAGGGTCGGTTCTTCCTCTAGTCTGAATGGAGGAGGACCATCCAGGCGTCACCAGGCCACAGCCCGGGGACTAGGGAGGAGCTGAGCCTGAGCCCGAGCCCAGAATGCCCACGCCGACCCCAGGCGGCAGAGGGCGGGCCCCGCCGGGCAGGGCTTGGGAAGGGAAGCCGGACCTTGACGGTGACTTTGGGCCCCTTCTTCTTCTCATCGGCCGTGGAAGGTCCCGGCAACAGAAGGAAGACGACGGAGCCCACGATCAGGGCGGCGACGAAGAGAAGCTTCATGTTCCGCTCCGAGAGGCGTAGCATCCACGGGGAGAAGGGAGCACGGCTCGGGCAGCCGAGGGCCGGAAGCAGGTGAGGGCCGGGCGGCGTGGGCCCCGGCGCCTCCACCGAGCGCGGCCGCAGGGGAGGCCGGGGCCTCTGCAGGCCTCCTAGGAGGAGGAGGGCTTCATTTCCCCCCTCCGGGTCTGCGCCTGATAGTAGCTCCCCCTGGGGGCGGGGCCCGGCTCCCGGTGGGGCGGGCGAAGGCGCGGGCTCGTGGGTGGCTGCCACGTTACTGCGGCCTCATTGGCTCCCCAGTCCTCTAATGCCCACCTACAGGAAAAGGAGCCGCAGAAGGCGTTGCCCCCTCAAAGAGCGCGGGGATTGGGTTTCTGAAGAAACTACAAAACCCAGCATGCAGAGCGGCATGTCACGCGGCCAGGCAGCTCTGACTTGGCGGAAATGGAAGTCTTTGGGGTGGGCGGGGATATTTAGCTGGGAAGTGAGTGGACAGGGTCTGGAGGCGCTCACAATTGTCCGTATTGGGCCAGTCAACCACAAAATTGGGTTAGGGTGTGGTAGTTTCCACATTTACGCGTACCCAGAGTATGACTTACACAGCTCCTTGCAAAACTTGCTTCAAAACCCACTTTTGACTTTGTCCTGTCACTTTTCTCTTCCTTCTCTAATCTTACTATGCTTATTGCTGTATGAGTCAATGCGCAAAACCACTGTTTGTGTTTTTCTTCTTTTTTTTATGTTAATCCGCATCGGAGGATATTTTTTCCGTTGATTTTTAGAAAGAGAGGAAGGGATGCAGGACAGAGAAACATCGAAGTGAAACACACACATCGATTGGTTGCCCAAGAGCGGGGCAGGGGATTGAACCTGCAACCGAGGCATGTGCCCTTGACTGGAATTGAACCCGGGATCCTTCAGTCTGCAGGCCGATGCTCTAACCACTGAGAAAACTAGGGCTTTTCTTTTTAAGATTTTAAATTGATTTTTAAAGAGAAACATCATTGTGAGAGGGATACATGGATCTAGTGTGGTTTTCAACTTTCTTTTTTTATTTTTTATTTATTTTTTTAATATATTTTTTATTGATTTTTTACAGAGAGGAAGGGAGAGGGATAGAGTTAGAAACATCAATGAGAGAGAAACATCGATCAGCTGCCTCCTGCACACCCCCCACTGGGGATGTGCCCGCAGCCAAGGTACATGACCTTGACCAGAATCGAACCTGGGACCCTTCACTCTGCAGGCCGATGCTCTATCCACTGAGCCAAACCGGTCAGGGCTCAACTTTCTTTTTTTAAATATTTTTTAAAAAATATATTTTTATTGCCCTAACCGGTTTGGCTCAGTGGATAGAGCATCAGCCTGCGGACTGAAGGGTCCCAGGTTCGATTCCAGTCAAGGGGATGTACCTCGGTTGCGGGCACAACCCCAGTAGGAGGTGTGCAGGAGGCAGCTGATGTTTCTCTCTCTCGATGTTTGACTCTCTATCCTTCTCCCTTCCTCTCTGTAAAAAAGCAATTAAAATATATTTAATGTGTGTGTGTGTGTATTTTTATTTTTTTTATTGATTTCAAATAGGAAGGGAGAGGGAGAGATAGAAACATCGATGAGAGAGAATCATTGATTGGCTGCCTTCTGCATGCCCCCCACTGGGGATGGAGCCGGCAACCCAGGCATGTGCCATTGATTGGAATGGAACCCACACTCTATCCACTGAGCCAAACCAGCTAGGGCTCAACTAACTTCCTTTACCTATTTTTCCAAGTAACTACATTTTTTTGTGAGCACCGATTGTGTTGCACTTTTGTGTATACTGTAGCTCCCCCAAACCTGCTGCAGGGCTAAGTGCTCAACAAGTAATCGTTGAGATAGTGTCACATTAGCACCCAGACGGGAAATGATACATGCCAAGACCTTAGTTTTAGTCTCCCTTTTCTAGACCTTCAGAAAGATCAGGGATGGTTGTTAGATGCCTTCCCATCCCTATTTCAGGTATTCACACACACTTGGTGTTCAGTCTACAACATATATACTTCAGTACCTAAGTCTTACACACACCAAAGTACATCTTTCCAAAACGTGCACCTATTATGTTATTAAACATCTTTAAAACTAATTTTCAAAGATTAATTATAAAAATTTTTGGTCTTCACAGCCCAGATTGTAGGTAGGCATGTCTGTTTCTCTACCTAAACTCTGCAGTTGGGTCTCTATGAGGTGCTGACCTAAGTTTCAGGTTATGCCTGGCCACTGGCATAAGTTTAACTTGTCCTTCCTTACACTGGCTGCAGAGCTGCAACAGACAAATCTCACATAAACACAAATAACATCTGCTATTTTTGAATCTTCACACCTTAATCCAGACCACTTCAATCAGGAGGTTCTTCTAGATAAAATCATTGCACTGACAAAGATAATCTTCTAAACAACTCCCTTCCCCTTAACTCTGTGGGTCTGTGAAGCCCTTTTCCCCACTCATAGATCTTACACTGCTACCGAAGCCACTGAGAAAAATGTTCACCAAACTATATTTTCAAAGTAGCCTTCTCAACATGAGGAGCAAATGCTAAAATGGCATAAAAACAGCCTTCTCCCCCCACCTTTTCCACCACTTTTGAAAGAAAAAAAATAAGTTTGGTGGATAAAATGGTCTCAATGTGAAGTTTTTCTCTCATAAAGATCTTAAATGTTTTTCCTGTTTTTCCTTGCCTGCCAGTGAAAAAAACAAATCCTTACTAGTAATTGAATAGTGAAAAGAAACAAAGAAAAAAACAACAGAAAAAATGCAACCAATCACGCCAGACTGGCAGTTGTTTCTGTGGCCAATATATGCCCTTATGAGTTTATATTGCATATCCCAGTTATATCTTTTGTCTGTATAGGTGTTCCTCATTAGTGGAGCAGAATTATAAAACTCTATTCATTGCTGTTCCATAGAGCAGACCCTAACTTCCTGGTGTTCCACCACCTAAGAACCACAGGGATATTGGAACTAGTATGTTAATGGTGAATGTCCAAATTCGGCCAGGATTATTTATATATTTTAGATTTTTAATTGATAATATATTTTATTGATCTTTTATAGAGAGGAAGGGGGAGGGATAGAGAGTTAGAAACATCAGATGAGAGAGAAACATCAAGCAGCTGCATCCTGCACACCCCCTACTGGGGATGTGCCCACAACCAAGGTACATGCCCTTGACCGGAATCGAACCTGGGACCCTTCAGTCCGCAGGCCGACGCTCTATCCACTGAGCCAAACCGGTTAGGGCTAGATTTTTAATTGATTTTTAGAGGGAGAGGAAAAGAGAAACATCAGTGTATCACATCTATCGGCTGCCTCCTGCTCGCCTCCTACTGGGGATAGGCCCCGAAACCCCAGGCATGTGCTCTTGACCGGAAACTGAACCTGGGACCCTTCAGTCTGCAGGCTGACGCTCTATCCACTGGGCCAAACCAGCTAGGGCAGGAATATTCATTTTTATAGTGACCCATAGAGAAGGCAATGTATAGCCCAAATAAATGAAGACTGTCAAAGTATCAGATATTATTTTCATTCACTGGAGGCTTGAATCCTATCCAAGTTAGTCCTAGCCAGATTCTTAAGTTACAAATTAGCAAGGGGAGATAAAAACTAGAAAAATCAACCAAACAAAATTAGCCAAGAAAGGTAGGACATTTTATTTTACATACAAAAAGGGTGCAAACTGAGTCCTTTCCTCCCCAAATTGGGGAAGAGGTATACTTAAAGATCACATTTGTGTTTTCCATGGTGCCCTAGGAAATGGGCTACTTTGAGATAACTTATCAAGACCCATTTTCCCATGTTCTCCAAAGAAGGCTACTTCCTCTGCAGAGGAGGTTTTCCTAATGATGTTACAAATCTCTCTCCTGGAGGAATAATTTCAAATACACTTGAAATTGACATTCATGTTTAAAAATACTACAAGTTTCATTTTCACAGCTGAGCTTTGTGACCAGTGCCAGGGTTTATGAAACAACATTACACATCTAAAACAATAGGTAAGAGGAAAAAAAAAAAGGCATTTAACAATGATCAGACACATCCACACATCAATTAAAACTGATTTCCACAACTGATTTATACATTATCTAGTCTCAAAAAATTGCAATCAACATCCCAATATCTTTTTAAAAGTACAATGGGCAAAGATGAATGAAACAAACAAAATAATAATATAATAAATTAGAGCACGTATTCAAAATGGGCATTGATGAATCAACATTATTTTCCATTGGGGAGGGCTTATAATATTTTTGGTTTCTATCTCTATCTTTTCTGCTCTTTATTCTTCTGCTTGATAAATGGGGCTCATTCCCAGAACCAGCGTGGTATGACACTAATTTGAGAAGCTCACTTGTTACTTGTTTACTTCCAAGGATATTCACAACACATGATCCCTGCAGCCTGGGCTGAGTTTTTATGGAAGTGCAATGCACACAAATGAGCACACAGACACAAGCATACAAATGCAACCACACACAACCATCCATAAATATATTTTCCTCCAAAGAAATGGCTCATCTTTCCTGAGACATTCCTAACAAATTGATAAGCCTCTTAAAAAAGCTTTCGGCACAAGGGCTGGCCTGGGATTTGGTCTGGAGCTCATGAAGAGGAACACTGAAAAGGTCTCAGCTGCCCTGAAAGAGGGGTGTGGGGGGAAGGGACGCTCAGGACAGCTGTCCTCTCGTGTGTGTCACTGGGATGTCTGCATTGCACCCCCTTTACTACCATGGATAGCCCTCTGAGCTGCGACTTTGAAGGTGGTGATGGCACTGGAAAGATGATTGTGAGAAGTAAAGAAGGAAACTAATAAAAGAAATTGTCCACCAAACTGAGGTTTCTGAATAACATCAAGTTTGGTAATCACACTAGAAATATATGGAGTACACGTTCATTTTTTTCCTTTGTAAGCTGATCTACAAATACTGGAGTGGACTTCCTGGTTGCTTTTTGAGGAAATATGTCAACTACTATTGTCTATATCCAGGGAATCTACTTACTATTTTGAATACAATGAAGAAACCTACTCTTTTTCACTTAGTCACCTGCAAAAGGAGTTAGGGCAAACATGTTAAGACTGCTTGATTGATGAGACTTCCAAGATTTGTGGCTAAAAAATTGCTCAAAACTCTGCAAGCCCTCAGAAGGGCCAAGGTTTCCTCTTGTTCATATACATCCCCCCCGACCCCACCAAAAAATAAAAATCCCACAAGAAAACAAAACCATGGAAATCCCATTTTGATTCCTACCAATCCACTGTGGGGAAGACTGAGAGTCACTGTCCATCAACCTCTAGAAGGGACTTGCCTGGAGCCCTGGTGTCAGCAAAAGCAAAAACCCCAGAGACAAGTGCCTGTTATTTACATGGCCAATCCAGATGGTGTGCCTAGTTATCCAGGCTCCCTAAGGGTTTCTGGAATTTGCCCACCTTGGGATAATGGCAGGGATGGTGGCAGTGAACTGGCAAAAGAAATGTTGGCTATATGGCGCTGCAAGCTTCCACCCAGTCTGAGAAACTCTAGCCCTAGCATGGTAGCTCTGACACTGGAGATAACATCAGGGCAACTCACTGGGAATGGAAAACGGGTTTAATTATGAATATGGAAGAGGTGACTGGGACACAAGAGGCATGTGGACGGAGGAGAGTTGCATCAGAAGAACAATCAAGTTCTTTTGAGAAGATGCTTTCTAGGCTGCCATGGAAGTACTTATTTTTGAAAAATGCATGCTCACTGGGAGGGGGTACAGAGTTATATCTTTTGCATAAAAAGTTAAGGCTATGATCCGTAGTAACCACTCTGACATAACATCACCATCACTGCATATTTCTAACATTGAAAGTGATTACTAACACTGAGAATCGACACTGAACATGTACTACCAGTGTACATTTCCAGTGCACTGAGATGGAAGTTACTTTAGAGGCAGTGGACACCTCTTCTGGCTAATGGTAGGGGCTGTTTCTATGTAGTTGGAGTTCACTGAGATTAACAGGCATTCAGCACTTCTACAGCAAACCCCAGGATCCTGCTGTCTCCTATTGCCCCTGCATTCCAAAGCAAAATGGAGCTTTAATTGGAGCCCAACCTAGTCACCTGACTTGTACCTCTCTAGATCTTGTTGACTCCTAGACAGACCCAAAATAGCAGGAGAGTGTTAATTAAGGCAGTCCTGAAAGCACACTGCTCTGGCACACTCTGCCCACCCCTGCAGAGCTGTCTGGAGTGAGATCACTGGGAAACGCCAAGGTGTGTAGAGTAAGTGATCAACCCTTACTTGCTTAGACTTCGCAGACACAAGTCATGCTCTGGTCACAAGGGAAGGACCCTTTATGCCTGTCCTGCTAGCCTCAATCTGCTCAGGATGCAATGCCTGAAGGTGTGCAGGGCTTAGGAGAACTCGCAATGGTATAATATGGATTTTGTAGGAACAGATGTTAGTACTTAATGCTAACTCAGAAACAATCACATCAATTCCAAAGGAATTGGCATCATGGCTGTGAAACGAAGAAATCTCAAAAACTACAGAGCAAGTGGATTTGGGTAGGTGGTGGGCGCAGGGAGTGCCCAACCCCAAGGACCTGACTGAGGCATACTGCTAAGCAACTATAGCAACAGAGCGGAGGAGGGAGCCCTGATGTACTGTTGGGGATAGAACTGATGGCTAAAAGGTACTCATCTAAAAAAATTTTTTAAAGAAAATCACAATTTCTCAGGGGTGTGGGACCGCCTTGCAGTGCCAATGGTCCTAGAAGGATCACCATTCCCCTGCATGCCAGAGGGGCCTGGGCCTTCATCTTTGTTATGAGAATCAAATATCTAGCAAGAGATTTATGGAGGGCAGAGTGAAAACAATTCATTCAGATTCAACCCCTCAAGAGCTAGCTTTTAAAAAAAAAATAAGATCAAGAAAATCACAAACCCAGCTGCAAGGGGGCTTGCCCTACAGCCAAGCTGGTCACTGCCTTTGCTTTTTTTGTGGAAGCAGGGGGTGGGGAGGCACTTAGTAGGGTATGGAGTGCCAAGAGGCTCCAGGCTCTGCCACCCTTTCCCCTTGCTCTCCCTTGAGAGGCAAGGCTTTTTCTATACAGAAAATTAGAGTTGCCCAAACACCAACTGAGAAACTATGTAAGTTTCAGTGATTACACCTTAACCACTAGATAATGTCAAGGAAACAAATCCCAATATTTGAAATCCTTGTGGGGAAGGGGTGCGGTACTGTGCCTCCCAGCCACTGTTTTGTATACAGGGAAACTTCTTTTAAAAGAAATGGAAGATTACAATCTTTATGTAAGCTAAGCAGATTTGAAGCCAGGGGAATGGTATTTCCTGGCAAGGCCTGATGGAACAGAGGAAGCCCGTAATTCTGTTTCATGCTACTACTATTTCTGTTCCATTCATCAAGGGACTTGTCAGGAAACGCCAACTACCAGAAAGTATCCCCATACCCTCCAATCCAAAAGACAGCCCTACACCTCAAGTCAGGGGCAATGATTTCTGTTCCCAAAACCACCGAAATAAGTCATGAGCCATTGTCTTCCATGCTTAGCTATCTCTACTCCCAAATAGAAGACCTCGTTCCCTGATGTAAACAATCTCTTCTCCTCTATGACATCTGGAACAAGAGGTCACTGTTTGGATAAGTCACTGAACTCAAATGAAAACTGAGCATGGGAAGATGAACTATACATTAATACTTTTTTAAAGCAATGAATGAGGAACCAAGACTCTTTATGGCAGCATGTCGTGTGACTACACCATGGGGACTAGGTGGGTGGCGGAGAGCATACTGGGGAGAACAAGCTCTAGATGCATGGCCATCTTATTTGGAAGGAGTATATGTCTAATTAAGAAGATAATTTCAGAGCTTTCATTTCAGTCTCCTTTCCCCTGGAATTCTCCAGCACCAATTAATCTCACCCTCCTGCTACTCCAGCCCCATGTACCGAGTCCTAAGCCTGCTGCTGTGGACCTGCCAGGAGAAAATCTGCAGGTGCTTGGTTTCTGATAAGGCAGGCCAGCCCACATGTCTAACTCAGCTATCGGGGCAGACAGTACATACCAGTTTTATTTTCTGGCCCTATGATGCCAAATCCTGAGTTTCCTTTGGCAGTTGGAAGGCAGGTTCATTTTCCTCCTCTTTTTGTCCACTAGTGGTAATATGGTGGTAGCTGTTTCATCGCTAATTTTGTTCCCCCAAATTGGTAAGGAAGTCACATGGCTATCTAGTTGGAAGTCCCTGGCAGTGGAGGAAACAGATATTTCAGTTTGTTTGTTTTTAAAGTTATCTCCTTCTCTGGGATAAAATATCTCCTGGTCATGGTCTGGCTTGGCTGGCTCATCCCATGTGTCGTAGAGGTTAGGTTGTCCAAACTGCAGGCTGATAAGGTCAAGAGGCTCTGGTAGGACATTCTTCAGTAGCTGAGAAGATGAATGAAAATTCAAGTATGTTTCTTTGCCAACCTGAGTGTTTACTCAGAATGACATAGAGTTTGGCTTCTTCTCTTCTGGGTGCTGCTGACCCAACTCTTTCCATTGAGATGTCCTCTGGACCCATGTTCTCTCTGAATGGCTTGGCTGGCCCCATCCCCCTCAAAACAGAAAATAAGTAAAACTCCCAATATAACCAGACACAATATGCATCTGCCATGTTTTTTGTTAAAAAACAAACACAAAAAAACCCCAATAAACTAAAAGTGCAATAAAGTCAGTTTTTTTCCATTGTTCAGAACAATTTGCATTGTTCTACTACTGACTGGAGAATAGAGTTCACTTGTCAAGAAAGCTAAGAACGCCAACACATGGGGACAGTAGACTGCAGATTTCTCACAGTTTGTGTCCTACAGTGTAACCTCACAAGAGGGAGGGAGGGAGTAAACTGTACCCCATGGCCAGCTGAGGATGGAGGCTGGGCAGGCACAGAGGAAGAGGGAGCCAGATATCCCTGGAAGGTGGAGAAGGTTCTTCTCCAGCTCAGGCCTGCCATCTTCCTCCTACCTTCTTGGCCACAAGCCCAGCTTCTAGAGTTCCTTCGGCAGACAAAGCCTTCAACTCACTAGCTTTAGTGCTGGAGAGGATTGAGGGCGGGGCAAGGACCAGGAGTAAACTAAGGGAGGGAAGAGAATAGTAGTCCTTGAGTTTTTGTGAATGACACCTTCACTGTAAACAATAGGAAGGAGAGTCAACCAAGTGGCCCCAAGGGCAAGCAGTGGAGGAGCAGCAGCTCTGGGACCTGCTCAGAGCCTCAGGCAGGTGGGGACAGCCACTGACCCACTGGGCCCTGGCTGCCCACACTGGCTCCTTCTGGGGGCATCTCTTTTCTTCTTTTTGGTTTGGATCTCCACCATCCCCTGCAGAGGAGTCCTTTCCAATGAGAAATGGCAGGAGCTGCAGGTGCAATCGAGTCAGAGTCCCCAGGACCTGAGGACTCCTGGGAGGCACTGGTCACTTATGGCGCTGAGCAGTCTTCTTCCTTTTCCTCTTAAAGAAACAGCAGCACCTGGGGCACAAGGAACATTGCAAGTCAGTGTGAGAGGCTGCAGCTTCCAAGAGCCTCTGCTTCCTGCAGGGAGTGGAAGTCTCCCCCTGGCACCCACCCACAGGGCCACCCACCATCTACAGTGCACATCCTGGAGGCAGTAGGCAGTGCCTGCCAGGAAAGCCAAGGCTAGTAGCTGCTTCACTTCAATCTGCAGCTACCAAAATGCCACAGGCTAGGCATGGCCGAAACAAGCATTTTTGGAAAAAGGACACCCAACCCAGACGCCTCATCTTTCTGGAGAACCAAGGCTGGGAGTCTCAGGTCTGCATAAAAATAGGCTGCACTGACTGCCCCTTTATATAGAGCACAAAATTATTTAATGCAACTACAGTGGTCAGCAGGTATGGAGGCTAAACTAAGGCAAACAAAAAACAAACCCCAAAAGTATGATAGTTGGAACTCTAGGAGGATCTTGCAATGTTACCAATGAAGAATAAGGATTCTCTATTCCCATCCCAGCCCGCACCCAGCTACTTGGAGTAGGCAGGAGAAGCCCTGATTCTAATAAGACCTGGGAGCCCAGATATCCTGACTGGAATCAGCACAGTGCACTCTTCATTCAGAGATCAATGCCACAGACCAGGAGCTGATCATAAGGGGGCATCTGGTGGGAGGTCTTCAACTTAGCTTCCAGACACTGCTGCTGCTATGCCAGACTGGGTTACAGGACCGACCCTGTTTAGGGTGGTGATTGGGCCTGCTCCTTCATGAGCCCTCCAAGTGCTGTCTCCTGGGCAACAGCCATAGCCCTGGCACATCCCTAAGAGTGAGTATCCTCTCTACTCCTGCCTTTGGAATAGGAAGCACCTCTTGTTCAGGTAGTGACTAATCCAGAAGGGAGTGATGAGGGCTGTGGCATGGCTGGTGCAAAATATGTCCTTTCTAAGACGCTGACACATGGGAAATGAGAAGGTGGCGAATGAGTCAAAGATGCCTGACAATGGCGGAGAGTAACTGTGGAAGTATAACTCAGATCTGCTGGACCCTTGAAAGAAAAGCTTTTCTGACAAAACTATCTTTGAGTTGCTTGCCTATCCTTCCAGACTTAATGCCAGGAATATTCATATAAAAATAAAGAACTGTTGCTTACTTCCTAAACCCCCAGTTCACCACTTTAGCTAAGATTCTCTCCTTTTCAGCCAGACCCCTTTGTATTTCCCATACCCATTGGACTAGTTATTAAAAAGTTGAACATTTCTTAGAATGTTAAAATAGACATTTAAACAGACAATAATGGGCTTTATAATCTGAATGAATCAAACATGGATTTTTGGAAATGAGAGCACCTTAAGAGGGTCTTAAGATTTTTTAAGAGTATTAATGTCATTTGTAAAGTACTATTAACAATTACTAAACAAAGTGTTATGTGTATTTGGAGACTGAATACATTCTTTTAAATTAAAATGAGCAACACTTTTGATTGTTTAAAACAGTCCTCAATGGCATCCCTGTGGAAGGATTCAAGAAAATGACCCTTTTCTGTACACATATGCTTTAGAAAAAAGACATTTTCCAAGTTGATGAATGTCCTGAGAATATTAAACAAGGCAAATTAAATCTCATGGGAACACCAATATTTCAATATATTTACCTGTTCCCTATTAACCGTGACTTTCAGAGGGATCACTAACATTTAAGCCAATCTCTATTCTTATTCCTTTTAGAGGATGTTAAGATGATGATTTTGTGTTTTTAAGCAAAAGCAATCATAAAAATGTTTGAAATACTGTTTTAGTCCATTTCAAGTGACTGGACTTTTCTTTTACCTCCTCCAAGGCAAGTCATAAAAATTGTCTGTTTATAAGCGTATCATAACCTGATGTGCAACACTGCTCACCTGATTGGAGAAGAGTGTGAACTGTGGTTTAGAGCCCCAGAATAATTTTTTCTGGTTACTGTAGTTAAAGCTTAAGCAGTAGCAGAAGCTTTTAATAATTCTACCCACAAGGAAACAGACCCTACAATCTGCTCAACTCTTTGGTTTCTGTGGTAACTACCGGCAACAGGACCCATTAAACTTAGTCAAATCCAGACCAAACGCAAATTGACACCATACAGATATCTTACTATCAGAAGAGAATGAAGGCGAGGAATGAACCCTTCTTGGGTCTTAGGTTTGCTTCCAGTTGATTCTTTGACTGGATAATCAGAAGATCTTAACATGCTAGAGTGAAACATGATGGAGTGAAAGTAGACCCATTCTCTATATTCACAAGCCACCAAGTGCTCTTCCCCCAGGCCTCTGAGCCACTTATTTTGCCTTTTCTATGAGCCCTCCAAGTGCTCATAGAAAAGGCTGCCTCCTGAGCGACAGCCATAGCCCTGGCACATCCCTGAGCTGAGCTATTCCCTCCTTACTCCTGCCTTTGGAATAGGTAACACCTCTTGCTCAGGTAGTGACTGGTCCAGAGGGGGGTGATGAGAGCTGTGGCAAAATATATGTTCTCTTACTATGTCCTGCTCTCTCCCTTCACCTACTCCTTTGCTATGCTTCTCGTGCTTGTCCTTGCTGTACTTGTACACTCTTGCCTTCCTCCAATAGCTGGCTCAGGTCCCGCAGTGTCCATGAAGTCTTCCTTGACCATCCTGTCCACAGTGACCTCTCAAGGTACAATGACATAAGTACCCTGGAGAACCAGTTGTCCTTTCAAGTATGTATGTCTTATCTCTCTAGAGAGATGGTTCCTAAGCTCTTTGGGGAAGGCCTTGGGACCTCCTAGAGTTCCAAGCACTGAGTTAGATGAGCATCCAGTAGGGCTTATATTTGCAGTCAGAATCACATGACTGATATCTCACAGAGAAAAATAGACCATAGCACTGTCAGATCACACAAACTTATGTCTGCTAAATAAACAGGCCCAATGTACTCCTCGATGCTGTAAGACTGCAAATTCTATCTTCATAAAACCCAGTTGTTACCTTTAATACATCCCTGACCCTGGGAAACCCTGTAGGCCACTTGGCTTAGGGTTCAGAAAACAATGTTCAACTCAGTCACAGAAGACAAATAAAAACAAGGTAGTCATAGAGGCCAGCAGGCCATTACCACCAGACAGAATATGATCCCATGCATGCAGACAATGTGGGAGAGTACAATTCCAGACTGCAAGAAACCACCTAGTTCAGGAGGACCTGGAGGGTCACAGGCAGTGTCCAGGAAGAAAGCTGGGGAGGGGGCTCTGTCTTATAGCAAGAATGCACCTCACCAAACGTGGATGGATTCTTTAGGGCTTCCCTTCATATACACCTCATGTTGTTCCTAAGAATGCATTTGAGGAACCTGGAAAAGAGGCTCCAATATCTCATTGGCCACGTCAGCCCCTGGCCCACTATACTCTCTTATAGGAAGAGAGGACAACAAAAAAGGAAAAAAGGACAATAAACAAACAAACAAAAATAAACCAAAATAACAATGACAAAATATCCATCTCTTCCCCATGGAGCTCTCTTTTTTTGAGAGACTCATATTCTACGATGGAAGAACCAGTTGAATAAAAAAGAGAAGTCACAGATTTTTCCAAAGCAGTTGATTTCCAGGTAGAGACCATGCTGCAGAATGTGAGATTATCCAGCAACAATTGTCCTTGGAGTTGTGAAGAATAATATTAAACAACTGACATAGTAACTTTGTCCTCCTACCTCTGTCCCACTCTGAATGATAACATCTGGGTGTATTAATTTGGGGAAAAAATTCATTCTATTAAAAATAAAGAGTAATTTTGAATACTGTGGGATAGATATTGTTTTGACAGGAGGAGGCAGCAATTAGGTGGGTTTGAAAGGAAAGAAGGAATAGATTAATTCCTAGATACAGGCCTGCCCCATCCCCACCTTGTGGATCTAGTTCCCAGTCTGGGTGGTTATGGCAAAGGTGGCATATGAAAGCCATTCAGTGTTCTTAAGGCATTTTGTTTGGCTTTGCCAATCCAGCCCAGTCTGGTCCGCTCCCCTAGCATGTGGACTGGAGAGAGGGACTCACCACAGGTTGAGCATTTTCAGGCAGCTACAGAGTGTGTAAAGAGAAAAACACAGAAAGGAAGAGAGAGAAAGAGATATTAGTCCACAGACGTGAGATGGAAGTGACTCCCTGTGAGCCATGCAAACATGCAGTATGTGGTGTCTGTGTTTAGTTGCCTCCTCTGTCAAGGTAGGCCCAGGCCACTTGGTCCCCACACTAGAGTGGAGGGGGCAGGTGCCTGATAGAAGCATCATGATGGGAGCTGGATCTCAGTGAGGGGTAAAACAAAACAGAAAGAGAGTTGATGAGTGCCCCAGAGTGGGCTTTCTTGGGCATGTTCCAGGAAGGTAACAGAGCAAATGATCCTGCTTGTAAAAATTCATTCGATCACCAAAGCCAAGCCAAATGATTCCCACATGAAGTCTTAGTGTGCAATTTGTTAAGCTAACCTCCCACCTATTCTGAGGCTTTTAACATGCCTGACCAAAGCAGTCAGCAGTTAGCTCTTCTTCTCAAGGGGGAAACAGGCTTAAGAGATACTTTTATTTTATTAGGAGAGGACTGAGTGAGGAGGATCACTGTTCTGGATTAAGGTATAACTGCAGAGAAGGGCCTACATCTCATTCTTATTAATTTTCAGGAGAAATGAGGCCCATATTTGCTAATTTACAGCAGAAGTCAGTGGATAACCAAAAATTCCAGCGTTTTTACTGTTACAAAAGTCAACCAAAAAGCTGCCCTGCCTCATTACCCTTCTAATCATACTCAAACAAGGGCATGTGTCCTGTAGCTAGCAAAAAGGGACGTTAGATGTTCATTTGTACATGGAACAAAAACTAAGACCATCTAAGTTCTCTCCTCCTTTATACAAAACAAGCTGGGCGAGGAACCCCAAACTAAAAGCTTGGAAGTGAAGGTTTCACATAGTCTCCCCAGTACCCTAGTTGAATCTCAATATAGGCAACATCCTCTTTTTTCCACAATTAGGCTGCAGGGACAAATGGCATCACAGCTGCCTGTATTGAGGGGCTGTTTGGGACGCCTTGTGCTTCTCTAGCTGTGACCTCTTCCCGTGAAAATGATCAAGCAGGTGGAACATGGCTTGTTGGCCTAATCTCCCCCCACCACCCCCTCCACACACACAAATAGAAGACCAAGAAGAAAAACATATGGCTGTGCCCTGAAAGTTCACTGGGCAAGATGGATTGATAGCTCATGAAATCACTAGGGGAATCAGCACACAAAAATGCCTTAAACTATAAGCTTTTGGATGACATTTGGTTAAATACAATTGCTCCCCTCTGGTTTCCCCATCTTTAAGGCCCAAACCTGAAACTGGTAGCAAAGAGGCACAATGGTTCCTTTTTGCTAAATGGGGAGACGTCAAGCTCTCTTTACATCCTAGAGTTTAGATTACACCAAATTGGAATCTCTTTGTGAATGACCCCCTATCTTACATACAGGACACATACACCACACTCACATACACAATTAGTGTATACATTTACTGAAATGAAATGAATGGGTTCAAAAGATAAACCTGTATAGGGCACATTGTAAGATTAAAGCCCATTCTACCTTGATATTCAAAGTATGTTATTAAAAGCAGAGCTAAATGTCTAGTCTTCAAAATAATAGCCACGGCAGTGAGGTGGGGTGGGAATAGGTACAGCCATCTTTCAAGCCTAGACAATGCTTGGATCAGACCACACCTAGTGCAGTGGTTCCTAACCCTGACTAAACATTTAAATCACCTCGACTTTACAAATTCCTAATACTCGGGCCATATTCCAGATAAATTAAATCAGAATCTCTTGGGCCAGGATTCAGACATTTGTATTTTCTACCAAGTTCCAGGTGACTCCAAAGTGCATCCAAGGTTGAAAACCCATAGGGAAGGAGTAACACACTGTTTACTTAGGAGAAGAAAGTTCTGTCATGGAAACTGAAAAACTGTGAATATCATTAACATCTCCAAAGTCCCTGAAAATGGGGAGCATGTTTCCTTACTAAAGTAGCCTCTTCCTGGCATTAGAAACCCCCCTGCCCTCCTATGTGTGTAGCAGGGCCTTATAGAAAGCAGGAGAGGAGCACCGGAAGCTGCCCACAGTCAGCAGGGACTCGACAGGAGACAGTTTGTCCTCCTCACTTGCTTTTTATCTACTGGGTAGGAATCCTCAAGACCTGGTTTTCTAAGAAAAGGATCTCCTGGAAGCAAAGTGAGCCAAGCATGTAGATGGGGCAACAGAGGATTGGGCAGGAGGGACCACCATGCAAAGTGTATCTGGAAGGAAGAAGAACGCAGGTCTTGAAGGCTCTAGAGACCACTTAGGATGCAAAATCACTATAAATGAGCAGGACACTGGGGTAGCCTGAATGTTCTCAAAGGGTTTACAAGAAAAATCATCCACATCAGGCTTGGCAGCAGTAACTGATTTGTAAAGGACTTCTCTCTTCCTACCTCGTGTCTTCTTGAAGGTTAAACCTGCATTTGAATTTGGGATGGGGCAAAAAGGGAAAGAAGTGATAGAAATGCTTCTTTTGTTGTAGAATCAGCAGTTATTTCACCTTCCACCCCATATTCTAAGAGTTTAAACACAGACCATGCAGAGAGCACCAAGGGCTGGTGGTATGGACAGGGCAAGACATTTACATGCAAGAACATCAGAAAAGGAGGTGGGGGAATCTCCTCACCCTTTTGGGATTAGTGTGATTTCCTTTCCTTCTCAAGATCCTTCACTCATAGGTACAGAGACTATTTTCCTTGCCTGATTTATCTGAGACTCTCTGAATCCAGAATCATTTAAGTGAGAACAAAATGGCCCTGAAACCCTTGCTCCAGGACTATATATGCAGAATGGTTAGCCAAGAACCCGAAGTTTCATGCTGTTCAGCATAGCCCATGGTTGAGATAAACAGATTTTTCTGTGTCCTATAGGGAGTAAGAAGATCCAGGGCACCAAGAGGCTCATGACTACTATCTATTATAGGTGTTCTATCATGATTCTTTTAGTTCACTATGTCTTTTGCCTCATGTGGACTAGAGAAATATGACTGTCTTCCGGAAATCACAACTAAAGAAGGGCAGCAGCAGCAGCCTTATAATACCATGCAAAAATAAAATAGTCAAAAGAAGAAAGCTAAGGACACAAGCATGAGGAATTCAGTCTGAGATGAGCAGCACACAGAGAGGAAGAGACAGGTAAAATATTTCTCAATCTATGACTCAAGAGCCCCCTTGAAAGATGAACATACTTAGCTTCCTCCACTACTTCCACCTCAGCGTGAGCTGTGATTGGTGCATTGGAGTGGGCTCCTGTGGGGTCATCGACATTCAGCTCTCCATTGGTTGAGCTAACCACCTGAAACAGAAAGACAAGAGTGTGACAGACACCATGACAATAGGAGCCTCCTGCCAGTGCCAGAGAGGGTCGCTAAGGGAGATCTGGTCTCTTGCTTAGGTACTAGTCAGGCAGTGTCTGGAATGTGTTTTCCTGGGTTGAGGGCCAATTGTCCTAAGTTAGGAAAGGTTCCCAGATCTTATCATGTGAGAACACAAAATTCAATGATGTACACATATAATGATGATAACTTCCATACTGAATGCCTACTCTGTGTCAAGGACTCTACTAGATTGTGTGTGTGTGTCTTATGTATGTGTAAATTTAATCCCCACAAAAATCCTATGCAATACGTCATATTACTCTCTTTAATTCTACTCCTCTTAACTTATTATGCTATAATTATATATAGACTCAGTGATGATGTTAAAAAATTCTACAAAGAAGATCAATAGTGGGCATCAGAAACTATAAGCAATCACACTTTCCTTCAGAAATTTCTTCATGGCTTTGACCATCAGTTTGAAGTTACTCAAATAACAAGACTGCCACGTCCTCTCTGGTCAGAGGGCAGACGGTAAGGAAACTTTCCCCTGGAAGACCAGTCTTATTTCAACAACCTTTATTTCAGGGTCAGTGTCATCCCAGGTCTCACTGATGGTCCCCGAATTGTAACTGAAGGCTCTCACTCCTGTCATCTGGTTAATGTGGACCCGATCAGGCTTCTCTTGCTTGTGCAGTTGCTTCTGTCACCTGGTTTCATTTCCAGCACATGATTCCTGTTTATGTGGGTGCTGGGGAGTGGAAAAAGGGACCCCGCTGCACAAACCACTCTGTTGTTAAAGATCTTGGCTGAAATATGGGAGAGAACCACAAAATAGAATAAATGGTTCGGATATCATATGCCTTTGGGTAAGTAACTTCATTTACTTGAGACTGTTTCTTACAGTTTGATGTGAGAATTATACAAGAAAATGTTTAAGACAGTGTCTGATATAATACCTGGTGCACAATAATGGAGGCAGCATAGCACAGTAAATAAGAAATGGGCTCTAGACTTAGTCACCCTGGGTTTGAACCCTAGCTGCACCACTTACTTGCTATGGGTCCTTGGGCAAGATCCTCAATCTTTCTGTGCCTGAGCTTCCTAATCTGTAAAATGGGGAAACAATGCTGCTTACCTAATTGGGTTACTGTGTAGACAATCCACAGAAAGTGCTTAGCCCAATGCCATGGTACATAGTAATGGTTCAATAAATATTCATATTACTGTTATTCTCCCTTTATAAATGTTTATTCTTATCTCCCTCTACCTCTGGGGTCCTTACCAGCAATTAATTCGTAAAAATTTCCTACATAGTCATAAAGAGGAAGGTGGGAAGTGGGAGTCTTTAGGGTATTTATTCAAAGAAAAAAGAGCAGACAGGTGAATACTACTTATTAGTAGTCTATGCCCAACATTATGACTAAATCAACAAAATTTGTCATTAATAATACATGCTTTTAAAAAATTAAAACAATGTTGTACAGTTAAAGAAACCTACAACATTAAATTTGGACTTACCCAAGGGAGACCCACATTTCTGCTAGGGATCCAATTTAGCATCTCTGCTTAATGGAACCATCCAATATTATTTATCTCCTGACATCTATATATATAAAAGCCTAAGTGACTGCCTGACCATTCAACCATCCAACCAGTAGCTATGACTTGCACTGATCACCAGGGGGCAGACACTCAATGCAGGAGCAGAAACCACAGGCATGAAAACATAGGACAGACTGATGCATCTCAGAGGGAAGGGGGGAGAGGGGAGGGCAGGAAGAGATTAACCAAAGATCTTATATGCATACTAGAGGCCCTGTGCACGGATTTGTGCACTGGTGGGGTCCCTCGGCCTGGTCTGCGCCCTCTCACAATCCGGGACCCCTCAGGGGATGTCAGAGAGCCAGTCTCGATCCCACAGGCCAGGCTGAGGGACCCTACTAGTGTACAAATCCATGCACTGGGCCTCTAGTGATATAATAAATACTATATAACATTATCTCTGTAGTATTCTTGCAAAAAAAAAGTTTTATCTGAATCTAAGTATGATGGAAACAAATGGACAAATCCAAAATGTGGGACCATTCTATAGGACAAAAATACTGGACTCTTCAAAAAAAGACATCTTAAAAAAAAAAAAGATATATATACATATATCTTTTTTTTTTTTTTCTTAAGATGGATGACTGTTACAGATTAAAAGAGTTTAAGAATTCAGAGACCAAGAAATTGAAAGAGACTGAAGAGGCATAACAGCCCCGACCGGTTTGGCTCAGTGGATAGAGCGTCGGCCTGCGGACTCAAGGGTCCCGGTTTGATTCTGGTCAAGGGCATGTACCTTGGTTGCTGGCACATCCCCAGTAGGGGGTGTGCAGGAGGCAGCTGATCGATGTTTCTCTCTCATCAATGTTTCTAGCTCTCTATCCCTCTCCCTTCCTCTGTGTAAAAAAATCAATTATATATATATATATATATATATATATATATATATATATATATATATTTTAAAAAGAGGCATAACAACCAAATGAAATCTGAAACACAGTAAAATTAATTTGGGGGACAATTGGGGGAAATGTGACATGTACTATACATTAGATATCATGGAATTATTATTAATTTTCTTGGCTATAAAATGGTGTTACCGGTTACACAAGAGAATGTTTCTGCTCTTAGGAGATGTAGGCTGAAGTATTCTGAGATAAATGTAATGACTACATTTAAATAGTTTAGTGAACACTCCCCCTGTCTCCCTCAACCCCTCATACAGAATTAAAGCAAATATGACAAAATCTTAATCATTTGTTAATCTAGGTTAAGGACATAAACGCAATCAAAGGGAGAGGTTATCCTCACTTTACAGACTAGACAGTTGTCTGTATCAATGAGAACCTGGTCTCAAATGAATCAGGCACAAATGGGAACCTTAATACCAGTTGTCCAGCCTTAAACTTAATTGCACTTTGGGAATCAATCTGGGCCTCAGAGCATCCACAAAATTATTTCAGGATGGAGCTACAGTTTGTTAAACCACTGAACTGCTGCCTATATGTGCAGTGGAAAAAACACTAGTGTAGGTGACCGAAGAGCTGGATTCCAGGCTTAGCTCTACCACAACATCCTCTGTGAGCCTTGCTTTTTAACTGTTAAGACTATGTCAATAACGTTGGTCCTATCAACTTCATAATTACTAAGCTGAGCACAATGATACAGAGCAAAAACAATTTGAAAAATTGTAAATAACCTTTTGAATATAATGAATTATTAGTATTCTAAACAATATCATTTTTATATTTTTCTATTGAATTTTTAAGAAAACTATTTCTTTTAAAAAATGTCTTTTTGTTGTTGTTTAATCCTTACCTAAGGATATTTTTCCACTGATTTTTAGAGAGAATGGAAGAGAGAGGGAAAGACAGAGAAAAATATCAATGTGAGAGAAACACATCAATTGGCTGCCTCCTGCACAAGCCCCAACCAGGGCCCAGGCTGGTGAGCCTGCAACCGAGATATGTGCCCTGGAATTGAACCTGGGACCCTTTGGTCTGCAGGTTGATACTCTATCCACTGAGCCAAACTGACTAGGGCTAAAAAAAATATGTTTTTATTGATTTCAGAGGGGAAGGGAGAAGGAGAGAGAGAAATGTCAATGATGAGAAAGAATCATCAACCAGCTACCTCTTGCATGCTCTCTACTGGGGATCGAGCCCAAAACCTGGCATGTGCCCTCACCAGGAAATTGAAGCAGTGACCTCATGATTCCTGGGTCGACGCTCACCTGCTGAGCCACACCCGGCTGGGCTAAACTTTATTTATATATCTGGAATACTGACATTTATTTTGCTGTAATCACTATTAAAATTAATCCCACATTTCTCTGCCTATATCACACAAGAACAAAATAATATCTATGGGATTATTTATGAAAGAGATTAAGGTGAAGTACTATTTTGAACTTTAGTCCTTAATATTGGTAATATCTCTTTTGGGAGTCTAAAAAATTTGAGTTATTAGTCCCCATTTTTCAAAATATTAATGTGGAGAAAAATCAGAGCTGTGCACCAAAGGAAGAAGTGCTTTAGCTGATAATCAACATTTCAATCCTATTTCTCACAACTAACATACTTGGTAATTCTCTACTTAAGTTTCACTATCTATAATACTGACCTTAACAAGAATTGTAAATAATTAAAAATTATAAATATTTGAGCAAAACAAATAATGACTAAATCTTAAATGTCATTCTTAAGTCTCAGGCCCTTCCTTGGTCTCACATATGTATAGAATTTCCTATATGTTTTAATTTAAACAACTTTAGAGTCATCTTTTTGAAAGAGAAAAATATACTGTCTTCTTGAATTTGGGCCTCTACACATGGAAAAGCTATGGAAATATTGGGAGGATGGGGGCCATAGGGGTCTGCCTACTAAGTAAGTTGGAATGGGAGTGTCCATATGCTTCATCAGAGCAAACTTCTCAGAGTTCTGCACTCCCTACTGGGTAGGTCATGGTATCTGCAGGTCATCAAGGTTAGGCTAAGCATGATTTTCTGGTATTAGAAACAAGCCAGCAATAAACATTCTAGAGCTGCACTGTTTAATACAGTAGCTACTAGCCACATGTGACTACTAAAATGTGGCTAGTCCAAATTAAGATGTTTGCTATTAATCTGGATGTAAGAATAAACTACATGCTAGATTTCAAAAACTTAGTTTTAAAAAGGTAAAATATTTCTAATATTTTTATTTATTTTATTTATTTATTTTTATTTTTTTAATATATTTTATTGATTTTTTACAGAGAGGAAGAGAGAGGGATAGAGAGCTAGAAACATCGATGAGAGAGAAACATCGATCAGCTGCCTCCTGCACACTCCCCCACTGGGGATGTGCCCGCAGCCAAGGTACATGCCCCTGACTGGAATCGAACCTGGGACCCTTGAGTCCGCAGGCCGACGCTCTATCCACTGAGCCAAACTGGTCTCGGCTCTAATATTTTTAATATTAACTACATGTTGACTTATTTTAGATATACTGTGTTAAATGTATTATTAAAGTTAGTTTCACCTGTTTCTTTTTATATTTTTTAAAAAATATATTTTTATTGATTTTAGAGAGGAAGGGAGAAGGAAAGATAGAAACATCAGTGATGAGAAAGAATCATTGATTGGCTGCTTCTTCCACGCCCTCTACTGGGGATAGAGCCTGCAACCCTGGCATGTGCCCTAGACCGGAATCGAACCCAGGACCCTTCAGTCCTCAGGCTGACGCTCTATCCACTGAGCCAAACCAGCTAGGGCTCTTTTTACTTTTTTAATCTGATTACTAGAAAATTTTAAATTACAAAAGTGACTCATATTTCTTTTAACAGCCGTGATCTAGATTCTACAACATGTATCTTTAGAAGAAATATTTTAATATCGCTATTCACCCTTTCTCTATATAGAAGTGTCAACCAAATTCATCATCAAAAATGAGAGATCAAAACACACGTGCGATTGGTGCCATCAAGAGCTTTATATGTATCACACATGCACGAGTCAACTTAGCCTTTTATATATATAGAATAAACTTGCTTAATTAGACCTGCTTCTGATTTAGCTAAACTTTTTCCAGCCCAGTAAAGCACCCAACTTCTCTTTCAGGTAATTATCAGCAACCCAGCAGTAAATATCAACATGAAGCAGATTATCATTGTAGATCACACAAGGAGAGCAAAGGGTAAAATATCTAACTACAGCAGTGTTTGACTATATTCTGAGCAGTGAGAAAACCTGAAATCATTTTCAAGGTCCACCATTTCTTACTTCTTTTCAGTTGGGTTAAGTTTCTAAGCTTTCTAAATCTCCGTTTTCCGGCTAATGAAAAGAAAATAGGATTCCACTGAGACTCCTATCTACCTACTCCAGGACTTCCATGAGGATCAAATGAGATGAGGCACGGAAAACGCTTCACAGACATTTGGTTAAAGTGTAAAATGTTTCCACCTGGCTATAAAGCAAGTCGTGTTCCTGGGCTGAAGAAACTGCAAGGAGGCTAGTCGTTGGTAGGGAGAGGAAGCCGGGCATTGCTACGTGATGTCATTACACGGTGCCCACAGCCACCATTTCTGGGCTGGGCTGTGGGCTGCATTTTGTGCCATGGGGTCTCGGCAGCATCGGCTGTGATTTGGTGGGGTGTCGCTCCAGGGTGGTGGCAGGGCCTGTGTCCCACTTGGGGGAAGCCGAGCGTTGCTTGTGGGCGCCAGGTTCATGGTGCTGTTTATTGTTAAATGGCCTGTTGCTAGGGAGAGGAAGCTGAGCGTTGCTACGTGATGTCATTACCCAGAGCCCACAACCACCGTTTCCGGGCTAGGCTGGGCTGGGGGCCGCATTTTGCGCCATGGGGTCTCAACAGTGTTGGCTGTGATTTGGTGGGCTGTCACTCCAGGGTGGTGGGGCCTGTGTCCCACTTGGGGGAAGCCAAGTGTTGCTTTGTGGTGCCAGGTCTGCAGTGCCGTTTCTCTGTAAATGGCCAGTGGGCATCATGGCAGCTCCTGGTTGCGCGTCTGCCCCCTGGTGGTCAGTGCACGTCACAGCGACTGGTCAGACAAGTGGACTCTTAGCATATTAGCCTTTTATATATATATAGATAGATGTATTTTTTAATCCCCATCTGAGGATATTTTTCCATTGATTTTAGAGACAGTGCAAGAGAGAGAGAAAGACAGAGAGAAATATCGATGTGAGAGAAACACATTGATTGATTGCCTCCTGCACATGCCCTGACCAGGGCCCAGGCAGGGGAGGAGCCTGAAACCAAGGTTATCTGCCCTTGACCGGAATTGAACCTGGGACCCTTTGGTCTGCAGACCAACACTCTATTCACTGAGCCAAACCAGCTATGTCTATGTTAGATCTCTTGTTTCCTGGATCCCATGTATTTATTCCTCTTCCTTGGTCTACTCACTCATTTTCATAATACACATCCTCATGTAAAATGGGTGCATGAGAAGTAAAATTTTTGAGACCACAAATTTCTGCAAACATCTTTATTCTATACTAGAGGCCCGGTGCATGAAAATTCATGCACTGGAGGGGGGTGGTCTCTCAGCCTGGCCTGCCCCCTCTCACAGTCTAGAAGCCCTCAGGGAATGGAGGTGACCCAGTGATCAGGGGAAGGCGACGCCCTCATCAAACCTCTGCTGCTGCCACTGCCAGCAGCGCAAGCCTCAGCCAGCCCTGGTTACCTGAGCAGCCGCCATCCGAGGCTTGCCTGTGCCTCGGCCAGTCTTGCCACGCGCCTGCTGCCCAGTGGGGCTGAAGGGACTGGGCGCTGCCATCTTTGAGGGCGTGGTATTCAATTAGCATATTCCCTCCTTATTGGCTGTGGGTGCTGCCATCTTTGAGGGTGTGACAATCAATTAGCATATTCCCTCCCGATTGGCTGTGGGTGCCGCCATCTTTGAGGGCGTGGTATTCAATTAGCATATTCCCACCTTATTGGCTGTGGGTGCCACCATCTTTGAGGGCATGACAGTCAATTAGCATATTCCATCTTTATTGGCTATGGGCGCCATCTTTGACGGTGTGGCAGTCAATTAGCATATTCCCTCTTTATTAGATAGGCTTCCAATCAGACGGGCTAAGTACAGAATTCTAGGTTGAAAATAATTTTTCCCTCAGTATTCTAAAGGCATCATTCTTTGGTTTCTAGCTTCCAGTATTGCCATTCAGAAATTTGAAGCTATACTAAATCCTGATCCTTTCTCTGCATATGACTGTTTTCTCTTTCTGGAAGCTTAAAGGATTTCCTCTTTTTGGAAATCCTTTTCTGAAATTTCACAATTATGTACCTTGGTATGGTTCTGTCATCCATTTATGGTGGGCAACTTGTGGCGCCCTTTTGATCTGGAAACAAGTCTATGAATTCTGGGAAGTTATTTTGTTAATTATTTCCTCCCCTCCACTTTCTCTGTTCTCATTCACTCTGCAACTCCCATTATATAGAAGTTGGACCTCCTGGACTCTCTTCACCTCTCTGTCTCTTTGCTCTACTTTCTGGGAGACTTCCTCACAACTTTATCTTCTAAACTATTGAATAAAAGTTTTTTGTTTATTATGTTTTTAATTTCCAAGAGCTTTTTTGTTTGCTCTGAGAATATTCCTTTTAAAAATAGCATCCTGTCCTTGCTTCACAGTTGCAGTATCTTTTGTTTCTGAGGATATTAATAATAAGGTGTATTTTTTTTTTTTTTTTTGCTGTTGTTTGCTTTGGTCTCTATCACATTAAAGGCTTTCCTCAGAAGTTGGATAATCCTTAATTATCTACTCATATGTAAAAGTGGGAGAGTACAAAGTTAACTGGCACTTTGAGTACAGGGGTGGGACTTCTAAAATATGGATCTCACTGCAGAATGACTTGGCTGGGCCATTTCAGTAGGAAAACCATTTCGTTAATATGCTCAGATGTTTTCTTTTGGGCTGGTCACATTCCTCAGAGCCAACTCCATCTCCTGCCTGGAAGGTATATACCTGGCTCTCAGCCTTCTGAAGCACTCAAAGGGGAAATCAGGCAGTCAGTATGCATATATTCATTTAATCTCCATTTTTTATCAGGCTGGTATTCTGTCCCCAGATGTGCCTAATACCCCCTAATCCAGAGACCCTTTATTTTGCCATTTTAAAGAATAAATCTTTGAATAACATAAAAGAATATATATTTGGTCTTTGCTGAAGGAGGAGAAGAGCACCTAGGAATCTCTGGCTTCTAAAATAGCCTTTTAACCAGTCTTCATTATATTAGCACATGCCCCTCCACACCCACATCCCCCTTACAGAAGGCCAACTTCTGAGCCTTTTGGGGATTCCCCAGTGTAAATAGGTTCTCAGCTTTCCCTTCTCCTGGCACAGGATTTAGTTTTCTTGAGAATCCTAAGCCATTTAATAACTGCCCATCTGCTTTCCAGCTTCCAACATTTTGTTGCTGTTGCCTCCTCTTCGGTTTTCTCCGTTTTTAGATGAATTTATGCCTTTAAAAAATTGCTTTATCATTCTGTTAGTGTGTTTCAGGAGAAGTGAGAGTATATCTGTGTTTTTAATCCATCATTTTAACCTAAATGTTCTTATGAGGATTTAAGAGGGCCAAAGCTGTCTCCTAATTTCCTGTGTCCTAACTTTAGTGAATCAACTCCATGTAAAAGCATATTCTAGACAATCAAGCCTATCAAGATGCATTTCTATGTGCAAAAGGTTTACCTACCCCTTTATAAGAATTTCCATTTGGTTAGCTCTGGGTTCATTTGTGTGCCCTAATTGGTGGTGTCACTTAATATGAGACAAACATTTTTGTTAAGATTATTAATACAGTGACATAAGAAAAGTTACAGATACAAGTACTTCTTAAGTACTAGAGAGAATAGAGATTCAAAACAGTCCAAATGAAGTCAGAAATAATTTTCCAAGACCACATGTATTCCAGGAGGAAAAATAAATAGCCCAACTGCGAGGGCACCGACTCAGAAACAGCTGACTTGGACTAATTAACATTCTCAGGTTATGCACTAAGGCACATATTATCATAGAATGAGCTACATATGCAGTCCTCTACCCCCAAAATACTTAATTTTATACATTTCAAGTCTTTACACTTCATCAACTTGACACTAATAAACTTCTACCTTGACCTTATTTTTATGGTTTATCATTAGTGGATCAAAGTTATAGAACTAGTTTAAGCAGAAATCAGTATCAGAAACCATATAGATGTTCCTTAGTCAATGACAATAACCAGCAATAATCTTAACAAGTGACTCTTAAAAGTCCACATAGGCAGAAAATCAGTACACAGATATTCAGTTACCTATGCAAGCACCCTCAACCTTGCTATAAGTTTCCATTCTAAAGGAACCTGAGTTTCAGAAGCAAGCCAACATTCTACCAGCCTCGCTGGGAAAGCCAGGGAAAGGCAATAAAGGCAGTAAGTACCTGCACTGATCCCCCATGGCGGTCTGCAGCCAAGTGAGACGTCAGGTACGAGGTATTGGTCTGCCGGCTGGGCTGGATTTCCCACTCTCCTCGGCGCTCTGATGATGCAGTCTGCTCAGGCATTAGGAAGCATGAGAGCAAGACAGGGAAGGAAAGGTGAAGCAACAGCAAGCAATAACACAATCAAGTACATTAGTGTTCCTGAGGGTTTGTTTTTGTTTTGGATTTTAAATTAACATCTGCTGCAAAGCACTGGGGAAAAGTTAGCTTGACTACATTCATTTCAGCCTAATGAGCCAATACATGACAGTCTACTGACAGTCTAGTTGAACTCACCACTCTCACCCAGTCACAGAAAAAAAAAAAAAAAAAGGAAAAAAAAGAAAGAAATCACCAGAGGAGGAAAAAAAAATAAATCAAAAGCTGAAATCATCATCTTTTAGCTTCCCTATTAGTAAAATTTCAATAGCCACTAAAAGACCAAATTCAGAATGTTAAGACTGTTGAAAAAGGAACAATCATACTTATAAACCATTTCACTGACTAAAGAACAATCTAAATAGACAACAGTCAATACAGAAAATTCCTAGCATTAGGAATCAAAATATGCCTTTTCTTAAATAGGGAGCCCACTACTCTCAACACAAACCTCCATGAGACTTCAACCCAGACAAAATGAGCAGTGGCAGTGGCTGGAACATGCTTTCTTAGCTAAAAGAATGAACAAAGCATCTCTTTAAAAGCAGGTTCAAACGTCAAGAATATAAAATGGTGGTGGGTGTGGGGGGGAATAAGGCTACAGTGTTTTCCTGATTCCTTTAGTTAACAGTCTCTAGTCTGGAATTAGAAAAAGTTTAGTTAGATATGAATTATTCCACTATTAATTATTTCTCCTAGAAAGCTAAAGACAGATCTTTTCCCATCAAAATGAAGGCTTTTCATTCAAACCCTTGTTGGGTTCTGCATTCACCTTTGGTATCATTCAGATTCTCTTCACCTGCTTTTTAGATTTCACAGTATTTTGATCTTGCTCATATGTGATTTTTGTTCTGAACAATCTGTTTAGGTGCCTCTTTCCCTGTGCCAGATGGCTGAGGAGATGTTAACATCATGATGCTGAGCTGTATCAGTCCTAAGGCTCTACAAAAATGAAAAATGAGGAGTTGGAGAGGCTGCAGTGAGGGATTAGGATTCAAATTTTAATTGCTGCTGATGTAAACAGCAGCAGGGGTTGAGATATGATATTGCTGCTCTGCATGAAACCAGTAAGAATTCTATAAATCTTAGAAATGTTCAAAACTATAAATGTTGTATTCTATAAAAAAGCAAAGGAAAAGTGACAAAGTAGTGGTTTAAGTCTCCATGCTCACTCTCCCCTTTCTGTTGTCAAGAGTTAAAGCTAACCTATAAGTCACCAAAAGGCTTTTATTATTTTTTTTAAAGCCTCACATACCAGCTATAACTTACTCATCTTCTTTGTTAATGGAACATGAAGTCATATGGATAACAGCACTATAAAGGAACCTGGCCATTATTTATTTTTTTTAATATATATTTTTTATTGATTCAGAGAGACAGGGAGAGGGACAGAGAGATAGAAACATCAATGGTGAAAGAGAATCATTGACTGGCTGCCTCCTGAGCTCACAACCCAGGCATGTACCCTTGACTGGAATCGAACCAGGGACCCTTCAGTCCGCAGTCTGATGCTCTATCCACTGAGCCAAACCAGCTAGGGCCTGGCCATGATTTCTGAGGTTCCTCAGGGAATGAGCATATTCTGTAAGAAGGCAGCTATATTAATTTGCTTGTTATATACTCATATAAAAGAGGGGTTTAGTTTTATACTGCTAGTCACATTCGAGAGAATCAAAAGCTACCCAAAATATACCTCCTTCCCTCTAATGATTTCTATCAACAGAGGTTTAAATGTTTCATTTTCCAAAATAAGACTGGTTAATAACACAATCAACTATTTTATATAACTTATATAACTCAGAGAACTTAGTTTCATTTATTCTCACTACTAGAGCTTTGGGGATAAATCTGTTCTTCTAATATTATAAGTAATATCTCTAACTAATATCTATTAGTGATAGCTTCTTCAGTGCTCTCTATAACTTTTTTATTTTTTTGTAATACTGAAGAATACTTAAGCTTCTAAACTACTATACAGAACTGTCAGTTCTCAAAAAATTTAAATGCTTAAAAAATATCAAGACATTTATAAGCCATTGGGTGTTGTTTTGAGTTCAATGCAATTACTTCTCTCATGAATGCTGTTTTGCCTTTTATTTTTTAAATGTTTTTATTGATTTTAGAGAGAGGAAGGGAGATGGGGAGAGAGATAGAAACCTCAATGATGAGAGAATCATTGATCGGCTGCCTCCTGCACGCCCCACGCTGGGGATCGAGCTCACAACCCGGGCATGTGCCCTGACTGGGAATTGAACCATGACCTCCTGGTTCATAGGATGACGCTCAATCACTGATAAAGCAGATAAAATTGAAAAATTCTTTCTTTTTTTTTTTTTGCATAGATTTTGTTTTATTGATCATTTTATCAAAACAAAAAGTGTGTGGTCTAAAGCAATAAGGATGATATTCTTCTGATTCATGTGAATGAGGCATACGGAAAGAAATTCCTGATCAGAAGTCTGGTTTGATATCACCATCCAATTCACAGGGCTGTGTACTTATTTATATTCATTCTAGCTAAACTAGTTGTTGGAAGAATTAAGATTTTTGTCTAAATCAAAATAGAAAGACATTTTTCAAAGGGCTAAAAGGCACTCTATTTCTATCCATCAAGAAATGTACTACTTATCTTTTAATGAGAGAAAGATAATGTTAACATTCCCGATTGCTAAGAAATTAATTCTATATCATTGCTAGGTGAAGTTTGGAATAATTGTTACTTTCTTATTAGATGTGGACGTTTTTATTGTTGTTGTTTTCAGGGATGGAATAAAATATATAATTTGTACTAACATTCCCTATTGCTTCATAAATGTTTCCATTGTGACAAAGGGAAAAATCATTGCACCATACCAGTGGTCCGCAAACTGCGGCTCGCGAGCCACATGCGGCTCGTGAGACGCGGTTTGCCACTCTGTTGACTAATGAGTTTGCCGGCCACTGACCTAGACTCTCGATTTCAATAATTACAGGCTGTTGTTGTTCCTTGTGATTAAGCCCCTATCCAGTGGTCAGTAAACTCATTAGTCAACTCAAACTCGCGAGCCGCAGTTTGCCGACCACTGCACCATATTATTGCCTTCCAAAGTCTTCTATAACCTCTAAAAGCAACAAAACCAAGTGAACGTGAACCTGGGACTATTACTTCGGAAATTACCTTTCACCATAATGCCAAACTCTATGGCTATTCTTTTCTGGAATTTAAGGGCTTGGATTGGTATCTAAAAGTTGATGTAGTAGAAAGGGTCATTTGCCATTTTTAGAAAGCAACTGAGTGTCTAGGAGCTAGATGAAACCAAGGGATATCAATAACTGCAGTATTCTGCTAGTGTACCTTCCCCTGAAAGGTATTCTAGGCAATGCTGTGTACATAAGGGTGATGATTTGGCCTAATCAGCACAGGAGTAGTTATGCTAAGGAAGCCAAGAGGAAATCGGCACGTAAAACCTTCCCTCTTAAGATCACTCAAAGCCTAGCTGGTATAGCTCAGTTGGTTGAGTATTGACTCATGAACATTTTAAAAATATATTTTAAAAAAATAAAAATATATTTTAAAATTTATTTTAGAGAGGAAGGGAGAGGGAAAGAGAGAGAGAAATGTCAATGATGAGAGAGAAGCACCGATCGGCTGCCTCCTGAACACCCCCCATTGGGGACCGAGCCAGCAGCCCGGGCATGTGCCCTTGACCAGAATGAAACCCGGGACCCTTCATTCCGCAGGCTGACACTCTATCCACTGAGCCAAACTGCCTAGGGCTCAAATTCTTATTGGAGACAGTCACTGTTCTAAAGCAAAAGGCAGGCAAAACATCTTTCTCCTGTGTAGCAAACAAATCACTCAATCCTATTCTTTATATAAAGCTAATTTGAAAAATTTTTATTACATTCACAAATAATTTTATCTATTTCACTTTACTGCTCCCAAAATATGTTAAAAGTTGCCATCTATACAGAACATTTTGGCCTCCCTTGCCAGTCTTCTAGACCTCATTTTATAGTCTTCAACTATAATAAACAAGAATAGAGACTGAACAGTACCAAAGGTTAGCAACAAATACACTAGATTATATATTCTCTCTTAGCACACTTCCAAGATAAAAAATTTCTTTTTAATGTAGTGGGGGTAAGCTGAGAAAGAAAGAATGGGGCAGGAAGAATGGTAAAGGAAGCCCCTTAATAAATTTTGGGAATATAATAAACCTTAGATATGAAATGAAAAAAAGTTGGCAAGGTTAAATACATACTTTAACAAAAATAAAAACTTCCTTCTATTAAACTCCTTCTATTAAGGAAATGATGAAAATGCTTAAAGTTCTGAAAGAGCAGGAAGCCTGTACATCCTAGTGAATGCAATATTTTTTTTTAATTTTTTTTTATTGATTTCAGAGCGGAAGGGAGAGGGAGAGAAACATCAATGATGAGAGAGAATCATTGGTCAGCTGCCTCCTGCACGCCCACACTGGGGATCAAGCATGCAACCCAGGCATATGCCCTGACTAGGAATTGAACCGTGATCTCCTGGTTCATAGGTTGACGCTCAACCACTGAGCCATGCTGGCTGGGCTAGTTAATGCAATATTCTATCCTATATAATAAAAGCCTAATATGCTAAGTGTCTGATCGTCCGGTTGGCTGTTCAACCAATCAAAAGGGCAATATGCTAATTATATGCTAAGGCCACTCAACCACTTGCTATGGCATGCAATGACCACCAGGGGGGCAGACAGTCGACCGGTCAACCAGCCACTATGACGTGCACTGACCACCAGGGGGCAGACGCTCCAACTGGTAGGTTAGCTTGCTGCTGGGGTCCGGCCAATCGGGACTGAGCGAGATGGGCCGGACACGCCCTCCCACGGTCCCTCCCCAGCTGGCCAACTTCCTGCGTCCCTCCCTGGCCCCGATCATGCACCGGTGGGGTCCCTTGGCCTGGCCTGTGCCCTCTCAAAAATCCGGGACCCCTCGGGGGATGTCAGAGAGCCAGTTTTGGCCGAATCCCGCAGGCCAGGCCGAGGGACCCCACTGATGCACAAATTCGTGAACCAGGCCTCTAGTGTTTAACATATTTTCCTATACCAGGCGGAGGTTATTCCATGTAACCCACTGGGATCTTTCTGACTGGATCTAGCTTTCAGGAATATTTATTCTGTCCAACCTCATGATTTAATTAGTTTTCTAGCTGGGTAAAATGAACGTTCAAAAATGTTTTTAAGCATCTGATATTAAAATAGTTTTTTAAAAAATCAATCTTTAAAAATATGTTTTTATTGATTTCAGAGAGAGGAAGGGAGAGAGATAGAAACATCAACGATGAGAGAGAATCATCAATTGGCTGCCTTCTGCACTCCCCCTACTGGGGATCAAGCCCACAACCCTGGCATGTGCCCTGGGCTGACATTCAACCACTGTTGGATTTTCTTTTAAAACTATTTTAATAGCCTGGCCAGTGTGGCTCAGTAGTTGAGCATCAAGCTATGAACCAGGAGGTCACGGTTTGATTTCCGGTCAGGACACATGCCTGGGTTGCAGGCTCGATTTGGGGTCTACTAGTGTACCTAGGAACCAAAGAGTACTCAGTCAATATACCTACAACCAGCAAAGTAATTTCTCCCTGAAAATTCTCGTTGTGATGGAGAACTAACACAAATGCCTGAACTTATTTTGCAGCAAGAACCTGCTGTGTTTCTTTAAACCTTTTCCCTTAAGCATACAATCCAGCCCTGTTCTGGCTACCAAGTAAGGCAGAATAGCTCTTTGTAGAAATAGAAAACAAGTAGGAAGAAAAGTTTCAAATTTATTTTTCATGTGAGATTAAATAAAAATCTATATTTTAAGCAAAAATCTGATTTAATTTATGCTCATTTGATAGATCCATTCATTCATTCAAACAATTATCAAGTGCCTACAATTCCAGACATTCTTTTATGTATTAGAGATATAGTAGCAAATAAAACAACAAAAAAATCTCTGCCTTACAAGACTTGTATTTAAGAGAGGCCCTCAAAAGGTTGAATATTCTATGGCCACAGTCTTGGGATAAGCTATAATCAAGTTCTGAGCTCCTCCACTTTCTCCTCCTACTCTAAGTATGGAACCAAGCAGAGCCTGTTAACCCCACGCTCACTCCTCTACCACACAATTGATGGGCAGATTTACCCAGGAGGCTCCTTAGGCATTATCATCAATGTCATGTCCATGCCTTGATTCCCAAATAGATCTCTTTTTTTGTTTTGTTTTTTTCAAGAGCCATCCTCTGCCTATTAGCCATCTTCAGCCGGAATGCACTGCTAGTATTTTAAACTTAAGATGCCTAAATTTGCCCTAGCTGGTTTGGCTTAGTGGATAGAGCGTTGGCCTACATACTGAAGGGTCCCAGGTTTGATTCCAGTCGAGGGCACATGCCCGGGTTGTGGGCTCGATCCCCAGTAGGGGGTGTGCAAGAGGCAGCCAATCAATGATTCTCTCTCATTATTGATGTTTCTATCTCCCTTTCCCTTCCTCTCCGAATTCAATAAAAATATATATATTTTTTAAAAAGATGCCTATATTCAACTCCAAATAAGTTTCTCCCCCAACTTTCCCATTTCTAGATATAGTATCACTACCCTCCTAATTATCCAGAAACAGCTCTGACTCATCCTTCTCCCCTCAACGCTGACATACATGTGGGCTGCTAATTCTGGTAGGTTATATCCCTGTATCACTTTTCTACTACAGGCCATCAACGGCCCCTTTACCTTTCAAGGGAGCTCATTGTCTTCTGATTGGTTTGCATGCTGGCTGCCAGGCTATTACTACTTTCTGCGTCAAAAGATTTCTAAAGCAAAGTTTTGATCATATCATTCCTCTGTTCCAAAACCTTTAGTACTTAATCCCTACCACAGCCCAGCATTCCAGGAGCTTCATTAAATGGCTCCAACCTACTTTCCTAGACTGTCTCCTTAATCACACCATATATTTTAGCAGAATGGAACTAGGTAATTTGCTGTTCCTCAGATTTCCCTTTTTGCTTGAAATAACTTTCATTTCCACTTAATTCTCCTAAGAGCATTTCAAATACAGCTTCTTTAGTGAAACTCTTTGTCATGCTCAGACTGGATGTCTCCTTTTTCCAACCCCTGATGATGCTAATTTGTGACTTGGGAACCTTATCTGTTCTGCCTTCTGTTGTAGTTATCTGGCTCCTTGGCTTATCTGCTTGTCAGTTCTTTGAGGACAAGGACCCTACTTACCCTGGTATCCCCAGGACATACTTTCACATAGTAGGTCCTCAGATTTACTGAGTCAAAGTTGCTGAAAAACATATTCATTGTCACCTTTAAAGTAAAGTTCGTAACTTTCAATCTCTCTCAAGGAGAGATTTTATTTTCTTCTTTTCTGATTTCAAAACTTGAAGCGAATTAGTATAAAAAGTCATACTGCTTTCAATCCCTAAAGTCATAAAAGGGACTTATTTAGTTGTAATTAAAAAAAAAAAAGCCTAAGAAAACAACCCTAGTGATGGAATATAAGATGAGACCACAAACTAAACACAGTGTAAAGGCTTAACAGACACTAGAAATCCATTTGCCCACAGTGCACAGGGCAGAAATAAATCTACCCAGCAAGGATTCAGAATCCTGCTGGGAAGGAGGTGTAAAATTTGCAGTAATATGGGGAATTTCAATCCCTCAGCAGCCATGGGATTCTACAAATCCTGCAAGGGGGGGAAATCAGAGCTCTTTAAACTCTTCAAAACCAACCTTATCACCTTTCAGATGAGATTTCCTAATTACATACACTAGTTTAATGACATTTCAGTTAAAAGTGAAATTCACATTGAAATTCACTGTCCTTTCTCAGATACTAGGTATGACCTCATTTTCTACTCTGGCAATTTAAGTTTTCAACCATCTCTTGTTCCCATACTTTTAAAATCCACTCAAAACAGCAGCTCTGATTATGAATTCACTGAAGAAGAAAAGACCAGGGAAACCAAAGGAACACACATGTTTTAGTTTTCAAATATTCAAAAAAACGTGAGCAGGCAGATACGTTGATTAGACTTCACTGACTACTTAAATTACTTATTTATTTTTCCATATCTTTTCTATTTAAATGCGTTTTCTTTTTTTAAAGGTAAGCTTCAATAAATGCATTTTCATTACAAGGTAATATAACTTCATTATAGAATAGTTTAGAAAAATATCCACACTACCTCTTCCAACACTAATTCTGTTAATACTTTGGCATTACCTCTTCCCACTGATTCACTCATCTTCCCTTCCCCTGAGGGGAAATTTTGAGGCACTTCTAATTTAGTATTCTGATTTCCTCATTATACAAACCATAAACATTTTCAGATTGCTACACGTTTTCCTAAATATTCTTTTAAGTAACTATATAATATTTACAAGCCACTTGATTATAACCCAGTGTATTTGATAAAGGATTTGAGATGGATCCATAATTATTCCCTTATATATGGATAGGTGGGTCATTTCTAAAACTTTACTTTAAATGACATTGTGACAGTTTTATACACAAAACTTAATCTATATCTTGGGTTGTTTAATTATGATTGATTCCAAGAGTAAAGATTATTCTATCAGAGAGGACAGCAACTTTATCAAATTACTTTCTGGAGTATTTGTAACAATTTGCAAAGTCAAGAGCAATGTATGAGAGTGTCAGTTTAACTGTGTACTCAACTATATTTTTTTAAGAAAGGGGGCAGGAGAGGTCAATAGTACTGTGTTGTTAACAGAATTCAACCAAATTGCAATTCTTAGCCAACTACTTTGATCAAAGCATGTAACTATGGACCCAATTAGGGTACAGAGTTTGCTAAACCCCATCTTTTTTTCTTACCTACGATCTACTACATAATTTCCCCCCTTTATAAATTTTCTTCCTTAACCACCAAGCCACACATTTGCCAAGAGTATGGACTTATTGGTGAGTCTATCTATATTTTGTATGTACTTCACTGTACATATGTGTGTATTATTTCTATATGCGATTTTTAACCTATGTTCTTACACATTTGCTTCTGTGAGATGGTAAGTGTGGTTGTTATTTTATTGTAAAAGCATCTGTGAATATAAAAAAGTGAGGTTAGGAGGGGAAACAAACTAATTTGATAGGTGATAATGATTATGTGTGTGTGGGTGTGCAAGCACACATATATATGTTTACTTATTTATTATTCTATTTATTTGCCTACTGGGGTCCTCATTTTTCTTTTAGCAATATATTATGATATAAAGATAATCATTATACTCACTTCCCAATCAGTTTCTCCTTTCTTTAAATGTTGTCCAATTCATTTTTGTGTATGTGCTTGCCTCCTCTGTCTTTAGGCTAAGAGAAGCCTCTCAGCCAGACCACTAGTTTCCCAAACCATGAACATTGAAAGAGAGATGACATGGCCTTCTGTGAAGTGGCCTAAAGCAAGGCTGAGTCTTCATTTATAATTCTAGAGTTAGCCTTGGTACAAGGATAGAAGTGGAATGGAGGTGCCAGTTCATTCCCAGGTCACAGCTGGAAGTCCAAATTACCCATCCTTCCTAATCAGCAAGGAAAAACCAGCATTGGCAAGAGCTGCACACTGGAGTGTCGATGAGACCCAAAGTGGGCTAGCCTGTACATCCTGTATGCCCAGTAGGTCCTTTCAGCCAACAGATTCGACAGGACCAGATTCTCTAGAATGGATGCTTACTGTAAGGCACCTGGCTACACCTCAGTGCCATTACACAAACTCTGAGGGATGCTAGAATGCCACACCACACCAGTGAAAACTGGCAAGGCCTTTGTCTTTAATTTCAATATGTACACTTAAGTAGAGAAGCTGAAGAATTTGGGTGTTAACATTAGCCACAAATAAAGGGAATGTCTGAAACAATGAAGGTCCAACACACCTGATTTCGTAGAGGCTGTTGTGATGGCCGATCCCTGTGTGTGTGGCTTTCTCGAGTTATTGCAGATGCACCAGAATCTACATGAACTGACCCTACTGGAGTAGGCTGGAAAAATATAACACAAAGTCAAATGGAGAAAACAGGTCCAACTTAATGCCTCTGCAAAGGACAGCATCATTCAAATTCTACTAGAATAGTAGTAATTATTATTTTCAGCCACCAAGGGCAGTTTCAAGGTCTTCTTGTCTTCTCTGTTTGCTTATCTGCAAAAGGGATGCAGCTTGGTCCTCAACACTTCATTGGAGAGTAGCTTACCTTTGAAAATAAAAAAACATCCTGCAGTGATGTCTGTTAGCATGCTCTCGTGCCCTGTGACCCCTGGCCAGAAGAGCAAATTCAAAAGTGTCCTATGATGCTAGGTTACAACCCTACAGAAGTCAAGCACCTTAACATCTTATGTAGCACCAGCTTCTGTATCATTCAAATGAAAATTCTTCTTAAAAACTGGCTGCGGACTGAAGGGACCCGGGCTTGATTTTGGTCAAGGGCACATGCCCGTGTTGTGGGCTCGAACCCCAGTAGGGGGCGTGCAGGAGGCAGCCGATTCTCTTTCATCAGTCTCTTTCCCTTCCTCTCTGAAATCAATAAAAATACATTTTTTTTTTTAAAAAAACTGGCTTAACTTCTGGTCTCTTATGACATACTGGTAATAACCCTAAAAACATATAAAGGGAGTTACTCCCACTTCCTAACTCTAGTAAGAGCAATCTATGGTATCATCCTGAAAATGTTGGTAACTGTAAAGTCTACTGTCAACGGAATGCTTTCCCCCCATAGATTTAAGCAGAAAGTCTGGCAAGGAAAGGAATGAGGTAGTGCTGGCCTGAGGTGAGGAGGTAGATAAAAAGGATACTCACAATTGGCCTCCCGACCCAATCGTAGGCGTAGTCAAAGGTGTAACCTTTCCTTTCAAAGAGGTCTGTGAAGAGGGTCCGTAAATACTCATAATCAGGTTTTTCAAAGAAGTCTAATCGCCTGACATATCGCAGGTAGGTTGCCATCTCCTCTGTTAGGAAAGAGGTGAAAGGCCACGCTCATTAACTGAATGCTTCGCATGGGCAGAAGCTCTGGGCCAAGCAAGGACTATTGTACAGCTGTTTGACACGGTATTTTCTTTATGGACCAAATGAAAGTGACATAACCTATCTTGGGCTAAATAACAATAAAAGAAACTAAGTTTTCTGGGGAGCACCTTTATCTAGAGATCCCAAGTCATAATCTTCACCTACTTGAAAGCTTTATTCACATTCACTGGAGTGTCCTTTTAGCATCTCACCTGGAAAGTTTTCACAGAGTGCTTCAATGGGAGTATTCCTTTTGGTGTCACCAATTTTTTGATATCTCTCTTTTAATGTATCAGCCTGTAGAGAGTAAAGAAAGTTATTTGGAAAGAGGTCCAGTATGTTTGGGAACAGAATGGTTGTTTCACTTAAACTGGCAGGATTTATTAGGTATTTTTCTTAATTATTTTTCTAACACTAATAAGAAATGTAGTAGAGATGATGTATTTAAATATGTACATAAGATCTGCTGTGTTCTAGAACATTTACTTGAAAATATATTTAGTAGTCTCAGATAAACACCATCAATGAGACAAGTGGCCAGAATAAGAAAATTAAAATATCATGTAGCAATATTTTCAGAATTGCAGAAGCTTAGTAATCTCCCATGGCCACTGGGATCAAAAGTAATTCAGCCTTGCCATGGCTGGCGTGGCTCAGTAGGTTGGAGTGTCATCCGATACACTAAAAGGTGATGGATTCGGTTCCTGGTCAGGGCACATGACCAGATTGTGGGTTCGATCCATGTGCAGGAAGCAACCAGTAGATGTTTTTTCTCTCTCCCTTTCTCTCTTTGGAATCAATTAAAAAAAAAAAATGATTCTGTATTCCCCTCCTTAGATCAACTCTGTAAGATTAAAAATATTCCAAATCCAAGTGGGGGCAGATAGATAGATGGCTCTATATCACACTTACTGAAAAAAATCAAGAAATAGAAAATAATGTCTTTCTACAGTGAGGTTCCAGAGGGAAAAAATGTTATCTATGATAGGCATGGCTAACAGACAGGTTTGATATATGTCAGTGGCTCAAAGCAGACAAGTCTGGTTTGCTCAGGACTATAGACAGAGGGCTCCTGGAGCTTGGACCAATAATGTGGTCTCAAGGCAGTCTCTTGAGGCTCTAGCTAGCCTCCTGTACCCAGCCTTAAGCAATAATGTTCTAAAGTAAATTGGAGAAATTTTAGATCTATAACTATCACTAAAAAGATTCATGGGCTGAGAGAAAGTTTCAAGAAGCAATTAATAAAATACATATATGAATGCATTGTTTGGCTATACAATGAGCAAATAGGACGTGAAACTATTTGACAACTGTCAATACTAATGAGAAGATATATTTGACTAGAAGACCATGGAGGAGATGTTAAAGAGAGGAAGTTAAGGGAAAAGAAATATCTTCCCAAAGGGAAGGGGTAGAAACCTTACTTTTTAGGACCATGTTCTAGGACACAGCAAAATCCACCATTCTGCCCTTTTGGAGTGGTGAAGTATCCAAAGCTACTGATTAAGTTTCTTTCCATACTAACATGTTGATATAATTTTTAAAAAATATATTTTTTATTGATTTCAGAGAGGAAGGAAAAGGTAGAGAGAGAGAAATATCAATGATGAGAGAGAATCATCAATCAGCAGCCTCCTGCACGCTCCCTAGTGGGGATCGAGCCTGCAACCCAGGCATGTGCCCTTGACAGTAATGGAACCCGGGACCTTTCAGTCTGCAGCTCAATGCTCTATCCACTGAGCCAAACCAGCTAGGGCCATGTTGATATAATTTACAGCTCAAAAATATGTCTCACATTTAATTAATGGAATTTAGCATGGGTTAGAAGCTTAGCATTTTCTAGTCTACAGCAAAAGGCACAGAGTCATTATAATGATAATAGTTATAATTAACTAGAGGCCTGATGCATGAAATTCATGCAAGAGTAGGCCTTCCTTCCCCTGGCTGCCAGCACCGTCTTCCCTCTGGCACCTGGGACCTGGGCTTCGTCTGGAAGGATGTCTGATCTAATTAGCATATTATGCTTTTATTATTATAGATTATTATAGATAATTAACTCTAATAGAAATGTACTGTACTAACACCTACCAAAAGAAGGCTATTTAAACTACATGGTTCACAAGGAATGACTATTGTCTGCATAGGCATTTATTCAATAAAACACTTGAACAGCAACATTAATCCTGGATTTTTGTTTTCGTTTAGGTGAGCACTCAGCTTATATAGAATGAACAAATATTTCCAGTTCCCCTTAGGGACACACCCAGCCCTGCTGGCCTTGCTGGTAAAATGTGTAGCAGCTACTGTCATCAATTTGTTCCAGAAATTCCCCAACACACTGGGAACACTCATCTTGCTACATAATGGTAGTGGAGGAGGCATACTGACAGAAGAAAGCAGCACTGCCAAGGCTGGGAGGGAACAAGGGAAGAGATTATGGAAAATCCAAAAACAAGGAAGAAGGATTCAGATGGGAAAGAAGACAAATGAGAGCAAAACAGAGCTTCCAAAGCCCAGGTGAGCATTTACAATATAGACTAATGTAACTAGTCCTTGCTTCTCATCTCTGTAGCCTATCATCCCCTTTGTGCTTCTTGCAGACATCAAATCAGCAACCCCTTCAATACCAACCGAGTATTGAAACAAAGCCCTCCACTGAGCACTTTTAAGGATACCTTGAGTCCTTGCCAGGGCAGGCTGCCTCGAAGGAAATACATGAACATATGGCCCAGGGCTTCCAAATCATCCCTCCGGCTTTGCTCTAAAAGGGAAGACAGATCACACATTACATTTATAGTTAATAAAGTACAAAGGCCCTAAAAACCAAGCATCCGTTCAGTAACTCTTCTGCTCTGGAAAGGCTCACTTACTAATTCTTTCTCTAAATCAGGGATAGTATTTTAGATCAAGACAGAAAAACAACGTGTGCTCCTCTACCTAGAAGTAAATATTAAGAAAAAAGAGCAAATCCTAAACTAAAATCAAGTCCAAATTACTAAACAGTGAGTAACCACCCGTCACTCAATGCTGTCAGCTTCCTGAAAGTAAGACATCTTAAATGAAATGTTATTTTCAGTGTATGGGCTATAATTATCCTTGGTTACCATCAGAGAAGGTGAGCAGCAGACTAGCAGCTGAAGCTGTTGAAACAGTCCATTTTGGGTAGGCCTGTGAAGACAGAAGCTGCAGAATGCCTACCATACATGGCTCATGCTTTTTATTTGTCATAAAAATTAATATCAAGTTTTAACTTCATATAATAGAACATCAATGTATAATCTCTCAGCTCCATTCTATTTGTACTATGTTCCATAGCTACCTTAAGAAAAATTTAAAACTGATTACTAAGGTGCCCTGTATGGCACCTTACAGGATTCCTGCATTCAGGGAGCATATATATATGACAAATTGCTGGGTTTGTTTTTTTCCTTTCTTTTAACTGTAATGATTAAAATGGTAAAGAACTGCAGAATAGTTAATAAAAAACTATAACTTCATCTCAGAAAACATCCTATACCACCTTTGGTTATCAGACTAAATTTAAGTAGTATACGCCTCCATTTCTAATTTGCCAATTATGGTTCATCTCAGACATTTTATGTGTTGATTTTTCAGAATCAAATTTAGGGCTTTATAAAAAAAACTACAGAAGGAAGACTAAGGGGCTACTTAAATTTGACTGTGCTTTCACTGTGCAGAAAGTAAAACCCAGGAGTCAGGGAGGCAGAGGAAAGCTATTCAATTAACTCAAAATACCACAGCACCACACGTTTAAATCCTGCCACCAATCATGAGAAATTTGCATGAAAAAGAGTGAATAGTACTCCACAAAACAGAAAAACAAAGAGAAGGAAACTTTCTAATTTGTTGTTTGAAGGAGGTTTTTGGAAAGGTGGTCACTGAAGGCACCCTGATAAGATACAAAAATAACATAAAATTGAGTACATCAATTGAAATGATCTTAAAAAGAATAAAATAAAACAGCAAAACCAGGAGCTTGTGTCTACTCGGCTTGCCTGAAGTTTGCAATAAATTTTATTCGCAATTGAAAACAAAAAGCCAGACAAAAGCAGAGTTTGTTAACAGAACTTAAAGATAAAACAAATTAAAAAAAGAAGAAGCAAGGTCAATCAAGGCCTCCCAGAAATCAGGGCAGATAGAGAAATCACACCCTGCAGTTTCTCACACTACATCACACCTACTCATCAGCTCTCCATTTTTATATTCACTTCCTGTAACAAGAGGCCCCTTGGTAATAAAAAATTCACTGGATAAATGGCTGCACTGTAGTTAGTTGAACACAAGAGGGCGAAACTCTCCACATTTTCAATATTGATCAGCCCTACAAAAGACTTTCTTTTCACAGCAAAGACCATTCATTATAAAAATGAGATTAAAAAAATAATAAAGCCCACTGGAATACATAATTTTCAAAAACTGAGAACCATGAAAAATAGCTGTGGAATATGGGATAATAGCAAAAACAATAGTTCTGAGTCAAGTCATCTAGCTCTTGACCCATCCTTTCCATTCATTTAATCCACGTGAAATACAACATGATCAAGTCATCTACTTTGGGCCTAAATTTCCTCATTTGAAAATAAAGTGGTTGACTTAGGTAATCTGAAAAGCCATTTTTCCAGCTCTAAAATAACCTATGATAATTTAAGCCATTAGGACCTTTCAAGAAAAAAAAGAGTGAAAACCAGAGGTATGCTTTATTTCCATTTCTTTGAACATTCTACATTCAAGTCAGCATTCTCGTACGCCCTTGTTTATTCATGCAAGGTATTTTCATTTTAAAGAAGAAAGATTTCAATACCAGTGAGACCAGTAGGACACAAACTTTTCCCACACCATAAAGGCTTGCTTTCAACCAATTAGAAAGTTGTGCTTGGTTTACATGCATCACATCCCTGATTTTAGGTCAAATACATTTTGTTGTAGGAAAGGGGCTGGATTACCCAGTGTTCTCACCCTAACTTCAATGATTAAAGAATACTTAATAGGCTACTGAAAGATGAAACAGAGGGCCGGAGACCATGGGATACCAGGACACAGGCTTTATTGGCGATCACCCTGCCGGCCGCCTTCCAGAGGGTGAAAGGGAAGAGAGAGAGAGGGAGAGAGAGAGTAAGAGAGAGAGAGAGAGAGAGAGAGAGAGAGAGAGAGAGAGAGAGAGAGAGCGCGAGCGAGCTTGCCGGGGTGAGAGTGCCTTTTAAGGGGGGGAAAAGAGGGGACGGGGCTTAGGGCACTCAGCACACGCTGATTGGTGGTTTCATGTAAGGTACATGGTTAGGGGCCTAGGGATTTAGGAATTGGGGGCTTAGGGTATATGGCAGGTGCTGATTGGTGGTTCAATGTACAGTCCATATAAGGTGTTCAGGAATGTCCGGCTGCAGGTGGAGTTTACTTCATACTCCGTCCATCATTTGGGGGAAGGGAGGATCTATCAGCTACCTTAATCAGGGCTTAATCAGTAGGGAACGTGGGGAATCTCATTTGGCAAGGTCAGGTTTAGGAAGTATCTTCCCTCACAAAATTATTGGCAATTCTCTTCAAGCCATTTGAAAATACACTTCCCCTTTTCTTCATTACAACATAAAGGATGCTACACATTTAAAAATTTATGTGTTTATTTCTCAGAATCAAGTTTAGGGCTTTATCATTCATGATTTCAACTCAAGTTATATGACACTACTTTTGTAATGTCGTTTTTACTTTTTGCTAATACTAATAGGACAGAGGTCCTTGAGACCCTGGTCAGAGTTTAAAGGGCATTTAACAACCTTCTATATGTATTCTCTGTGATACTGTAAGGACATATACAAATATAACACATACCCACTCCTCCCCTTGTCTGTACTTGCCTTTCCTGACAAGAATAATAAAGGCAGAACACAAACTGCTAAGCCCAGGAAGCAGACACTGGAAGAATAATTTCCAGTCTCAGTAAAACCAAGCAATTATGACTTTACTATTTACAACACAGTCTGTCTCCTTGTAAAAAGGAAGAAGGAAATATTGAGCACTATGCAAGAGACCTGTGTTACATATATTACCCATTCAATCCTCAAAGCATCCTTGTGAAATATTAGTCTTATTTTACAGATAAGTTTCAGGGAGATTAAGAAAATTATCCAAAGTGACACTGGTAATAAGTATCAGAGGACCTTCTAGTCTAATTTTAAAGTATTAACATTTAGTTACATAAAGATTTCCATGTGGTTACTGAAAAAATTCTGACAGCATTCATGATTTCAACTAAAGTTGTATCACACTACTTTGTAATGTCATTTTAAACTTCGCTAATACTAACTCATTATCTGAATACCTATACCGTTTATAAGGCAACTTTGTAGTGATTTATCTGTCTTTAAAATACATATTAGTGAAAAAAATAATGAGTGTACCACAGTTCATTAATATTTAAACACCTGATATAATTAGATGTGTCTAAGATTATGAAACCTGATAATATTCCATTTATATGTCTACTCTCTAGGGTGGTGATTTCCAAACATTTTTTTTTTCAATCACTGTGGAACTTGTCTCCAAACAGAATCTCCCATGAAAGAACAATATATAAAACAGATAAAAAGGGAAGCTTTTCTGGAGAAGCTGGCGAGAGGCCCAGGGCCCTGCCGAGTTGGCTTCCACTGTTCTTTAGGCTTCTCTCACAAAAACTCTCCTCTGGACCACTTCCTCTCACAAATAAGGCCTTTTGCCTTGATTAGAGCTTTATGAAATATTTGTGCAAACTATCATGAATAAAATGCAAGATTCGTGGAAAAGCAAATATATTTTCACTGAATAAGACATAACCTCTTCCTTAAAGAATTATTCATGGAATTATGCATAGTGAACAGAAGCCTAATCCATGTTTTAGTGAAGCACTCTTCCCCAAAGCAGGCACCAGCCTGATGTCATATACAAGGTCATACTACCAAACTCATCACTAAACTTATTCCAATACTATCATCTTAATACAGTAAGTCTATTACCCACACTGTGAGAAACTAAACATTTGGAAACATAGCAAGGTTGACCCTGGAACACGGGGTTAAGGGTGCCAACTGCCTGCAGTCAAAAATCTATATATAACTTTTGACTCCCCAAAAACCTAACTACTAATAACTTACTGTTGACTAGAGGTTTTACCAGTAACATAAATAGTTAATTAAGACATATTTATGTTATATGTATTATATGTTGTATTCTTACAATGAAGTAAGCTATAGAAAAGAAATTAAGAAAATACATTTACAGTATTCATAGAAAAAAACATATAAGTGGATCTGTGAGGTTAAACCCATGTTTTTCAAGGGTCAACTGTATAAAGAATTAAGATACTTAAGTTGTCAACAGGATACTCAGGAAAGTCATTAACTTACCATCTTAAGTTCTCAAGTATAAAAATCCACTTACCGTGTGAAGCAATAAGAATCACAAGTTGTAATGCACAATGGGGACAAAGTATTATTAGAATAAAAAGTTGTTTTAAAAAGCTGCCCTGTTCATGGAGCAGGAAATAAACACACCTTTGCCAAGATGCGTGTTGATAGACATATATCTTGCAGTTCCAGTTAAACTTTTGTGCTCCCTATAAGGTATGTGTTTTTTGGTTTCAGGGTCAATGTATTCCTTAGCCAGTCCAAAGTCTATAATGTGTATAACATGCTCTTTCTTATTGCCTTGCCGGCCAATCAGGAAGTTCTCTGGCTTGACATCTCGATAAATGAGATTCTTTGAGTGCACATATTCCATTCGAGAAAGCTAAAAGAGAAAAAGCAACGATGTAAATACTCTAAACAAGTCTACTGAAAAAATACATGAAAACATTTGCTTTATCAGCCCAAGGTTTTACTTACTGAAATGAAAATAAAACTAATTTCTTCTTCACCACCCAGAGTCACTTTACTCTTGTACACCAGAAAATATTTTCAGATACTAATATTCACATAACAAATATCAAGATGAAAGAGTGGGGTAGTACAGTTCAGCTAAGCCTTATAATGTTACAATTTGCAAATGGTAAATAGAATTAAGTGTTTTTATGCTATTTCAGAAAGTAAGCATTTGAGAGGCAAGAAGTATTCGGAGACAACATATCAAACTATGTTGGCAGCCTTTGAAGACATTGCCACTGCCACATTCACATCCTGTCCACACCTTCCTATCAGTTGAATAGGATTCCCCAACTCAGCTCTCTTAGTTGTGGAAATAAGGGAGGTGAGGCCAGAGAAGTTAATTCTGGACTGATATCACAGAGCTAATTAGTAGCAAGGTAAAGGTACAATTTACATGTGAAAGTAAAATTATCCCAAAATAATAATCATAAAATTATTTCAAATTTCATTAAGTTCATTTCTAGCTACATAGCTTTTCTACTTACTTAATACAGAAAGGGAAGCATGGACATTTGAATTTTAGGCTCAAAATATAAAGTCAACTTTCCAACATTTCCAAGTTTTTGCTGTAAAGTGGAGGAGACCATTACCACCTTAGTCCAATAAAGATGCATTTGCATCCTCCTCTGAGTGGCTAACGAACTTCTCAAAGGAACTGTCTTAACTGCTCAAACTGGTACTGGTGTGTAATTTGGTCGGAGCTGAGAGAGCTGCCTCCTTAGCTATGCCATTCTGTAAGAAGTGAAGGCCAGAGAACTAAGGCAGGTTCTTGGTCTACACAATTTCAGAATCTTGATTGTTAAGACAGTGGGTTACCTCTCCAAGCTCTTCTTGGATGCAACAGTAAGGGGAGAGGGAGGACATTAAAAAACCTTACAGTCGTGTTTAAATCTATAAATAAAACATCTAAGAAACTATTTGCATTTGTACAACTTCACCTAATCACCCTCTTTCTTCCTAACCTAAATTATATGCTTCCACTTCAGATAAGGGCAGGGCATTGTTCCAAAGGGCAAATTCTTAAAACAGATCAAAGAGCAGATGCAGCCTGACTTTTCTGAGTTAGTCCTTTTTGCCCCGGCCACCAAAAGGGACAAAAGGATGTGTTGGGGGGTGGGGGCTGACTATCCTTTTGCAGAATAGAAATGCCAACTTACCAACTGGATGGCTATCATTAACACAGTCTTCAAAGTAAAAGTTCGGTCACAGAGGTCAAACAAGTCCTCCAAGCTAGGGCCGAGGAGCTCCAGCACCATGGCATTGTATTTCCCACACGGTCCAAAGTAATACACCTGTGGGAGACCTTCACCTGAAAGCAGAGGGGAAGTGGGGTGCAGAGTGGGGAATACAAAAACCAAACTATGAGAGCTGAATCAGCACTGAGTAGATATAAAGAAAGTACAATTTGTGAGATTTCCATTTTCTTTCATAATCCCTAATGGAGAACTAAACTGAGCACAATAGCTTCAAAGGGAACTAATAAAGGGTGGGAACGGCTAAGTCATTGCACAATAAGTTCAAATAAGCAGTTATTTAATACTAGAGTGCAAAAGGCATTTCTACTGCTATATAAGACGGAGAATGGTTCCTGATCCATTACTTGATCAGAGTGTAAACTATTCTTCCCCAAGGATACCTAAAAGTGTACTATCATAATAGGTTCAAAAATGGCTTGCTCAAAGGCCAGGCTAACAGACCCTGTTGCATTAGCTGGTTTAATTTGCATTTCCTATGCCAAAGCCACATATGAAGCTGTTTGCAATTGTTTCCTCAAGGACAAATCAAATCAAACTTAGGGGGTGAGGTCACAGAGGGTACAGCCTGGCCCTCTTCTCCCAGGGAGGCTCCATAGTTTTCTGTTTTCTATTAGCTGGAGCAAAATCAACAGACAAGGTTTGGTTACTGATAAGTAATTATAAAAGAAAAAAAGGGGGGGGGGGGGAGAAGGAGAATACAAGGCTAGGTTTTCAACCAATTTAAAATTCATAGCTATAAGAAGCCAAAATCTAGACTTTCTTACCTAAGTGGCAACTTGATAAGAAAGTGTATTGTAAATGTGAGATATACTGTGAATATGTGTTAGCTAGCACCATGTGAACAGTGATTATGAATGAAGCCCAGAACATTAAAAAAATCTGGTCTCACAGAGCACAAACACTTCCATCTTACACATTTATGTATGACATAGTTTACAGTTGCATATAATGCAGATTACTGCTTGTTTTTGACTACAAGTACCTTTATGAAAGAGACCCCCTTAGAGATCCTTTACCCATTCAGTCTGCAACACAGAAGAGGGCCTTCGCCAGAACCTAACTAACCATGTTGGCACCCTGATCTTGGACTTCCAGCTTCTGGAACTGTGAGAAATAAATTTCTGTGTTTATAAGCCATCCAGTATATGTTGTATTTTGATATAACAGCCCAAATGAACTAAGGCAATATCTACTACTTAAAACTTTAACCTAATCAAAAAAGGAGGGGATAGTAGAGGAATATCATGTAAGGAAAAATATCCTGTAAGTAAATTACATCTAGAAAATTAATACCTTAGAAAATTAATTGTAAGGCTAAAAGCAAGACACCCATGAAAAACACACAAGGTGACAAAACAAGCCAGAGGAAAATCATTTGGGCAAAAATTGAAAAAGGATCCCCAGTCAAATTTATAGAAAATATTCCTTTATTAACTTTTGGTCGAGAATATGTTTGTATATTTTCAGAAAACAACTCCGAGACCATGTGGATTCCAGCAAGAGAGGAATCGACAGGACTACTCCAGCCATGAAGACAGAAGAGAAGCAGTCCAGAGACGGAAGACGCTGATGTGGCCTTCCCATACTAGCAGTTAGCAGCTGTGCATCACTGCAGATTGCCCAGGACCAAACCAGACAGAGTCGGACCTGCATTACCACCATTTGTCCACCATCCAGAACTGAAATGTCAGTGCTGACATGTACACATAAGGAACTGTTGGACATTGAAATTGGGTCTCAAAAGAACTGTTGGCCCAGAAAGAAACTCACTACACACTGATTCATTTGCCTGTCACCATAACCATTATTGCTTGTCTCATTTTCGGTTCTTATAAGTGTATTTCTAATAGCACATGATCTCACTCATCTAGGGGAAATAATGAACAACATAGACTGATGAACAAGAACAGACCCAGAAACAAGGAGGCATGGATCAGACTGTCGGGCCTCGGGGGGAGGGTAGGGAAGGGTGGGGGTAAAGGGGGAGATCAACCAAAGGACTTGTGTGCAGGCATATGAGCCTAACCGGCGGTTAAGGACAACAGGGGGGTGGGGGCATATGTGGGGAGGGGTGTGGGATGGGAATGGGGGGACGAGGACAAATATGTGATACCTTAATCAATAAAGAAATTAAAAAATAAATAAATAAAAATATAAAACTTTAACCTACTGTGCCCGTCATTCTCTCCAGGATAGGTCTTATATATCTGGAGTTAGATATAATGTATATGTTAAACTATTTAATATACTGCACCAGCCTACCTTATTCTATCTAAATACCAAACAATTTGAGTGTTTTCATAAATTCATTCCTACCTCAAATCATCTAAATAGTATATTCTGCTCCTGCTAGTTCCATAAATGTCCACTGAATTGTCTTTGTGCTTGTTTTGATTCTTCCTATCTCCAAAAGGAAACAGGATTTAATTTGAAAAAGTCTTTTTCCCCTTGTTGTTTTCAAGAACTCATTTTTTAGTTTATTTAAAATATACAAAACCTAACAGCTGTTCCCAATGAGTCCTGCTGAGAAAGCCAAAGCAGAACTCTATCATGGAGACTTACTGCTTTTATTAACCAAATACATGGTAGATGGTAGTTTGGGGTTCTTTATTTCAAAATATATTTTTATTGATTTTAGAGTGGAAGGGAGAGTGAGAGAGAAACATCAAATCGCTGCCTCCCCTATGCACCCTGACCAGGGATCGAGCCCACAACCTGAGTATGTGCCCTGACTGGGAATCAAACCAGTAACCTTTGGGTGCATGGACGATGCTCAACCAAATGAGCCACACCAGCCAGGGCAGGATATCTTTTAAATTTATATTCTGAATTATAGTTTTCGATGTCACTAAAATTTGGTTTTCCTAATATTTAAAGTATTATATTCTCGAAAAACAGGCTGTAGCAGATCTGTTGGTTGCCTGCCCAATATCTACTCTCTTCTTTCTTAATAGCAGAATTTCTAATTATAGTGAATAACAACCTTCCCAGTTATACATACCTTTCCAGCCTCCCTTGATAATAGGAATGACAGGTGAAATGGAAGCAGAAATTGTTGAATGAGGTGGTTCTAGAAAAGCTCTTTCAAGGAAGATGACTAAAGTTGGAGCTATGCCCCTTCGATGATGGCTGAAGCTCCAGAAGCCAGCGAGAACTATCAGACACTTTAAGGATATAAGTTAGTGCCAAGAGTGGATGAAACAGCCCTGGCTGGGTGGTTCAGTTGGTTGGTGTGTCATTCCATACACCAAAAGGTTGTGGGTTCTATCCCTGGTCTGGGCATATACGGGAGGCAACTGGTCTATGTTTCTCTCTCACATCAATGTGTCTCTCTCTCTTCTTTCCTATCTCTAAAATAAAATAAAAAAATAAAAGATAAATAAAAGAACCCGAGCTCCTGATGGCTATGAAGTAACCATACCATGATGGACTTCCCTTCCCTCTGGAATTTTTTAAAAAATCCTCACCCGAGGATATTTTTTCCATTGATCTTTGGAGAGTGGAAGGGAAGAAGAGAGGGAGAGAGGGAAAAAAGGAGAGGGAGAGCAGGAAAGGAGGAGGAACATTGATGTGAGCAAGACACATCAACTTGTTGCCTCCTACACTCACCCTGACCGGGGCCAGGGATTGACCAGGAATTGAACCTGCAACCCATTGTTCTGAGGACCAAAATTCTAACCACTGAGCAAAACCACCCAGGGCCCTCTGGACTTTTTTAATCCAAAAGAAAAATCAATCTCTATACCTTGACTGAGCCACTGCTGATTGGTTTTTTTTACAGCCAAATTTAATCATAATTAATAAATATATTATTCCTTTAGTTGGTTAAACTGCATATCTGGGCACAATATCCTCCTTCTGAAGTACAAGCTAAAAGTCAGGCCTGCTTAGAAATATAATACTGACATAATTTCTTAGACTTCCTGCTTAAGGATCAGTTTAAACGGGACAAATGATCACATTGTTCCTGATCATCGTTAGTACGAAATCTAGGCATCTCTCTCTTTTTTAAATTTCTTTATTGATTGTGGTATTACATATGTGTCCTTATTCCCCCATTACCCCCCAACCCCACCCCCCATTCATGCCCTTACCCCCCTGTTGTCTGTGTCCATTGATTAGGCTTATATGCATGCATATAAGTCCTTTGGTTGATCTCTCCCCCTTACCCCCACCTTCCCCTACCTTCCCTGAGGTTTGAGGTTCTGATTGATGTTTCTCTGCCTCTGGATCTGTTTTTGTTCATCAGTTTATGTTGTTCATTATATTCCATAAATGAGTGAGATCATGTGATATTTATCTTTCTCTGTCTAGGCATCTCTTGTCAGAAATTTATAGGTTTACAAAGAAGTCACAAAAGCATTCTGGGTAATGGCTATAATTTCTAACTATGAGTTATATCACCCATGACTCCTGCCTCGTAACTTCAAAGTTGTGAGAACTTCCTCTGGCTGCATTACTGTTCCTTTTATGAAATACTGAGACTTCACAATACCCTGGGCAGGCTTTGGGATGCTCAAGACAATTTCTAGATTACTGAGTGGCTTTGAAGCTTTTCTCAAAGAAGAACTAGGCTCAAGAAGCTAGTGCAGCAAGAGCTCAAGCCAGTCTTGGACCTAGTATTTGGTTCTGCTACAAACTCTGTAAAGAGGAAAGGTTTAGAATGGTTCCCTTTTATGTACAAAATTCTGACTATAGCTACCTTCTAAGTTCCTCTTTGTAAAGCCATAGAACCAGTATGAATGAGAGTTGCTTACATGTTATATAGAATAGGTGTGGTACAAATTCAAATATAAGCTGGTAGTGGTACTCAACTGGAAGTGTGGCTATTAGAAACGTCTCTAAAACTTTAAAAAACAGACACTTTGACTTCATTTCAAAAGAATTCTAGTAGTGGATGTAAGCATAGTAATTTCAAAGTCCCATATCTACATTAATATCTGGATGTAAAAAAATAACCAAAGGTGATTCTGAAGTGTAAGCTCAGCTGGAAAACACTGTATCTACAGGGTAAAAATAAAGGGCATTGCTTTGTTTTATGACTAATATATTATGAGGACTCAGAAAACACTGATTGAACTTCTCTTTCAGAAGTTCTTTCACATCGGAACAATTAGACACAGTACCTTTTGAAGGGAATCATTTTGAAGCTATTAAAAAGATTTATTTAGAGTTTCTTAGATATTATAGAAAATGTGCTGCTAAGTATAAAAGTCTTTTTGAGAGCTGTAGCTGTAATTTATTAGAACTACTTGTACAGAAGAACACCCACGCAAGTTCCATTCTGTGCCTAGTTTCTTTCATGACTCCCCATAAAGTGGCCAGTGCTGGTGGTGAAACACAGATATAGGCCCACTAAGAGAATTTGTCTGCCCCCTGCTGGTGTGGCTCAGCGGTTGAGCATTGACCTATGAACCAGGAGATCCCGGTTCAATTCCCAGTCAGGGCACATGCCTGGCTGGGGCTTGATCCCCAGTAGTGGGCATGCAGGAGGCAGCCTATCGATGATTCTCTCTCATCATTGATGTTTCTATCTCTTTCTCCCTCTCCCATCCTCTATAAAATCAACAAAAACATATTTTAAGAAACAAACAAACCAAAAACCCACAGAAAAGTAAAAGAAAGTCTGTCTCTTTGTTCAGAGATTATGGCACAGTAATTATCACCTGGGCTGCATTTAAATGAGAAATCTTGTATTTTACATTTTATTCTTCTTTTGCAGAGCCAACTCTAATCCACTGCTTAAGGAAATTTTAATTAATTAGCATTTTGCTATGAAATGCTTTAATAAGACTGGGTACAAGGGCAAAGCCTTAAATGTAACACAAGCTATACATGTGGTAAACAAGGTACTTCCTGCAAATAATTATGGAGTAATGAAAATGAAGTGAAAGAGGTAGACAAGGTGGATATGCACTGAATTCTTCAATCCATGGTATTTCAGAAACCAAATTAGTTTTATGATCTCTCATCTGTTCTGGAAATAAACCACTAATAAGTTCTCTCTTCTAAATTAAAGAAGTAAATTTTGGATTTTCCCATTTTGAAGGATTTACAATAGATTTCATTGTACTTCCTTTAGCTACAGGTTAAATCTCTTATAAACCCAAAATGCAAGGAGATATATATATATATATATATATATATCCCACATTATCTTATATATTTTCACAGGGTACTATAAAACAGCCTTTCCCTCCATCAATAACATATTCTTATAAATCCTGCTGGACATATGGCTCACACATATATTAAGGTGAATAAAACAGGAAGTAAAGTGTACAATACTATAGGTAATTTTCAGTCTGTCATAAATTTAACTTGGGTGAAACAGACAAAATCAAGGATAATGGCTTCTTTATCACCCAATCTGTTATCTAAAAAGATTCCATAATGCATTATGAACAGTAACTACTCTAAGTAGAGATATTTTTAAATGCACATCAGGCTGAGAACTGAAATAGAACCACCTTGAAGCTTTTGGTAATTTGATCACATTACTGCCTAATAATTAGCCTTTCATCTTTTTGAAAAACTAAATTACCTAGCTGTGAAGCAATTTCAAAGTCCCATACCTACATTAATATCTGAATGTAAAAAAAATAATTCCTACATTAAAATTTTATGAAAAAATAAGCATATCTTTGTGATAACTGTCTTCTAAAGTTAGGACTGGAGAAAACCTTTGAGGGCATAATGACCTTGGCAATTCCTTTCTTTTGTTTATAGTTGTTTTTTTAATTTTTAAAGAAAATAAGATAGTTTTTTCTCCAAAATTAAACTATCCTTGGTCCCATCAATGGCAGTGGCTTCTAACACAACTATTGAATGTTCTTTAGTATTTGAGAGAATCAGGGAATTACTAATACATGGAGAATTATCATCAATAATATTAAACAAATCTACTTAACAAGGCAGATAAACAGGATGATATTCCATAGGAAAAATTGAAAAGGGAAAATGAAAGCATAGCCTTTAAAACTTGGGAAATAACTCTATAAAAACAATGCATTATTACAAAGATATGAGACAATACACATGTTTCTCTTTTAGGGACAGAATCCCTCTAATTTTTCTGACTCTGAAAAATGCCTCTATGATATGAACCAGTTCAACATATGAATCTACTAAAAATGCTGATTTAATAAAAAGAATAGCTAGAACCAGAATTAAGAAATCAGGATTACTTTGTGTGTCCTATAATGAAAGATGTTCTACAATCATTTTGTTCACAGGCCTCTTGGGAACTAGAATCTCACTAGACATATGCTAATAACATGAGCTCAAATTTGTATTGGGAGGTGGGGTAGGGAAAGCGAGGAAAGGCAAGAGCAGTGAGCCACAGAAATTGAGCTTTTACCATTTACCTATTACACACACACACACACACACACACACACACACACACCCAAGGCTTTGAACCTCAAAGCAGGTTCAAAGTTTTATTTATCCCAAGGAGTCAGGAAAGAAAGCCCAAGATAGAGCCGGGTGAGCCTGGCCCCGGGTCCGGGTGAGGCCGCGGGCCCCTGGAGCCGGGTGAGCCTGGCCCCGGGTCCGGGTGAGGCCGCGGGCCCCTGGAGCCGGGTGAGCCTGGCCCCGGGTCCGGGTGAGGCCGCGGGCCCCTGGAGCCGGGTGAGCCTGGCCGCGGGTCCGGGTGAGGCCGTGGGCCCCTGGACCCGGGTGAAGCCGTGCCCCTGGGTCCGGCCGAGACCAAACCAGAGGGAGTCGGACCTGCATTACCACCATTTGTCCACCATCCAGAGCTGAGGGGTCAGTGCCGACATGTACTCATAAGGAACTGGTGGACATTGATATTGGGTCTCAAAAGAACTGTGGGTCCAGAAAGAAACTCACTACAGACTGATTCATTTGCCTGTCAGCATAACTATTATTGCTCGTCGCACATTCAATTCTTATAAGTATATCTCTAGTGACACATGAGTTCGCTCATCTAGGGGAAATGATGAACAACATGGACTGATGAACAAGAACAGAACCAGAAACAAGGAGGCACCGATCGGACTATCGGGCCTCAGAGGGAGGATAGGGGAGGGTGGGGGGAGAAGGGAGAGATCAACCAAAGGTCTTATGTGCATGCATAAGAGCCTAACCAATGGTTGAGTTCAACAGGGGGTTGGGGCATCCATGGGGAGGGGTGTGGGATGGGAATGGGGGGATGAGGACAAATATGTGACACCTTAATCAATAAAGAAATTAAAAAAAAAAAAAAAAAAAGAAAGCCCAAGATAGAAGATGGATTTTTTCTGTAGTAGACTGCATCTAAGATAAAAACCGTTTAACAAGTATTTTGTGTATTGGGGGTGTGGGATTCTTTCTCTTCCCAAAAAAAGACTAAGTCAGCTCATAACTGGTAAATTTAAGGGATAATAACCCAGTCTCTGAAAACTTTCCACCTTCTTTAGCACTGCAGTTCCTGTGATTTAAGTTATGAAGACAGATTTTTAAACGCTAAGAGATGCCAAACTGTTCTTAACACACATCTGAAGACTAACTAAAAAGTCAAGAAAGTTCTAGCAAGCATTTAGAAGCAATGAGAAGGGGGGAAAAAAAAGTTATTCAAAGTACAGTGCCCCCCGCCCCCCACCGCCTTCATGACAATCCTACTCCATTCCCATTACACTTTCTTTGTCCATGTGGCTGTCTTCTCTACAACCCAAAGGCTGTTTGAAGGTAGTGACTACCAAGTGTCAATTACATATTTATGTCAATGTCTAGCACTAGTCCAAACATTTGGTAGATAAGGGTAGAAGTACTAAGTAAATAAATACAACTCAATCAAATGCCACTTGAGTTTTCTATTTGGACTGCACAAAGCTTGCCTCAAAATGCTAAAATACACATATACACAGAGCAAAACAAATGAATCAGATTTAAAATGTGCAAGGAATGCTAACACAATTGATATTTCTGAGTAGCTCTTGTTTGAGTTCCATGAGAATGATTTTTTCAGAGTTGTAGTTCTACATTGACTTTCTTCTGTGTGTTTTCTTTCATGATGGTTGTATGTGATAACTGCAGTTTCATCTGCTGTTCTCCCATATATAGATGAACTATGCAGAATTATTCATTTTAATTAACAGCAGCAAAAGCTACACACAAATATAAATGTGTTCCCCTCTCTCAAGAAACTACCTTGTCCATAGGAGATAGACACTGTGAGATGTTACGTGACCTTTCCTAGGTAATAGGGCTGCCTAAGTAAACATAACCAATCTCTCCACTGCAGGTTCACTGCTCTCTTCTTTACACTAAGCTGCCCACATTCTCTGCCTCTGTTGTTCCCTTTCATTCATGTGATTTCCAGTTATTCTCCATGCTCCCTACCCCATCTCTTCCAAACCACGTGCCTTTTGGTTAATATTTTTACTTTTTCTAGAAATTCTCTTGTCACTCTTCTAGGATTATAAATCTGCTCCTGCTACACAGGCAGCTTAATCTGTCCTATCCACCTCTTGGTTCCCATTATTTTTGTATCAGATCCAAGAATATTATCTTTTCAGCTTTCCTATCATATGTCCATCTCTCTATAGTTCTTGAGCTCTGTCAATTCCAGTCCTGGTCCAGAGTAGGGGCCACCTGGGGCATTACTTTTCTAAATTATGTAAGTGATATATATATATATATGTATATACCCATTTCAAACAAATTTAACAGCAAACTAAAAGCAGTACAGAAATATATGAAGAAAAAGTATTCACAGCCATAATGAATAATACACATATGCATAACTAAGAATACTTTTCTGCAACTTCATTTTTAATTTAATATTACATAGCAGACAATTTTTCTTGTCAACACACAAATATATCTCATTCATTTTAATAGCTACATAGTATTCCACCCTATGATGAATCATATATGTTCGTTTTCTAGTACTGATGAACATTTAGGTTGTATTCATACATTTGTTAAACCCATTTCCCACTGTCATCCAAGGATCTGACACAAGCCAGATTAATCGGAGTATGCTATCCCTCTACCCTGGGAAACTGAGTCAAGGATGGATGCTTGAGCCAGGTCAGAACAATGACAGCAAAGTCTGGGACTCATGTGGAACTACAGAGGAGCAGCAATTCCCCACCCCACCCCCTCTATGATTGCCAAAATGGGGAGATGCCAGAGACTACTACATGAGAATAGGTAGACAGTCTATCTGAGAATGAAACAGAGAAAGCAGAGTGGTGAGCAAGACAGACAAACATATCACATAACCTGAGGATCAAGGAGAGTGTTGATCCTAGATCTGGCTGGCCTAAACTGAAATTATTGCTGGATTTCTCAACCCTGCAAGCCAAGAAATTCTTCCCCCACCCACCCTCTCTCTTAAGTGAGCTTGACCTCTACCATTTGAAAATGAGTGTTTAGACAAATATTCATACAATACTGCAAAACCTTGTGCCCACATTTTGGGGCAAGAATGCAAATGTATCTGCGAACATTCCTTGAAGAGAAAATGCTAAGTCAAGGGGCATGCATATTTAACATTTTAGTATATATTGCCAAATTGCCATAGTTCTAAATGCTCTTTGGTCCCTGGTCTGTCTTGAGTCCTGGATCTATTTCAACAGTTAGCACTATAGTCCTATTTCTTAAGCATCCAGGCCCATGGAGTATTTAAGAATGCTTTCAGAACCTGTCTTAATCCATTATTTCCAAAGCCCCAGCACAAAGCTATCTCCTAGCTTTTGGAGGGTATCTCCTAGCTTTTTATCCAAATTACTGTTTATACTAGTATTTCAAAGTCAGGAGAATCCTTCCTACCCCACTATTTGTTCAATGCTACATTTAGAAAAATTTCATTCAAAGAATACTCCAGTCACAAAAGTATGTTTTGCAGTTAATGAAGTGTTTTTATACACATCCTCCCATTTAAAATTAACAAAGTACATGTAGGTATTGATCTAAAGTGACTCATATCATATAGTGAGTGATGTAGCTAAGACCTAAAACCTCAACTTTTACCTCCAAGTCTCAGGCTCTTTTTTCTATATCACATGTACTTATCAGTGCCCTAATTCAAGGACATCTAGAGTCACAACAAGAACTACTGGGTCACATTACTTCAATAGGAGATTAACTGACTTTATAAAGATTCCATAAAACATGGTCTGTATTTGAACCTAACAGGCCATCATAGACATATTGATAATGTTGATAGACTATGAACTCAAGTAAATAAAGCACAGGTAAGATTACATCAGGAGTGCATTAGTGGTATTTTTCTAATACAACTACCAAATGAAGTTTAATGAATTAATCATTTAGGAATTCAGGAGGCGGCTTGACATATGATTAAATTAATAAAGAAATTATAAAAAGCAGATAAGGATATGTTTTTAATACATTTGGGCTCATTTAACAAATTGTTCCCAGAAGTGTCTTAATTGAGAAAAACAAAACCTATTAAGGCACACCATCTAATCATAGCACAGAAGCATAGTGTCCCCTATTACTGAACTCTTTTAATATTGAAGTATCCATCCTTAAGCATCAAAATAGCCCTGGGAGAGTAAAGTACCAAGTGTCACCCTCATTTTTCTGAATAGGAAAAATAGAGAGAGTAAGCGGCTTGCAATAAAACAACTACCAGTCAATGGAACAGACGCTAAAGCCTGACATTTTTTTCTTATTTGAGCCCACACCCAAATCTCTCCAGTCAAAACTGATAGGACCTGATGAAACATTCAAGATTACTTTAGCCCTGGCTGGTGTGGCTCAGTGGTAGAGAGTCAGCCTGTGCACAGAAGGGTGTTGGGTTGGATTCCTGGGCAAGGACACGTACCTGGGTTGCAGGTTCGATCCCTGGCCCCAGTCAGGGCACTTGCAGGAGGCAACCAATTAATGTGTCTCTCTCCACCTCCACCATCCCTTCCCTCCCTTCCAGTTTCTCTAAAAATCAATAGAAAAAGTATCTTTGTGTGAGGAGTAACAAAAACAAATAAACAAACAAAAAATGACCTTATAATTCCTATCACCGAGGAGGCATGAAGACATGCAAGGAAGCAAAGTAAAGTCATTTATCTTACAGATTTTCAGTTAGTCTGAAGAATAAATGCTGCAATGTCCCTGTTTCCCAGTTTCAAATTCAATTAAGTTCAAAGTGTCTGGTGGTCAGTTTCTCCATTCATCAAACATCACAAGTGAGAATAGAGTGCTATAGTAATAGAGGGGCATCTAGCCCTGGCTGGTGGGGCTCAGTTGGTTGGAGCGTCATCCTATTTGATTCCCGGTTGGGGCGATCGGAGGCAACCAATCGATGTTTCTCTGTCACATCAATGTCTCCCTTCTATTCTCTCTAGAATCAATAAAAAACATATCAAGTGAGGATTTAAAAAAAAAAAAAAGGAAAAGAGGGGCATCATAACCTTGACTGAGAAAGCTGTAGAAAGCGTCACAGAACAGGAGTCACAGCCTAACTCCGGAAGGATGATGGTTGGTTGATTAGGCTGGAGGGGGGAGCATGAATCTTACAGGCAGGTATATAGAGAGCTAAAAGCACATAGGCAAAAGCAGGGTAACAGCTCCCTAAAATTGGAAAAACTAAGACTATTTTGCTCTTACCTAGAGTTTCCTTTAACCAGATGGTTAAGCAAATGTCTCTACAAAAATATGGCAGTCATTAATAAAGTTGAAAAGGCAAAGATAGCTGAGTAAAAAGATCAAAAGAGAATACAGAGAAAAAGGAAGGATTTATCTGAGTACTATATACCCATACTGCCCTTAGTACATCCTATCTAATAATAGACAAATATGCAAATTGACCATACCTCCGACACACCCACAAGCCACGCCCACAAGCCATGCCCACCATCCAATCAGAGCGAGTATGCAAATTAACCCAAACCAAGATGGCTACAGCCACAGAGAGCAAGGTTTCCCAGGTAACAGAGGAAGCCAAGCTTTCTGCCAGCCGTTGCAGGCCTAAGCCTCTACTCAAGCTACAAAGTTTCAATTATAGAAGGTAAACAAATTCAAACAAATGGCGGCAGAATGGAGCTTGAGAGAGCAGGCCAGGGTTGCCGCCGGCAACAGAGGAAGCAAAGCTTTCCACACACCCTGGCCGGGCCCACCCGCTTAAGGCAACAAAGTTTCAATTATAACCCAACACAAATGGCTGCGGGCCTCGGAGGGAGCCCCAGGCTTGGCTCTGCTCCAGGCTACAAAGTTTCAATTGTAGAAGGAAAATAAATTCCAGATACCAGGGCCTCCGCTTGCGTTGCCAGGGGGCATTGCCCACCTGCAAACCACCACAGGCCCCTCACTCAGGCTGCCCCACGCCCCAAGAGAACCCCACCCTGATCCGGGACACCCTTCAGGGCAAACCAGCTGGCCCCCACCCCTGTACCAGGCCTCTATCCTATCTAATAAAAGAGTACTATGCAGATTGATCATCACTGCAACACACAATATAGCTGCCCCCATGTGGTCAAAGATCCTGCCCCATGTGGACACAAGATGGCCACCACAAGATGGCCAGCAGGAGAGGGCAGTTGGGAGGCACCCGGCCTGCAAGGGAGGGCAGTTGGAGGTGATCAACCCTGTAGGAGAGGGCAGTTAGGGGTAACCAGGCCGGCAGAGGAGGGAAGTTGGGGGCAAACAGGCTGGCAGCAGAGTGGTTAGGGGGTGATCAGGCTGGCAGGCAGAAGCGGTTAGGGGCAATCAGGAAGGCAGGCAGGCAAGCAGTTGGGAGCCAGCAGTCCTGGATTGTGAGAGGGATGTCCGACTGCCCGTTTAGGCCCGATCCCTGGGATCGGGCCTAAACGGGCAGTCGGACATCCCTTGAGGGGTCCCATATTGAAGAGGGTACAGGCTGGGCTGAGGGACAACCCCCCTCCATGCACGAATTTCATGCACCGGGCCTCTAGTCTTTAATAATAGTTTCACAGAAGTATTTTCTTCTAAGCATGCACTAGGATCATACTTTTGCATTATAACAGCAGCTCTGTCTAAAAGAAAAACAATGCAAGCCACGAGTGAGAACCATAAATTTAATTTTTCTAGAAGTCATATTTTAAAAGTAAAAAGAAACAGGTGAAATTAAGTTTAATAATATATTTTATTTAACTCATATCCAAAATATCATCACCTCAATATGTAATTAATTTTAAAATTATTGAGATATTTTACATCTTTTTTGGCAGGTACTAAATTTTGAAATTCAATGTGTATTTAATACTTATAATGGTGCTCAATAGGCACATGTGGCTAGTGGTTCAGCTCTGTAAGGAGTTATGGAAGATTAAGTGAGGGTGTCTTATGTACAAAAAATGCAGCAGAAAAGAGCTTCCATACTTGGCAATCTTTATGACCCATACAAAGAAGTCTTCTCTAGCCCACAACTCTCCTTCTTCTAAACTCTCCAGAACTGCTAATTCTACTCATCTGGAGCCAATTACAGGTTGTCTCCCTTTTAGAATGTAAGTTCGTGCCAGTGTCTATTCTTGTTCACCACTGTATCCCAAGGGTTTAGCTTATAACAGTACTTACCACAACTGGGATGCTCAATGAATACTTCTTTAACAAAGGCATGAACAGACACATATCTATCTCTGGACCTTAGATTATTTTGTACTTGGAAGGCTTTCTTACTCTTCTATTTGAACATGTAAAAATAAATCATACCCCTTCTTGAAAGTTTAGCCTCATAGCTCTCAATAAAGCTTTCCCTATTCTAAATAATTATAAACTTTTTTCTCTTCAAAACTTCCATATCTATATATGTATATAAAACCCTAATATGCAAATAGACCGAACGGCGGAACCAAACAACCAAATAACTGAATAACCGGTCGCTATGATGTGCGCTGACCAGGGGGCGTGCGCGGAACATGGCGGGCATCGGCAGCAGGCGGCAGAGTGCAGAACATGGCAGGCATCAGCTGTGGCAGGATGGTGGAGCAGGTGAGCAGGGGCGCCAGACCAAGGCGGGGCACTGGTCACTATTATTGGGGCGAACCTCTGGTGATTACTGAAAATTCTTTGCTCCCATGTGTTGCGGTCCCGCCTGGCGCTCATACCTGCTGCTGGCACTGGCCCCACTCGCACCTGCTGCTGGCACCAGCCCCAATGAATCAGTACCATCAGCGGATGCGGGCGGCAGCTGTCAGTCCAATTGCACCTCAGGGCTTTTCCACCTCCTCCTGCTCCTGAGGGGCGATCGGGTCCAGCAGCCACCTCTTGCACCCACTACCGGTGCTGGCCCCGTTCACACCCATAGCCGGCAACCGGAGCCAGTTCCAATCGCTTGGCGCCGTCAGCACCGTCAGCGGGTGCAAGCAGCGGCTGCCAGCCCTGATCACTCCTGAGGCTTCCCCACCTCCCCCTGCTCCTAAGAGGCGATCAGGGCAGTAGCCGCCACTCGCACCCACTGATGGTGCCGGCCCCACTCACACCCACTGCTGGTGCAGGCCCCAATCGCTCCGTGCCATCAGCAGGTGCGAGTGGGGCCAGCGTGGTCAGCGCATGGGAGCGGCGGCGGCGGGAGCAGGGCTCCCAGCACACAGGGGACTGGGGACCGCGGCTCACGGAGGGAGGAGCCAGGCTGGGGTGCGGAGGATGGGTGAAGACCCACCCCTGTGCCCACTGCAGCCTCGCGGCACACAGTTCCTTTCAAGGTGCATGAACTCGTGCACTGGGCCCCTAGTAATTTTATAATTTCCTTAAAAAAAGAACATTCCATTGTTTTAGTTTACATTATAGTTACTTAGACACATCAGTGTCCACCATACCTCATAGTTACATAAGACAACATTAGGACAATTAATACCTTACAATCAGTAAACATTAAATTTTCCTTCTAATGAGGCTCAAGTCTCCTGAAGGACAAAGACCATCTTATTTATAACTCTGTGACCTCAAATTAATCAGTACAATGCTATGAACACAGATGATGCTCATTATGTTTTTGTTAGTGAAAACATTATTTCCTTGTATTACTAGTATAACTGAAGTAATTATTATTAGTAAGAGACTGCTACAGGCTAGTAAGGAATGAATTAAAGAAATCTATACATATAAAAGCCAACTGACCAGAATGACCGGTCACTATGATGCACACTGCGGTGGCCAACTGGCCTGATTGGGGCCCCAATTGATCCCCTCAACCTCCCGCTGACCCTCCCCCGGCTGGCCTGACCCCCAACTGGCCCCCCCCCACCCTGATCGGGGGCAGGGCTGGCCGGCCAACCACCCATGGCTCATCCCCCCAGCCAGCCCCACCCCAGATTGCCCCCCAAACCCGATCATGGGCAGGGCCGGACAACCGCCCACGGCCCCTCCCCCACACCAGCATGGCTCCCATCACAGCAGGCGGCCGGACCCCAAGCATGCATGAATTTGTACACCAGGCCTCTACTATGAAGTATAAAGAAAGGGAGAAAAGTTAAAAGTGTGCCAGATTGTTGAAAGTATAAAAGAATGCAGAGGTATACAGAACTAACAAATTCTTTTTTTAAGGGGTGGAATATAAATTACTTGCTTAGGAGTTGTGGAAAGATGATAATATAACTGGTCACAAATGTTAAAAATTAATCTTTTTGTTGATCTTTGTCTTAAACATGCTTATAGATAAGTTATATGCTACATATAGAGTAGGGCTTAGCTAGCAAATAGGTAACTATTTTAAAAGTAAGATCCTGGCTGGTTTTTCTCAGTAGTTAGAGCATTGGCCTGCAAATCAAAGGGTCTCAGGTTTGATTCCTGCTCAAGGGCACTTATCTCAGTTGCAGGTTCAATCCCTCACCCCAGTTGGGGCACAAGCAGGAGGCAACCAATTGATATGTTCCTCTCACATTGAGATGAGAACTCTCTCCTTTCTCCCCCCATCCCGTCCACTCTCTCTAAAAATCAATGGAAAAAATAGTCTTAATCCTCAGGTGAGGATAAAAAAAAAAAAAAAAGTAGGTGCCTGGAGTTATCTATATTTATGTAGGGAGTTATCTATTTTATGTAGTTCATTACTAAAACTTGAGGAAAATATTCTCTCCCACCAATGACAAAGACAGATATAAGAAAAAATTTTGTTAAGTTTTTTTTTTTAATACATTTCCTTTATCAAGGGAGATAACACCCCCCCCCCAAAAAAAAACAACAACAAACAAACACCAAAACCCCAAACATGTAAAAACCCAGGGTGCTAGAACTACAAACTCAATTCATTCAAATTCAATCTCATCCAGACACTGGTCACAAACCCTAGTGAGGTGCCTATAAGCACCAAGTCGGAGAGGGGCAAAGAGTGAGGCCAAGAGAAAGAGTGGGAAAGGGGCATTTATAGGCCCCCTAAGTGATCACTCTCACAGTGTTACCTCCACCCCTTCCCAGTGACAGTGAAGACCTACCAGGCCCTGTCCTTTTGACCCCCACCCCACCCCTGGCCAGGGCTTCGAAGGCCAGTCCCAAATGGTTCTACCCTCTCTTGCTCCATCCTCACTTGTCCAGGCTTCTAGCCTTGCTCTTCTCCTCCTCCTCCACATTCTTCTCTGTGATTAGTAGCAGGTCAGGGTACTGTATAAGCCATAGTGAGGCTGGGGCCAGGGGAGGCGGGGTGAAGAGAGGAGAAGAAGAGCTGTCCAAGGACCACTGTCTTCATGGGATCCCAACTGTACAACCAATTCCTCTCTTGCGTCCACACAGATCTGAGAAAGTGCACTGTAGGCATAAGCAGCTATCCTGGAGACCTGCTGCAGGTCGGAGAAGGGGATGGGTTCGCTGGCCGGCACTTGGTGGGGCTGACTGGTGAGAGATGGCAGTGGCGGCAGCTTCTTCCAATGGGTCAGGTTGCTGCTCAGCACAGCCAAGCAGGTGCTGTACTGCCTTGCCCGGTCCATGTACTCATGTTGCTCCATGCCCTGGGAGTCTGCAGCAGACACGTCAATGATGTTGCTGGCTGTCTTGGCAAGAATGGAGGAGAGCAGGGCCTGCTCATCTGTGCGAGCGGAAGGCAGGCTGTGGTAATTGGGCTCGGCTCCATTGAGGGCTTTGGTGGGGGGGCTGCTAGGGTCCAGCAGCAGCTTCCGCTCCTCTCGGTCCTGGTCCGAGTCCTCGTTCTCGCTGCTGTAGCAGCACCCCATGGCCGGGGTCGGGCCGGGTGCTCAGGCCGAGAGGAGGGACCGCGTCTGTAAGGAGCCCTTCCGGTCACATGACCCGTGGCTGCAATGAGCAAGCAACTAAATTTTGTTAAGTTTTAATACAGCCCTAGCCGGTTTGGCTCAGTGGATAGAGCATCGGCCTGCAGAATGAAGGATCCCAGGTTCTATTCTGGCCAAGGGCACATGCCCAGGTGATGGGCTCAATCCCCATAGGGGGAGTGCAGGAGGCAGCTGATCAATGATTCTCTCTCATCATTGATGTTTCTATCTCTCTCTCCCTCTCCCTTCCTCTCTAAAATCAATAAAAATATATTTTTAAAAAGTTTTAATACAAAACAGTGGATACATACCTCCACCTTCTCATAACCCATGGGAATAATTCACTGCAATCACTCATATTTTTCATTCCGTAACACTCTATAGCTTTAGGGATATTAAATACTAGAGGCCCGGTGCACGAAATTCGTGCACTCAGCGGGGGGGGGGGGGGGGGCCCTCAGCCCGGCCTGCGTCCTCTCGCAGTCCAGGAGCCCTCAGGGGATGTCCGGCTGATGGCTTAGGTGGGAGCAGGCCTCAGTTGTCAGTCAGACATCCTTAGCATTGCCGCGGAGGTGGGAGAGGCTCCCACCACCACTGCTGTTGCGAGCCCGGCTTCTGGCTGAGTGGTGCTCTCCCTGTGGGAGCGCACTGACCACCAGGGGCAGCTCCTGCGTTGAGCATCTGGCCCCTGGTGGTCAGTGTGCATCATAGCAACTGGTCATTCTGCCGTTCGGTCAAATTGCATATTAGCCTTTTATTATACAGAATATGTTAACTTTCTTCTTAATGATTAATCTTGACAAACTATGAGTTAGGAGGTGTAATGATTGAGGACTGTGGTCAGTCCTATAATGGTCAATAAGTTCACTCTAGCCCTTAGTTTGGATTGAAACTTCAAGGATCTTTGACATCCTTAAATAAGCATTCTCTAGTCACAAAGCCATTCTTAATGTCTAAAGAATGGCTGTAAGCCCTGTCTGGTTTGGCTCAGTGGATATAGTGTCCACCTGCAGACTGAAGGGTCCTGGGTTCCATTCTGATCAAGGGCACATGCCAGGTTGCGAGCTCGATTCCCAGTGTGGGTTGTGCAGGAGGCAGCCAATCAATGATTCTCTCTCATCATTGATGTTTCTATCTCTCTCTCCCTCTCCCTTCCTCTCTGAAATCAGTAAATTTTTTAAAAATGTTAAAAAAAGAATGGCTGCAAGATGGAAAGAAGAGAAACATGCAGGTACATAGTAAGAGAGGTGTGAGTTAAGAGAGAAAAGTATGACCTAGAATGACATCAGAGCCTGGAGGGTCTGTGTCTATTTATAAGCAAGCTCCGACTGACAGGCTTCGGTGATTGACCTTTGCCAAACCTTTGCCTTCATAAGCACTATACAGTATAACTCTCCAGCTCAGTCCACTTACATATGTTACTTGAGTTTATTTTTGGAATCTAACCTTCTATTTTTCATGAAGTTCCTTAAAGACAAAATCCAAGTAACATATTCTGCCTTCACACTGAGCAAACATCTCCAGCAGTTCTGCACTTTGCAAAACAACACACTGAAAAGGTGTTAGTACTGTGTGTTACTGTGCGGTGTATGCAGGCCAATTTCTATAATAAACTCACAACACTCTATTTGCAATTCAAGAAATTATTGGCCCAACAAGTCTTCACCAGCAAAACATTTAAAATAGAATTCCTTCCCCTCTCTCCCCAAAGGGAGAGGGACAAATTTTATGTATGTGATTACAGGTAATACTCTATATGCATCATGTGACTTAGAGCTATTTGAAAGTTTTAAGGGGCAGAGAAGGGCCACATGGGGTTTGGCTCTAACAGATAAGCTAGTCTCTTACAGCATTAGATATGAACTTTTTTGCTTATATTTCACTGTACCATAGAGTACCTTATTAGCCATAATATGAAAAATGTGTCTCACTGCTCTAAATAATGGAAAATACACATAAAGGACACACAATCATAAAATTTATCCTAGTTCAGAAGTATTCCTTTCCTGGCTAACTAGTATAACTAGTTAATAAAGGTCAAGGTCATATTTCATCCTGGGAAGAACAGATAGAAATTCATGGTACTATCACCACTAAATTAGCTCCATTAAAGACTAGCTGTTATACCTGACTCACCTCCACAGGCGCTGGGCCCAGGCTGGGCTGGGTGAGTATCTCTAGAAAAAGCCAACCCTCCAGCATGACTAGGAGCCTGTGGAGCCCAGAGGCCTTTGAGGGGCCCCTCTGCATCCCCTGGGGTCTGGCTTTTACCTGAGCCTCTTCCCGAAACTACTAGCCATTCTTTTAACCACCCTAGAGCCCTCTCCCATGCACTGGGCCAAATGAAACAATAAAGCTTTTTGCAGCAAAAAAATAAAAAAATGTAATGAGGGGAAGACTGGTTCACAATAGTTACAAGTTATGGAAAATGAAACGAGAAGAAACTTAAACAAATGGAAAGATAAAATATGCTCTTGGAGAGTAAACTAAACACTAATGGAAAATGTCAATTACTCCCAAATAAATGTATATTTTTTATATAATGCCAAGCATTGTATGTGACAACCATTGTGTGAAGATAGCTATATCTTAAAAAAGTAAAATTGGTGGAAATGTACATAAACTGTACACTTTAAGATATTAAAGTGTCTTTTAATCCTAATTAGAAGAGTATAATGTTGGTGTAAGAATCAATAGATCAATGCAACTAAACAAACAGGCCTGAAACAGACCTTTGTATCTACCTAATAAAAGAGTAACATGCTAATCGACCATACCTTTGCAACGCCCACCAGCCAATCAGGAGTGAGTATGCAAATTAACCCACCAAAATTGCCGGTTTAATTTGCATACGCAGGCACCAAGCGGCCAGGGGCGGGATGCTTGTGTCATTGCTGTGGTGATGATGCCGGCCTTCCGCACTACCCCAGCTACTCCAGGCCTCTGGATAGCGTGCGAAGGTGGAAAGGCGGCTCTGGCAGCCAGGGGAAGGAAGGCCCATTCTTGCACAAATCTTCGTGCATCAGGCCTCTAGTATATTATAACTTGTTTTATGAGAAAGTATACATCATAAACCATATGGAAAAAATAGATTACTCCATAAGTGGTTTATATAAAACTAGCTAACTATTTATTTTTTTTGGGGGGGGAGATCAACTTATGGTCTCAATTAACAGCACACAAAAATGGATCTCAAATTTTATACTGTAACTTGGGTGATTTTTGGTCACATGCATGCAGGTGACAGCACATTCATCTCAGAAGTGGGCCCTTTTCAAGTCTGTTCACATTCTAGTAGGCATTGGCTAGCACTTGGTTGGCCCAAATAACAGGATCCGCCAATTGCAAATATATCAAACCACAGGTATCAGCCATGTCAAAAATTAAACTCTAAGAGCCAGAACCTCCTGGGAAATATTTTGGAACACAACATTTGGCTGTTAGAGTTGTGGAGCTGAAAGATGCCAAAACTCTGCCACTACCTACTTAGCAATTCATACTGTTTCTTCATGTATCAAAAGCCAATAATGAGATCTTTCCTACCTACCTCAGAGCCATGTTGTAGGAAGCAGTCAGTTATGAAATCACTTTTACAAAAAAAAGACAAAAAAAAAAAGACTAGCCATTATTAGTATTGTGTGAATCACACCTTTCCAAGCCCATTACATGAAACAACTCTTCCTATTTTTTTCCTCACAAAATTAAGCATTAGTCTCAGATTGGACTTACGTTGTAATATCAAAGGAAGCATTTAAATGTCCTTTTAAAATGTAGATAAATTTGAAAACAAACATGCGCACATCCTCTTTAAAAGGAAAAGATGGTGACCACACCACACTTTTCATTGTCTGAAGTTTGATCCATACACTATAAGGCAGAGATACTATTCTTACATCAATCTCAGGTTCTTGCTACTGATTCACCAACTCAAGCTCGCTATGAGGAACAACAGTGACACTGGTGCTGCTCCTTCTGCTAAGAATACACACAAAGGCTCAGATCTTTTCAAACATCCTCCTCACCCTTTACCCAGAGAACAGACCTTTAGACCTTTTTTGTTTTGAATACGAGGCTTCTGCTGTTGTCTCATGTTTACTTACTTCAAATAGGCCACTCACACTGAAAGGAGCAGGTCGTTCACAGGGTGCAAGTTTGGCAGATGTGGCTTACACCTTAATTCATTATTCCAGACCTCTGCAAAGTATGAGAAGGTCTGCCTCTCTTAACACAGGTCCAAAGCAGCGTTTTCCCCTAAGATTATTCTTTTCTTTCTTCTAAGATTATTCTGGATGGGTAAGTACAATAAACATAGGCACAATTAGTTGTTAAAGAGGAAGTTTTCTTTCTGGGATTCACTGCCCTATGCCAGGACACTACACTTGTTTTCAGGCTCTACACCCCACTTTGAGGATCTCAAGATGTTGAATTGTCTTAAGGAAAAATGTCTTGCTTTTTAGCAAGTGTTACATGAAGAGGAAAAAAAAGGAACATCTGTAAGCTCATCCTTCTCTTGTCACACTAATAACTGTTTTCTCCCGGTTCTCAAAGCCATATTCTTAGAGAACCTGCTCTCTGCTGAGTGGTAGAGTTCACATGGTTTTGTACCTTTTGAATAAGGTACCTGGACTAGTACTGAAAAGCTGTTCCAAGCAGAATCAGCCGGTCTCTTTTCCAGGAACTTGCAATTTGGACACAGGGCCCAAGTCAGTCTCTGCGGGTGCTTAAATTCCAAGGGGCTACATGAGAGACCTTATCCTACTAAATGTAAAGAGAAGTCAAGAAGGCTAGTAATATGAAGAAAATGAAGAGGGCTAACAAGAGCCGAGGCAAGGAATTTTATGACTCTCAGCAGAAGGAGCATCAAATAGAGTGTCAGAGTCTAGAGGAGTTGCACAGAAAGCCAGGGACAGAGAGTAGTTGTCTTGGTTCCTAGAGGCAAAAGTGCTTTGTTCTATCTCCAGTGAAACCTGTATATTTCCTTCCTTGGTTGCATGCCATGTCCCCGAGATTTTCCAGTAAATTCTCCTTTTAGATGTAAGCTAACTGGAATAGATTCTGTTATTTGTAATCAAAATAGTATTGACTAAGACACATATAACTGCTCATCTTCCTCCACTGTAACCAACGTATCCTGAATACTCACTATGTGCAAGACATTATACTAGATGCTTTAGGGAAGGAATGAAAAAAACCCAAACGATAAATAAGATACAGATTCTGCCCTTTGGGAGCTTACAGGTAGAAAACAGAGAGATAAATGCTAACCTGGTATTAGGTTAAACTTTTCATAAATATTAATAAAATGAAGGAAGACTGTGGTGTGAAATGGCATAAGAACCAAATTTACTTACTAAAAAATTGTTTTTAAATATATCTTTATTACTTTGAAAGAGGAAGGGAGAGGGAAAAAGAGAAACAACAGTAATGAGAGAGAATCCTTGATCGGCTGGCTACCTCCTGCAGGCCCCTACCGGGGACCAAGCCTGAAACCTGAGCATGAACCGTGACCTCCTGGTTCATAGGTTGACACTGAACCACTGAACCACACCACCTGGGCTACTTACTCAAATTTAACAATGTATGCTTGGCTTAAAACAGTTTAAGAAAATAAAAAACTACCATAAAATATTTTGCAGATATATACTTTATTATATCAACTCGGTACCACTGTATATACTATACCTCCATGCTATGCAGCATTACTTACTGAACCTGATCATAATACACAAATCCAGTTAGATTACATTTTATTCTCTATGGGCAATTTAAGGGATTTTTGAAGGCTAACTGATTACGCATGATTTTCACCTGTGTGCTAGCTTTATCTCCTTAGGAAAACCATCACCCTTGAAATCTTAGCATTTTATATAAGACTAGAGGCCTGGTGCATGAAATTCGTGCACGGGTGGGGTCCCTAGGCCTGGCCAGCGATCAGGGCTGACCAGGGCCAGGCTGATCAGGGCTGGGCCAGAGAGGAGGCGATAGTCGCCGGGCTGGGCATGGAAGGAACGAACGCCAACACCGCCATCATTGGTGCCCTGCCACCTAGCGGTTCCCCACCTCCCCCACTCCTTCCCTCGCTGCCACACCGCCACTGCGGCTCACAGCTAATTGGGGCCTGGCAGCCAGAGGAAGGGACCAGGCACAGGAGGTTGGCCACCGGCCCCAAGGAGGGAGCCAGCCCTTGGCGCCCCTGGGAAAGGGGCCGCATCCGCTGCCACCTATCCCCGGTTCCCTGTCCGAGCCTGGGGGCCAGAGAGAGGGACCACGGGAGGTTGGCTGGCTGGGGGAGGTTGGCTGTGGGAGTGCACTGATCACCAGGGGGCAGCTCGTGCATTCAGCGTCTGCCCCCTGGTGGTCAGTGCACGTCATAGTGACCGGTCATTCCCGTAGTTCTGGTCACTTAGGCTTTTATATATATAGATACCTAAAAACTAGTATGTGTGATCTTTGACAGCTGGTGGTGGTCTGATTATTTGAATGTTTATTAGATTATCCCAGCAGCCAATGAACTAAAACATGGTGTTCTGAGAGGTATCTTAGGATTTTGAATAAAGCCTCTAGACTCAAATTATGCTACCAAGTCCCCAAAGTGCCAGTGCCTCAATATGACAAACTATCACATAGACAGGCCCCACCAACTTCTTTTCTAGCATTCTTTTATTATCTTCCTAGAATATTTTCAATATTTCAATTATTGTTCAATCATAATATTCAACTTGACATTTAACTCATCTTACCCCTTTACTATCTCATCTCTCAAATCCATATCCTATATAATAAAAGGCTAATATGCAAATTGTCCCCTCGACCTGGAGTTCAACTGGGAGTTCGACCAGGGGGTGGGATGGACAGCCAACTGCCACAGCCCCTTCCCTGGCCGGCCCTGGCCCCAATTGGGCTTTCCCCCGCCCCCCTCCCGACTGGGGGGCAGGGTCAGCCGGACCCCACCCATGCACAGATTCGTGCACCGGGCCTCTAGTTGGATAATAAAGCTAAAAGGATCTCAACACTGTTTGAAATTTATACCTTTCCATTTGATAAACAGATCCCCAATCTTATCTTTAAATTAGAAAAATTTTAATGAAAAATATAGAAATAAAAACGACTAAGGAAATACACAGCAGCTAAGTGGAGAAAGTAAATCTTTCTTTTATATATTTTTCCAAACCTTCAATGATATTAATTTTCTCTAGAACTTACAAAATTTTTCAACTGGAAAAAATTTTTTTTCCTTTGGCCAAGCTGCACATAGATAATTATAAATTCCTTCTCTAAAGTTACTCTTTTTTTTTTTTTTAGGGAGCTGGGTATGAGATCTAGAGTGCTGTCTTCCCTGAACTGTAACTATTAAGAATGGAGCTAAGCAAACAGTTGACAAGCTATGATCCCTCCTTCAACTTGATTGCATCTACATAAATTCTTTAGCTGCTGATGGGCTATTTATGTCTGATGATCTGCAATGCTATAGCCACTACACTGATAAGAAACAAACATAATTCTGAAACTCAAAGGGCTTACTAGTATATTCCAGAATTTTCACCAGAGAGTGTTTGGATGCTTTGAGTTTGTAAGTACTAGTAAACATACATGTCTCTAACTGTATACCAAATCCATAAAGAAATAATTTGAGGGACTTTGTTCTCATATCTTAAATTATTCATTCATATTTTTATTCTTCTTCCTTAACACAGTTAATGAAGAATTGTTGGCATAAGCAAATAAAGACCCGGAATAGAACCTGCAACTCATCGGTGCATGGGACAATACCCAACTGAGCCACACCAGTCAAGGCTTATGTATCCTTCCTCTTTGAGGGCACTGATATTCACTAACATTCCCATAGAACAATAAGCCTTATTTATGATGTTTCAGCAGTTTGGCACTAGTAACACCACTTTCTTTGAGGATTCATAAATAAGTGCAGTTTGGTAAGGATCAAACATTAACTGAACCAGTTGGCTTGGTCCTTGAGCAATAGTTTCAACTCTATTTTACAGAACAAAAATAGGTATGGCAATTTTATCTTTTTTTTTTTCTGGGGTTCAAGATATCTGTGGCCAAGTGTCCCCTCCCAATTGGCATAAACTGCTATGGAGCTGTGGAAGTAAAGGTACTCCTTCTCACCAAGGAGGCTTGAATGAGAATAATTGTATTTCAACCTGACCACATTCAGCTCCTCTGAAAGAAACAAACACCTCACTCAAGATCACAGATATGATGGGTTCACAGTAGCCAGAATTCTGCTGCATTGAGTCAGAGAAAGGACTGGGAAGTACCAAGTGACCATTGCTTTAGAATCCATCAGAAATTCTTCAAAAAAATGAAAAAGTTATCTCTTCATTCTGATATTTCTTAAAGCTACGAGAAATGTAAATAGGATATTTCCATTTCTACAGAATAGATCTTCAATTTCAATGTAAAACAATACTGCCTTGTGTTTACATAGCACTTTTCCCTTAAGAATTCAAGGCCTTTACAGACATTACCTCATCCAACCCCAGCAGGTCTGCAAATTTGATAAGAAACAGGAGGTTTTCCTGTTGTATGAAAAAGGAAACTGAGGCATGGGCACATGATTAACACCTGAGTCACAAAGAAACAGCTGGAAAAACTGGGCTAAACTTTTCTCCTCGCTCCAATTCTTGGCTGTCTCCACTTATTCACACAGCCTGTAATTAGAGACGGCAAGTGTCTAAATCTCCATAGTCGTCAAAATGTAATTTCAAGGCTGCTCTTTTTTACTAAAAAGATCAATTTTCCCTAGACTTAGGGGTTTTTGTCTCCTCCGTCTATAATACCCCTGGCAGAGAGATTTCTGAAAACATATACATGACAAGAAACGGTCCAGATTTCACTTTCTTTTACTGAAAACACCATTTTATCCTTTCTTCTCATTATAAAAAATTTGTGCCTAACTGGAGACCAAAAGTTTTTTTCTAAATTCTTTAAGCACTTCTAAGTATCGGGATATCTAAGTTGAGGCATGTTACTTGTTCCCAACTACTCTTGTTATATGATTCACTTCTATTTTAAGTAAAATTTCCATCTTTCCAGTATCTCTTCAGATATTCTTATTTTTAATTTCCTGTTTACTGCTTCCTATGTTTGCCCAGCTTGTTTACAATGCACTCCTCAGGAAGTTCACAACATTATCGAAGGGTTTTGTCAATTTCACACTTTACGATTTTCTTCAGATTTATGCTTTATTCCTTTGTTGAAGCAGAACAATATTCTTTTTGAGTATTTTTAAAAATATGGAACACTTCACAAATTGCATGCCATCCTTGCAGAGAGGCCATGCTAATCTTCTCTGTATCATTCTAATTTCAGTATATGTGCTGCTGAAGCAAGCACCATGCTCTTTTTAATTTAACAGTTGCCTAGATTTGGTACCAACTGGCACCTCCTGTCCTTTTTGATGACATATAAAACCATTCCCTTCCAGAAACTCAAAAACTGCAAAGCCCAATCAGATCTATGAACACTTTCTTTAGTCACAACATAATGGTTTCAGCGGGTGAAAATTGCATAGGTAGCTCTGAGCCTCTCAGTTGTATAGATGGCACATGTATTCAACATAAATGATTAATTTGTTTTGGAAAGAAATATTTCAAAACCTATATCACCAAAGGCCATAAAAGATTTTGGAGTTAACAAATGCAGCCTTCTATGGCATAAAATTTTGGGGCACCTGGTGAAACAGAAAATCTTACTCTTTCACACTAGAGGGCAGTTCTGGGCCTTTGATTCAATTAAATATTTTTATGGCTATCATCTTCCACCACTCTATTATAATTAGGTAAGAGGTAATGGATTAAAGGCCCCAGGCATCTACTAGGTAAATGTATATATATGCACACACAAGACAAAAATCTGTAATATTTGTTCCAGTTCTGTGAAATACACCATTGGTATCTTGACAGAAATTGCATTGAATCTATTGTACAAAAACCCCCACAAAACCATAGTTTTCCTATTGTGTGACCTTGGGTAAGTCATTCACTAAACTTCCCTGTGCTCAAAAATGGGAAAAATGTAATAACATATAAAGTACCTACTGGGTACTTAAGTTCACTTGCATTCTCTGTTCAATGAGATTTTGCCTGGGCTTTGTTACATTATGAAATTTCAATAAGTATCTTGTTGTCTTTTTTTTTTATTTGAGGACTAGCATATCTTTTATAAGAGAGCCAAAGCAGAATGGTCATTAGTAGATTAGAATAGATGCTGGATAGCCAGGACATGGCAGCTCAGGGTTAGATCAGCTATGATATGGTATTTATTCCTACAGCCCTTGAGAATTTTTCTCAGGCAGGTTGCTATGTAGGAATGGAATTAAATGTTTAACCAGAGCAAGATGAGTTCCTCCACTACTGTTAGGATCTCTCAATATAATTAAGAAGGGTGCAGAAGTAAAGACATTATTGCAGTGTCCGTTTATATTACAGTTGGGCCTTTCCAAATGCCAAGTGAAGTGGTGGGAATTTTTAATCAAAGTACTAAAGTAAGTTATTTATTAAAAACTAGAGGCCCAGTGCATGATTGAATCATGCACGTGTAGGGTCCCCTATACGCTTTCGCTTTTCGTGGTAGAGCTGGGTGCCTGTCCGCTGGTGCACCAGGCCTTTCAGAAGCCTCCGGCTCGGCGGAGGCTTCTGAAAGGCCTGGTGCTGAAGCAGACAGGCACCCAGCTCCCCCACTTTTGATGGTCCGCGGCCGCTGAGGGGGGCTACCCTGCTGTTGAGAGGCGCAGGGGGCGGGATTCCCGCCCCCTGCGCCTCTCAATGGCTGCTGAGGGGGGCTGCCGCGGACACCTGGCTACCCTGCCGTTGAGAGGTGCAGCTGGGTGTCCACGGCAGGCCCCCTCAGCAGCCACGGATCTGGCCGTTGAGAGGCACAGGGGGCGGGAGTCCCATCCCCTGCGCCTCTCAACAGCAGGGTAGCCCCCCTCAGTGGCAGCGGATCCGTGCCTCTCAATGGCCGGATAGGCCACCCCGAGTCCCGCCCCCCAGCCTCCCGCCGCCCAATCGTGGGCGTAGCAGAGTGATGGTAATTTACATGTTACTCTATTATTAGATAGGATGTCAAAGCTACTGTTCAAAACTACTGTTCTTAAGAAATAGTTATTTCTGAGACCCTCCACCATATTTTATCAACTTGCATTCTCATTTCTATATCTAGCGGCCTATTTTCTTGCCATTTGCCTACCTTCATTCTCTCATTTGTTTCTGTCCTTTCTGATTCATTTCCTCTCCCTCCCTCCTGCAATTTCTGCTGCATACTTGGATTTATTCATCTTTTATTTAATTACCAAACATATATTATACTAGGCCCTTATCATGTGGCCGCTCATGTCTAGCTATGAACCTTCATGCTCATACTGACCCCCTCTTATGTTTAGGCTTCCTGTTGTGTTTAGCCCACTGGTTTTGCCTATCTCTGCTACAAACCTGTCATCTATCAACCCTGTTCAATACAAGCAAAAGTGAGTAGTAGCTATATATATAAAAGCTTAATATGCAAATTGTCCCTGCGGGAGTTTGACTGGGAGACTAATCACTTGCTATGACATGCGCTGACCACCAGGGGGCGGTGCGGAACAAAGGAAGGCTCCGGTCAGCAGCCGGCAGCCGGAGAAGGGAGGCCACGGCCAGCAGCTGGAAGGCCCCGATCGCCGGCCAGGCCTAGGGACCCTACCTGTGCACTAATTTTGTGCACCAGGCCTCTAGTATGGGATAAAACAGCTGTGAGCTGGGAAAATGTTAAATTGACTATGTATACACTCTCTTAAGTAAAAGGATTCTGAGAGCATAAAAACATTCCCATAACAGGAAAGTAAGTTTGGGACTTAACATGGTGGCTATCATACAATTAACACAACACTGATGACTGAAGAAAATGATAAGAAAGATGGTTACAACTCACAGGGTGCTTTCTTCTGCTGATTCCAAGGCTTACAGCTTTAATTACCAAGATTAAATACTGCTGCCCTAACCGGTTTGGCTCAGTGGATAGTGTCAGCCTTCGGACTGAAAGGTCCCAGGTTCGATTCCGGTCAAGGGCATGTACCTTGGTTGCAGGCACATCCCCAGTAGGGGGTGTGCAGGAGGCAGCTCATCGATGTTTCTCATCAATGTTTCTAACTCTATCCCTCTCCCTTCCTCTCTGTAAAAAATCAATAAAATATATATTTAAAAAAAAAAAAGATTAAATACTGCTATTCTTTCTTGTGAAGTTGTATCATTGTACCAAACCAATACTGAAGCTACCAGCAGGGCAGGCAAGTTCCAGGGAATCCGGAGTCAATATTTAAGTCCCTGACTCCTAATCTTGTGTACTCAGAACAACCTATAGAAACTACCTCTGGAAAGCATAATTATGTCCAATGCCAAAGCCTATTGTGCCATGAAAAATCAAAACACAGTGATGTAAGAAGGAATGGAGCAGAAATAAGACAAAACTGAAGAATATATTTGGTTTAGAAACAGAGAACATCTAAAACTTCAACTTTCCAATAATCAGGGAAAAATAACAATAATTTCTCATAGTCAATTACATATAGTTACAGAGTAACATTTACTAGTGAAAGTTTTTCTTTGTAATAAATTTAGAAATTCTCCAGCAATCTCAGGTTCAAACCATAATTTGCAAATAAAAACATACCTTGCCCCAAGCCATCCAATGATGGGAAACACTAGATAATGTCCCCATTTGATTTACGGCTCATTGGATGTCCATTTTGCCAGTGTCATATTTATAATACTAGAGGCTCGGTGCATGAAAATTCATGCACTGGAGCGGGGCGGGGTGGGGGGGGGGTCCCCTCAGCCCAGCCTGCCCCCTCTCACAGTCCGGGAGCTCTCAAGGGTGGGAGGCGACCTGGCGATCAGGGGAAGGTGACACCCCATCACACCTCTGCTGCTGCCACTGTTGGCAGCGCAAGCCTCAGCCAGTGCTGGTTACCTGAGCCTTGGGGGGCTCTGGGTGGCTGGGCAGCCGCTATCTGAGGCTTGCCTGCACCTCGGGCCAGCCCTGGGCAGCTGGGCAGCTGCCATTGGCGGCTGGCCCTGGGAGGCTGTGCAACCGCCATGCAAGGCTTGCCTGCACCTTGGGCTGGTTCTGGATGGCTGGGCAGCCAACATCCAAGGCTTGCCTGTGCCTTGGGCCGGACCGGGGCAGCTGGGGGCTAAGGGGACCGGGGGACTCCAGAGGCAGGTGCGCGGAGTGGCTGGACCAGCCTGGGAGTGGGCCCGGCTGTCCTGCATGCCTGCTGCCCCGGCAGGGCTAAGGGAACTGGGCACCGCCATCTTGTGGCTGTGGGTGCCACCATCTTCAAGGGTGTGGCAGTCAATTAGCATATTCCCTCCTTAAATAGGATAATTAAATTCTAAAAAAATAAGTTTATATTTTCTGAAACTGAGGAAGATACCAACTATAATATAAATGTGTACCATGATGTTTCTTATACAGTAATATGTGGTCTTTAAGAATTTTTTTGTTTTGTTTAATATATTTTTATTTCAGAGAGGAAAGGAGAAGGAAAGAGTGATAGAAACTTCAACAATGAGAGAGAATCATTGATCCGCTGCCTCCTGCAGGCCCCCTACTGGGGACCGAGCCCACAACCCAGGCATGTGCCCTTGACCAGAATCAAACCTGGGACCCTTTAGTCCACAGGCTGATGCTCTGTCCACTGAGCCAAACTGGCTAGGGTCTTTAAGAGTTTTTATTGCCCTCGTCAGTTTGGTTCAGTGGACAGAGCGTCGGCCTGTGGACTGAAAGGTCCTGGTTTCGATTCTGGTCAAGGGCACATGCCCGGGTTGCAGGCTCGATCCCCAGTAGGGGGCGTGCAGGAGGCAGCCGATCAATGATTCTCTCTCATCATTGATATTTCTATCTCTCCCTCTCCCTTCCTCTCTGAAATCAAAACAATATATTTTTTTAAAGTTTTTATTTTTTAATACAATCTTAGAGTTCAAATAGGTCTTTAAAAGTCATGTATTCTAGGCCTTAGTCAGTTTGGCTCACTGGATAGAGTGTCAGCCCTTAGACTGAAGAGTCCCAGATTGATTCCAGTCAAGGACAAATACCTCAGTTGCAGGTCAATCCCCTGGTCTGGGCACAGGTGGGAGGCAACCAATCGATGTGTCTCTCTCTCTGTCTCTCCCCCTCCCTTCCACTCTCTCTAAAAATTAAAAAACAATGGAAAAATATCCTTGGGTGAGCATTAATAAAAAAAAAGTCAGGTATTCTAGCTTTTTACCCAGTGCACAAATTGGCCTCACAACATCCAGAATGTATAACTGTTCAACTTCTGCCTGGAGACAGGAAATCAATCTTATTACATAAAATAGCTTACAATCTTATTACAATTTGCTTTTTAGTTCCTATAAGAAGGTGTTCAGAAAGAAGGGAACAAGGTATTGCATCACTTTACTATCATTTGTTCAACTTAAGCTTGAAACTGTTAACACACAGCTCAAAGAAATGGGGACAGAAACCAGCTGCTTGGTGATGGAGGAAGGTAAGAGAAAGACCATAAAGAGTAAGACCATAAAGCCACTGCTGCAGGGCAAGAATTGCTTCTTACAGTATGCCCGGTGTGGCTCAGTGGTTGATTGTCAACCTATGAACCAGGAGGTTAAGGTTTGATTCCCCATCAGGGCACATGCCTGGGTTATAGGCTTGATCCCCAGCAGGGGGTGTGCAGGAGGCAGCAGATCAATGGTTCTAATCATTGATGTTTCTATCTCTCTCCCTCTCTCTCCCTTCCTCTCTGAAATAAAAATATATTTTTAAAAATTGCTTCTTAACAATTGGTCATCCATCTCTGTTTGACTACTCCTAGCCATAGAGTTTATTGCTCTTTATGGTAATTCCTTGTTGGATATCCCAGAGCATTGGAGGTTCTTCAAATTTGGGCCAAAATTTTGCCTTTTTATTTCCATGGAACACTGTTGAGCCCTCTGTTACAAGCTCAGAGGCATTTGCAACAACTGTTATATGCTGCCCCTCTACCACTAACAGCAGCAATGGCTTTATGGTCTTTCTCTTACCTTCCTCCATCACCAAGGAACCCGTTTCTGTCCCCATTTCTTTGAGCTGTGTGTTAACAGTTTCAAGCATAAGTTCAACAAATGATGATAAAGTGATGTAATAACATGTTCCCTTTCTTCCTGAACACGTTCTTATAGGAACTAAATAGCAAATTGTGAAATAGTAAGCTTTTTATGCAGTAAGATTGATTTCACAGAGGAAGGGAGAAAGAGAGAGAGGTTGTAACATCAATGATGAGAATCACTGATTGACTGCCTCCTGCACACCCCTTACTGGGGATCAAGCCCACAACCCGGCATGTGCCCTTGACCGGAAGGAACCTGGGACCCTTCAGTCTGCTGGTCGATGCTTTATCAACTGAGCCTAACCAGCTAGGGCTGAAAGGCAATTTTTTTTTAATTTTTAAAAAAGTTATCTTTATTGTTGAAAGTATTACAGATGTCCCATCAACTCCCTTCATCCAATGATCTACCTATCCTATATAATAAAAGTCTAATATGCTAAGTGTCTAATCATTTGGTCGGCCATTCAACCAATCAAAGCATAATATGCTAATGATATGCTAAGGCTGTTCAACTGCTCGCTATGACATGCACTGACCACCAGGCGGCAGACGCTCTGACCTGTAGGTTAGCTTGCTACTGGGGTCTGGCCGATCGGGACTGAGCGAGATGGGCGGACATGCCCTGGAGCCCTACCACGTCCCTCTCCTGCCCCAATTGTACACTGGTGGGGTCCCTCAGCCTGGCATGTGCCCTCTCACAATCCGGGACCCCTCAGGGGATGTCGGAGAGTCGGTTTTGGCCCAATCCTGCAGGCCAGTCTGAGGGACCCCACTGGCGCACGAATTCGTGCACCAGGCTTCTAGTTTAATAATATTTTTAATGCATGTAGAATGCCAAAACATCAAGAATCTGCAATGCTCTCTTGTATTTGGGGATAGTATGAACCCAGCAGCACAGATGTTATCCCTATTAACAGGTTCATCAGATTTAGGGGCTTCATATTGAAAAGGGAATTGGCCTAATCTGGTTCATTCTATTTGGAAGGGCTTACAGAGGAAATTCTGCAAACTGGCCTTGTCATTTTCCTTAGGTCTACTCAAACTTCTAAGTTAGGCTGAATCTATCAAGTTTTCACCTGTGCCCTAAATTTTTGAAAAATGTAAAAATATGTTTATCATAAGTGAATTGTGATAATTATCACTGTGAAATTTACAGCCAACTTTAAAGTTTAGTTCTATGCACTCAGTTGGCAATCTTAAATCTTATGCCAGGCACACTCCATATTTAAGGATACCATCAATGAACAAACAGTATATACTAAGAGGCTACTGTGAGCAAGAATGCTTGTTAGGTTCAATGAAAGACAAATGCCTATCCTCGCCTGCTTTGGTTATGACTATGGCTGATTATTGCCATGGTCAGAGTATAAGACAACTTTAATAACACCAAGAGGCTCTTATAGAATTCTCTATATTCTAAGGAAGTGTAACTCAAATTCCTTCAATAGTACCTTCAACAGTGATACTTGAAATAGAAACCATTGAGTCATTCATACAAAACTGTCACATTGAAGAAAGCACAAAGCAAAGGAATGTCTACTAATAACAAGTAATGCTGAATCCCAGCACTGAAGGATTTAATCTTCTGTGATAAAATCCTATAGGTACAACCTCCTTAAGGTTGGTAACATTTGCTAAGTCAAGATACTTTTCTGGAAACCAGGAGGATATTTTAAAAATTAGAGCTATTAGGTAAAAAAAAAAAAAAAAAAAAAAAAAAAAAAAAAAAAGCATGTTTAAAAAAATTACAATCTTAAATTTTTTAAATCCTCAAAGGTCATAGGTTATTACAATTATTTAGATAGGTCTTCCAAATTAATGAAAACAATGAATAAAATGACAGTGTTATGGTATTTCAGAACATGTATTTTATAGTATGTCTTTAAAATGGATATATAGTCTCAATATGGTAAAATATAGCTTGCAAATTAGCAACCACTCTTCCTTTCTTTTGGTATACATAAAGAGATGGAAAGAAAATAAGTAAACTGCCAAAAGGCAAAACCCCATACCAGGTATATTTCAGGTGGGCGAAAGCTTTCAAAGGTTGGTTTACAGGTACTGTAATAGAATCACAGATCCCCAATCAACTCAACTGCTCCTCCAAGAGACAAAGACCAAGTAGCTTTTTAACTATGTTTATTTACCTACCTAGCAAGCAGAGGAGATATGTGTCTCGTAAGAGAGTAAAGTCAAGAAAATGTGCAAATTTTAGGGCTTCCAGTAATCTATATTTTAGTAAACGGAGAAAACAGACTTGACTTACCTGCACTGCCAAGCTGTTTATAAAACCTGTACTCTAAATGAAGCTGTGGAGCACGTGATTTTATTGGTTCCTGAAACCCAAAAAAGAGAGATCAGATTTAGACAAGTGGAATTTTTCTATTCTTAGGTTTTCAACACAAACCAGAGTTAAGATCACTTAATATTTATTTATTTCTTAACTATTTTTTTTACTTTAAATAATTTTTTTATTTTTCAATTATAGTTGACATACATTATTATATTAGTTTCAAATGTACAACCCAGTGATTAGACATTATACAACTTACTAAGTAATCATCCCAATAAATCTCGCACCAATTTGACACCATACATAATTATTACAATATTATGGGCTATATTCGCTATGCTGTACTTTACATTCTGGTAACTATTCTGTAACTACCAATTTGTACTTCTTTATCTCTTCACTTTTTTCATCCATAAGATCACTTAATATTTTAGAGATGACATCTACATATGATAGCATTTTCTTACCACAATTTCTCTTTGAAATCACAACTAGGGAGAAGATGAAACCAAATTACATATAATTCCTTCCATAGATATTTAAATAAAAATTACTCTGTATGAGCCATCATTCAAAGATAGTTCCCCTCATCATCAAGTGTTCTCCTGAAATGTATTATCCTAGGAAACCAGATGTCAAATCTTTTAATTAACTACTGGCATGTATTTCCTGCTTGTTTTATTATGAACTTGGGCTAATAAACAGTTTTATTATTTTTAGAAAAAAATGACATATGCTCAGGAAGAAAATTTAAAAAAACACAAAAATTAGGAAGAAACTAAAAATAATATGAGCCCCTATCATTTTACAGAGAAGCACTATTAACATTTTGGTGAATGTCCTTCCAAATATTTACTAATATATATAAACTAGTGGCATGAAATTCTTGCAGGGCGGGGGGAGGGGAGGGCCCCTCAGCCCAGCCTGCACCCTCTCCAATCTGGGACATCCCTCTCGCAATCTGGACCGCTGGCTCCTAACCGCTCACCTGCCTGCCTGCCTGTCACCCCTAAACATTCTGCCTGCTGGCCTGCTCACCCCCAACTGTCCCCACCCACGCCGGCTTGATTGCCCCCAACTGCCCTCCCCTCCTGGCCTGATCACCCCTAACCACCTCTGCCTCAGCCCCGCCACCATGGCTTTGTCCAGAAGGACATCCAGAAAGTCTCCCAGTCTAATTAGCATATTACCCTTTTATTAGTATAGAATAGAGGCCTGGTGCACGGGTGGGGTCCAGCTGGTCTGCCCTGAAGGGGATCCCAAATCAGGGTGGGGGTCCCTTTGGGGGGCGGGGCCAGTCTGGGCGAGGAGCTGAGGACCATTTGCAGGCTGGCCATGTCCCCATAGGGGTGAGGGTCCCTGCTGGGGGGTGTGGCCAGCCTGGGCCAGGGGCTGAGGGCCGTTTGGGGGCGGTTTGCAGGCTGGCCAAACCCCTGGCTTTGTCCAGAAGGACGTCCGGAAGGTCTCCCAGTCTAATTAGCATATTAGCCTTTTATTAGTATAGACTAAAAAGTTTTTTAAATAAGTGAAATCATGCTCCATTTGTTGTTCTGTAAATGTGCCTTTAAATTCAACAATGTGAGAACGACATCTTTTCATGGCAGTAAGTAAAACTGTATATATATATATATATATATATATATATATATATATATATATATATTTTAATCCTCCCACAAGGATATGTTTTTATTGATTTTATCTATCTATTTCTTTATTTATGGTTAATCCTCACCCGAGGATATTTTTCCATTGATTTTTAATTTTTAGAGAGAGTGGAAGGGAGGGGGAGAGACAGAGAGAGAGAGAGAGACACATCAATGGGTTGCCTCCCGGGTTGAGCCTGCAACCACGGTACATGCCTTTGACTGAATTTGAACCCAAAACCCTTCAGTCTGCAAGCCGATGCTCTATTCAACTGAGCCAAATGGGCTAGGGCTTTTATTGATTTTAGAGAGAGGGGAAGGGAGAGGGAGAGAGGGGAACATCGATGTGAGAGAAACATTGATTGGTTGCCTCCCATACCCTCCCCGCACGGGATGACACTCCAACCAACTGAGACACTTGACCCGGGCTGTATATTATTTATTTGTTTGTTTGTTTGTTTATTTATTTTAAATATATTTTATTGATTTTTTACAGAGAGGAAGAGAGAGGGATAGAGAGTTAGAAACATCGATGAGAGAGAAACATCGATCAGCTGCCTCTTGCACACCCCCTACTGGAGATGTGCCCGCAACCACGGTACATGCCCTTGACCACAATCGAACCTGGGACCCTTGAGTCTGCAGGCCGACGCTCTATCCACTGAGCCAAACCGGTTTCGGCTTTATTTATTTTTGTATATTATTTTTAATGTCTATAGTACTCCTCTGTATATGTATGCACACACACACGAATTGCTTTCAGTTTTCAATATTATGAATAATGCTGCAGAAAAATTTTTATGTATATTTAGCTTTACACTTAAGAAAATTAGATTATACATGCAATTAAAATATGTGAACAATATGGTGATCAAGTTTTCAAAAATAGTTTCTAAAGACCCCAGAGATAAAGTAGCTGAACTATCACACTTTGCTCTATAACAAACTTCAAGACTTGGCTGGTTAATTTCTCTGTATTGAACTGTACACCTAAAAATGGTTAAAAAGGTAAATTCGAGATATTAATTTCTTATCAGATATATGATTTTTAATACTTTCTCCCTCCCATTTCCTGGGTTGCCTTTTCACTCTGTTCAGTCTTTTGATATTATATAAATTTTTAGTTTTTATAAAGTCCACCTTATCTTTTCTTTTCTTTTTTATTAATCCTCACCTGAAGATATTTTTTCCATTGGTTTTTAGAGAGAGTGGAAGGGAGAGGGAGAAACATTGATATGAGAGAGACACATCAATTGGTTGCCTCCTGGATACACCTTGAACAGGTCCAGGGATGGAATCTGCAACCTAGGTACGTGCCCTTAACTGGGAAACAAACCTGAGTTCCTTTGGTGCACAGGCTGATGCTCTAACCACTGCACAACACAAGCCAGTGTTTATCTATCTTTTCTTACTTGTGCTTTTAGTGTAATATCCAAGAAACCACTGACAAATCCAAAGTCATAAAGTTTTCCCTACATTTTCTTCTAGGAGGTTTATAGTTTTAGCTCTTATGTTTAGGTCTTTGAACCATTTTGAGTTAATTTTTACATATGGTGCAAGATAAGGGTCCAACTTCATTGCATATGGATATCCAGTTTTCCCAACATCATTTGTTGAAAAATATGTTCTTTCCCTATTAAAAGGTTTCTTATCCTATTTTTAGATAGGCTCAAAGAAAGAAGATTCCACAGTTTCCCTTGATAATTCATGCTGATATTTAAAAAGTTTCGTGGTAGGGAAGGTCTTTATATGTAATTGAAATCTCCACTACTGAAATTGAAGCCTATTTCTCTTATGCCCTGAATAACAGGTAAAATAGCTCTGCAATAACCTGTGAATACTATAATAGCTATCTTCAAATGACAAAACTATTCAATCACTTCTTAAACTTCCTTTATTCAGGCAAAGTAATTCCAATTCCTTTTACCTCTCCTCATTGGTCCTATATTTTAGCTCTCTGATCATCTTTGAAAGCTCTTTTTGAACCCACTTGAAGTTTTCTGCATTATTCTTAAGATACAGAATCTATAAATTACAGAATTCAGAAGTTTCCTTGAAGTTGTCTAGGCTATCCCTTTACTTCATGGAAGGTTTTATTGAAATCAATTCATGTAGACTGGAATATAGTACATCCTTACTTAAGGTTTCCGATGGGTTTTTGGAACTGCAGCAAAACAATGTATAAAGAAACCAATTTTATCATAGGCTATCTAATAAAAACAGGAGTTAAGTTCCTAGGGCAACTCATCAACATTTTAATGAAATGACACTGAGCAAAACATTATTCAAGGACATGCTGTATCATATCATCAAGGAACCCTAAAGAACTCATACCCTTCTTTGATTGTAAAAGTAGCAATCATTAGAATTGGACTTCAAGTTTATCAAGATTCTTGTAGTCAAAAGAAAAATACAGAATATTAATTATACTGTAAAGTCACTTCTTTATTCATTTAGCTCTACAGATAAAGAGGGATCTCTCTTGATCTCCATTTGGTTTTAGATCTCCCACTATATCACCATCAAAGCAGACTACTAAGGAATTTGTCTATTAGCAAAATTACTAATAATTCACAAGGACCAAATAGAAATAGTAATGACTGATAGATCCTCCCTTCCCCCAACTGGTGGGCGGAGTTATGATGAAACCAGCAATTGCTGCGGGGACATCCCCGAGACAGTGAACCACCAATCAGCGCGTGACGAGTGCCTTGGGCCCCACCCCTTCCCATTCAGTCCTGGGCCCAACCCCTTCCTGTTCCTTCCCTCAAAAGGCATGTTCACCGCTGCAGGTGTTGCTGCTCTCCCAGTCTGCGAGTCAGCCTGGATGGGTCCCTCCCTCCACCTTCTCCTCTAATCCTGGTCTTTCTACCCTCCTCCGTAATGAATCTTGCTCGTTACTGTGGAATAAACCTCCCCTTTAACATGCCTTGGTCTCCGACTCCCGTTTCCTGCGCCTGGAACCTTACAATGACAAATTAATATGTAACCAGACAGAGGTTGATCTAAACTAAAAAGAGGAGTGTTCTTTCTCAAGAAACAGTCTTTGGATTCAAACCACAAGGGGCAACAGATCCTTCTTCAAACATAACTGTCTCAAAATTTTATACTGGAAATCTTTATAAGAAATATCCAATCTTATCTTGGGTAATTAAGTTATCAGATAAAAAAGCCAAAAACTCTTTAGAGTTAGTAGTATATGACGGAAAGTGGGCATGTGCATCACATGTTAAAAACATGAGGGGCTTTACTGCAAACAGAAGGACTTACAGAAGGACTTACATCCTTCAGCCAACCACTTCAGCACATAGTTATAGCAAGCTCAGCCAACTGGAGCTTCAAGGTGCTCTTCTGGAAACACTATGAATAAAGGACATTGGAAAGAACCAGTCTACAGCTTGTGGAAGGCAGCTGTAGATAGAGCGTCAGCCTGCAGCCTGAAGGGTCTCAGGTTCGATTCCTGGTCAAAGGCATGTACCTTGGTTGTGGGCACATCCCCAGTAGGGGGTGTGCAGGAGGCAGCTGATCAATGTTTTTCTCTCATCGCTCTTTTTTAAAAAAAATATATTTTATTGATTTTTTACAGAGAGGAAGGGAGAGGGATAGAAAGCTAGAAACATCAATGAGAAACATCGACCAGCTGCCTCCTGCACACCCCCTAGGGAACCCCCACCTGATCCGGGACGCCCTTCAGGGCAAACCAACTGGCCCCCATCCCTGTACCAGGCCTCTATCCTATCTAATAAAAGAGTAATATGCAGATAGATCATCACTGCAACACACAATATAGCTGCCCCCATGTGGTCAAAGATCCTGCCCCTATGTGGACACAAGATGGCCACCACAAGATGGCCAGCAGGAGAGGGCAGTTGGGAGGCACCCGGCCTGCAAGGGAGGGCAGTTGAGAGGGACCAAGCCTGCAAGGGAGGGCAGTTGGAGGTGATCAGCCCTGCAGGAGAGGGCAGTTAGGGGTGACCAGGCCGGGAGAGAAGAGAAGTTGGGGGCAAATAGGCTGGCAGCAGAGTGGTTAGGGGGTGATCAGGCTGGCAGGCAGAAGCGGTTAGGGGCAACCAGGAAGGCAGGCAGGCAAGCAGTTGGGAGCCAGCAGTCCTGGATTGTGAGAGGGATGTCCGATCCCTGGGATCGGGCCTAAACGGGCAGTCGGACATCCCTCGAGGGGTCCCAGATTGGAGAGGGTACAGGCTGGGCTGAGGGACAACCCCCCTCCATGCACGAATTTCATGCACCGGGCCTCTAGTTTCATATAATACTGGTTTGGTGGTGATGAACTCCTTTAGCTTCCTCTTGTCTGTGAAGCTCTTTATCTGACCTTTAATTCTAAATGATAGCTTTGCTGGATAGAGTAATCTTGGTTATAGGTCCTTGCTAATCATCACTTTGAATATGTCTTGTTACTCTCTTCTGGCCTGCAAAGTTTCTGTTGAGAAATCAACTGACAGTCATACGGGTGCTCCCTTGTAGTTAACTGCTTTACTCTTGACACTTTTAAGATTCTCTCTTTGTCTTTAACCTGTGGTATTTTAATTATCATGTGTCTTGGTGTAGGCCCTTTTAGGTTCCTCTTGTTGAGACTCTTTGCGCTTCCTGGACTTGTAAGTCTATTTATTTCACCAGGTAGAAGAAGTTTTCTGTCATTATTTCCTCAAATAGATTTTCAATATCTTGCTCTCTCTCTTCTGCTTCTGGCATCCCCACAATGCTAATGTTGGTACGCTTAAAGTTGTCCCAGAGGCTCCTTACACTATCTTCATATTTTTTTATTCCTTTTTCTTTTTGCTCTGCTGATTGGTTGTTTTTTCTTCCTCATATTCGAAATCGTCGATTTGGTTCTCGGAATCCTCTCCTCTACTGTTGAATCCCTATAAATTATTCTTTATTTCAGTTAGCATATGCTTAATTTCTGACTGGTCCTTTTTCATGTCTTTAAAATTCTCACTGAGATCCTTGAAAATCTCACTAACTCCCTTGAAACTCTCATTAAAATCCTTGAGCATCCTTATAACCATTGTTTTGAACTCTGTATCTAATAGTTTGCTTCCATTTCATTTAGTTTTTTTCTGGAGATATCTTCTGTTCTTTCATTTGTGACATGTTTCTTGTCTCCGCATTTTGGCTGCTTCCCTGTGCTTGTTTCTATGTACTGGATAGTGCTGCTATGTCTCCTGAAACTGACAGAGTGGCCTTGTGTAGTAGGTGTACTGTAGGGCAGTGGCTCAGCCTCCTCAGACACCTGAGTTGGGCACTCTAGGTGGGCCCCTGTGTGCGCTGTGTGCATAATCTTGCTGTAGTTGAGCCTTGATTGCTGTTGGCATCACTGGGAGGAGCTGACCTCCAGACCAATTGGCTGTGAGGACCAGCTTGGACTATAGTGGAAGAGCTGCTTTGCAGAAGAGACCCCTGTGGAGCAGGACTTGCTTCAGTAGGGCTTTGGTGCTCACTGAGTCTGCCCCTTGAGTGTTTGGCTCATTGATATGTAGAGTTCTAATATGGTATGGTCTGAAGCTGTCCACCAGGTGCCTGGCTCTGGGGCCCACATGTCAGGAGCTACAGAGGGATCTGCAGGTGGCTGTTACTTGTGTTGGGCTTAGAAGTGCACAGGCATGGCCAAGCTGTGAAGCAAGGCAGGCTGTTGCTAGTGCCAGGTCTTGCTGACGCCAGCTGCTTGCTGTTTGAGAGATTTTAGGAAAGTCTGAAGCCTGAGCCAGGACAGGCCATACAAATGGGAAAGCTGCTGCAAATAGCTTGGGTGAGGCTGCAAATTGAATGGGGCTAGGTTTCAGGGAATCACCAGGGAGGAACAAACAGTGTGAGCCAGGCTGATGGAAATTTAGATATGGCTGTCAGCTCTGTGACAGGGGAGGTCTCAGCATAGGAACAATGACCCTTGAGAGCACCCATGGCTGGGAGAAAGCTGTCCCTGAGATCTTACTCTGATGCCAGACAATCCCATTCCTCCCCGTATGTCCCCCTATGTTCCTGGATCCCCCCAAGCTATTGACCCAGAGCTGGAGCTCAGAGGGATCGGGACCGTGTAAGTTCATGTGCCGGCCCTTTAAAAGGAACTGCCTGGGTCTCCAGCAGCCTCTGTGTCACTCAGCCATAATAACTGCTTATTTTTATAGCCTGAAGTTATGGGGGCTCCTCTTCTAAGCTCTGGAACCCTGGCTGGGGATCTGGTATGGGACCCCCTGCTCCTCATGGGAGGACTCCGCAGTCAAGATATCGCCCCCAAATAAAAAAAATGCTGCACATGGGTGTCTGACCAGCGCATGTCAGCGCCTCTGCCCCCCTACCAGTCTCAATGTGTTTTCTTCTTTACTTCTCTAGTTGTAGCACTTCCATTCAGCCAGATTTCAGGCAGTTCTGAATAATGGTTGTTCTGTATTTTAATTGTAATTTTGATGTGGTTGTGGGAGGCAGTATCAGCGTTTACCTATGCCGCCATCTTGGTTCTCCTCTCTTTGCTTCAAATTTGAGCACATGATGTGCTTTTCATGTTTGGCAGCTTTTGAAGACAATGATTAGATGATCAAATTTATTTCTGTACTAAGTATATTAATAAATACCTTAAATTTTAAAAATGAATCAGTCACAAAAATGATAAAATTTTCAAATGAATTTATCTTTTAAAAAATATGTTGTTACTGATTTTAGAGAGAGAAGGGAAGGGAAAGTGAGGGAGGGAGGGAGAGAAAAACACTGATGTGAGAGAAACATTGATTGATTGTCTCCTGCACATACCCCAACTAGGGATCAAACTCACAACCTGGGTATGTGCCCTGACTGGGAACTGAATTAGTGAACTTGCAATGCCTTGGACAATGCTCAACCAAGTAACACTGGCCAGGGGAAATGATTTTATCTTTTTTTTAAAAAAATATATTTTATTGATTTTTTTACAAAGAGGAAGGGAGAGGGAAAGAGAGTTAGAAACATCGATGAGAGAGAAACATCAATCAGCTGCCTCTTGCACACCTCCAACTGGGGATGTGCCTGCAACCAAGGTATATGCCCTTGACCGGAATCAAACCTGGGACTTTTCAGTCTGCAGGCCGACGCTCTATCCACTGAGCCAAACCGGTTAGGGCTGATTTTATCTTTTAAATAGTGCTGTGAAAGGTATAAAGTTCACAAAAATTACTAGTTTTGCAGTGACTTTTTTTCTTCCAGCAATATTTTTATTAACTATTTTTGATTCATCATGGCTAAACTATATTTAGTATCATTTAATGTTATATAGTATACAATGATTCATGACTGTAACACTATATATAGTTGAAGGAAAATGACTTTATGGGATCATATGCAAGAGAAAAAAAATGAGTATTTTTGTAAATGCTCACAATTATTTACTGTAAAAAAATATACATGAGGGTGAGAGCACCAAAATACACCTAGTACAAATATATATTCTACTCACCAGTTTGATAGCTACATATTCATTGGTGTAGAGATTTTTACCTAGGAAAAAAGCAAAATGTATGTTTTAGTGATACTTATTCCTGGAAATACAAAGCAAAATCTTAGCTTACAGGGTCATGAGAAAGGTCACATTCCCAAAGCTGTTCACATATATAAAACATGATTTATAGCTGAAAAGCTAAATAAAGATGGTAAGACCCAGCGAGACAAGAACAAAAAACAGCTTGAGAATTTGAAAATTTAAATTAGAGACAAGAATATTTTTAAAAATCTACTTATCTCTCTCACATATGCACTTTTTTTTTTAATATTCCCTAACTATTAAACCATGAGATTAACCAAGAAAAAAAAATCCAGAATTTCAAAGATATAGAGATTTTAACTCTTGGCACAATAAACACACACCCTCATTTTTCCAAATCACTGACAAATGGGTATTTTATATTTTTTATCATGGTATTTAGTGTCAATATTAGTTGGTATAAAGAACGGTGTGAAATAAAACCAACTATTGTCCTAATCACCTTTTGGAAAACTTATCTACTGTATATAAGGAAATGATTCTCAAAGCTGTTTTGACCCTTCACTAGAAACTCTAGCTCTGTATCTTTCACTATGTGCAGGAAGCAGCTCTCTAACATTTAAACATCTTAAAGTTCTTCCTGAAATAATAACAATTTTTCCTCTCAATCTCTCTGCTTGTATAAATAAAATCAATATTTTCCTAAACATTTAGAATAGGAATTTGGCAGTGAGAATGAGGATAAGAGCAATAACTATCACTGAGTGAGCCCATATTACATGCTGGGTACTTAGCTACCTTCACCTCCCTAACCCCATTGATTCTTGAAAGCTTTAATTCCTCCCTAGTGTTTTGTATACAATATATAGTCACTGCACTGGATTTTACATTGCTTCTTATTTATTTGTACTATCTCAGTCAGCTAGACTACAAATACCTTGCGGAGTAGAGATTTTATCTAAGAATTCTGTCAATGTCCTATGGTGCTTAAGACCATGCTCTACACATCTCAGACACCCCAAACCTTAACTGATTAAAAGTTACTTGTATAGACATCAAAATTATAATTAAACTACAGAACAACCATCACTCAGAACCACTTGAAATTAGCTGAGTGGAAGCCCTACAACTAAGGATATAAAGAAGCCACATCCAGACTGGTAGGAAAGGCAAAGACATGGAACGGGTTGGTATACCAAACAAACATGTGGCAGATAAAAATCAGGATAAATATCTCAGCTGTGGAAGTCACCCCTGAGGAGGGAGGGGTCCCAACCCAGGGTTCTAGTGCCAGAAAGAGAAGTCCCTGTAACTTCTGGCTGTAAAAACCAGCAGGGATTAGCCTGGCTGGGTAGCTGAGTTGGTTAGATTACTGTCCCTATATTCCAAGGTTGTGGGTTCGATATTCAGTCAGCGCATATACAGGAAACAATCAATGAATATACAACTAAATGGAACAACAAATCGATGTTTCTCGCTCTCTCAAATCAATAAACACACATACAAAACAAACAAACAAAACAAAACAAAAAACACAGTGGGGATTGTGGCTGAGTGAGACAAAGGGCTGCTAGAGTCCCAAGCAGTTCCTTCTAGCCACCTACCCCAAGAGTAAAAAAATTAAAAGGATTTTAAGTTGAAGAAGGTAAAAAGGCATCTCAGGAGAAGAAACTACATGAGCAATCTAACAAAAAATGAGAAGTAGATGGTATAGGCTGAAAATGGTTTAGTCACAATAAAACAACTTTACTATATTATAGAAATTATACACATATTTCTTTTGAGGAGAAAGTGTTCAAAGAAACCCCAGGCACTTTGGATTTGTTTCTTCCAGAGTCTGGGGGGGAGAGGGTTTCTCACTAATCAGTGGGTAACTTTTTCTCATTTTCCCCAGGTTCAGCCAAGAAGGCCAGTTTTCAGTGTAGTTCACCTTCAACAGTGTAAACCTTCCATCTCCCGTGAGGATGGGAAAGGGAAGCTGCAGGGGGAGGTGATGCCAGGAAGGAAAAGGTTTAGTTATCCAACTGCTTCACATAAAGACTTGCAACTATGCTTCCTATTTTTGGCTCCTTTTGCATCCCAACCTTCTGAAGTTTCTAATGTCTCCAATTCTTGAGCCTATCTGGTGTATTTTATGTTACAAACTGGCCTACCCTTTTAATCATTCAGCTTTCTCTGGACTGCTACATCAGCTACCACTTAGCTATCTGCTTTCCAGCTTCCCAAATTTTGTTAACATTTCTCATCTGTTTTTATCTATTCTCTCATTTTTTTTGGTTCCTTTAAAATATCCCTTTTCTAAATACACTTTATAAAGAAGTGACTCCTGACTGGTTTGGCTCAGTGGATAAGAGAGTTGGCCGGCTGACTGAAGGGTCCCAGGTTCGATTCTAGCCAAGGGCACATGCCTGGGTTGCAGGCTTAATCCCCAGTGGGGGGCATGCAGGAGGCAGCCAATCAATGATTCTCATCATTGATGTTTCTATCCCTCTCTCCCTCTCCCTTCCTCTCTGAAATAAATAAATGAACGGAGGCAGCGCCCAGTTCCATAATCTTCCACATATATTACAATTAGCTATGCATATATCTTTCTACCTCCATTAGACACAAATTTCCTAAGAACAAGAAGAATGTTCAACTAATCTTTTTATCCCTAGCAATAAAATAGTATCTGATATATAATAGGTAACAGATGTTTGCTGAAGCGAACCAAACTGATTTGATATACAAAGAAGGTTCTTCTGAGAAAGTTCCAAGGCAATAAAAAAAGAAGACTGGTTATCAAATTATAGATAATTCTAAATGCAAATATAGGACTTTCGATTTTATTATTCAACATGCTGTGAAACCACCGAAGATCTCGTTAGCTAAGAGGAGAAGCATAATGGTAAAAGTTGTGTTTTTAAAGTACTCATCTGGACCCAGTGTAATAAGGTAAAAGAGAGGATACCTACAAGTAAAATAAATAGGAAGTTTTTATAGCAGAACATTTAAATGATATCTACCACATACAGTGTCATTATGAAAATTACATGAGTTAGACTATATGAAAGTACTTTGTAAACTGCAAGATGATAGATAAGTCTAATTTTTATTACTTCCATTTTTGTAGGTATGAGACAATGCTTTCTGAAAGAGAATGACTTAAAAACAGGATTTATAATCAAGGCATTTTGTTGTTCCACTTACTTATGCATGCATTGGTTGCTTCTTGTATGTGCCCTGACTCGGTATCGAACCTGCAACCTTGGCATATTGGGACAATGCTCTAACCAACTAAGCTACCTGGCCAGAAGGCATTTTGAAGAAAAATCTAACCACATGTAAACATGAGGGATAAGGAAAAGAGAAAGGTCAAAAATTATGTTCAATCAGTGGAGAACAGAAAGAGAACCAAGAGAGTAGGCAATGGTCATTCCATTCCACCAGGATGCCTTCCTCCAAGTTCTCATGAAACCTAAAAATAATAGACTGACTTTGAAATGCCCCTCATCTTCAATTTTCATCCTCCTATCTAATAAAAGAGTAATATGCAAATTGACTGTCACTCCAACACACAAGATGGCTGCCCCCATGTGGACACAAGATGGCCACCACAAGATGGCCAGCAGGGGAGGGCAGTTAGGGGTGACCAGGCCGGCAGAGGAGGGAAGTTGGGGGCGACTGGGCCTGCAGGGAAGGGCAGTTGGGGGGGACCCAGGCTTGCAATCAGGAAGGCAGGCAGGCAAGCAGTTGGGAGCCAGCAGTCCTGGATTGTGAGAGGGATATCCGACTGCCCGTTTAGGCCCGATCCCACCAGGATCGGGCCTAAACGGGCAGTCAGACATCCCTCGAGGGGTCCCAGATTGGAGAGGGTGCAGGCTGGGCTGAAGGACACACACCCCCATGCACGAATTTCGTGCACCGGGCCTCTAGTATCTGTATAAAAGAATATAATCACAGAAGTATAATACGAAACAGCCTCTGTAACACCAAACATGATGGCTGATATATCACAAATTGCTAGCTTGCTTACATTTGCTTTTTTTCTCTGAGGGCATCAAAGAACTGAACACATGTCACCCTCTGACAAAGCAATTATCCTTACACCTAAGAGGCACTGGAGGTGACTGGATAATTCTCTTGAGCTATGCATTACTCTAATGAATTCCTTTGTCAGGAAACATCATTTAGACCAGTGGTCGGCAAACTCATTAGTCAACAGAGCCAAATATCAACAGTACAATGATTGAAATTTCTTTTGAGAGCCGAAAACCGACTTCTGTGCATGGGCCACGAAGTTTCAATTGCACTGTACGTGCACGCCCGCACGTGGTATTTTGTGGAAGAGCCACACTCAAGGGGCCAAAGAGCTGCATGTGGCTCTCGAGCCGCGGTTTGCCGACCACTGATTTAGACCAAACAGGACAACACAAAATGCTGCCATATGTGGAAAGCTAGACAATCACTCAACCACTATCCTGAGTGATAGTACTCAAACATTTGCTCTGGAAGAACTTAATTACATAGAGTTAAAATTCTGCCCATTTAAAATGAATGACTGCTCTAGCTAAATATTGATATATCTGATATATGAGAGAGAGGCAGGCAGTTTAACGGGTAAGAAGTACCATTGATGAGATGGCACAATCCCAAAGCTTTTAGCTATGGGTTCTTTTAGTGTTGATGGAAAAAAACAAAACCCATTACATAGTAGTTTTTGGAGCTTATAAACACTGAGTTTACACCTAAACTCAGCCCATTTGAAACAGCAGTCCTGGATGTGATGCTGCCCATAAAAACCACTACATGAAGACTTCCTGTTTCAGTAGTCACCTCAGAGACAACATTTACCATAAGCTTCATCAGACACAGCACTATTTCAAAGAACCAGTGTCTCAGTCTCAGTCACACGGATAAAGGGACATACAGCCTCGGGTTCTCAGTTTTAGTTAGATCTCTAGCTGTCACATTATCTTGCCCTAAAGTGAAAGTAGTACATTTATAAGTTACTACCTAGAACTTATAAAAATTAAAATCCAACCAAAGAACTTGAGGCAATTAGTAGTTAAATCAAGAAACCATTTTTTTTTTAAATCCTCACCTGAGAATTTGATTTTTAGAGAGAGGGGGAGGGGGAGAGACAGAGAGAGAGAAACATCGGTGTGAGAGAGACACACCGAATGGTTGCCTCCCGCACACCCCGACCAGGGCCGGGGATTGAGCCTGCAACCAAGGCACATACCCTTGACCGGAATCGAATCCGGGACCCTTCAGTAATTGGGAAGCAGCTCCTCCTGAGGAACAGGTGAAAAGCTGTATAAGGATCACTGACACATACTCTTAATATCTAAAATCAAACTTTAATCCTCTTGTACAAATGATATACCTTTAAAATAATTTTTAACACTTATTTTTCTTTATTATTGAGGTGTAACTAACATGAAGTAAAGTGCACAAACCTTAAGTGCACCAGCTCAGTGAATTTTTACATATCCATACACATAACCATGTAACTATCTTGGGAGAGAACATTTTCAGCACCATAGTAAGTTTTCTTGTGCCTCTTCTCAATCAATAACCCTCATCCATCGCCACCCAAAATAATCTATTTTGATTGTAATCGCAAGAAATTAGTTTGGCCTATTTAAAATATCTACGAATGTAGGTAATTATATAATAAACCACTCTTTTGTGCCTGCCTTCTTTTGCTTAACATTACTTCTGTGATTCATCCGTTTTCTTGCATGTATTAGAATAATGGAACCTCAGTTCTTGAACTTAATTCATTCCAAAGGCTGTTCGAGAAGTGATTTGTTTGAAAACCAAATCATTTTTTCCTATTAGGAATAATGTAAAGTGAAATAATTTGTTCCAGACCCCCAAATTATTTCCTGTTTTAACCTTTCTTATATACAGTACGTCTAATGTACTGTTCTTCTATAAATAAACTTTAAGAACAAAAAGAACATAAAATATAAATGAAAATTTAACAAAAAGGAAATGGAATATACAGTAAAAAATGAAAATTTAATAATAATAAGCAGTAGAAAAAAGCAAAAAATACATGAAAATATTCACAGCACAATATCCTGAAATGTTAACAGCAGTAAACTGACTCATATCTCGCATTTTCTCCTTCGTTGCCTGAGAGATGTGTGACAGGTATCAGCATGAAAGGGTTGTCGGGTCAAGAAGCGAATTGTTTGAGATAGACGTTGGAGAAAGGTTTGACTGTATTCCCCCAAGAGCCAAAGTCTCCTATAAGGGGTCTTCATAATAAGTCATAGCCTCAATGTTTATGAAGAAAAGGAAAACACTTTAGCCTAAAAGGGGACCTCTTCATTCTTGAAGCTGATGTCCAACTTCATAAGATCTTTCATTTTCTCTTCTTCATTCACCTAGGAGGTGAATTATAAATAAACAGCCAATATACCCTCTTTCCAATTTCACAACTTCAAACTGGTCGATTTTGTCATTAGTCATCATCTCACTCATAAATTTATACTTTAAATTAAAAAATGCATTTCCGCATACCCTGGACAGTGTTGCTCAATGGTTAAAGCATCGTCCCCTGCACTGAAGGGTTACTGGTTCGATTCCAGGTCAGGGCACATACCCTATTACAGGTTCAATCCCCAACTGGGACACGTGCATGAGGCAACCTATTGATGTTTCTATCTCACATTGATGTGTCTCTCTCCCTCCCTCCTCCCCTCCCTCCCTTAAAATCAATGAAAAACATATCCTCATGTGAGGTTTTTAAAAAAAAAATCAATTTCCTTGGTTGGGAAAAAAACATTTGCATAATTTCTCCCTGAAATTTTAGCCCAATCCTAATGCTGGGACTTCCAGAAAGAAATGCATAGTATCAGTTGGAAAGCCTTTCTCAACAAGATACACACACACACACACACACACACACACACACACACACACACACATATATATATCGTTGAAGATTAAATTTGGGTATTATTGCCTTATCAAGGGCAAGGTCTGAAATAAAACAAGACCTTACTCCCTTCTCAAGGTGTGGGGTTCCAGGGCCAGCAGCATCTAAAGTACCTGAAAGTCTGTTAGAAAGATAGCATTTAGGGCTCTAACTTTTAGGCCAACTAAACCAGAATCTTCATTTTATTATTTATCTGTATACAGAGCTCCCTACATCAAAATATTGGTGGAAAATGTAAAAGCTTATACACATAGACATGAACCTTGCATAACAATTATAAACTGATAATGACTATCCCATTCACAAATTCTTTAGTTCTTAAGAGAATTCTTAATTAAGAGAATTTCCCATAAAATTATAAACCACTTGCTGTGAAAGACACCACTGCTTATTATAGCTACTGCTGTAGTTAGTGGAAGCCACGGACATAACCAAGTTCTTACCTAATCTGAGCTCTCCGAAGTTCCCACACCCTATCTTCTTGCCAACCCTGAAGTTGGGTCCCACCATAAGAACCCCAGAGGATGTTGAGGAGCCAGACGGTCGGGAACAGTGTGTACTCCTTTGTGCCATGGGTTTAGTGGTCCGTTGTCTTTCATCCTTCTCCCTACTAGGATGGTCCATTATCCTACACGACAGAGTCTCTCCACAATGAATAGCCTCAGGCTATATACCTCTCTTCAATACAAAAGTATGTCCAAATGAACCGTAGTCAGAGAAAGGTAGAAAGTTCTTTTGGCACCATATTTATGCTTCTAATGTATCTTCAAGGGATGAAAAACCATTGGATCGTTCTTGTAGGACATGTAGTCTGTAGGTCTCGAGCATAGAAGGATATTTTGTAACCTAGGTAAAAATCAAGAAAACAGTTAAAAATTAAATTTTAAAACAAATTGAGAAAGTTACCACAATGGATCTTACCCAAAAATGAGCCAAGTGGGTAGTTTCCTGAAACTGGCTTTGGTTTTATATCTTCCAACAGTTTAGCCATCTGGACTAGTTATTCATCAGGTAACATAAGCTCAGTAGGCTGTTCACCATGGCAGCTAAGGGAACACACAAGCCTTTAATATAAAAGGCTCTCTTCTAATACTATACATATGACCCAAAAGAAAGTTATTTGTTAGCTTTTTTATCACTAGCTAACAGAAAGATATGGGAGGGTTAAACCTAGTTAAATAAACTGAGTACAAAAGCTCTTCCTTTTAATTTGGACAGAACCTATCAAAAATGAGGTTACTCACTCTCGCCCTCCTCCAACCCCACCATTTATCAAGCACTGACAGCAATCACACAATTCAAGACAAGCTACTGAATGACAGAGACTTCTTCTATAAAGGACTTTTCAAAACCCTAGTAGTACTAAGCAGTCCCAGACTAAAACTTTGGAAAGCTCAACTTTTGGTCTAGTTTCACTGTGGACTAAGTATACAAAGACAAAGTACCTGAAACTAATCCTGTGCACAAATCCAAAGTGAAAATAAAGCTGAGAAACAAAGTCTTAAACAAACCTCATCCCTGTGGGAATTCTCGACTAAGCTCAAAACAAAAGTATACAATGAGGTAATTTTAATGCTATTTTTTATAATCCACGTGAATATCCTTAACAACAAAAAAAATATTCTTACCACTAAACACATAGTTATGCTTCACTTTCATTAAATATTTTCCTTAAAACTTTAAAGAAGAAAAGAGCTGCATGGTTATACATGCAATAAAGCAAATTAAGGCAAAAAGATCAGGGTGATGAGGTCAGCAATTACTGCATTTTCTACATGAGCAACATTAGGAATTTATATTTTTCCTCATTCTTTTCATATTTTCAATTGTATCTAATATTCTCCAATTATTTTTATTTACCCAAAGTTCCTCAAATAATATTAGTAAAATGGAAATACAATTTAAGATGTCTTATTTAGATAGTCTCATCTTAACTGGTAGGAGTGTGTCTCTATGAGAAACTGTCAGGCTATACTTTCTTCCCTTATACTATAAAAAATTTTGAAGACAGAAAAAGTATGTCAGCCTATCCAAACAATTTTGAGCATTCAACTAACTCCCAAATTTTCATAAATTATCACTCACATAATAGTCCCATTTATAAAATTTGGAAAACTACCTTGTCTTTTGCTCTTCATATCTTATTTGTGTTCATTCTACTTTTCTAACAAATGGAGGTTATTTTTATAATGCTTGTCATTAATTTTCTCCATTACACTGAGACTTGTGTAACATTATGTGGAGTAATCACCCACAGCTCTCCTTTTCCATGTACACTTGCATGTATGCATTAGAAAAACACAGCACACAAGGTTAGAAACCTGCAGAAAGCCAAAAAGTGCCTTCAGCTGGGAAAAGGATAATTGTAACACCTGCTTGTAGACCAGAACAATAACTTTATTTCCCACAAATACGGCAAAAACTCAACATTTAAGATATCGACTTTCTGCCCTAGCTGGTTTAGCTCAGTGGATAGAGCATTGGCCTGTGGACCCAAGGGTCCTGGGTTCGATTCCAGTCAAGGGCACATGCCTGGGTTGTGGGCTCAATCCCCAGTAGGGGACGTGCAAGAGGCAGCCAATCAATGAGTCTCTTTCATCATTGATGTTTCCATCTCTCCCTCCCTCTCCCTTCCTCTCTGAAATCAATAAAAATATATTGAAAAATATGTATCAATTTTCTAACTTATGCATAGGATATTAGTACATTCTAATCCATACTTAACACATTAAGCGCCCTGTCAGTCACCGGTGATTGACACTATACTTTCCGTCCGGAAGACAAAACAGGCTAGGCGCTTAATGCGTTAATGAAAGATAGTCAATACAACTTTATGTGGTGCCTCTGATTTAAGGAGGAAAACTAATTGAACAACAGAAATTTTAATAATCCTATTTCTTTTCTTTTTTTTATAATATGTTTTTATTTCCCTGGCCGGTGTGGCTCAGTTGGTTGGGCATAGTCTATGCACCAATAGGTTGCTGGTCTGAGTCCTGGTCAGGGCACAGGCCAGGGTTGTGGGCTCAATCCCCAGAAAGGACTGTGCGGGAGGCAGCCGATTGATGTTTTTCTCTCACATCGATGTTTCTCTCTCTCAAAAAATCAGTTTAAAAAATGTTTTTATCGATTTTACAAGGAAGGGAGAGGGATAGGAACATCAATTAGAGAGAAACATTTTTTTAAAATATATTTTTTATTGATTTCAGAAAGGAAGGGAGAGGGAGAGATAGAAACATCAATGAGAATCATTTATTGGCTGCCTCTTGCACACCCCCCACTGGGGATAGAGCCTGCAACCTGGGCATGTGCCCTCAACTGGAATCGAACCCAGGATCCTTCAGTCCACAGTCCTTTAGTCCACTGAGTCAAACCGGCTAGGGAGGGAGAGAAACATTGATCAGTTGCCTCCTGCATGCCCTCTACTGGGGATTGAGCCACAACCCAGGCATGTGCCCTGACTAGATATCAAACCGGTGACCTTCTGGTTCATAGGCAGATGCTCAACCACTGAGCAACACCAGCTAGACTATAATCCTATTTCTTAATCACCATCCACTGCTAAAATCTATTTTCTACTTTCCAATTACAAACTCTTTAGCTTATCAATTGAGTCCCTTCAATATCAACTCCTTACTTAAATCCATGTTTTAAAAAGATAGTACAAGGAACATCCATTCTTAGCCCTTATACCTAGAATGGCCTCTTAACTCTTCTGTCCTGTTTAGGCCTGACTCATATCCTACATCCTTTGTGAAACCTTTAATAACCAATTCATCAATAACACTTGAAGCACCACTATCTATACCACTCATTTGCCACCTACCATATACCAGATTATATTGGTATGTATTTTAAAAGTCAGTTTGATATTAAGCCTTTGAAATTAAAGATCTTGTCATATCTCCTTAAGTTTCTTGCACATAATTGGTACCAAATAAATAATTATGATACTCTTGCTTAATAGAAAAAAAGACTGCCAGTGACATAACCAAATATTTTATATCAAATAATAAAAGTAAAGAGAACCCTAATTTACTTTTTTAAAAAATATATATTTTATTGATTTTTTACAGAGAGGAAGGGAGAGGGATAGAGTCAGAAACATCGATGAGAGAGAAACACCGATCAGCTGCCTCCTGCACACTCCCCACCGGGGATGCGCCCGCAACCAAGGCACATGCCCTTGACCGGAATCGAACCTGGGACCCCTGAGTCTGCAGGCCGACACTCTATCCACTGAGCCAAACCGGTCAGGGCCCTAATTTACATTAAGAACTCCTAGAATTCATCCAGCAGGAAGCTAGTATTATTTCATTTAAATTCAATACCATGAAGACATAGGCTAGTTAGGAATTCCATTTCACAAGGTTATTAAATAGTTTATTTACAGTTAATAGCAGATAACATATGAAAAAGATAGCTCAAGAACCAGGTCAAATACAATACGTAAGGTAAGTTGTAGTTTAACCTTATTTTTAAAAGATGGCTTCTAAGGACAGCAATAAAAGACAAACTATATGCTTATTTTTCCTTTTTTAATAGTAAAAAAAGGGGGGTAAAGGAGAGAAATTATATCAATACAATATATAGATGTTTATTTCATTTTTCTGGTGAATAAATTATTACAATCACTTGTTACTAATTTCTTAAACACGCTAATGTTATGATGGATACATATTTGAATTTTTAGAGTCATACCAGCAAGGACCTTAAGAAGACTAATCCTGGTCGGGGCACTTGCCCAGGTTGTGGGCTTAATCCCTAGTAGGGGGCATGCAGAAGTCAGTCATTATCAATATTTTCTCCCTCTTCCTTCCTCTCTCTCTAAAAATAAATAATTTTTAAAAATAAGACTAATTCTAGTAGTTTCTGTCAATTTAGGCATATAAAATTAAAGGAAAAAATACTTTTAAAAGTATGAGACCCCACATATACACTAAATATGAGCTCTCTAGCAGTGTAAAGAATTTCTACCTAGCCCTAGCTGGTTTGGCTCAATGAATAGAGCATCGGCCTGCAGATTAAAGGGTCCCAGGTTAGATTCCAGTCAAGGGTGCATGCCTGGGTTGCAGGCTTCATCCCCAATAGGGGGCGTGCAGGAGGCAGTCAATTAATGATTCATTCTCATCATTTATGTTTCTATCTCTCTTTCACTCTCCCTTCCTCTCTGAAATCAATAAAGATATATTTTTTTAAAAAAGAATTGCTACCTACAGTAAAATCAACAAATCCAAGTCTGCCGGTTTACAGATGAAAAATATGGCTAGCTTCAGAAGTGGTCAGTAAAAAGTATTCCTTTACAGACTGCTCTATAAGATACGTTATACCATTCCATTGCATTGAAATGGAAGAAATTCTAGTAACTACCACTCTGAGCCAACATATTAAAGATATAGGTCAAAATCAAGAGTTCATTTGGCCCTAAGTCATTCTCCACAAGGCAGCAATAGATTTCAGAGAGGAAGGGAGAGGGAGAAATAGGCATGGTCTTCTATCATGAATGAAGTGGCTGAAGTAAATTTATTGCTTTATGCCATAGTATTTTGAGAAGTTGCATGAAGTCTAAAAAAAATTGTCATATTATAAAACCATCAAAGAAAATATTAAAGAATGACAGCTGTGAATCTGTTAAATAAATATAAATCTCTGATTTACAGTTTATTTCAGATTCTTATATATTGGTAGTGTCAAAAGTGAGACACACAAATATTTAACTTTTAAAGTTAAACACACTGGGCCTTTGTTGATAGACAAGAGGCTGCTGGGCCTTCTAAATCTTTCTTTTCTGATATAACTTATAATGAAACTAGTGGCCCAGTGCACGAATTCATGCACATTGAAAGGAAATTAATTAGAAGAAATATTTTAATATCGCTATTCGCCTTTTCTCTATAATAGAAGTGTCAACCAAATTCACAATCGACAATGACGGATCAAAACATAATGTGTGATTGGCACCAGCAAGAGCTTTACATGTATCGCGCATGTGCGAGTCAACTTAGTCTTTTATAGATATAGAACAAAGTTGCTTAATTAGACCTGCTTTCTGATTTAGCTAAACTTTTTCCAGCCCAGTGAAGCACCCCAACTTCTCTTTCAGTTGATTGTCAGCAACACAGCACTAAATATCAACATGAAGCAGATTATTATTGTAGATCACGCAGGGAGAACAAAGGGTAAAATATTTAACTGCAGCAGTATTTGACTATATTCTGCGCAGTGAGAAAACCTGAAGTCATTTTCAAGGTCTACCATTTCTTCTTTTCAGTCGGGTCAAGTTTTTAAACTTTCTAAATCTCCATTTTTCCGGCTAATGGAAAGAAAATAGGATTCCACCGAGTTGCCCATCTACCTACTCCAGAACTTCTGTGAGGATCAAATGAGATGAGGCATGGGAAAATGCTTCACAGACATTTGGTTACAGTGTAAAGTGTTTCCACCTGGGTATAAAGCAAGTCGTGTTCCTGGGCTGAAGAAACTGCAAGGAGGCTAGTTGTCGCTAGGGAGAAGGCGGGCGTTGCTATGTGATGTCATTACCCAGATGGAGGGAAGGACACTCAGCATATTAGCCTTTTATATATATACATTGTTTTAAATATGCCAGATGTTCTGGAAAATTTATATCATTTAAAGAAACTTTGGCTTTGCTACAACATCGAGTCAATTTTCCATCAGATGGTTTTTCATCGGAGAAATTTAGGGAGAGGCAAAATTGACATGTAACAGTCATTCCACCACAACTGTGTTCGATAACTGCATCCTCATTTACCTCATTTTCGCTATGCAGTTCCTACCAAATATTGGTAGTACTTGTTGATGACTGTTCTTCAGACATATTCTGTCGACAACATCGCTTTCTTTCAGTCTCAGAGGTATGTTGTGCCAATAGTTGGTCTTCAGATGTATTCTGTCGACGCCAGCTTCTTTCAGCTTCAGAGGTACATTGTGGCAATAGTTGGTCTTCAGACATATTCTGTCGACAATTTCTGCTTCAGAATGTCAACAAAACGTGACGTCATTACCCGGTACCCACAGCCACCGTTTGCGGGCTGGGCTGGGCTGTGGGCCACATTTTGCGCCATGGCAGCATCGGCTGTGATTTGGTGGGCTGTTGCTCCAGGGTGGTGGCGGGGCCTGTGTCCCACTTGGGGGAAGCTGGGTGTTGCTTTGTTTATTGGTGTAGGAATGCTGGATCATAAGGTAAGTGTATCTTTAAAGAATCTCCAAAGTGACCAGACTTTCTCTTCTATTCCTTCACCTACCACATGTTCGCTTTGGTTCAGATGCTTACAGCCTCTTGGTCACAATTTTCAACTTCAGGTATTACTTCCCATACAGTGTCCAAAACAGAAATGAAAGGCAATAGCAAAAAAGTATTTGTTTTGTTGGTAAGAAAAAAATTCTTTTCAGAGCTCCCAGCAAAATTCCCCTTATGCTGAGTTGCCAGCAGTGTCTGCAACAATATCTGAAATTTTCACTATAAGACTCTCAAAGAATGGGATCAAAGCCTAACCAGATGCTTAGAACATAGGATAAACTTTAAGAGCAGGATAACACCCAAAGAAGGTATTCAGTAAACATTCAGTAAAAACGACATCTGCATGTGAACATGTGATGTGAGGTGAACATGTGATGTGTGTGCTAAAAAACTATCAAAAATCACGACAGTAAAACAACATATAGGATAATTTAAGTAAAAATAGAAGGCTCATAACTCATTTTAGCTTTTTAAAAAGGGACACTTTAACCCTTTGCACTCGCTTGCTTTTTTCTCGATTCCTTTATTCTACTCGGGATTTAATTTTTTAAATACCCCAGATTTTACAAAGCGCGGCAGTAGAATAAAAAACTGGAGTTTCTTTTCATACAAACTTATTTATTTAATGTAAGAAAAGCCCAAATAAGGGAGGAGGGATGGAGGGAGGGAAGGGATGGGCTACCGATGCTAACCGTGTCGAGTCACACTCGACATCCGAGTGCAAAAGGTTAATGATCAAATTTGACTGATTTTAGCCAAAATACATTATGGGAGTGCTATTATTAAAGGTAAGAACAATGTTACAGATTCTGGTATTATTATTGTCTCTCTTTTTCACAAATTTCTATTATTAATGTTTCCAATTCTTACCACTCCACCCCTCATTGCTCAATCTATTCCCATCTGACCATTATTTTTTTCCAGTTTTTTGACATGTAACATAACATTGTATTAGTTTAAGGTGTACAATGTAATGATTGAACCTAAGTATCTACACTAATAAAAGAGAAATATGCAAATTGACCGTACCTCTGCAATGCCCACCACCCAATCAGGAGTATGCAAATTAACCCAAAAAGATGGCAGGTTAATTTGCATACGCAGGCACAGAGCAGCCGGGCGGGGCGGGACACCTGCTATGAGGGAGACGGCGGAGGGAGCTACAGGAACGGCGCTCTGGCCAGAGCGGCAAGGACTGAAGGCTCAGGCTGGAGCAAAGACTCCAGCGGAAGCAAAGACGTAAGGTGGCGGCCAGAGCGAAGGCCTGGGTCCCGGGTGCTGGGGGAAAACCGGTGCCGGCAGCCAGGGGAAGGAAGGCCTATTGCATGAATCTTCGTGCAATGGGCCTCTAGTATATTACAAAATTATTGCCAGAATAACTTTAGTTAACATTCATTACCATATATAGTTTTAATTTTTCTTGTAATGAGAACCTTTAAGATACTTAGCAACTTCCATACATACAGTACAATATTGTCATCTATAGTCACTGTGCTGCACATTGTATCCTCAGAATTTATAATTGGAAGTTTGTATCTTTAACCACCTTCATTCATTTCACTCTACCCTTCCCAAAAACCCCCCTCCAATCTCCTGCTTCTAGCCACACCAATCTGGTATGTATCCATGAGTTCAATTTTTTGAGATTCTAGATATAAATGAGTCTACAATACAGTATTTGTCTTTCTTTGATTTATTTCACTTAGTATAATGCCCTCAAGGTCCATCCAGGTTGTCAGAAATGGCAACATTTCCATTTTTATAGATGAATAATATTCCAGAGTGTGTGTTTACCACGTTATTTATTCATTTATCCACTGATAGGCACTTAAGCAGTTTCCATGTCTTAGCTATCTATAGAAGTAAAAGCCTAAGCGACCATCCGACTGTTTGGCCGTCCGACCGGTAGCTATGATGCACAATGACCATCAGGGGGCAGACGTTCTGACCGTTAGCTATGATGTGCACTGACCACCAAGGGGCAGATGTTAACAAAATTTATTCTGGCAATAATTTTGTAATATACTAGAGGCCCATTGCACGAAGATTCATGCAATAGGCCTTCCTTCCCCTGGCTGCTGGCACTGGTTTTCCCCCAGCACCCGGGACCCAGCTGCGGTGACTTGGCAGCTGCGGTTCTCGGGTGACGCACCCAGAACCAGAAAGGAGGGAGCCTGATTCCAGGGTGCGTCACCCGAGAACCACCCTCTCGCAATCCTAGACCCCTCGGGGGATGTTGGACATCTGGTTTTGGCCCAATCCTCACAGGCCGAGGGACCCCACCAGTGCATGAATCCATGCACCAGGCCTCTGTTGTAAATAATGCTGCAAAGAACATGGGGGTGCAAATATCTCTTTGAGATAGTGATTTCCTTTCTTTTGGATAAGTACCTAGAAGGAGAATTGCTGGATCATATCATAGTTCTATTTATAATTTTTTTAAGGAACCTCCATACTGTTTTCCTTAGTAACTGCACCAAGGTTCCTTTTTCTTCACATTCTCACCATCATTACTCTCATATCTTTTTTATGATAGCCATTGTAACAGGTGTGAGGCGCTATTTCAGTGTGGTTATGACTTACATTCCCCAGACAATTAGTGTGGTTATGTTACATTTCCCAGTTGATGTACCTGGTCGTTTGTATATCTTCTTTAGAAAAATGTGCATTCAGTTCCTCTGCCCATTATTAATTCAAATTATTTGGGCTTTTTCTTTTGAGTTATATGAGTCCTTTATATATTTTATATATTAACCTCTTATGAGGGATATGATTTACAAATATCTTCTCTCATTCCATAGGTTGCCTTTTAATTTTATTGATGGTTCCCTTTGCTGTAGAAGCTTTTTAGTTTGATGTAGTCCCAGTCCGTTTCCCATCACCATTTATTGAAGAGACTATCCTTTCTCACATTCTTAGCTCCTCTCTCATAAATAAATTGACCATTTATGCATGGGTTTATTTTTGCAATCTCTATTCTGATCAATAGATCTGTTTTGATGCCAATACCATACTGTTTTGATTTTTGACTTTGTATTATACTTTAAAATCAAGAACTGTGATGCCATCAGCTTTTACTGTTCCTTCTCAAGATTGCTTTGGCTTGGCTATTCAGGGTCTTTTGTGGGTCCATTCAATTTTTAGGATTGTTTTTTCTATTTCTGTAAAAAATTCCATTGGCATTTTGTTAGGGATTGGGCCAAATGTGTACATCACTTGGGGGCAAGCTGTATGAATGTTTTAACAATATTAATTCTTCCAATCCATGAGCATGGAATATTGTTCCATTAATTGGTATCTTCCTCAATTTTTTTTATCAATGTCTTATAGTTTTCAGTGTAAAGACCTTCTACCTCTTTGATTTATTCCCAGACATTTTATTCTTTTTGATGCAATTGTAAATGTAAAACTTTTCTTAATTCCTCCTCTCTTATAGTTCATCAGTGTATACTAGTAGAAATGCAGGTTTTTGTATATTGATTTTATATCTTGCAAGTTTACTGAATATTTTTTATTAGTTTTTTGGTGGAGTCTTTACAGTTTTCTATATATATAATATGTCATCTGTAAACAGTGATATTTCTACTTTGTCTTTTCCAATTTTGATGCCTTGCTTGCCTAATTACTCTGTCTAGGCTTTCTAAAACTATGTTGATTTATTCATTGACCCTTCATTGGGCTATCATGTACTTTAAGTCCAATTTTTCTTCTTGATTTTCTGTCTGGATGATCTATCCATTATTGAAAGTGGAGTATTGAAGTTCCCTACTATTATTGTGTTACTGTCTATTTCTCACTTCAGGTTTGTTAATATTTACTTTATATATTTAGGTGTTCTTAGGTTGGTTTCCATCTATTCACTTTCAGTGTGTCCTTAAAGCAGAAGTGTCTCTGGTAGACAGCATATAGTTGGGTCTTATATTTTTAATCCATTAAGCCACTCTATGTCTTTTGATTGGAAATCTTAATCTATTTATATTTAAAGTAATTATTCATAGGTATGAACTTACTGTTTCCATTTTGCTGGCTGTTTAGTAATTCCTTTGTGCTGTTTTTGTTCTTTTTGTCTCTTTCTTTGTAACTTGATAATTTCCTGTAATGTACGCTTAGATTCTTTTCTCTTTGGCGTGGCTTGTGTGTTTATTATAGGTTTTAGTTTTGTGGTTGCATTAAGGCCTATAAATAGCATATTTATAATAGTCTATTTTAAGCTGAGAACAACATGCTAAAATGCATACTTAAAGCTCTATATTTTTACTCCCCCCTCCACATTTTATATTTTTTACCATAATTTCTGTATTTTTACCTTGTGTATGTATCCATTAACAAAATATTGCAGTTATATTTTTACTACTTTTCTCTTTTAAACTTCGTACTAGATTAATGTGATTTAGCTACCATTCTTACATTAGAGTATCCTTTGAGACTTATACATTCATATTTTCCTAACTAGCACCCTTTAGTTTCAGCTTAATGAAGTCCCTGTAAAATTTCTTGTAAGGTTGATTTTAGTGGCATGAACTCCTTAAGTTTTTGCTTGTCTTAAAAATTCTTTATCTCTCCTTCAAACCTAAAGGACTCCTCACCTTGGTGAGGATTTTTATGACCATTACTTTGAAATCTTTATCAGGTAAAATGTCTGCTTCATTAAGGTCTGTTTCTGAAGTTTTATCTTGTTCTTTCATTTGGAAAATATTTGTTTCTTCCTTTTCCTTAACTCTCTGGGTTGGTTTCTGTGCATTAGATAAAACAGCCACTTCTCCCAGTCTTAATGGAGTAGTCTGTAGAAGATGAAATTTATCATTGGGCCAGATCCTAGGTCTTAGTTGTCACTCAAATCTTGATTGTTTAAACTGCCTTCTTTGTTCTTAGTGGCTCTCAGGAGTCGAGGGTGTGCCAGGACCTGTCAATGTCCCAAAGGGGAGGATCTCAGTCCAGTACCTAGATGCAGGTTAATTGGAAGCAGGACCCTCAGACAGCAGCTTTTAAAGTGTGCAAATAGCCCAGCTGATGTGGCCCAGTGGCTGAGCATTGACCCAGGAACCGGGAGGCCACAGTTCAATTCCTAGGCAGGGCACATGCCTGGGTTACCAGTTCTATCCTCAGTAGGGGGTGTGCAGGAAGCAACCGATCAATGATTTGATGTTTCTATCTTTGTCTCCCTCTACCTTCCTCTCTAAAATCAATAAAAAACATATTTAAAAAAATAATAAAGCACGTAATTAGATCTCCTTCAGACAGAGCCTGGGAGCTAGGTTTTTGGGTCTGCTCCCCCTGCGCTGAGTCCTGGGGGGGAGGGTAACACAGTATAGGAACAGTTAAGAATGTTTCTTTGTTACCGTCCTGTGGGACCCACTAACACGAGCCCTGCCGGCCACCATGGCCAAGCAATCAAAAGGTGTATTCCCTGGGAGGCAGCCACAAAACCCGACACCATATGAGTGTACAAGCTCATTCCAGGGCAACACAACTGACATGGAGTGGGCCAGAAGGAGAATGAAGAGATGGCAGCTGCCAACCTCCTGGATTTCTGGAAGAGTATAGCCTGTACATGGATATGTGCTAAAGTAGAAAGCTGACCTGCATGCAGCACCTTTTAAAATATGTAAATAGCCCTAACCAGTTTGACTCAGTGTAGAGCGTCGGCCTGCGGACTGAAGGGTCCCAGGTTCGATTCTGGTCAAGGGAATGTAACTTGGTTGCGGGCACATCTCCAGTAGGGGGTGTGCAGGAGGCAGCTGATAGATGTTTCTCTCTCACTGATGTTTCTAACTCTCTGTCCCTCTCCCTTCCTCTCTGTAAAAAATCAATAAAATATATATTTTTTTAAAAATAAAATATGTAAATAGTCCTCTTTCAGGGAAAGATGGGGAGGTGGGCATTTCTGTCTTCTGTCTCTGCACTGAGTCTTTGCGGAAGGTGGGGGGGGGGGCAAGTCAGGGGAGGCAAGTCCTTGAAGGCCCCATTAAGAACTGTTTCTTTGTTTGTTACAGTCTTCAGGGTCCTGTGGACACAAGTGCTATTGGCTTTCAGAGTTAGGTGTATGGGGGTCATCCCTAAATTGTTGGGGCACTAGATGTTGTGTACAAACCCTTCCTTCCTCAGGGAGAAGCTAGGATCTATGAGTTCCGTACTGATTCTATGTCACTGTGCCAGGAATGAGGTTTGTGAAAAGAGTGTGTGCAGCCTTTCCTACCCATTTGATGTGGGGGGGTGGGAGGGTCCTTGTGTGCCCAATGTATAGGAGTTGCTCAGCTAATTTCTAGATTCCTTCCAGAGGGAATTCTTCTGTGAGTAGATGTAGATTTGGTGTCTGTGGAAAGAGGTGAGTTCAAGAACCACCTTTGTCACCATCTTGAACTGGAACCAAACCAAGCCCATTTGATTTCTTTCCTTTAGTATATCACAATCTTTCACATCTCCCACTTATAAAAATATTCTATTGCCATTTAAAAAATAATACTCAGTAAATTATTTTGTGAATATTGACAAGCTGATTCTAAAGTTTACATGGAAAGGCCAAAGACCCAGAATAGCCAACATACTACTGAAAGAGAAAAACCAAGTTGGACGACTGACACTACTCAACTTGAAGACTTACTTACTATGAAGCTACAGTAACCAAGACAGTGTGATAGTGGCAAAAAGAAGAGACAAGTAGATCAATGGAACGGAAGAGAAAGCCAAGAAGTACACCCACACAAACTAATCTTTAACAAAAAATCAAAGGCAATTTAGTGGAAGATTGTGTTTTTTTATAAATATTTTATTGATTTTTTACAGAGAGGAAGGGAGAGGGATAGAGAGTTAGAAACATCGATCAGCTGCCTCCTGCACACTCCCCACTGGGTATGTGCCCGCAACCAAGGTACATGCCCTTCCTTGACCGGAATCGAACCTGGGACCCTTGAGTCCGCAGGCCGATGCTCCATCCACTGAGCCAAACCGGTCAGGGCAGGAATGTCTTTTTGACAAATGGTGCTGGAACACATAAACACCATGTGCAAAAAAGTGAATCAGACACGGACTGTACACCTGTCACAAAAATTAACTCAAAATGAATCATAGGCATAAATGCAAAACATAAAACTGCAAAATTACTAGAAGATACAATAGGAGAAAATCTAAGTGACTTTGGGTTTAGTGATGATTTCTCAGATACAGCACCAAAAGCATTATCTATGCAAGAAAAAATTTCTAAATTGGACTTAATTAAAATTATTTACTTCTGCTCTGCGAAAGACAGGTAAAAGAATAAAAATTAAACTAAAGACTGCAAAAAATACTCACAAACCACATATCTGAAAAAGAACTATATATTCAAAATATTTTTTAAAAAATTTAAAACTGAACAAGAAAACAAACAACCCAATTAAAAATGGCTCAGTTGGTTGTAGCATCATCCCATACACCAACTAGGCTGCGGGTTTGATTCCTAATCAGGAGACATACCTAGGTTGCAGGTTCAACCCCTAGTCAGGGTATGTACCCGGAGGCAACCGATCGATGTTCATCTTTCACATCAATGTTTCTCTGTTTCTCTTTCTCTCTTCCTCTTACTCTCTCTCTCCATTCCTCTCTTTCTCTCTCTCAAAAATAAAAAATAAAAAGATCCTTGGGTGAGGTTAATATAAAAAAAAGGGGGAGGGGGGACAATGATCTTAACAGATATGCACCAAAGATATACAGATGGCAAATAAGCACATGTAAAGATGCCAAACATCATATACCAATGGTATATCATTTTAATTTGCAATTAAATGAAAACCCAAAACACTGACAACATCAAATACTAGTGAGGATGTAAAGCAACAGAAATTCCCATTCAGTGCTGGTTGGAATGCAAAATAGTACTGCCTCATTAGAAAATATTTTGACAGTTACTTACAATATTAAACACACTCTTACCATATAATCCAGCAATCCTTGGTACTTATTCAAATGAATCAACAAGTCCATACATAAACCTTCAAGTGAATAATTAGAGCAGCTTTACTTAAAGTTGCCCAAAACTGGAAGCAACAAAGATGTCTTTCAATGGTGAATGGATAAATAAATTTTGGTATAGCCACAAAATGAAATATTAGTCAGCGATAAAAAGAAATTAGGTATCAGAGGAGGAACCGAGATGGCGGCAAAGTTAAACAACTAAACTGTGCCACGCACAACAATTTCAAAAATACAACTAAAAGACAAAGCGTCTACCACCCAGAACCACGGGAAAGCTGGCTGAATGGTAGATTTACAACTAAGAAGGAAAAAGAAAGAACAAACGCGGAAGGGCTGAGGTACGGAAGCGCGTGAATTGGGCTGGTGGCGGGCAACGGGGCGCGTGGCTTTTTTTCCAACCCGAAGGGAGATAAGGTCCTGGTCACTCTGAAATCCAGTTTCTGGGGACGCGCGGGGGACCCAGACACCTACGGGAAGAAGCTGGACTCTCGGCCATCATGTCGGAAAGTGAGAGTGACTTTCTTGCTGAGGTGCACCCAGCAATCAGTGTTTACTGCGCTGGAGCACGGGATGCAGGGACTTGGAAACGCGGAAAGGCAGAAAAGGCAGAAAAAGCAGACTAGCAGCCATTGCTGTTTGCCACGCCCTAGCCTAGTGACGCCCTGAGACCCCGCGCCGCCCTGAGACCCGCCCTACACATTCTACAAATCCGCCCAGGCTCCAAACAGCAGCTTTTGCATATAAATGGCCTGCCCTGTGGCAGCTTAACCAAATAAACTGCAGCTCCAGTCAGACTGCTCCAAAACCACCCAAGCTAAGAGGAGAAAACTGCAGTTTTTGCTGTAACTCCTGCTGAGTGGCCTCAGACAGTAGCTGACCTGCACCCCGGAAACGAGGGCATCTAGTGGTCAGTGTGAGACGACACCAGATTTCAACCACTCGCATAAGGGACACATTCAAGAGGCAGACTCAGTGAGCGCCAAAGCCCTACTGGAACAAGTCCCGGCCCATAAACGTGTCTCCAGCACAGCAATTCTTCCTTTATAGACACACCGGGTCCTCACAGCCAAGTGGCCTGGAGGTCAATTCCTCCCAGTGACACCAACAACAATCAAGACTTAACTACAACAAGGCTGTACACACAGTCTAAAAAGGGGTGCACCAAGAGCGTCCACCTCAGGTAACTGGGAGGCTGACCCGTTGAACCAATAGGACACAAAGCTACCCTACCAACTCAGGGAAGCAGCAAAAATGAGGAGGCAAGGAAACAGATCCCAAACAAAAGAAATGGAGGAGAACAAACGACTAGACATAGAGTTCAAAACCACAGTTATAAGGTTTTTCAAGAATTTCATGAAAAAGCCGATAAATTTAATGAGACCCTCGAGGATATGAAAAGGTCCAACTAGAAATAAAACATACACTGACTGAAATAAAAAATATTATACAGAGACCCAGCAGCAGACTAGAGGAACGCAAGAATCAACTCAAAGATTTGGAATACAAAGAGGCAAAGGACACGCCTCCAGAAAAGCAAGAAGAGAAGAGAATTCAGAAAGTAGAAGATAATGTAAGAAACCTCTGGGACAACTTCAAGCGTACCAGCATCCGAATTTTTGGGGTGCCAGAAGAAGAGAGAGAGCAAGATGCTGAAAACCTATTTGAAGAAATAATGACCGAAAACTCCCCCCACTTGGTAAAAGAAATAGACTTACAAGTACAGGAAGCGCACAGAACCCCAAACAAGAGGAATCCAAAGAGGACCACACCAAGACACATCATAATTAAAATGCCAAGGGCAAAAGACAAAGAGAGAATCTTACAAGCAGCAAGAGAAAAACAGTTAGTTACTTACAAGGGAGCACCCATACGATTATCAGCTGATTTTTCAACAGAAACTATGCAGGCCAGACGGGAATGGCAAGAAATATTCAAAGTGATGAATAGCAAGAACCTACAACCAAGACTACTCTACCCAGCAAAGTTATCATTCAGAATTGAAGTGCAGATAAAGAGCTTCACAGATAAGAAAAAGCTAAAGGAGTTCATCACCACCAAACCAGTATTATATGAAATGCTGAAAGGTATTCTTTAAAAAGAGGAAAAAGAAGAAAAAAGTAAAGATAAAAATTATGAACAACAAATACATACCTATCAACAAGTGAATCTAAAAGTCAAGTGAATTAAAAATCTGAAGAACAGAATAGACTGGTGAACATAATAGAATCAGGGGCATAGAATGGGAGTGGATTGATAATTCTCAGGGGGAAGGGGGTGTCTGTGTGGGGGGTACGGGAAGAGACTGGACAAAATCATACACCTATGGATAAGGATAAGGATAGCGAGGGGGGAAGGTAAGGGCAGAGGGAAGGGTGGGAACTGGGTGGAGGGGAGATATGGGGGGGGGGAGAAACAATTGTAATAATCTGAACAATAAAGATTTATTAAAAAAAAAAGTAGGTATCAACCCACAAAAAGACATAGAGGAAACTTATACAAATATTGCTAAGTGAAGGAAGCCAGTCCGAAAGGCTATATATATTGTATTATGATTCCAACTATATGACATTCTGGAAAACGAAAAACTATGCAGATTAACGGTTGCTAGAGATTCAGGTAGGACGAGGATGAATAGGTGAAGCACAGGGGATTTTTAGGGCAGTGAAACTATTCTGTAGGACACTGTAAAATATATATATATTATGTGCTTGTCAAAACCCATAGAATAATATTACACAAGAAGTGAACCCTCATGTAAACAATCCTATATAATAATCCTATGTAATAAAAGGGTAATATGCAAACTGACCCTAACGGCAGGACAAGCAGAACGACCACTGAACCAGTCACTATGAGGCGCACTGACCACCTCTTGTTTCCTTTCCCTGGCTGGCAGGCTCAGATCAACGAATGTCAAATGGGGAACCGGGGGTGAGTGGTGGGGGATGTGGGTGGCACCAGGTCAAGGCCCCCGCCCCACCAGTCACCTCACACACAGAGGGCAACCCATGGCGGGGATGGGGCCAGCGAGCGGGCGGAATGGCCGATCTCTCGGTTTCTCCCCCCGGCCGGCAGGCTCCAATCACCCGATGGCGAACGGGGAACTGGGGGTGGGTGGCGGCAGGGAGTGGGGCTGGCTGTGGGCAGCTGGGGAAGATGGCTCTGATTGCAGGCCAAGCCTAGGGACTGTACCCATGCACGAATTTCGTGCATCAGGCCTCTAGTTAATTATATAATATTAATGTCAGAATAATATATCATTGTTGACTAATCAACTGTAACAAATGTATCATACTAATGCAAGGGGGAAATACTTATTAAAAGGGAAAAATAGGAGTGTGTATAAAGAAGTATATGGGAACCCTATATACTCTCCGCTCAATTTTTCTGTAAATCTAAAACTTAGAACTTTTCCTGGTACATTTACACCATGGAATACTATGCAGCTGTAGAAAAGAAGGATCTCTAACACATGAGACAGCACGGACAGACCTGGAGAGTATTTTTTAATTAATTTTACTTTATTATTTTTTAAAATCCTCACCTGAGGATATTTTTCCATTGATTTTTAGAGAAAGTGGGAGGGAGGGGGAGAGACACAGAGAAACATCAATTGGTTGCCTCTCTCAGGTGCCCCCATCAGGGCGGGGGATTGAGCCTGCCCTTGACTGGAATCTAAACTGAGACCCTTCAGTCTGAGAGCCAACATTCTGTCCACTGAGCCAAACCAGGTAGGGCATACCTATTCTTAACTGATCATAAATGTAAGATTATGTTATACCAAAGGTTCTGAAATTATACCTTCCTTGTACATTTCCTTTCCTTATTCTTCTCCTTCACCCCTTCACTGTTCCTTTTTAAGGAGTGTCCTTTATCAAATAATTATAAGGAAGTACAGCTGACCCTTTAAACAAAATAAGTTTGAACTGCATGGGTCCACTTGCATGTAAATTTTTTTCAATAAATATTGTAAATAGATTTCTCTTCCTTTTAATGTTAATAACATCTTCTTTACTCTGACTTACTTTATTATATAATACATACTAGAGGCCCAATGCATGAAGATTCATGCAAGAACGGGCCTTCCTTCCCCTGACTGCCGGCACTGCCTTCGCTCCGGCTGGAGCCACCATTTTGCTCTGGCCCAGAGCCGCCTTTCCGCCTTCCCACGCTGCCCAGAGGCCTGGAACAGCTAGGGCAGTGCCAACACCTGCAGAGTTGCCATGGTGACGACTCAAGCATCCCACCCCACCCCCAGCTGCTCAGTGCCTTGTATGCAAATTAACCCACCATTTTTGTTGGGTTAATTTGTATACTCACTCCTGATTGGCTTGTGGGCATCGCAGATGTACGGTCAATTTGCATCTTTCTCTTTTATTAGAGTAGCTAACATACAAATGTGTTAATTATTTATGTTATCATTAAGGTCAACAGTAGGCTATTAACATTTTGGGGAAATCAGAATTACATGTGGATTTTCAACTGTGGGGTTGGGTGGTGGAGAGGGTGTCAGTGCCCCCCAATCCCCGCACTGTTCAAGAGTCAACTATTGAAAAATACCACATGATCTCGCTTATTTATGGATAATAAAGAACATTATAAACTGATGAACAAAAAGATAGATACAGAGACAGTAAAGCATCAAACAGACTGTCAAATTACAGCGGGAGATAAGAGATCAACCAAAGGACTTGTATGCATGCATATAAGCATAACCAATGGACGCAAAACTCTGGGGGGTGAGGGCATGTATGGGAGTGCAGTGGGGGGGCAATGGTAAGATACGTACACATATAATCCTCTCTAATAAAATGGTAATATGCAAATTAACCATCACTCCACTACATAAGCCACGCCCACCAGCCAAGCCATGCCCACAAGCCAATCAGGGCGAGTATGCAAATTAACCCCAATCCAAGATGGCTACAGCCACAGAGAGCAAGGTTTCCCAGGTAAAAGAGCAAGCCAAGCTTTCCATAGCTGTTGCAGGCCTAAGCCTCCACTCAAGCTACAAAGTTTCAATTATAGAAGGTAAACAAATTCAAACAAATGGCGGCAGAATGGAGCTTGAGAGAGCAGGCCAGGGTTGCCGGCGGCAACAGGGGAAGCAAAACTTTCCACACACCCTGGCCGGGCTCACCCGCTTAAGGCTACAAAGTTTCAATTGTAGAAGGTGAATTAACTGCCACAGAAATGGCTGCCGCCCCAGAAATGGCTGCCGCCCCAGGCTACAAAGTTTCAATTGTAGAAGGAAAATAAATTCCACATACCAGGGCCTCCTCTTGGGTTGCCAGGGGGCGTGGCCGGCCTGCAAACCACCACAGGCCCCTCGCTCAGGCCGCCCCACACCCCAAGGGAACCCCCACCCTTATCTGTGACACCCTTCAGGGCAAACCAGCTGGCCCCCACCTGTGCCCCGGGCCTCTATCCTATCTAATAAAAGAGTAATATGCAGATTGATCATCACTGCAACACACAATATAGCTGCCCCCATGTGGTCAAAGATCCTGCCCCCATGTGGACACAAGATGGCCACTACAAAATGGCCAGCAGGAGAGGGCAGTTGGGAGGCACCCGGCCTGCAAGGGAGGGCAGTTGTAGGTGATCAACCCTGCAGGAGAGGGCAGTTAGGGGTGACCAGGCTGGCAGAGGAGGGAAGTTGGGGGCAAACAGGCTGGCAGGGGAGCAGTTAAGCATCAACCAGGCTGGCAGGCAGAAGCAGTTAGGGGCAATCAGGAAGGCAGGCAAGCAAGCAGTTGGGAGCCAGCAGTCCTGGATTGTGAGAGGGTACAGGCTGGTGGGATCGGGCCTAAACGGGCAGTCGGACATCCCTCCAGGAGTCCCAGATTGGAGAGGGTACAGGCTGGGCTGAGGGACAACCCCCCGCCGTGCACGAATTTCGTGCACCGGGCTTCTAGTACCTTAATAAAAAAATGAGGAAAAAAAAAGTCAACTATTACTTTCCAGTCTTTGCCACCCATTTCTAAAACCTTTAAAAATTTCCCAATATCACCCTAGCTAGTTTGGCTCAGTGGATAGAGTGTCGGCCTGCAAACTGAAGGGTCCTGGGTTCAATTCTGGTCAGGGCATGAGCCCGGGTTGCGGGCTCAATCCCCAGTAGGGGGCATGCAGGTGGCAGCCAATCAATGATTCTCTCTCATCACAGATGTTTCTATTTCTCTTTCCCTCTCCCTTCCTCTCTGAAATCAATAAAAACATATTTTTAAAAAATTTTCCAATATCCCACCCTGACTGGTATGGCTCAGTTGGTAGGGCATTGTCCCATGCATCAAAGTGTTGCCAGTTCAACTCCTGGTAAGGGCACATGCCCAGGATTTGGGCTTGATCCCCAATGGGGGAGAGTGCAAGAGGCAGCCAATCAATGTTCCACTCTCACATCAATGTTTCTCTTTTTCTCTCCCTCTCCTGTCCCTAAAAAAAATAATAATAATAATAAAATTAAAATTTTCCCAATATTCCTAATTTTTAAAATATGGTTTTATCTACACTAATAAAAGAGAAACATGCTAATTGACCATACCTTCATAACGCCCACCAGCCAATCAGGAGTGAGTATACAAATTAACCCAACAAAGATGGCGGGTTAATTTGCACACGCAGGCACTGAGCTGCTGGGGGCGGGGCGGGACATAGGCGTTCCACACCACCCCAGCAGCTCGGGCCTCTGGGCAGCGTGGGAAGGCAGAAAGGCGACTCCGGCCAGAGCAAAGGCGGTGCCGGTAGCTAGGGGAAGGAAGGCCCATTCTTGCACAAATCTTCGTGCATCGGGCCTCTAGTAGAATATAAATATATATTTACATATTATTACCAAATAATAACAATCAAGCATATTTATAGACAAACACAACGGCAATTAAAAATGAAAATAAACAAGTCAACAAATGACAAATGCTGGCGAGGATGTGGAGAAAAGGGAACCCGTACACTGCTGGTGGGAATGAAGACTGGTGCAGTCTCTCTGGACAACAGTATGGAGTTTTCTCAAAAAATTAAAAATGGAACTCCCATTTGACCTGGTAATCCCACTTTTAGACATATATCCCAAGAAATCAGAAACACCATCAGAAAGGATATATGTAACCCTATGCTCATAGCAGTGCAATTTACAATAGCTAAGATTTGGAAACAGCCTAAGTGCCCATCAGCAGATGAGTGGATTAAAAACTGTGGTGCATCTATACAATGGAATATTACATTGCTATAAAAAAGAAAGAACTCTTACCATTTACAACAGCATGGATGGACCTGGAGAGCATTATGCTATGCAAAATAAGCCAGTCAGAGAAAGATAAATATCACATGATCTCACTCATTTGTGGAATATAATGAACAACATAAACTGATGAACAAAACGAGATCCAGAGACATAGACTCATCGAACAGACTGTCAAACCTCAGAGGGAAGGCAGGGGAGGGGGGATAATGGTGGATAAGAGATCAACCAAAGAACTCGTATGCATATAAGCATAACCAATGGACACAGACAATGGAGGAGAGAGTAAAGGCTAGGGCTGGGGGGTGAGGGGGGTTGCAGACTGGTAGAGGACAATGGGAGGGGGAAAGGGGACATATATAATACTTTCAAAAATAAAGAACGAAAAATAGCCCAGCTGGCATGACTCAGTGGTTGAGCCTCGACCTATGAACTAGGAGGTCATGGTTCGATTTCTAGTCAGGGAACATGCATGAGTTGTGGGCTTGATCCCTAGTGGGGGATGTGCAGGAGGCAGCCGATCGATGATTCTCTCTCATCATTGATGTTTCTAATCTCTCTCTCCCTCTCCCTTCCTCTCTAAAATAAAAAAAAATGTGTTTAAAAAAAAAGAATGAAAAATAAAAATTAGTTAATGAAATTCTCATTTCCTTTTCATTCTTATTTTTATTACATTACTTATGCAATAAAATGAACTCCACCACCATTTAAAACTGGCTAGCTTCCCTGCTCCACCTTGGTTGAAAATTATTCATACAAATATGCTTCTTTTTTTTTATTTTATTTCATTGATTTTTTTTTTACATAGAGGAAGGGAGAGGGATAGAGTTAGAAACATTGATCAGCTGCCTCTTGCACACTCCCCACTGGGAATGTGCCCGCAACCAAGGTACATGCCCTTGACTGGAATCGAACCTGGGACCCTTCAGTCCGCAGGCCGACGCTCCATCCACTGAGCCAAACCGGCTAGGGCCAAATATGCTTCTTAACTCAACTCTATTAGCCATTCTGTCATGTAATTGTTTCAAGATATAGGTAAATTTCTATAGGTCACCAAACTTAAGAAACAGTCACTGGCACTAACCAGTTTGGCTCAGTGGACAGAGCGTCGGCCTTTGGACTCAAGGGTCCCAGGTTCGATTCCAGTCAGGGGCATGTACCTTGGTTACAAACACATCCCCAGTAGGGGGTGTGCAGGAGGCAGCTCATTGATGTTTCTCTCTCATCGATGTTTCTAACTCTCTCCCCCACTCCCTTCCTCTCTGTAAAAAATCAATAAAATATATTTTAAAAAAAGAAAGAAACAGTCACTGTAAAGTCTATCATGCTCCAGGTTTCCCCCCGGCCCCTCCATGGATTTTTAGACAGAGTGGAAGGGAAGGCGGAAGAGTGAGGCAGGGAGTGAAAGAGGAGGGAGGGAGGGAGATATCGATGTGAAAGATAACATGGATTAGTTCGCTCCTGCCCACACTGCAACCGAGGTACATGCCCTTGATCAACCCTTGAGTCCTCAGGCCCCAACTCTAACTAGTGAGCAAAACCAGCCAGGGCTATCATGCTGCAGTTGTCTTTTTAATATCTTTTTACTAGAGGCCGGGTGGGGATGCTCAGCCTGGCCTGCGCCCTCTTGCAATCCAGGACCCCTTGGGGAATGTTGGACTGCCAGTTTCGGCCTGATCCCCGCAGGCCTGGCTGGTTTGTAGTAGTGCGCGAAGCGGCAGGCGGCCGGGGAGGACCCTGAGCCCGGGCCAGGCCGCTCCCACTCATCCAGGCCCCACTGCGCCTGCCACCACCGCCACCGCAGAGGCGGGAGAGGCTCGCACCATGGCAGCTGCACTCACCATCTGTGACCCCGGCATCTAGAGCCCATCGGTCAGCTGAGCAGCACTCCCGCTGTGGGAGTGCACTGACCACCAGGGGGAAGCTCATGTGTTGAGCGTCTGCCCCCTGATGGTCAGTGCGCATCATAGTGACCAGTCAAACGGTCGACCAGTTGCTTAGGGCTTTATGTATATAGACTGATTTCAGAGAGGAAGGGATAGGGAGAGAGAGACAGAACCATTAGTGATGAGAAAGAATCACTGATCAGCTGTCTCCTGCAAGCCCCCTACTGGGATGGAGCCCACAACCTGGGCATGTACCCTGACCGGGAATCAAACTGTGACCTCCTGGTTCATAAGTTGACGCTCAACCACTGAGGCATGCTGGCTGGGCCATGCTGCAGTTGTTATCTCAAAACTATATAAAGACATCCCACTCTTTATATCAACCACAAGTGTATCTATATATATATATAAAAGCCAAGCGACCGGAACAACCAGAATGACCGGAATGAGCAGGTGCTATGACACCCACTGCAACTGGCCAACTGGCCCAATGGGGGTGGTGCCGATGGGCCAACCTCCCACAGCCTCTCTCCCTCAGCCAGCAGGGCCCCAATCAGCCGATCAGGGCAGGCCAGCTAGACCCCACCAGTGCACGAATTTGTGCACTGGGCCTCTAGTTTTATAATAAAAACCAATGCAGTTCCAACTTCACAATCTGCCAATAAAGGGAATCAGGCTGAAATCATTAACTGGTAAATTAGTACTATTTCAATGTACCTCCTCTGTAAAGAAGAAAGTTAGGATTATTTCAGAGCTCAAAGGTGGGGAAAACACACAGACTCACAAAAGGTTCAATGGTAAAGCAATGGACAGAGAATCTAGGAAAACAGTAACCTTTGATTATGCCTCAATTTCTTTATTGGTAAAATTAGAATGGCCACCAAGGAAAAATAACAAAATTGATTAAAGATATGGGGCAACCCACCAACAGTGTTCTTTCCCCTCATCCCTGTTCTTCCTGTAAACAGCTTCAAAGCAGGAGGAGGAACTATATAGGTAAGGCAAATGAGTAGACAAAAGATAACCATAACCTGTAGAGGGCCCTTTCCATATCCATACAGAGGGCAAAGGAGTTTCTACTGTTCTTGCACCTCCACAGCAAATAAACAATCTTGAGAACTTGAATTAGTATTGGTTTGTTTGACAATTTATATTTATTACGATTGCAGACAGACCCAGAAATTTCTCCTTTCCTTCCTATGACTCCATACTGAATTCAAAAGAATCCATTAAGTTTCTAGGTTTATATGCATAGCAGTAGTCTCCTGCTGGCAAATAGTCCCTCAACTGAAAACCCAGTGAAAACTCTACATTTAAAGATGTTTGAAAGAAGTAGTTGAGGAAATAACCTCCCATCATCTCAAAGGAGAAAAAAGAACTGCTAACTCTGTATTTAATACCGTTACACCAAAAGAAGAGACATACATATTGGTTTTACTTTGAAATAGTAAAAGCAATGAGTAAGAAGGATGTTTCTTCTTTAAAGGCAAGAAAGGCACATGGAAAAAAAGAAACAATTGTAAGCCCACTACAAAGAAGCAAGCAAACAAAAAACCCACCCAAAAGTCCACATTTCAGCATTGCTTTGTGAAGCATTAATTAAAACCAACCCTTCTGTAGGAGCTTGCTCAGAAGTAAAACATGTGCACACCCACAGGATTCCCATGAGCCAGAGCTAAATTCAATGATCAAGACAGTGTAGTGAAACACATTAATTTTGTACATTTGGCTGCATAAAAGTCCAGTGTCTAAAGAAATGCTTTATAATTCTGAAACAGAAAAATTCTGTTACTCAAAAGATAACTGGGTTTCACATGCCCCTTTCCCTTTTACCCCACTTGTTAATAATCCTATATAATAAAAAGGTAATATGCAAATTGACCCTAACCGCAAACAACCAGAACGATCTTTGGACCAGTCACTATGAGGCACACTGACCACCTCTTGGTCCCTTCCCCTGGCCATCAGGCACCAATCACCTGATGGCAAACAGGGAACCGGGGGTGGGTGGCGGCAGGGGGCGGGGCCATCTGCGGCAGCTGGGGAAGATGGCCCTGATTGCAGGCCAGGCCTAGGGACCGTACCTGCACACAAAATTTCAAACGCTGGGCCTCTAGTCATAAATAATCAGTTACATAAACTTTTTACTCTTAAAGTGAAATATCTGGTATTTACAAAATTTCTAGGGAAAATGTGACATTACAATAGAAAAATGAAAAGCTTCCTTTTAATGAATATTCCAAGAATAGAATCATTAGTAGATTAATCTTCAGATTAATCATTTTCTCTTCCCCAACTACCACTCATACCTACCTAACCTTTCTACTCTTTTCCATAATTAGCCTTTACCTTGTCCCATCTCCTAATCTACTCATGCCTCTAGTAAACCATAATTCTGTCTAACCAAATACTTCTAAAAAATGTACATTCGGGTAAATATGTCAAACTGTACCTATGCATAGATGTGAATATCTTTAAGTTTAATCTCTTATTAGTCTAATCATTAGGATATTATTTCTTGAATAGATGAATTTACTAAATTGAAGTTTAAACTGCCTTCCTCTCTGAGATCAATAAAAATATATTAAAAACAACAACTGCAGAAACCGGTTTGGCTCAGTGGATAGAGCGTCAGCTTGAGGACTGAAAGGTCCCAGGTTCGACTCCGGTTAAGGGCACGTACCTTGGTTGCGGGCACATCCCCACTGGGGGGTGTGCAGGAGGCAGCTGATCGATGTTTCTCTCTCATCGATGTTTCTAACTCTCTATCTCTCTCCCTTCCTCTCTGTAAGAAATCAATAAAAAATATATTAAAACAACAACAACAACTTAACCAATGGTCCTAGCCAATTCAATAAAACAAAGAAATGAGCTATAAATACTGAAAAGGAAGAGATAATAATTTTAGAGTACTGTATTTTCTGGCGTATAAGACGACTGGGCGTATAAGACGACCCCCAACTTTTCCAGTTAAAATACAGAGTTTGGGATATACTCGCCGTATAAGACTACCCCTCTTCCAACGCACACCAAATAAAAATTTAAAAACATCAGATTTTATTTCAATATGGTAATTTTAATTCAAATGCTTATGACATGCAGGTACTTAGCAGGAAAACTGTCACTTATAAACATAAGGCTGTTTGTCATCAAACATGTAAACATAAAACAGTGCAAGTGGATTAAACTTTTCCTAATTCACTCTAAAGCTGAAAGGAAGGATAAGACAATAATCCCATGGGAGCTGCCATGCTGTTTGTTTTCTAAGCTGTCAACCAAACTGGAACTGATGATGATAGGAGGAAGATAACAAACAACAGAGAGAGAGCAAGTGCCGGGCAAGTCCCTGGCGAGTTAGCGACACCGCTTCACTGCAGTCCTCAGGAGCGAGATCTGAGAGGCAGAGAAGGAGGTACGGTAATAGGATACAAGGGCAGGCCAGACGGGTGAAAGAGGCGTGTTTTTCTGGGTACAGCTCTCTCTCTTTTTTCCATACACCGGGCGTCCCAGACGCCTGCAGCTTGCTCCACCCTTCACTTACACCTTCCCAGTGAGGTGCCCCCTCATCTTGTCATTGGGACCACGTTAAGTCACTTCTTTCCACGAATCCTGGTGAGTGGATTTTCTTCTACCGTACTTGTACAGCGCCGCCCTTGCTGCTTTCATACAGTCACCGCATACAGTGGGGGGGAGCTCAAAAATGGCCGCGGTCGCGGCCGCATCCCCGCCCTATGCGGTGAGCACCCGGCCGCACTCCATTCATTTAATTGTAGCTGGTCGGAGACTGAATGTGGCACAAAGGAATGTGGCACAAAGGAGCCGACCAGAGACACTTGCAGTCTCCGTCCGGCTCCACTGAAATGAATGGAGTGCAGCCGTTTTTGAGCTCCCCCCACCGCATGTGGCGACCGCAGATTCTCCAGTCCGGCTCAGAAGTTTCAGCACCCACCCTGTAAGACGACACCCAGCATATAAGACAACCCCCGACTTTTGAGACGATTTTCCTGGGTTAAAAAGTCATCTTATATGCCGGAAAATACGGTATATTCTCACAGATGGACTCTTAGGCATCCAAACACAAGACATTAAATGAATTTAAACCCACCCCCCCTTTATTTTGTTAATCCTCACCCAAGGATATTTTTCCATCGATTTTTAGAGCGAGTGGAAGGGAGAGGGAGAGACAGAAACATCGATTTGAAAGAGACACATCAATTGGTTGCCTCCCCCATGTGCCCCAATTAGGGGCAGGGGTTGAGCCTGCAACCGAGATATGTGCCTCCCGAACTGAATCAAACTCGGGACCCCTTCAGTCCATGTGCCAACACTCTATCCACTGAGCCAAACCATCTAAGGCTGAATTTAACCTTTTTGATGATCAAGGACAACCGATGTAAATTCCTTTGAAAAATTACCGTACTTTCCGGCGTATAAGACGACTTTTTAACCCAGGAAAATCTTCTCAAAAGTCAGGGGTCTTATACGCCAGAAAATACGGTAGGTTAGAAAAATCTCTGACAATGTATATCAGATTGCTTAAAACCCAAATACCGTATTTTCCTGCGTATAAGATCCCCGACTTTTGAGATTTTCCTGGGTTAAAAAGTCGTCTTATACGCCAGAAAATATGGTATGTAATTTAGCTCTAATGACTGTGTATTTCTAAATGTTACTATACTAAATGGCCCCAGGCCATTAGATTTTTATAGTAGTTTTAAGACTATTATTTTTTTCTTATGTGTCAAAAAATCTCTTCTTATAGCTGGTGTGTTCAGCTCCAGCAGCACCTTCATTCTCTGGTTCCTTATAATCTGCTTCTTTGACTTCCTATGAGCTATAAGCAAACTAAGTAAAGTTAGGTGACAATAAAGTCAGGTGACTATGCTCCTGGAAGCTTCAGAAGTATACTCTTAAGTATAGGGGTTTTAGGACTCAGACTTTAGAATACAAACTTCCCAATTTACACCTGAGTTTGCAGTTGTGCATATAAGAAGTTTCTAGAGAAATAAAACTGCAAGAGTTCGTATAGGCGTAAAACTATGACTGGATAAAGAAAAGTCATTTCATTTCCTAATTAGGGAAAATAGAGCTAATCCAGGAGCAGTGGGTAAAAGACATGTGATTTGTGTACTGAAAATGGTCATTGCTCTTTAATTCATAAAAAGTGCTTTGCATTTTAGAAAGGGCAGACTAGTTTCATGATCAGTCCAATATCTTTAACTTATAAATTTTACTACAGAAATTTAAAAATATTAACCTTTTGCACTCGGATGTCGAGTGTGACTCGACACAGTTAGCATCGGTAGCAGCTCGTATGTTGAGCCACACTCGACACGTAGTTTCACCGTGGGGGGAAGGGGTTTTTTTTGTCTATTTTTCCAGTATCTTTTCTTGTTTTCATTAGTATGAAAGGACAAGTAAAATGTAAATGCCGTCTCAACTGATGCCACCACCTAAGCTTCAACAATGGCATCTTCAAAGGCTATTTGTTTCTAAGACACATCAGTCATGTGAAAAAGGTTAGACCAGTACACTAACTTCCAGGGGTAGATTATTATCCACTAACTTAGAGCAACGTTTAGATGGAAAGCTCCATATAATCACACCTCACCCTAACAAAAAACACAAAGATTGTATTGTTTGTTCTAACAGAAAAATCAAAGGAGGAAGAAGAGAGACGATTTATATTTGCGAAACATGTGAATGTAAACCAGGTCTTCATGTGGGTGAATGTTTCAAAAAATATCACACCATGAGAAATTATAGAGATTAAAATTACTCTTTGAATGTATCAATAATTTGAAATATAAAAAAATCCAAATAAATAAGTTTGTATGAAAAGAAACTCCAGTTTTTTATTCTACTGCCGCGCTTTGTAAAATCTGGGGTATTTAAAAAATTAAATCCCGAGTAGAATAAAGGAATCGAGAGAAAAAAAGCAAGCGAGTGCAAAGGGTTAAAGGAAAAAGAAATGCTATTTTGTGTTCAAATACAAACAATAAACCAAGTTAATAAAAATAATTTCTAATTAGGAGTCTATTGACATCCTTAATACAAATAAACAAGAAAAGTCTATAATTAAAATGTCACCTATGAACACCAGTGGGATCGGGCCTAAATAGGCGGTCGGACATCCCTTAAGGGGTCCCAGCATTGGAGAGGGTGCAGGCTGGGCTGAGGGACATACCCTCCCCCATGCACGAATTTCGTGCACCGGGCCTTTAGTAACACAAATAAAGAACACATTGGAAAGCATACACAGCAGATTAGGGGAAGCTGAGAATTGAATCAGTGAATTAGAAGACAGAATTGAAAATATCACTCAATCAGAGAACAACAACAACAACAACAAAAACAACAATTAAAAAACATGAAGACAGCTTAAGGGAACTGTGGGACGTGAAACGTAACAATATTAGAATAGCAGGTGTGCCAGAGGGGCAGAAAGAAAGTAATAGAGAACGTGTTTGAAGAAATAATGGCAGAAAACTTCCCTAACTTGATAAAAAAGTCACACAAGTTCAGGAGGCACAGAGAACCCCCAGCAAGAAGAACCTAAACAGGCCCACAGCCAGACACATCATAATTAAAATGCCAAATATTAAAGACGAAGAGAGAATCTTAAAGGCAGCAAGAGAAACAAAACCTGTTACCTATAAAGGAGTTCCCATAAAGCTGACACCTGATTTCTCATCAGAAACCCTACAGCCCAGAAAGGAATGGCATGAAGTACTCAAGGTAATGCAAAACAAGAATCTGAGACCAAGATTATTATATCCAGCAAGGCTATCATTCAAAATGGACGGTCAAATAAAGAGCTTCCCAGACAAAGAAAGGCTAAAGGAGTACATCACCTCTAAGCCAGCATTACAAGAAATGCTAAAGGGACTGCTGAAATGAGAAGACGACAGAGAGAAACCTAGCCATACAGGATTAAAATGGCAATAAATAATTGCTCTAAATGTAAATGTATTAATAATAACGCTAAATGTAAATGTATTAAATGCTCCAATCAAAAGGCATAGGGTAGCTGAATGGATACAACAACATGACCCAACTATATGCTGTCTACAAGAGACCCACCTCAAAACAAAAAATACACACAGGATGAGAGTGAAAGGATGGAAAAATTTTTTCCATGCAAATGGAAAAGAAAAAAAAAGCTGGGGTAGCAATATTCATATCCGACAAAATAGACATTAAAATGAATGCCATCACAAGAGACAACAAAGGTCACTATATAATGCTAAAGGGACAGATCCAACGAGAGGATATAATCCTGGTAAACATATATGCACCCAATATAGGAGCACCTAAATAAATAAAAAAAACTTCTAGAGGACTTCAATGGAGAGATAGACAACAATACAGCCATAGTAGGTGACTTTAACACCCCTCTGAGTTCCCTGGATAGATATTCCAGACAAACTTAACAAGGAAACAGAGACTCTAAAAGACACACTGGGTCAGATGGATTTAATTGACATTTATAGAACATATCACCCCAATGAAGCAGAATATACATTCCACAAGAATCATTCACAAAGATAGACCACATGTTAGGACACAAAACAAGTCTCTACAAGTTCAAGAAGATTGAAATCATATCAAACATCTTTTCAGATCACAGTGGAATGAAATTAGAAATCAGTGACAGTAAAAACACTCTAAAATATTCAAACACATGGAGGCTAAATAGCATGTTATTAAACAGTGAGTGGGTTACCAACGAGATCAAGAAAGAAAAAAAAACTTCCTGAGGGGGAAAAAAAATGTACACACAACAACCCAAAATCTCAGGGACACAGCAAAAGCAGTCCTGAGAGGGAAATTCATAGCACTACAGGCATACATCAAAAGACAAGAAAAACCAGCAATAAACTATTTAAGCTTAACAACTTAAAGAACGACCAAGAGAACAAAAAGAAGAGCCCAGAGTAAGCAGAAAGAAAATAATAATAATAATTAGAGCAGAAATAAATAACATAGAGACTTAAAAAACAATACCACCCCCCCCCAAAAAAAAAAAAATCAATGAAACCAAGAGCAGGTTCTTTGAAAGGATAAACAAAATTGATAAAACGTTAGCCAGACTCATCAAGAAACAAAGAGAGAGGACACAAATAAATAAAATCAGAAATGAAAGTGGAGAGTAACAACTGACACCAAAAAAATACAAAGCATTGTAAGTATATACTATGAACAACTTACATGCCAACAAGCTGGACAATGTGGATGAAACGGACAAATTCCTAGAAAAATATAATCACCCAAAACTGAATCAGGAGGAATCCAAAAACCTGAATAGGCCAATAAAAATTGATGAAATAGAGCAGTAATAAAAAAAATTCCCACCAGTCCACCCAGACTGGATGGCTTCACATGGGGGGTTTTACCAAGCATTCAAAGAAAAACTAACACATATCCTCCTCAAACTATTTCAGAAAATCCAAGAGGAAGGAACACTTCCAAACTCGTTTTATGAGGCCAGCATTATCCTAATTCCAAAATCAGATAAAGACACTACAAAGAAAGAGAATTACAGGCCAATATCCCTGATGAACATAGATGCTAAAATCCTCAACAAAATATTAGCAAATCACATCCAGCAATATATTAAAAAGATCATACACCATGATCAAGTGGGATTTATTCCAGGGATGCCAGGCTGGTACAATATTTGCAAAATGATAAACGTGATACATCACATAAAAAAAATTGAAAGACAAATTTCACATGATAATATCAGTAGATGCAGAGAAAGCATTCAACACAATGCAACACCCAGTTTTTATAAACACTCTCAGCAAAGTGGGAATAGAGGGAGCATATCCCAACATGATAAAGGCCATATATGACAAACCTACAGCCAACACCATACTCAATGGCAAAAACTAAAACCATTTCCCCTAAGAACGGGAACAAGACAGGGATTCCCACTTTCACCACTCCTGTTCCACATAGTACTGGAAGTGCTAGCCATAGCAATCAGACAAGAAGAAGAAATAAAAAGCATCCAAATTGGAAAAGAAGAGATAAAACTGTCATTATTCGCAGATAACATAATATTGTACATAGAAAACCCTAAAGACTCCATCAAAAAACTACTATACTTAAATGAATTTGGCAATGTAGCAGGATACAAAATTAACACAGAGAAATCTATGGCTTTTTTAAAATTATATTTTACTGATTTTTTTACAGAGAGGAAGGGAGAGGGATAGAGAGTTAGAAACATCGATGAGAGAGAAACATCGATCAGCTGCCTCCTGCACACCTCCCACTGGGGATGTGCCCGCAACAAGGGTACATACCCTTGACCGGAATCAAACCTGGGACCTTTCAGTCCGCAGGCCGACACTCTATCCACTGAGCCAAATCAGTTAGGGCTCTATGGCTTTTTTTAAAAAAATATATTTTATTGATTTTTTACAGAGAGGAAAGGAGAAGGATAGAGAGTTAGAAACATCGATGAGAGAGAAACATCGATCAGCTGCCTCCTGCACACCCCCCACTGGGGATGTGCCCGCAACCAAGGTACATGCCCCCGACCGGAATCGAACCCGGGACCTTTCAGTCCACAGGCCGACGCTCTATCCACTGAGCCAAACCGGTTTCGGCAACTCTATGGCTTTTTTATACACCAATAATGAACCCACAGAAAGAGAAACTAAAAAAATAAAATAAATCCCATTTACCATTACACCAAGAAAATTAAGATATCTAGGAATAAACTTAACTAAGGAGGTAAAAGACCTGCACTCAGAAAACTACAGGACATTGCAAAAAGAGATAGAGGAAGACACAAACAAATGGAAGAATATACTATGTTCATGGATTGGTAGACTCAACATCATTAAAATGTCCATACTACCCAAAGCAATCTATAGATTCAATGCGATCCCCATTAAGATACCAACTGCATATTTCACAGACGTAAAACAAACTCTCCAAAAATTCATATGGAAAAGAAAAGTCCCTGAATAGCCATAGCAATCCTGATAAAGAAGAATGAAGTTGGAGGGATCACAATTACAGATATCAAGCTATATTACCAAGCCATGGTTCTCAAAACTGCCTGGTACTGACACAAGAACAGACATATAGACAAAAGGAACTGAACAGAGAACCCAGAAATCGGCCCAAGCCATTATGGTCAATTAGTATTTGCAAAGAAGGTAAGATCATATAATGGAGTCAAGACAAGTCTCTTCAATAAATGGTGTTGGTAAAATTGGACAGATACATGCAAAAAAATGAAACTAGATCACCCACTTATACCATACACAAAAATAAACTCAAAATGGATAGAGGACTTAAACATAAGACGGGAAACCATAAAAATCTTAGAAGAATCCATAGGTAGCAAAATAGCAGACATATGTCATAGCAATATCTTTACTGAAACAGCTCCTAGGGCAATGGAAACTAAGGAAAAAATAAACAAATGGGACTACATCAAAATAAAAAGCTTCTGCACAGCAAAAGAAACCATCAACAAAACAAGAAAGCCCACTGCATGGGAGAACATACTTGCCAATGTTATCTCCGATAAAGGTTTAATCTTCAAAATTTACAGGGAACTCATAAAACTGAACAAAAGGAAGATAAACAATCCAATCAAAAATGGGCAAAGGACCTAAATAGACACTTTTCAAAAGAGGACATACAGAAGGCCAAGAGACATAGGAAACATGCTCAAAGTCACTAATCATCCAAGATGCAAATCAAAACAACAATGAGGTATCATCTCACACCTGTCAGAATGGCTATCATCAACAAATCAACAAAGGACAAGTGCTGGTGAGGATGTGGAGAAAAAGGAACCCTAGTGCACTGCTGGTGGGAATGCAGACTGGTGCAGCCACTGTGGTAAAGTATGGAGTTTCCTCAAAAAATTAAAAATGGAACTCCCATTTGACCCAGTAATCCCACTTCTAGGAATATACTCCAAGAAATCAGAAACACCAATCAGAAAGGATATATGCACCCCTATGTTCATAGCAGCGTAATTACAATATTAGTAGCTATAATTTGGAAATAGCCTAAGTGCCCATCAGCAGATGAGTGAATTAAAAAACGGTGATATATCTACACAATTGAATACTATGTTGCTATTAAAAAGAAGGAACTCTTACCATTTCCAACAGCATGGATGGACCTGGAGAGAATTATGCTAAACAAAATAAGCCAGTCAGAGAAAGATAAAATATCACATGATCTCACTCATTTGTGGAATATAATGAACAATATAAATGAATGAACAAAAATAGAGCCAGAGGAAAAAAATATTTTAGAATATAATAGAAGTAATCCTGTTATTTGCAGATTTTAAATATGTCCTACAACTTTTGTGATATTATACTATGTAAGTACAGTTTTGGTAATATTATTTTTTTTAAAATTTTTCTTGACATATTAAAAAAGAAATTAATACAATTTAATGTGGCTAAAACTGTACTAATTTATTTTTATATAAATTTTATTTTTTAGCTAGCTGCCAAATGTACATGATATCCAAAGGCCACAGAATACTGTGTTGTATTATACATATATACTTAAAATCATTAAAGGGTAAATTTTGTTATATTTTACCACTATTTTTTTTTTAAGCAAGTATAGAAAGAGTAGGAACCATTGTGTGAATCTGTGCAGTAATCACTTGGGAAATACAGCAGCTTAAGGTAGAGAGCTACATTTAATGTGAAACTGGACAAATAAAGTGAAAAATCTCTACCAAAAAGAGTGGGCAAAGGACTTGAACAAACATTTCATTAAAAAAATCTATAAAATGGCCAATAAGCACAAGAAAAGATGCTTCATTAGGGAAATGCAAAGCAAGGTTAGGAGATACCACACACCCACTAGGACAGCTGTAGTATTTTTTTAAAAGTCTTCTCATTGAGCTCCTTTTCTGTTGATCTGTGGCAGTTTATGGGTTCACAGAAGAAGAGACAATTCACAGACTACTATTATTTTGCCTCCTGCCTTCAAAGGTATATTCTGCTGTTCTGGCATTCAAGCTGTTGGTAAAATCAATTTCAACTTTCCAGAGAGAGCTACTCTTGTCGCTTGGGTCTTTTCTCAATTGAGCAAGGCTACTTTCTAGGGGACTACTGTCCAATATGTGAGGTTAACTTTGCACTTATTCCATATCTCTTTGCTTTTTAATGGGTCATTTCATTTGATGTTTTAAAAAAAAAGGCACAAAATAACAAATATTGGTGAGGACATAAAGAAATTTGAACCCTTGAACACTGATGGTGAAAATGTAAAATGGTTCAGCTACTGTGGAAAACGGTTGGCAGTTCCCTAAAAAGTAAAATGTACAACTATCATATGACCCAGCAATTCCATTCCTAAAAATATTATGCCAAGTGAAAAAAAGCAGACACACATAGACACACAAAAAAGCAAATATAAAAGGGCGCTTATTATATGACTAGAGGCCCGGTGCACGAAACTCGTGCACGGGGATGTGTGTCCCTCAGCCCAGCCTGCACCGTCTCCAATATGGGACCCCTCGAGGGATGTCCAACTGCCCTACAGGGATCGGGCCTAAACAGGCAGTCGGACATCCCTCTCACAATCCAGGACTGCTGACTTCCAACTGTTCGCCTGCCTGCCTGCCTTCCTGATTGCCCCTAACCGCTTCTGCCTGCCAGCCTGATCACCCCTAACCACTCCCCTGCCAGCCTGATTGATGCCTAACTGCTCCCCTGCCAGCCTGATTGTCCCTAACTGCCCTCCCCTGCAGTTCTGGTCCCCCCCCAACTGCCTTCCCCTGCAGGCTTGGCCCCCCGCAACTGCTCTCCCCTGCAGGCCTGGGTCTCCCCCAACTGCCCTTCCCTGCAGGCCTGGTCGCCCCCAACTTCCCTCCTCTGTAGGCCTGGTCCCCCCCCAACTGCCCTCCCCTGCAGGCTTGATTGCCCCCAACTGCCCTCCCTTGCAGGCCTGGTCCCTCCCAACTGCCCTCCCCTGCTGGCCTTATTGCCCCCAACTGCCCTCCCTTGCAGGCCTGGTCCCTCCCAACTGCCCTCTCCTGCTGGCCATCTTGTGGCAGCCATCTTGTGTCCACATGGGGGCAGGATCTTTGACCACATAGGGGCAGCCATCTTGTGTGGTGGAGTGATGGTCAATTTGCATATTACTCTTTTATTAGATAGGATTCCGTTTATATGAAACTAGTGGCCCGGTGCACGAAATTCATGCACGGACAGGGGGTGGGGGGCCCCTCAGCCCAGCCTGTACCATCTCCAATCTGGTACCCTCAAGGGATGTCTGACTGCCGGTGGGATCGGGCCTAAACCGGCAGTTGGACATCCCTCTCACAATCTGGGACCGCTGGCTCCTAATCGCTCACCTGCCTGCCTGCCTGATTGCCCCTAACTGCCTCTGCCTGCCTGCCTGATCGCCCCTAACTGCCCTCCCCTGCTGGCCTGATCTCGCCCCAAACTGCCCTCCCCTGCTGGCCTGATATCGCCCCCAATTGCCCTTCCCTGCCAGGCTGATCTCGCCCCCAACTGCCCTCCCCTGCCAGCCTGATCTCGCCCTCAATGGCCCTCCTGCCAGCCTGATCCTGCCCCCAACTGCCCTCTCTGCCTCGGCCCCCACCACCATGGCTTTGTCCGGAAGGAAGTCGGACATCCGGAAGATGGCCGGTCAACCCAGTCTAATTAGCATATTACCCTTTTATTAGTATAGATATCCAGAATAGGTAAATTCATAGAGATAGAAAGCAGATTTCCAGGGGCTGTGAAGAAGGAATTGCTTAATATGTTTGGGGTTTTTCCTTTTGGGATAATAAAATGTTTTAGAACTACATAAAGGTTTTGGTTGCATAACATATGTACCAAATACCACCAAACTGTGCACTTTAAACTGATTAATTTTATGATGTGTGAATTTTACCCAATAAATAAGAGAATGCTAGAACAGAATTGATAACATCTGAAAACAATTACCCAAGCATGCTTACTACTTATTGCTTCTCAACTAAAACATCGTACATTATAATCACCTGGAGTGCCTGTTAAAAAAATAACAATGTAATATTTCTTAAACTATCTTAAGACATTTTCTATAATGTCAGCAATGACTGCCATTATAGAAAGCTTCTCAGGCATAATTTAATCATTGACTTATTTATTCTAAAATCTACAAGTTACTTTTTTAAAACATATTTTTATTGACTTCAGAGAGGAAGGGAGAGGAAGAGAAATAGAAACATCAATGATGAGAATCACTAAACAGTCGCCTCCTGCATGCCCTACACTGGGGGATCAAGCCCACAACTCAGGCATGTGCCCTGACTGGGAATTGAACTGTGACCTCCTGGTTCATAGTTCAACACACAACCACTGAGTCATGCCACTGGGCTACAAGGGATTTTTTAAAAGCTGGATGAGTTGGTTCTAATTTAGTCACCATGAGTGAAAGGATAAAACCCAGAAACAGCTAATCACAAGTTATAAATATGGTATCACAAGAACTCTATACCTAAAAAACACAATACAAAAATTTCCACTGGTTATTTCTCACAACCACTTTTACAAGACAGTTCCAAGAAATGGCAATTTTATAAGAAATGGCTTCCTTCATTTCTATCTTTTAGTAGTACAAAGGATTCTGCACATCATAATCAGATTTACCTTTCATAGATACAAATACATCCTGTTACTCCCCAGCTTTAAAAAGCTTCAGTGGGTCCCCCTACTTATTACAACATCAAATCTAACTTCCTCTGACTGACTCTTTTCTTTCTTTAATCATCACCCGAGGATATGCTTCCATTGATTTTTAGAGAGGGAGGAAAAAAAGACACATCCATCAGTTGCCTCCCAGATGCACAGCGACTGCGTATTGAACCCGTGACCCTTTGGTGCACAGGACTACACTCCAACCAACCAAGCCACACTGGCCAGGCCCTCTGCCTGACTTCCATTACCCTGTAGTAAGAGCTATTCTCAAACTTTAGTGTACACTGTAATCACCTGGGGTGCCTGTTAAAACAGATTGTTGTACACTACCTCTAGAATATCCAATTCCGGAGCCTGAAGCAGGCCTCAAAACCTATATTTACAATACATCTCCAAAATGACCCCATTCTGTCTCCTTAAACTTATTTCTCCCTATTCCCTAACGGTTAGGGCCTAACCAACACATAATTCTTTTATTGGATTCATCTTTTCACGAGCTGTGCCCAACTCTTCCTCCCTGCTTAACTTTGCTGCCCCAAAACACTTTCTTGCCTACCCAAATCATACCCATCCTTTAAGACTGTAGTTCTCAACACTGCCTTACATTACAATCACCTGAGAACACTTTATTTTTTTTATTTTTAAAATATATTTTATTGATTTTTTACAGAGAGGAAGAGAGAGGGATAGAGAGTTAGAAACATCGATCAGCTGCCTCTTGCACACCCCCTACTGGGGATGTGGCCGCAACCAAGGTACATGCCCTTGACCGGAATCGAACCTGGGACCCTTGAGTCTGCAGGCCAATGCTCTATCCACTGAGCCAAACCGGTTTCGGCACCTGAGAACACTTTTAAAAACTATGGTTGCACCACCTGTCGGATTCTGATTCAACTGATCCTGGGGAAAGTTTCCCCATTTTACTCTGATGGGCAGGCAGAGTTGAGATCCACCACTTTACCTTCCTTCAATCTGTTTCCCAAAAGAATTATGACCACTCATTGAATTTTCTTCCCTCTAAATTCCTAGTGTTCCCAGATCATATTACCAAGTTTAAAAGAAGTTACTTAACAGATTATACTACTCTATAACTTTCATTTTAAGTCTTATTTCTCCAACTTGATCTGTGATCATATCTTCCATTTCTACATTCTTACAGCACTAGTATTGTGATGAATACATAGTAGGAGATCTGTGATTATTTCTTCATGGATTGTGGATTCAAAATAAAATTCAGAGCTTTAAAATATTTCTCATCTATCCAATTCAGAAAACTACACTCCCTCTTTTTAAATACTGTTTTGCAACAAACTAATTGTGTTATGGTGAGTCATTTAACTCCTTCCTGCCCCAATAAATAAATTGGAAAGAAAAATACTAATGTATCAAAATGCTGTGAAAAATAATAAAATTATTAATAGCATCATAAATGGTTCACAGTTGCTTCATTAGAGCAAATGGCCTTTTCTAAACCTATTAAGACTGTTTCAAAAACAGTTAAAGAGAATCAAAGCCCACATATTGAAAGCCCTGACTTGTTTTCTCAACAGATGTGTATCCTTCAAGCCCTGAATTCACCAGATGCATATTAAATTAATCCCCACTTTTAGTTTTTATATAACACTCCACTCTAGTTTTATAAATACTTCACCACATAAAGCAGAATCCATTGGTGCTTTATGACATTAAATATTAACAGATTATCTCCACTATGCAAAAAAAAAAATACATTAAGATTCATTTTAATGCAGTCAAATGTGTGCTTGCTAAATATAGGCTATCGTATCTTCATTATTTTTAAATTGGCCAATTTCTATCTAGAATGTGAAAAGTAAATTTGCCCTTAACTAAAAATCCAGTGACACTTGGTACTTTAAGAAAAAAACAACTCACTTAACACTTCAGAAATTAACTAGGAAATTCAACCAAATATCTGAATTCTAATACTGTAGTAGTTTAATAGTCCAATTAAGTTTCCTAGAAAATTTACTTCTTATAAAATCATAATTTTTTCATTAACTAAATTGAACCAATTAATGTATTATATCACAAATAGGACTGATATTCAGAAGCCATGGGGTCCAATCTAACATTAAGTATATAATCTTGAGCAAGTCACTTAGCCTCTGCATTTTTAAGTAGTCTCAACTGTAAAATGAAAGAATCTAACTAGACCATCTCCGTTGTTTTCTTTTAGCTTTATGAATCCATAACCTATGAAACTCAAGAAATGTAATCATTAACCAGATGGTTCCCATTAAAGACAAAGTGAGCTTATGTATTGATTGATATGGAGAACATCTATCTCTAGAAAACCTAAGTGCTTTCACAGAAACAGATTGTTCCTGTGTGTTATTTAACTAGGTGAAAAAAGCAAACATAATCCACCAAACATGGAGCTACTAAACAATTTTTACATCATACCCTAGATGACCAGAATATTTGGATGTCACAATACAAATTAAGGTTAAGCCCTAGCTGGTTTGGCTCAATGGATAGAAGGCCTGCGGACTGAAGGGGTCCTGGGTTCGATTCCTGTTAAGGGCACATGTCCGGATTGCAGGCTCGATCCCCAGTAGGGGGAGTGCAAAAGGCAGCCGATCAATGATGTTCTCTCTTATCATTGATGTTTCTATCTTCCTCTCCCTCTCCTTTCCTCTTTGAAATCAACAAAAATATATATTTTTTAAAAAATATATTTTGGAATAACAAAGGGTGTCCCTGTAAGTCCAGGACAGGACAGTGATAAAGCCAACTGAAAGTGGATTCTAGTTAATAATTACTACTTAGGCTATGTAAGAAATAATGTATCAAGACAGCACTTTATTGCCATTATAATAGATATTCCCACTCTGAGTCAAAATTGGAAATAATCAGGCAACTACAGCAGTACCCACATACTCTTCCTACTAAACCTTTGCCAGCTCAAGCTTCTGGAGTGCTTCTTACAAGTGTAATAAGCAAACACTGGAGCTCTGGCCAAGAAATCTGTACAGCTGAAACCATGAGTGACAATAAAATGCAAGTGGCAAAGGACCTTAACTTTAGTGATGGTTCAAAAATTCTGAATTTAGATCGCCTTTACCACCTGCTACTGTCATATGGTCGGTACCACATTTAGCTCACACTTCCTAATCTCAAAGAATTAGGCACCTATCAGTTAACACTTAATGACCTAATATCAATCTTTTTGAAAGGGAAACTCAAGACTCTAAATAATGTTTCTAACTACATCTAAGAATGTTAGGAAAATCTCTTTTCAAAACCAGCCACAAATTATTTTATTCATTTTAGTTTATTTTTAAAAAAATGCCTGGGCCCGGCCGATGTGGCTCACTGGTTGAGCTTGAGCGTTGACCCATAAACCAGGAAGTCACTGGTTCAGTTCCTAGTCAGGGCACCATGCCCAGGTTGGGGGCTCAATCCCCAGTGGGGGGCATGCAGGAGGCAGCCGATTGATATTGTGCTCGCACACTGATGTTTCTCTTTTTCCCCCTCTCCCTTCCTCTCTCTCTAAAAATCAATTAAAAATGTTTTAAAAAGAAGGAAGGAAGGAAGGAAGGAAGGAAGGAAGGAAGGAAGGAAGGAAGGAAGGAAGGAAGGAAGGAAGGAAGGAAGGAAGGAAGGAAGGAAGGAAGGAAGGAAGGGGAGAGCTATGCATGTACTGTATGGCAACAGAGGGTATACAGGAAATCTCTGTACCTTCCTCTCAATTTTGCTGTGAACCCAAAACTATTCTAAAACACACACACACACACACAGCCTTTTTTCAAATACCACATTAACATTTTTGGAGTAGAAAATATTTTTATAAAACAATTGAACATCCTTGTGCACAGAAAGACACACTCCTTAAAACTTTCACAAAAATTAACTCAAAATGTATCTTAGAACTCAATGTAACATGCAAAACTATGAAAATTCTTGAAGATAATGTTAGAAAAAAATCTGTGATCTTGGGTTTGGCGAAGAGGTTTTTTTTGTTTGTTTTTTTTAATTGGGAATTGGTGTTTTATTTTTTTATTTTTTTAAATTTCTTTATTGATTATGGTATCACATAATTGTCCTCATCCCCCCATTCCCATCCCAAGCCCCTCCCCACGTATACCCCCACCCCCCTGTTGTCCGTGACCAATGGTTAGGCTTATATGCATGCATACAAGTCCTTTGGTTGATCTCTCGGCAATGAGGTTTTTGATACAACACCAAAGTATGCTCAATGAAAGAAAAACTTGGTAAGTATATACGTGTGTGTGTGTGTGTGTGTGTGTGTGTGTGTGTGTATTTCTTTTAAAATATGTTTTCATTGATTTTTAGAGAGAGAAGAAGGGAAAGGGATAAAGAGATAGAAACATTGATGAGAGAGAAACATCATGGATCAGCTACCTCCTGGACGCCCCTTCGGGGATGGAGCCCACAACCCAGGCATGTGCTCTGACCAGGAATCGAACTTCGACTTCTTGGTTCCTGGGTGGTACTTAACCACTGAGCCACACTGGCTGGGCAAAACTTGTTAAATTCATTAAAGTTAAAAACATTTGTACTATGAAAGTCACTGTTAAGAGAATAAAGACAAGCCACAAATTGGAAGTATTTGCAAAACACATATCTGATGAAGGATTTGTATCCAAAATATACAAAAAACATTTAAAATTCAATAATAAGAAAACAACCCAATTTAATAAGGGGCAAAAGATCTGAACAGACGCCTCACCAAAGATATATAGATGATGGCAAATAAGCATATGAAAAGGTACTCAACATTGTACGTCATTATGGTATTGCAAATTAAAAAAACCTATTAGAATGGCTAAAGTACATAAAACTGATAATACCAAATAATGGCAAGGATGTGAGCAACAGGAATGCTCATTCATTGCTGATGGGAATGCAAAATGGTATAAATACTTTGGAAGACAGTTTGGCAGTTTCCTACAAAATTAAACATTGTCTTACCATAAGATTTTGCAATCACACTGCTAGGTATTACTCAAAGGAGCTGAAAGCATAGGTTACATAAAACCCTGCACATGCATGTTTATAGCAGCTTTATTCATAATGGCCAAAAAAACAGAAGAGTCAATATATCCTTCAATAGGTGAAGGGATAAAAAATTGTGGTACATCCATATAATGGAAAATTATTCAGCAATAAAAGAAAATGAGCTATCAAGCCACAAAAAGACATAGAAGAAACTTAAAAGCATATTGTTAACTGAAAGAAACCAGTCTAAAAAGGCTGCAGACTATATGATTCCAACTCTATGAAATTTTGGAAAAGGCAAAACTATACAGAGGAAGTAGAAAGGTCAGTGGTTGCCAAGGATTCTGGGGGAAGGCGAGGAGGGATGAATAGGTCAAACAGAATTTTTAGGGTGGTAAAATTATTCAGTATGACATTGTATTATGGAAAATGTTACTATGCATTTGTTAAAACCCACAGCATTATACAACACAAAGAGTGAACCTTAATGAAAACTATAGATTATAGTTAATAATATGTATCAAAATAGGCAATATTGGTTCATTAATGGTAACTAATGTACTACACTAATATGCTACTAATAGAGGAAATGGGGAAGATATGTAGATATGAGAAATATGGAACTCTACCTGCTCAATTATTCCATAATTCTAAAACAGTTCTATTTTTTTAAAAAAAGGTCGATTTTTTTAAAATTGGGTATCCACAATCTCAAAAGCTAGAATTTATAAAAATTCTAGTCAGTGAAAAAAGAAATTGACTTTAAATAAAATCAAATTTTAATTTTAATTTAAATAAAAATATTTTAACTTTAATCCCCTTGCCTTTTTCTTGGCATGGCCATATTGGTCATATCCCTTGCTCACTAACACCTACATCAGAGAGTGACAGCTAGGAAATGGAGAAGATATCCAGCTGGGAAGCTGCTTGATCAGTCATGGTTAGCAATTGAGCCTGAAGAACTAATGAGATCTGGTGACTATCACGGACACTCAAGCCCACACACAAACACACAAAACTTAAAACATTTTCACATCATTCATTAATGCCAACAAATTATAGTTATAAATTTATCAAGAGGGATGTAAAGGTATGGTACTTCCATTCAGAGGCTCTAGTCCTCAACACCCCTTTTTGTAGGTTAAAGTTAGAATGGCCTGGCCAGTTTGGCTCAGTGGTTAAGCATTGGCCCATGAACCAAGAGGCTACTGATTTGATTCCTGGTCAGGGCACATGCCGGGGTTGGGGGACTCAATCCCCAGTAGGGGGCGTGCAAGAGGCATCCATTTGATGTTGATGTTTCTCTCTCATCAATGTTTCTTACCCTCTCCTTCTCTCCCTTCCTCTCTCTTTAAAATCAATAAAAACTATTTTTTTAAAAAAGTTAGAATGTATAAGCTACAGAAATCAATTTAGTTTCAATGCTTTGTTCCCTAGAAATTTATGTGGCATTTTGATGGACATCAAACTGTAGCATTTTGATAGGCTTACCAGCACCGAGAGGTGTTGCACCAAGTTCTTTTTGATGGCAAGGGCAATGGCTACCTGTTCACCCAGCTTCTCTGGCCAAGGCAAAATCCAAGAGAATATCCCTTTCCCCTGTATGTCAATGCCTCCATTGTGATGGGTGAGCTATTATTGAAGAACAATTCCCATCCCTGACACCCCAGGTCCTACCATAACTACACTACCCACTCAGGGTTTCTAGACAACTAACAGACTACAGTGGTGTAGAGGCAGGGTAGTCCATATGTTTTCCTGTATCACCAGAATACTCCTGCTGAAATCAAAGGATGGCTCTCTCTTCAGTCCATTTCTGTGATACCACATCAGTTCTACTTAAAGCTTCTCAAAGATGCCTAGGTTTTTAGGGTCCATGTTAGATGTCAACTACTGTAACCTGAACAAGTAATGGTCTTTTCCAGCTCAGTAAACCGAAAAGTCTGACCTCAAAATTTATTAAGATTCTAACTGAAAAGTGACAAGAATGTGCCCTATGAATTATTATGGTATAGCAACTGGTATAGGTAAGGCAAAACTCACTACCAAAAGACTAAGTGGCCCTGACCGGTTTGGCTCAGTGGATAGAGCGTTGGCCTGCGGACTCAAGGGTCCCAGGTTCGATTCCGGTAAAAAAAAAGAAAAAGAAAAAGACTAAGTGGACTTATCACTAAATAAAAAATCTCCAGCAGAAGCTCCTCTTCTGATTGTGATATCAAAGGGAAAAATTTAGCCAAAACCGGTTTGGCTCAGTGGATAGAGCGTCGGCCTGCGGACTGAAAGGTCCCAGGTTCGATTCCGGTCAAGGGCATGTACCTTGGTTGCGGGCACATCCCCAGTAGGGGGTGTGCAAGAGGCAGCTGATCGATGATTCTCTCTCATCGATGTTTCTAACTCTCTATCCCTCTCCCTTCCTCTCTGTAAAAAATCAATAAAATATTTTTTTTTAAAAGGGAAAAATTTATTTATTCTGTATCTCCATAATCCATTTTCTTAGCAACTTCCACCAGGAGTGGACTATGGTTAAGCACTACTGACAATAATAGTTTACTAAGGAGCATTTGGAATCTTGCTCCTTGGCATATGTCCTCAATTTGGATCAAATAAACTCACAGAAATTTATCTTAAAAAGAAAAGGAAAAGAATGGTTTATAATTGAATGATGACAAAGATATATAATGCTACCTAATGTTCACAGTCTGAAAAAAAAATTACTTTTAACCAATGTCTGTGAACTTTGTGTAACACAGTATAAAAATGCAGATTCTTTGACTCTCGTGTTAACTGATATAGCTGAAATTATATAACCTAAATCAGAGGATTTTTATTTTTGAAAAATAATCTGATGAATTCTAAGCCACAAAACATGAAAGGGTGAGAGAAGAAGAAATCTGAAACAGATGGCATCTAATTTTTTTTCCTGAGTCCATCCTGAACACAATCCCAATAATGTCAAAATCCAATTTAGCTCTCCAAATAAGTAAATCTCCCAAACTGAAAATGGTAATTCTGCTCTAGTCGGTGATGCCCAGTGGTTAGGGCGTTAGCCCGCACACCCAGGGGTCACAGATTCAATTTCCAGTCAAGGACTCAAACCTTGATTTTGGGTTCGTTCTCCAGCCACAGTGGCGGTGTGTGCGGGAGACAGATGACACATGTGTCTCCCTCACATCAATGTTTCTCTCTTTCTCTCCCCCTCCTCCTCTCTCCCTCTCCTACTCTCTCTCAAAAAAATGAATGGAAAAATATCCTCGGGTGAGGATTAACCAAAAAAAGAAGAAAAGAAAGAAAATGGTAATTCTGCCCTGGCCAAGTAGCTCAGTTGGTTAAAGCGTCATCCCCAACAAGATCCCAGGACAGGGCACATACAAGAAGCAACCAATAAATGCATAAATGAGTGGAGCAACAATGTTTCTCTTTCTTTTTCTTTCTCTCCCTCTCATTACCCCTTTCCTCTAGAAATCAATAAAAAAGAAAATGATAATTCTGAAATAAATTTTTTTTTCCTCCCAGCTTCTTAAATTTCTTATATTAGGCAGAAAGAGTAGAGAGAAGTTAGATGTTTAAAAAATATATCATTCCAGCCCCTGCTGGAATGAAGGGTCCTCAATTCTGGTCAAGGGCACATGCCCAGGTTGTGGGCTCGATCCCCAGTAGGGGGCATGCAGGAGGTAGCCAATGGATGATTCTCTCTCATCATTGATGTTTCTATCTCTCTCTACCTCTCCTTCCTCTCTGAAATAAATAAAAGTAGCCCTGCCGAAACTGGTTTGGCTCAGTGGATAGTGCGTCGGCCTTCGGACTGAAAGGTCCCAGGTTCGATTCCGGTCAAGGGCATGTACCTTGGTTGCGGGCACATCCCCAGTAGGGGGTGTGCAGGAGGCAGCTGATCGATGTTTCTCATAGATGTTTCTAACTCTCTATCCCTCTCCCTTCCTCTCTGAAAAAAAATCAATAAAATATATTTTTTTTAAAAATAATAATAATTTTTTAAAAATGTAGCCCTAACCGGTTTGGCTCAGTGGATAGAGCGTTGGCCTGCAGACTGAAGGGTCCCAGGTTCGATTCCGGTCAAGGGCATGTACCTTGGTTGCGGGCACATCCCCAGTAGGGGGTGTGGAGGAGGCAGCTGATCGATGTTTCTCTCTCATCGATGTTTCTGACTCTCTATCCCTCTCCCTTCCTCTCTGTAAAAAATCAATATATTTTTAATAAATAAATAAAAGTAAATAATGAATATTAAAAAATACCATTCCACAAATTCTGAAGTTCTTTCATGAAACTCTACTTCCACTTATCTGAAGCCACTGAAGCACTTTCTATCAAGATTGGTGATATTAAAATCTGTCTATGATATCAGCTCTTTTTTTCTGGATACAATGACTATCTTCATTACAGAAGTTCACATCATATTTCAAAAAAAAAAAAGAAGCTTTCAAATAACAAGCTCTGGAAGAATACTCATTTGGTTTGAGTAAAGCACTGCCTGGCATTTTTAAAACATTTACACAGTAACTTTCACTCCTGATTGACAGCACCAATAAAATTAGCTGTATGTACTTTGTTCATTATTTGACTCTAGTATATGGTATATAAACCTTCCCAATTTTTCCTAAAGCTTTCTGAGCTCATCCAAGGAATGGATATTAAAGGAGTCATTTTTAGATTTCCTGACAAGCAAATTCCATAACTGACAACTGCAAAGATTCTTGGAACAGCCACATACTTTGAGTGGAAAAGGTCATTGAGAAAAGTATTATCTCTAACAATCTCTATTGTTGCCTATAATTTAGGTAGATCTTTTTCTCTAACAGCTAATATCCTCTTATAATACTATAATACATGGTTTATGAAAGTTTTATGAGAAGAGAGTAGAAAATAGGCACTCCTGATATCTTTACCAACAAAGCAAGGTAATACTGCCTCAAATTTTAGATTCAAAAGATGAAAAAAATGATCCAGGAAAACACATCTAAAAGCTTAAAGATACACTAAAAACTTTACACTCTTTAAAGGGCCATTCAGAAAGTGGAATAATCTTACAAAAAGCTACAACCACCAAAAACAACTTCAACTTTTTTTTCCAAAAAGGTATGGAGCCCGGCTGGTGTAGCTCAGTGACTGAATGTCAACCTATGAACCAAGAGGTCCCTGGTTCAATTCCCAGTCAGGGTACATGCCTGGGTTTTGGACTTGATCCCCAGTAGGGGTGTGTAAGAGGCAACAGATGGATGTTTCTCTCTATCTCTCTCTTCCTCTCTCTCTAAAATCAATACAAAATATATTTTGTAAAAAGGTATGGGTACTTTATTAATAATTTTAAATATATCAATCCATTTATCAATATGACCAATATTTATTGCTTATTAAATAGATGCAGTGGTGGATAAAATTTAAAATAGTATTTCTACCTCAAGGAGCATGCAGTATAGTTGATGACTTTTATCAGTTTTTTAATATTTTTTTTTTACACACAACTATTACTAAAGTAAGTTACTCAATTTTTATCTGTTGAGTATAAAGTACATTTAAAAATTAAAAAGTACAGCCAAGCCAGCATGGCTCAGTGGTTGAGCATCGACCTATGAACTAGGAGGTCATGGTACGATTCCTGCCTGACCAGGGCACATGCTTGGGTTTGCGGGCTCGATCCCCAGTGTGGGTGTGCAGGAGGCAGCTGATCAATGATTCTCTCTCATCATTGATGTTTCTATCTCTCCCTCTTCCTTCCTACTTGAAATCAATAAAAATATTTTTTAAAAAAATTAAAAAGTTAAGCCCTACAGGTTTGGCTCAGACTAAAGGGTCCTGGGTTTGATTCCACTCAAGGGGGACATATTGCATGCAGGAGGCAACCAATCCATGTGTCTCTCTCACATCAATATTTCTCTCTCTGTGTCTCCCCCCACCCTTCTACTCTCTCTAAAAATCAATGGAAAAATATCCTCTGGTGAGGATTAACAACAACAACAACAAAATTAAAAAGTATAGACTACATGTTACATCACAAAGCAAACTATATTAGCTGATAATATAACATATAACAGGTTACAAATAACTATCATTTTAAAACTATAAAAGAAACAAATTATAAAGACTTCATGTTCCTGAGATTTATTTCTATATTATCATCATGACTGACTTAAAGGCAGAAATTCATTCCATTTTCATTTATTTTACAGATTATACATATAAGAATTCTGTAAATTTTGCTAATAGTTTAAATCTAATTAAGATGAGTCATGACACTGATATTAATTTTAATCTTAAATTACAACTATTTTATGCCCCAATTTAATTCTCTTCAGAGACATGGGATATTAATTGAAATTTACATAAATTACTTTTTTGTTGTTGTTAATCCCCCACCCGAGGATATTTTCCCATTGATTCTTAGAGTGGGAGAGGGAGGGACAGAGAGAGAAACATTGATGTGAGAGAGACATCGATTGATTGCCTCCTGCACACAACACGACCTGACCCATCTGGGAGGGGGAGGGGGAAAATCCAGCCTGCAACCCAGGTATGTGCCCTTGACCTGAATCAAACCCTGAACCCTTCAGTCTGAGGGTGGATGCCCAAATCAGCTAGGGCATAAATTACTTTTTAAATGTTTTATTTTTAAATAGATTTTTATTGATTTCAGAGAGGAAGGGAGAGGGAGGGAGAATCATTGATCAGCTGTCTCCTGCACGACCCCCACTGGGAATCGAGCCCGAAATCTGGGCATGTGCCCTTGACAGAAATCGAACCTGGGACCCTTTAGTCCACAGGCTGTTGCTCTATGCCCTGAGCCAAACCAGCTAGGGCTTAAATGTTTTTCTTATCAATCCATACTATATACAACACAAATCTGAGAAAACCTTTGAAACATTATTGGTATTTTGAATAAATGCACATATTCTACTTTATTTTTAAGAGTTAAGAAACTACTGATAACTGAATTTCATGCTACTTGTGATCAATTTCTGTAAGTCACTGAAAGTCTTGTTGTATACATGTTTTCAAATATTATTATCCAATTCCCTTCCTATCTCAAGCCTTATTCCACCAAACTGGGCTACCTTGACTGTGTAAGATGAATGATAATTCATCTTTCAATTAGAAGGTGATTCCATTTAAAGTGGGCTATTATTTAAGTATATCACCACCTTACAAAACTGGTAAGAATTTTAACTCATTTTATTTATGAAGAAAATAAATCTCTGGTAGTTCCATGACTTGCCCAAGATCAACAACTAGCCAGTGGCAGTTTGGGTTCAATCCCAGATTTACCTACCTCAAAGCCAAAACTTCCCCTGGACCACAATTATCTCCTTAAAAGATTAAGAGACAGGCTCAAAAGCAGACAATCCAGTCTCTCTGAACATATCTATTCTAAGACATCACCACACAGTACTTACCAGTCCACTGATTGAAATAAAAATGAAGAGCTTCGTTCTGCTTCATTTAAACTAGGGCAGGCTTACTCGCAGGTAAAAAAAAAAAAAAAAAAAAGAGGGTGGAAAAGGCTTGCCTCAACATGTTTCTCCGAGACCTCTATTCTATACGGTTCTAGTCTATTTTTTTTTATATATATAAACACCAATATCTACCAAACAAGACTATGCCGGACTAGCCTATAGTTTGGTGCTTTTCAGAATTGCACTTTTCTAAGATAATTTATACGATTTAATACAGAACCGAGAGACGTTGTTGAATATGTTATTCCAGCACTTTTCAAACATTTAAAGTATCATTTAGAGGCAACAAACCCAGTTCCACTCGCTTTTACGCTGTGATGCCGCCCACTCGGGGGGTACCGCTCCCGTACGACGCAGGGACAAGAGCAATAAAGGAAGAAGTGGGGGACGCACACGGAAGTTGGGTGGAGGGAGGTGTCCTTACCCACTCTTCTGCCTTAGCTCGGTCAAGGGCGGCTCCCCACCGTGTCCAGCCGAGTCACAATCCCCAAAAACCTCAAAACCGGGCTATGTCCCAGCGGGGTGGACCGGGAAAGCAGGCAATGGAAGCTTTGGATCGCTCCAACCACCCTGCCGAGGTCTATGCCCTCCTTCTGGCGCCGGAGAACGCTCCCCCTTTCAAAGCGAGTCCTCCAGGTGGCAAACTCCCCGTCCACAACGACAAAAGTCTTCTGCATCCAAAGGGGAGCCTCCTCCGCAGCATTCATCCAGCCACCCGAAACTCTCCGCCGGCGGTTTCCACCAGTCCCTCCTCTCCACCCCCGCAACCCTCCACAGGCACCAGCGCCGGCCTGCGCCCCACCCAGGATCTCGGCGTCCCCCTTCCCGACCCGGAGAACGCGGCCCGCCCCCCCGCCCTCCTCCTCCTGCAACCAGTCCCCACAAACACACACACACACCCACCTCAGGCTCCAACCTCCGGGACCCGGCGAAGCCGGAGCGAGTACGTGGTCTGGTGGTGCTCCGGGGATCACAAGGGGCAGGCGCGGTCCCCTCCCAGAGGCGACGAGCGCTCCTTCACCCACCCACAGCGGTAGCTTCTCTCTTTCCTAGGAACCCGAGGGAGGAGAGGTGTGGGAGGGGAGGGGGAAGGCGAGGAGCCGAGGGGCGACAGGAGCCGAGCCGGAACCACTAACACTGGCCCCACCCTCCGCCTGGAGCCCAGCACCCGGGCGCTCTGGATAGGACAAACTTAAAGCAGTTAGCGAGAAATGGACACAACCACTTCCGGGTCACCCCACTCCTGCCCCTCCTTAGCAACCGCGTGGGGTTGCTAAGCGGAAGTGCCTCAAAAACACCCCCATTTCTTCTGGGACTATCAGGAGGTAGCTGGGAGCGTGTACTGTTCTTGGACAACACCCTTCTACCTTCTGCTCCTAGTCTTAGAGCGCACGCTTCACAGCCGGAGTCACAAAGCCCAGCTTGCTTTTCCCTTAAGCTGTGCCCACGCCTCCACCCCTACCCCCGAGCTACTATGAACACCTGCTTCCTCCCACCCTGAGCCCATTGGTCTCTCTCTCTCTCTCTCTTCTCTCTCTTCTCTCTCTTCTCTCTCTCTCTCTCTCTCTCTCTCGTTCCTTGTGGGAATTCTCTTTTCTAGCAGTTTAGCAAGCACCTCCCTCTTGTGGATTTTCAGTTGTGTTTCAAATGGCCTTTTAAAATCTTTAATGTTGAAAGTTTTCTTATGCACTTCATTCTCCTTTGACAGCCTCTCATAGGAATGGTGAGTTTTGTCTTTCACCCTAACGGGTTTGGCTCAGTGGATAGAGTGTCCGCCTTCAGACTGAAGGATCCGGGGTTCCATTCAGGTCAAAGGGTACATACTGCAGTTGCAAGCTCTCAGGAAGCAACCAATCCATGTGTCTCTCTCACATGGATGTTTCTCTCTGTGTGTGTCTCCCTTCCACTCTCTCTAAAAATCAGTGGGAAAAATATCTTCAGGTGAGGATTAATAAAAAATAAAATGTCAATAGTAGGTTGTTTAATAAGCCTAAAACATTACAACCCTTCTCATGGACATGCATACATGTGTAAGTACACACACACACACACACACACACACACACACACAATTCAAATAGACTCTGAGGACATCCAGTAATTAAGTGTTCTTTAAAAAACCTGGCTGTGGCAAGTGATAAAACATTACCATGACAAAATAGAACTTGATATTTTAATTGCCAATAGATTTATTTTAAAAAATTAAATTAGAAAAGTAAAACTATGAGCCCAATGAACAATGACTTATCTAAAACTACAGTGGACTACATGTCTATAAAAAGTTTTAAACATTATGGCAAATGTGTTCTATAGAAATGTTTTATTGAGTACAATTAATAAAGATTAAATGTGGTAGTTTAGGCCAATATAGAAATGAAAATTCCTATGCAACAACCATTTTTTCCCATTGCCTGACGAAATGACAGTACTCATTTAGATCCTCTCTTCCTACAGTTTTATTAGTAGTCACTTTTTCATCCTATATAATAAAGAGGTAATATGCAAATTGACCATCATGCCCTCACACAAGATGGCCACACCCATGTGGTCACAAGATGGCCACCACAGATGGCCAGCAGGGGAAGGCAGTTAGGGGTGACCAGCCCAGCAGGGAAGGGCAGTTGGGGGCAATCGGCCCAGCAGGGGAGCAGTTAGGCATTGATCAGGCTGGCAGGGGAGTGGTTAGGGGGTGATCAGGCAGGCAGGCAGGTGAGCAGTTGGGAGCCAGCAGTCTCGGATTGTGAGAGGGATATCCCAGATTGGAGAGGGTGCAAGCTGGGCTGAGGGACACCCCCCCCCCCCAACCAGTGCATGAATTTTGTGCACCAGGCCTCTAGTAGGTATATAACTGGCTTGACTCCTAAATAGTCACATGACTTCTATTATTCTATCATTTTCAGTGTAGTCATTGTTTAGAGGCCTCTAAAGATAAAGAGCACAACCCACACCTAAAATTAGCTATGTGAGTTTAACTACACTTAGAGGATTTTGTGAGCAGTACTATTGGAGTCCATATTCTTTTTTTCTTTCTTTTTATATTTGTATTGATTTCAGAGAGGAAGGGAGAGGGAGAGATAGAAACATCAATGATGAGAGAATCATTGATTGGCTGTCTCTTGCACGCTCCCTACCTGGGATCAAGCCCACAACCCGGGCATGTGCCCTTGACTGGAATCAAACCCAGAACTCTTCAGTCCACAGACCGATGCTCTATCCACTGAACCAAACCGGCTAGGACAGGAGTCTATATTCTTAATATGAACCATAATTAAGACAGTGCTTTCAGATCTAGGTTAGATCTCAAATAGCCTTCAAAGTCAGTACAGTACGTTTATCCTGTAGATATGACTTCCAGGCTTTTCTTAGTTCTTAAGAGCTTCCCCCCCCCCCCATTTTTTATTGCTCTTTGTAATCATTTAAGAAAGAATTAGGGTGTCTAATGTTTATTTTTGCAAACTATAACTCTGTTATGCAATAATGAATATTTAAATATTCTTAGAATAATTAATATTTAAATATTATCAGAGTTCCATTGGCATCTCCAAATATAAAAGATACAAAAACAGCCCTAGCCTGTTTGGCTCAGTGGATAGAGCATCGGCCTGTGGACTCAAGGGTCCCAGGTTTGATTCCGGTCAAGGGCATTTACCTTGGTTGCAGGCACATCCCCAGTAGGGGGTGTGCAGGAGGTGGCTGATTGATGTTTCTCATCGATGTTTCTGGCTCTCTCTCCCTCTCTCTCCCTCTCAGTAAAAAAATCAATAAAATATATATATTTTTTAAAAGATACAAAAACTAAAATCTAATAATTAATGACTACTTGGATCAGTTACAAGAAATGTAGCCAAATTTATTATTTATGTGCCAAAGCAATATACAACACAAGACATAGCCCCTTACACAAGGGACTTAGAGAAACTAACTTAGGATATATGTGACATAAACAATAGAATGTTTAGCCTTAGGAAAAGAAGGCTAAAGATATAACAGCTATCTTTAAGTACTTGAAGGTTTCCATGTGGAAGGAATAACTTGTTCTGTGTTATGTCAAAGACAGAACCAAGAATAGGAAGTGGGGGGGGGCGGGGCGTAGAATAGGAAGAGGGAAATTACAAAAATTCAAAATTTTAACTCATGATGTTTTTCACAATTAAGAGTTGCAGCCCTGGCCAGTGTGGCTCAGATGGTTGAGCATTGCCCCATGCACTGAGAAGTCACCAATTTAATTCCCAGTCAGGGCATATGCCCGGGTTGGGGCTTTATCCACCAGGTAGGGGGAGTGCAGGAGGCAATCGATCCATAGATGTTAAGCTCTCACATCTGTCTCTAAAAATCAATAATAAAAACAAAACAAAAAACAAATAGTTGCCAACCAATTTCAATGGAAACAGGGAATCTATACTTCCCTTATGTTTTCAGAAGAGGCTAGATTGCCAATCTAAATTTTCAAAAAGCTTTGACAGAAAAACATTACATGGAACAGACACCTCTGCCTAATAAAAGTGAGACATCATCAAATGTATATTTGAAGAGACTGTAGTTTCATTAGATCAAATTTTTTTAATTACATATCAAAATTATACTTCATGGGACACACCACCAAAAAGTTTCTCTCTCCATCAGTGAAAAATAACAAATCAGGTTTCAGACCCATCAATACGTGACTTTAATAAGAGTTTATTTGAGCCGAAACCGGTTTGGCTCAGTGGGTAGAGCGTCAGCCTGCAGACTCAAGGGTCCCAGGTTCGATTCCGGTCAAGGGCATGTACCTTGGTTGCGGGCACATCCCCAGTAGGGGGTGTGCAGGAGGCAGCTGATCGATGTTTCTCTCTCATCGATGTTTCTAATTCTCTATCCCTCTCTCTTCCTCTCTGTAAAAAATCAATAAAATATATTTTAAAAAAACATTAGCTAAGAGTTGATTTGAGCTTCTCCTTAATAAGAAGCCTAATGAAGTACTTAAAATAAAACTCTACTTGAAATTCAGTAACATTCTGTTTAATATCAACCTCTAAGACAAAAAAAAATGTAATCTAGAGTCATCAGGACTCAGTGTGGAAGGGGATAAAATCAGATCAATGCACAGATTTGTATTTGGAAGAAATAAAACAGAAGTATCTAGTAGAATCTTAGGAAGCACACAAATGGATATAATCTATTGTGAAAGTAAGTATTCATTTATTAAAAACAAACTTCAGAAAAACATATCTGTTAAAACATGGTTAATTTTGACAACAGATGTCAGCAAAAAAAAAAAGTGATGAGGAAGCAAGAATTACTGTTACTAAGTTATATTACACCCACCTCTTCAATTATACCCCTGTTATCTTGAAAAATATAAAGGTAGCTCTAAGAACTTTAGACATAGCTCTGGATTTATGGCATGTTTGCCTTTCATGATTTATTGATTTCCACAGAGCACTATTTTATGATACCAAATCAAATTCATATTCTAAGAAAATTCTTCTCTTTTAATGTAGTCTATGAAATCTTCCTGCCTGAAACTCTCAGGATCAAATTGCCCTTACTTTTTTCCTATGGAGAACACAGATAGCCATCAAATTTTTTCAACATTGGCCCCCAATCTTAAAACGGATACAGGTGTGATTTAATTAATACTGATTTTTTTTTAAATGTGCGGAAATCCAACTCTGCTCTTTAAATCAAATAAAAGGAACGAAAATATGGCACCATCCCAAAAAATCTAATGCCAATAAAAATGGCAGCAGTAAAAAAAAAAAAAAAAAATGGCAGCAGTACAAAAATCTAAGCAAATCTCAAAAACAGCAGATTTGTTGTATACAACATGCAATGATTTTTTTAGCAAGAATAAGAAACTTAATAACAGGTAAAAGAAACCAAATACTGCATTATATTGAATTCTAAGGTAAGTAACCATAATTATCTCATAAATCTTCCAATATCATAACTAGTTGCTTTTGAATAACTATATGTAACCCTCATTTTTATTTTTTATTTATTTATTTGTTTTTATAACCCTCATTTTTAATTAAAAGCCTATTCAACAAAGCTAACTGGAACAAACACATTTATGCAAATTTACATCCTAGAATACCAGAGTAAACAGGAGACATTAGTCAAAGATGAATAAGAAAGTTCTATTCTTTTTCGTCATCTGTGTCATCAGGTGGCAAAGGATGTACTCTGTGGAAAGAACAGAGAACTTCAATAGTATCAACTGTGTTTTTTTTAAAAAATAGTCACAAACATATAAATCAGGAACATTAATTAACAGTGCAGTGGGTCTGGTCAAGTGACTGGAAATGAGAGAAAAATAAAACCATTTATTGAAACACCTACAAATTCCTAGCACTAGACTTTAGGGGTGAGTTAATTAAATGTTTAACCAAATATAGCAGGCTAGGTTGATAATTTTGTATGGCCCTCGAATGATGTTATAAATATCCAAATGGCCCTTGGCAGAAAAAAGGTTCCCCACCCCTGTGCTAAAGCAACAAAATGTTTTAACAATTTATTTTGTCAATTTATAAAATCAGTGTTTCTTCTTTAGGATATGTTGCCATTTTTATAAAAGAAAGAAATCTGTTTCTATAGCATCTTATTTCAACATGTTAAGTGGATGATAAAAGTGGAATAAAATCCTTCAGCAAGAACTTTGTGATAGTAAAAAGCAAAAAAAAAAAAAAATTTACAATCCATTGGAGCAGAGAAAAGTTGTCATATTTGACTGTATACCCTTTTGAACAATATGAATATATTACCTAATTAGAAAAAACCCCAATTGTTTAAGCTGGCATCTAAAAATATGAAAAATAAGTTACATTATCTCAAAGCCATTTGTACTCATGCTTTTTACAGAAAAAAAGATCACATAAAAAACGTAATCATGCCCTAACTGGTTTGGCTCAGTGGATAGAGTGTCGACCTGCAGACTGGTGTGTCCCAGGGTTCGATTCCAGTCAAGGGCACATGCTCAGGTTGTGGGCTCGATCCCCCCTAGGGGGCGTGCATGAGGCAGCCAATCAATGATTCTCATCATTGATGTTTCTATCTCTCCCTTCCTCTCTGAAATCAATAAAAATACTAAAAAAAAAAACACACAAAAAAAAACCACGTAATCATAAATCAGAATTTTTCTTTTTTAGAGCGGATGAAAATTTGTGAGATCTATCCTAAAATAATCAGCTTTCAATTTAGATCCATTAAGCTGAATGGTCATAGAACTAGTGAAATAAGGAAGGTAAAACAAAGGTATTTTGACTTGGTATGAAATTATCATTAACTCACCTATTAGATTACGGAGATATCTTTATTTTTATTTTCCTAGAAATTTAATAGTTAACAAATGAACACCATCATGAACCAAAGTTCCTTTTTGCAAGGACTTGATTTACTATAAGTATTATGATTCTGTTCAAGGTTTTAAGTAGCTGTTAGTCTTTCTTGATTCTGACTCCCCCATGTAGCTAATGGAGTTTATCCTGCCTTTATGGGGAAAATAAAGCTATAGGAGATATCATATTCCAGATTATGAACTAGGGAGTTAATAGCAGAAGTCCTTTGATAAACTGGTAGTTTACCATTAATAGTTAATCTATTGATTTACTATCAATAAATGGGTAATTACAACTTTCCCAAAGACCAATTTAAGAAAGAGGTTTGCAAAACAACAACAAAAAACGAGGCTTGCCCTGGTCGATGTGGCTTAGTTGGTTGGGCATCAACCTGTGCACCTTAAGAATACCAGTTTGGCCCTGGCCGGTGTGGCTCAGTGGATAAAGCGTCAGCCTGCGGACTGAAGGGTCCCGGGTTCGATTCCGGTCAAGGGCATGTACCTTGGTTGCAGGCACATCCCCAGTAGGAGGTGTGCAGGAGGCAACTGATCGATGTTTCTCTCTCATCGATGTTTCTAGCTCTCTATCCCTCTCCCTTCCACTCTGTAAAAAAAAAATCAATAAAATATATTAAAAAAAACAAAAAAGAATACCAGTTTGGCCTAGCCGGTGTAGCTCAGTGGTTGAAGGTCGACCTATGAACAAGGAGGTCACTGTTCCATTCCCAGTCAGGGTACATGCCCGGGTTGTGGGCTTGATCCCCAGTACAGGGCATGCAGGAGGCAGCAAATCAATGTTTCACTTTCACATTGATGTTTCTCTGCCTCTCTTTCCTTCTCCCTTCCTCTCTCTCTAAAAAAAGTCAATTAAAAAGTTTTTTGAAAAGGAGACTAAAGGAGTAATATAAATATTTTTATTATACCACCAGTGGCCCTGTGCACGAAATTCATGTACATTAAAAGGGGATTAATTAGAAGAAATATTTTAATATTGCTATTTGCCCTTTCTCTATAATAGAAATGTCAGAGATGAAAGAAAATTAGTGAAATGTATATGAAAATCTTCCTCCTGTCAGAGTCTGGGGCGCACCACGGGACCCAGAGTCAAGTCCCCACCCACCCACATGCGCCTCAAAATCGCACGAGACCCAGACCCGGCCGCGCCCCCCCCCCCCCCCACCATTGGGCTAGATCCAGACCCGGCTGGTCCCACCCTTGTCAAGCCCCGCCGGGCAGGGGGGAGCAGCCTCAGGTCCCCCGGCCTGGCGCCGGGGCGGGGGGCACAGCCTGAGATCCCCCAGCCCAGCAATGGGGCGGGGGGCGCGCACCTTGAGGTCCCCCATCAAGCCCCGCCAGGCGGGGGACACAGCCTCAGGTCCCCATCCTGGTGCCGGGGCAGGGGCCGTGGCCTGAGGCCCCCCATCAAGCCCTGCCAGGCAGGGGGCGTGGCCTGAGGTCCCCCAGCCTGGTGCCAAGGCGGGGCCTGAAGTCCCTTGGCCTGGCGCTAGGGTGGGGGGTGCGGCCTGAAGTCCCCTGTCAAGCCCTACGGAGGCGGCGAGTGGGGCGCAGCCTCAGGTCCCTGCTGATTGCTCGTTAAGGCTCATTACAGGAACTCAGCCTCCACTGTGGGTGCAGCCATCTGGTGTTACAGAAACCCTGCCTCCGCTGTGGGCGCCACCATCTTTGTGGCGGAGTTATGGTCAATTTGCATATTCCCTCTTTATTATATAGGAAACATCAAAGTTTTTAATGAGAATATATGTGTAATCTTTCTCCATATAATAGAAAGTCTGTAATATAGGTTGTATTGCTATGATGATCAATGGTATAGCCATATTGGGCTGCATTGCCAAATATTTTGTTTCCTTAATGCAAGTCACAAATAATTCAAAAGAATTGTAATTTATTCTAGAGCTCATATTGACTATTAGCTTGTTCATATTAGAATGAGAAAGTACAAGGAAGAATGGTGCCAGTGAGAGTGAACTAGAAGATAGAAGACACTTACAGGATCATTAAATCAAGTTTATTAAAAAGCTCTAGCCAAAAATGTATCTCTTTGGTTGTTGATTTTTATTAAAACCCAAAATAATAATAGTGATATAGCTAAAAAGTCTAAAATTTAATTCCTAAAAAAAAAAAATTAAAAAAAATAAATAAAATAAAATTTAATTCCTACTCCAAAGTTTGACATTCCTTTTAAATATCTCATATGACAGTAAGAGCTTAGTAATCATTTACCAAATGACCTTATGAATAGTATTGAATAATTCTTAAAAATGTATATGCATAAACATCACTTTATATGTCAAATACTTGTTTTGTTATTTTTTTAGAAGAACTTTTATTGATTTCAGAGAGGAAGGGAGAAGGAAAGAGAAACATCAGTGATGAAAAAGAATCATTGATCAGCTGCCTTCTGCACGCCCCCTATTGGGGATCAAGTCCACAACCCGGGGCATGTGACTTCCACCTCCTGGTTCATAAATCAATGGATGCTCAACCACTGAGCCATGCCGGCTGGGCTCAAATACTTGGTTTTAATTGTTTTTCCAGCCATTTACTTTCATTTAATTGCTTTTCAAGCCATTTTATTTTTATTTTTGTGTTAAATACAAATCAATTCCAAATACAATATACAATCCAAAACCGATGTACAGTGTTCAGATATAAAGCCAAAAAAAAAAAGTATTCACACACATAGATCTCATATAGCTTGAGATCTGTTGATCTGGTTGTTTCTGTGCAGTTTTCTAAAGATGGCAAATATTTTTGGGGGAGGTAGAAGAAGGTATAGGGAGGATAAATGAGGATGGAAGGAAATTTGACTTGTGGTGGTAAACACAATACAATATACAGATGATATATTATAGAATTGTATAGCTGAAAACTATATAATTTTATTAACCAATATCACCCCACTAAATTCAATAAAAATATGAAAAACAATAAAGATAGCAAATATTAGTTTAAGACTTAAGAGTACTGTGGCCATGCTGGATACTATAAAATCTAAGCATCAGTGTGTGACATGTGAACCAAAGATTTCATGGAGTGTCTATTTCTAAAAAGGCTTTTGTATATCAAAGTAGTTATAAAAAAAGTTTTAATGTCCAGAATCAAGTACACTTAGACCAGGTTCTAACAATCTAAAAACACTGACTGATAGAGAAAGTGTTCCAAATATAACTATCCTGATTCACAAAGTTTAAAAAAAAATATTTACAGAAAGAGCACAAAAGGGTTATAAATTGAATGCAGGCAAGTTGCCAATACATAAATATGTATTATTTATGTCTCCTTCATACAATCGCCTCTTAATTTCAAGATTTGTCAAATACACCTTCAAACAGATAAGTTTTTAAATTGTAAAAATTATTCAGCATATGCAGAAATTAAAAACAGTATTTTAACAATGCAAATGTACTTCTAATTTTCAAAATCAATGTAAGTGATCAAGTTAGCTAAAAGAATATGGTACTCTGGCCCAGGTGGTCTGCTTCAGTGGTTGAATGTCCACCTATGAACCAGGAGAGGTCACGGTTCCATTTCTGGTCAGGGCACATGCCCCGGGTGTGGGCTTGATCCCAGTAGAGGATGTGAAGGAGGCAGCCATTTGATGAGTCTCCCTCATCATTGATGTTTCTATCTCTCTCTCCCTCTCCCTTCCTCTCTGAAATCAATAAAAATATAATAAATAAAGAATATGATACTTACATTGGGTGAGAATGTGTGATAGGAAATATCTGTCACTTGAATTTTATTTTATTTATTTATTTATTTATTTGTCATTTGAATTTTAAGTGTATATCCAAGAATTACTCATTATTAGATTTGTAGTAGATTTGAATCCAGCATTGTCCTGGCACATGTCAATTACTACATAAAGTCAAATGCAAAATCAAATACAAAAATCCCAGAGGAAAGAGTTAAGTTCCCAAGAAAATAGTGAAAACTTAACAATGTAAAAGTTTATGTAGAATATATCAACATTAAATTAGGACTGCAGCCCTAACCAGTTTGGCTCAGTGGATAGAGCGTCGGCCTGTGAACTGAAGGGTCCCAGGTTCGATTCTGGTCAAGGGCATGTACCTTGGTTGTGGGCAGGCAGCTGATTGATGTTTCTGGCTCTCTAACCCTCTCCCTTCCTCTCTGTAATTTTTAAAATTAGGACTGCAGATGACCTGGCAGATGTGGCTCAGTTGGTTGGAGTGTCCTCCCTATCACTGAAAGTTGGAGGGTTCAATTCCTGATTCAGGCACATACCCACATAGTGGGTTTGATCCCTTGTTGGGGTGTGAACGGCAGGCAACCAATTGATATTTCTCTCTCACATCAATGTTTTTCTCTCTCTCTCCCTTCCTCTCTGTAAAATCTCAGTAAAAAACATAAAGAATTAAAAATTAAAAACAAATTAGGACTGCTGAAAGAGTTACTACGAGTTTATAGTAACACCTTTAGTTCCTTCCAATCCTATATAATAAAAGCCTAATATGCAAATTGTCCCCTTGGGCGGTCGTTCAACCAGGAGTTTGACTGGGAGACCGGGAATTCAACCACTCCATAAGACGTGCGCTGACCACCAGGGGGCGGCGCAGAACATGGCGGGTATCGGTGATGTGGCACTGGCAGCAGGCAGCAGTGAAGGCACTACCGGCCCTGGTAGGCCTGGACAAGAGCGGGATGGTGTAGCAGTTGAGGAGGCAGTGCCAGGCCAAGGTGGGTGCGAGTGGGGGCCCGATCGTCCTGCTGATCACCTCCGCAGACAGCAATCAGCAGCGGGAGTGTGTGTGTGTGTGGGGGGGGGGGGGGGGGGCTGGGGGAGCGGGGAGCGGGCTGGGGGGGCTGGGGGAGCCAGAAGAGTGTGGCCGCCACTCGGCTCCCAGGCACTGAGGGAGCTTGGCGAGGCGTCTGGCCCTGATTGATCACCCTGAAGATGGTGACCAGTGGCCGGCAGGCCCTGATCGCCCAATCAGGGCTGGGACCCATGCTGGGACGGGGAACTGGGGGTGGGTGGCAGCAACCAACCTCCTGTGGTGCCTGAGGGGAGGAGCACAGGGCTGTGACCTCTCGCCGGGGCTACCTGGGAGCGGGGGTGATGGGGACAGAGGTGCGGTGAAAATGCGGGGTGTCCACCGAGCTCGCTCTCACTCCACCTGCTACCCTCCCCCAGGACGCCAGGGCTCTGGCGCCTGGAAGCCCCAGTGCTCAGGTGCTGGGCGCACGCAAGGAGCCCAACCCGCACCCGCACAGCCTCTTCTGGGTGAGCCAGGCCGCAGCAGCTGGGACCACGGGGCCATCCCTGTGGGTTCGCACAGGAGCTGGTCTGCGCGGCTGGCCAGGAGAGAGCGCGCTGCCCGCCTAGCTCTGCGGCGTCTGGCCACGCTCACCAGGTCTCTGCATGGGGACTCCGGTGCCATGACTCAGGGGGAGAGGGGCACGCGGGGCCCCGGGGGCCCAGGTGCTGCCCAGAACCCAGAGGTCAGCTGGGACCTGTCCTTCCACTCCAGACGCTTGCACTTCGATAGCCAGCAGTTCTAGGGACTGCACCCATGCACAAATTTTGTGCACTGGGCCTCTAGTGTACACATAAATGAAATCACAGAAGCTTTTTATATTACCTAATCCTTTTACTGCCTCCTAGATTTAATGAAGCCAAGTATAAACTGACTCTCTCCATTCCACAGTTCATCCTTTTTCTCTAGATCCAGGTGAAATTATTCTTATTTCCAAAGTAAAGTTTTAGGTGTCCATACTTAAAACTTTTAAGCTACATTTTATCACAACATTAATTTTCTAAGTTGTCTCTTTCTTCGTTCTTATACATGAAACTCCAGCAGATTTACTATTGGCATTCATTACGTAGTCAAACTGCAGATATTCTTTAAACCAGTCCAATGTGAGATTCTCAATACTTCCTGCATTGGTAGATTAGTAATTAGTAGATTTGATAAAGACCTGTTTTTCCTTGTCACATTGTACTTCAAGATGCCATATGAATTGGGCTGTAGAATATGGGTTGGTGAACTGTAGATATTTTTTTGGTCTGAGTCTCTTAAAGGTAGAGATGTAGAAGGGCAAACAAGATCACAAGGAGACTGGCTGATAACTGCAAGGCACATTTGGATAGCGTTGTGGTTTCAGGAGGTTCTGGTGTGCTGGGCAAAGGAACTTCTGAATAAATCTGTGTGGGTAGAAACAGCACCAGAAGCAGCAGCCCCAGACTGAGCCTGGCCACCATTCCCATGCCCATGTTGGTCACTGCACCTTCGCTTGGGCCGGCCACTTGGTGTGCTGGAGGATCTTGGGCTCTTGCATGGTGCCGGAGAAATAACTAGCAGGGTCTTAAATCGGGAGGCATCATAATGGCAGTGATGTGGCATGACCCGCCCACCTGTCCTCACCACTGCCCACCCCCAATCAAATAATTTGTTTTCAAAACAAAATATTTCAGCCCTAACCGGTTTGGCTCAGGGGATAGAGTGTCAGCCTGCGGACTCAAGGGTCCCAGGTTCGATTCCGGTCAAGGGCATGTACCTTGGTTGCGGGCACATCCCCAGAAGTGGGTGTGCAAGAGGCAGCTGATCGATGTTTCTCTCTCATCGATGTTTCTAACTCTCTATTTCTCTCCCTTCCTCTCTGTAAAAAATCAATAAGATATATTTATTATTTTTTTAATATATTTTATTGATTTTTTTACAGAGAGGAAGAGAGAGGGATAGAGAGTTAGAAACATCGATGATAGAGAAACATCGATCAGCTGCCTCTTGCACAACCCCTACTGGGGATGTGCCCGCAACCAAGGTATATGCCCTTGACCGGAATCGAACCTGGGACCTTTCAGTCTGCAGGCCGACGCTCTATCCACTGAGCCAAACCGGTTTCGGCAATAAGATATATTTAAAAAACAAACAAAATATTTCAAAGTTATTTAGAGAGCTTGAACCCCTATCAATTATAAAATCTATATTAAACGTTCTATTGTCTTTTCTTCTAAGTGGCATTATTTTTCCCCCTGATTCTATTTTTTTAATTTAAAAAAATGTATTTTCATTAATTTCAGAGAGGGAGGGAGATAGAAACATCAATGATGAGCCCTAGCTGGTTTGGCTCAGTGGATAGTGCCTCAGCCTGTGGACCAAAGGGTCCCAGGTTCAATTCCAGTCAAGGGCAAGTTGCAGGCTTCTCCCCTGCCCGGGCCCTGGTAGGAGCATGTGCAGGAGGCACCAATCGATGTGTCTCTCTCACATTAATATTTCTCTCTATCTTCCCCTCTCTCTTCCACTCTCACTGAAAATCAATGAAAAAGTATCCTGGGATGAGGATTAAAAAAAGAAAAAGAAACATCAATGATGAGAGAGATCACTGATTGGCAGCCTCCTGCATGCCCTACACTGGGGATCTTTCCCACAACCCAGGCATGTGCCCTGACCTGGAACTGTGACCTCCTGGTTCATAGGTGGATGCTCAACCACTGAGTCATGCCGGCAGGCTTTTCCCCTGCTTCTTATATTCATAGCACTTGTGAGACAACCTCACCCTCTGGGTAAATGAGCAGCAGGAGAAGGTAACTGAAGAGCCTTTGGATCCCTGGCCTTTCCTTCACCTACAAGCCCCATCATCACCAATTCTTCATTGCCACAATCACAAAATATCTAGTGCTAAATCTATCCGTATTGGCAGCACAGCTACTCAGCTCTCCTCCCCTACCTCCTGGGAAGCAGTTTCAAATAAATCTTCATTGCTGGATTGATGGCTGCTTTGAGCCCACAGGAGCTTGCTTTTCAAATTATGGAGACAAGTGCATTCTGAGTGAGGCATTTTACTATGCCTCTTGTTGTGAATTCCAGGTGAAAGCAATGTGGAAGTTTAGAAAAAAGAATTAGCCAAAACAAGCTACAATGATCGTCTTATATAATAAAGAGGTAATATGCAAATTGACCCTCATGTCCTTATGTCACAAGATGGCTGCCCCCATGTTATCACAAGATGGCCACCCCCACGTCGTCACAAGATGGCCACCCCCATGTCATCACAAGATGGCTGTTCCACGTTATCACAAGATGGCCACAAGATGGCCAACCCTCACATAGTCACAAGATGGCCACAAGATAGCTACCCCCATGTCATCACAAGATGGCTGCCCCCACGTGGTCACAAGATGGCCGGCAGGGAAGGGGAGTTGAGGGCAACCAGGCATGCAGGGGAGGGCAGTTGGGGGTGACCAGGCCTGCAGGGGAGGGCAGTTGGGGGTGATCGGGCTGGCAGGGAAGCAGTTAGGTGTCAAGCAGGCCAGCAGGGGAGCATTTAGGGGGTTATCAGGCTGGCAGGCAGGCGAGTGGTTAGGAGCCAGCAGTCCCGGATTGTGAGAGGGATGTCCGACTGCCAGTTTAGGCCCTCTCCAATCTGGGATCCCTCAAGGGATCAGGCCTAAACTGGCAATTGGACATCTCCCAGATTGGAGAGGGTGCAAGCTGGGCTGAGAGACACCTCCCCCCACCCCCAGTGCATGAATTTTGTGCACCGGGCCTCTAGTATTTAAATAATCCATTTAAAGTGAGCTGATAGTGTACAGCTTGTACATGCAAAAATGAATTCACCCCTCCCACCTCTTTCTTCATTGAATGGAAAACTGTTAAGGGAAGGTGATATAAAGAGAACACTTGCTCCTTTCCATCAGCTTTATAATAAACTGTTAACGTGAGGTTTCAGTAGCACTCTGTTATGCCTCTTTAAATTGTGATGTGCACAAACCTTCTTTTCAATGCAATGCATCTAAAGTTTTGATACCTGTAACTTTTGGGGGGTGAGGGGGGGTTGCAATTGTTTAAGAATCATGGATTTATTTGTTGTAACTTTGACTATTATCTTTGTGTATCCTGACAGTGTCATGTGTATCAGCCCATGTCAATCAAGATGAGTAAGTAATTACTGAAATGCCACACTTCTAAATTAAATGTTTTGGAATTCAAAGGATAAATAAATGCTGCTTTGGAGATATTAAAAGGAAAAGAAAAAAGAAAATTGGTAGCACTTAGTAAGTATGAGAAAGGTTTTTACTCAGAGATGATTTCTATTGATACTTGGTATATTTTCATTTAGTATTATTAATATTTGGTATACCTTATAAAGACATTTGGTACTTTTGCAATAAAGATTGTACTTTTGCATCCAGAATTTTTGCTTAGCACTTATCATGAGCATTAATTTCCCCCCCTTAAAAGCTTAAAAAGCATGTTATCTTTCTAAAAAGTTTGCACACTGAATTCTGCATGTGTGCAGTTTTATTCCCATCTTGTTTTGAAGTGTTCTTATCTATACTAATAAAAGGGTAATATGCTAATTAGACTGGACATCTTCCAGACGTCTGATTTCCTTCCAGAGAAAGCCACCGTGGCAGGGGCCGAGGCAGAGGTGGTTAGGGGTGATCAGGCCGGCAGGGGAGCAAGCAGTTAGGGGCGATCAGGACAGCAGGGGAGCAAGGAGTTAGGGGGCCATCAGGCCAGCAGGGGAGGGTAGTTAGGGGGCAATCAGGCCAGCAGGGGAGGGCAGTTAGGGGGCAATCAGGACGGCAGGGGAGTGGTTAGGGGGCGATATGGCAGGCAGGCAGAAGCTGTTAGGGGCAATCAGGCAGGCAGGCAGGTGAGCAGTTAGGAGCCAGCAGTCCCAGATTGTGAAAGGGATGTCCTGGGTTGGAGAGGGTGCAGGCTGGGCTGAGGGACACCCCCCCACACATGAATTTCGTGCACCGGGCCTCGAGTCTGTAATTATAAAAGTGTGATATGCTAATTAGACTGATGTCCTTCCAGACATCCTTCTTTCTGGACAAAGCCACAGCAGGCAGAGGCCGAGGCAGAGGTGGCAGAGACCCCCAACCATGGTGGCGGTGGGCAGGGGCAGGGGCCAGGGCCAAGGCCCTTGAATGAATTTCGTGCATCGGGCCTCTAGTGTATTTATAGAGAAGTTGTAAAGAAAATACCCAATGAAGTTAGTTTTAGTTGTTTCTAAGTGATGGGGTTTCTATATTTTCCAACTTTTCTACATTGGTTATATATTTCTTCTGGAGGTTAAACTAATAGTTTTTTTAAGGGGCAGTATTAATGAAACTCAAACTAGATAAATCAACATGGAAATTGCTTTTTTGAAAAGACTATAGAAAACAGACAATAAAAATTAAAGACTGAAGACAGGAAGTTCATAGTTAATAAACATAGCACTCATCTTGATGTGAACTGATACTCTTTAAGTGACTGGAATGAGTAAACAATACCTTTCATTGATGTTTGAAACTTGGGAGTGACTTTTAATAAGAGATCAGCACAAGTTTTAAAAACCCTTGGTTTGTATCTTCTTAACTTCTCAAGAAGAAACTTAAAAGTTACTCAACATCCTATTGTTTTTTATTTTCAAGAATAAAATATTTTCTTATATTCCAGAATATAAAAACTTACTTTCTCTTTCCTTTTCCTAAACCACTGCTTCCTGCCTCTTCAGGAATCCGATTCTCTTTTTCAGAATCTTTAGGGGACAATCTGAAGAATTCTCCAATTCCTTTTTGCCATTTGGGAGTTGGGCGCACACAAACTGGATTCCCTCCTGCATACTTATTTTCAGCTGTAAAATATAAACATATGGAACTAAATAAGAACTAAGAATACATTAGCTGTTTATTACAGGGAAACAATTTTTTAACATCAAATCTAAAGGTTATTAAATGGTGTTACATCCATCTTAAAATGAAGAACTAGAAAATGTGACAAAATAAAGTTGTATTCAGTTAATAGTACATTATACAGTATTGTAGTATAATGTATAATAATACTTTATCATCATAATCCTTTAGCCTAGAACAGTGGTCGGCAAACTGCGGCTCTGTTGACTAATGAGTTTGCCGACCACTGCCTTAAGGAAAAACACTTAAAAAACATTTTAATAATGTACTAATGTCTTTAACCTGAAGTCAAAATTTCTTGGTAAGGATAATGCCTAGAAAAATAGCATTAATGGAATTTTTACAACTGGAAAATATTTTTCATATTTTATCTACAAGACCTATTCAAAGAGTCTTGTGTACTGTCATGATAATAAAGTTTGACACACTTTTTCCTAATATAAGGTAGCATCATGTGCCATAAACTGCCAATTAAAAAAAATTTTTATTATTTGTTGACTGATTTTACAGAAAGAGAAAGGGAGAGATGGTGAGGGAGAGAGTTGTTCTTCCATCCATCCATGCATTCATTAGTTGATTCCTGTATGTGACCTGACCTGCGAACCTGCAAACTTGGCATAGCGGGAGGACACTCTAAACAACTGAGCTCCCTGGCCAAGGCTAAACTGACAAATTCTTATTTAATAAGATTTAGTCAAAGCAAATATAGAAGGCTAAATAAGTAGTGTACAGCAGTGAGCATTTCCGCATAAATAGGTTCAACTTTTCAAAGCTCTTGGCTCCTTTTAAGTTCATAAAGTAAATCCAATTCCTGATTATTTAAAACAGTAATATAAAAGGGAAAATTTCTATCCTTTTTACAAAGTAATGATTAGAATACTAAGAAGAGCAAATTTTTAAGTTACTACATATATCCTTTGCTTTGAACACATTTGTCACAAACTCTAGCTGTTAAAAAACTGATAAAAGTATTCCTATATATACTATCTAAAGTTCTATGGTTTATACTTTTTAAAAAGTACAAATGGCCTTTAAAAAAGAGTGATCCTTTGGTTAATAACTTTCTTGAAGGAAACTTAATGAGAATGCTTTCACTACTAGAAAGCATATAGCAGCCCTGACTGGTTTGGCTCAGTGGATAGAGCGTCGGCCTATGGACTGAAGGGTCCCAGGTTTGATTCCAGTCGGAGGCATGTGCTTCGGTTGTGGGCACATCCCCAGTATGTGCAGGAGGCAGCTGATAGATGTTTCTCTCTCATCGATGTTTCTAACTCTCTATCCCTCTCCCTTCCTCTCTGTAAAAAATCAATAAAATATATATTTTTAAAAAGCATATAGCAGTAGCTGATAGTTCAGCATAGAATTCAAATCGAGCTCTGCAGATTTAGATGTGTGACCTTTACTGAAGTATGTAACCTGAGCTTAAATTTCCTCATCTTTAAAATACCAATTTCATATAGTTGATTATTGATTAAAAATAGACATCTGTAAAATGCATTAATAGGTGCATCTTTACAATACAAGTTCATTAAGGGCCTATTCAGTTGTGCTTCAACAGTGGGCCAATGTGTCCCTATGTGGAAATTAGTGTAGTGATACAGGGTACAAGATATTCTCCATAAATTCATCTATTTCCAAAAATTTTGACCTATTATTCCTTTTTATCTAAAGGGATTGAAATAGTAAATATTTTCTAATAAAATGTTTAGAATAGGGGGAAGTATGAGTTAACATAAAAACCCATGAAGTCCTGCCCTAGCTGGTTTGGCTCAGTGGATAGAGTGTCAACTTGCAGACTGAAGGGTCGTCCCAGGTTTGATTCTAGTCAACGGTACATGCCAGGGGTGCGGGCTCAGTCCCCAGAGTGGGGAGTGCGGGAGGCAGCTGGTCCATGATTCTCTCTCATCATTGATATTCTCTCTCCCTTCTTCTCTGAAATTAACAAACAAACAAACATGAAGTCCTTAGCAGTGCTTCCTTGTTCCTAACTAGACCTTGTGGAATTAATCTTCCTTACTGCTCAATTTCCTACCAAAAGGAATGAGGCAACAGATGGCAGGGTATTTTCTCAACCTATCCTTGCACAGGAGCAGTGTGAAGCTATTTCCCTGACCAGGTTTTCATTACTATGACCCAAAGGCAGTATCAGGAGCTGTAAAGTTGGGAAACACACAGATACCACACTCCAAAAAACAAAAGGGGGGGTGGGAAGGGAGAAAAACGTGCAGAAATGAAAACAAAACGTTTACACTAAGAAGACAATGTGATTAGTACTGTCAACTGTCATCCTAATTCTTAATCTAGTAAAGGGACGCTTACATAATCTCTTACAAGAAAAAGCCATTGTGCCCTGGCTGGTGTGGCTTAGTTGAATGGAGTGTCCTCTCCTATACCAAAAGGTGGTGGGTTCAATTCTGGTCAGGGCACATAATCTAAGTTGTGGTTAGGTCCCTGGACTGGGCACCAGGGGAGGCAATCAATCAATGTTTCTCTCTCACATCCATATTTCTCTGTCTCCCTTCTCTCTTAAAAAAAGGAAAATCAATTAGCCCGGCTGGTGTAGCTCAGTGGTTGAGTGTCGACCTATGAACCAAGATGTCACAGTTTGATTCCTGGTCAGGGCATATGTCCAGGTTGCAGGCTCAATCCCAGTGTGGGATATGCAGGAGGCAGCCGATCAATGATCCTCTCATTGATGTTTCTCTCTCTCCCTCTCCTTTACTCACTGAAATCAATAAAAATCTATATATTAAAAGCTTAAGCGACCATTACGGCAGAACGACTGGTTGCTATGATGTGCACTAACCACCAGGGGGCAGACGCTAATGGCTGGCGTGCACAGTGGTGGTGGCAGGAGCAGCGAGCAGGCAGGCAGTAAGGAGCGCGGGGTCCCAGACTGCGAGAGGGTGCAGGCTGGGCTGAGGAGACACCCCCCCACCCAGTGCACGAATTTCATGCACCGGGACTCTAGTGTATATATATATTTTTTAAAAAATCAATTAAAATGCAGGCTCCATTCTCAGTAAGTAGCAAGCAGGAGGCAGCTAATCAATGTTTCTCTCTCATTGATGTTTCTATCTCTCTCTCCCTCTCTTTCTAAAACCAATAAAAACATATTTAAAAAATTTTTAAAATTAAAAATGGCATTTGTCAATATTAAAACAACAACACACTAAACCAGAAAAAATAGCTTTGAAGATAAATTGTATTTATCCCTAACATCGAGGCTTGAGATTCTTTTCCACTCCTCTACACACATTCTCCAAGACGCTAAGACCCCCTCATTATTTCATAGGACAAGGAAGAAATTCGGGCATGAGGATCTCAGGAAAATAAATTACACGATGGGTAAGGGTGCTTGCAGATCAGGAGAGATGTGGTACCAGGGGGAGAATTGTGGTGCCAGGTCTGATCCCCTTTTGAGAGGGCTCCTCCAGGCGCTTGTACGGGCGCTTCTTACCTTTCCTAGAGGACGGCGAAGTGAAATTAGTAGCAGAGGTGGAGGAACCAAGCACCTTCCTGGGGGCTCGAGCAGCCACCACTGTGGAAAGAGGCAGAGGAGAGCGTTTAGAAGCGGGCAGTAAGGTTCCCACACTGAGCCCCACGCTCCACAATCCCAGACGCAAGCTCTCGGAGAGCCCCACGACCCAGAACGGCAGGCTAACCCTCCCCGGCCCCCCAGGCTTCTTCCTCCCGTTTGAGCAGCTGGGCCGCTGCTTCCCAGCCTTCTGTAAGCGGGCACACCAGGCCATGGCCCCCCATCCCCCACAAGCCTCTGCCGCCCGCTGCGGGGGGTGGGGTGGGGTGGGGTGGCGGGCTGTGAGGGGCACACCCTGCCCTCCACTACCGCGCTTGACTGCCTCACCTTTTCGGTAGGTGCCCGGGAGACTGTCTGCTCTAGTCCGCACCATGTTCGGACACGAGGAGATGAGAGCAACCCGCTGACCTTCCCACGGAGGGCGCCTCCCTGGACAAGAACAAGAAAGCGAGTCTCCCGGGCACAGTTTATAGTGGTCTCTTTCCCGCGCACTCCGGGGACTCTCCCCATTGGTTCCGCGCCTTCTCCCCATTGGTTCCGCGCGGTCCCCCGCAACCAATGGCCAGTGCCCAGGGAGACAGCTGCAGGTTCTTGGCACAGTGCTGACCCGTCCATCAACGGGCAGAAGCTTGTGATTCGACTGCTACCGCCCCAGATGGGCGGTCGCGGGGTGCCTCCCTGGGGTGGCTCCAGGGTGGGTTTTAAGATTTTGAACTGGGGGTGGGGGGACATTTTGACTTAGGAATGGGTCTACTGCGAGCGGCAGGAGGGGGAGCAAAGAACGAGAATTTTACCATTTATTCAAAAGTTACCTTAGGGTTAAATCCATAGTGATTCACTCCTGGAAGTGAAACCTGAAATGAAGCGGACTTTTTCATGCAAATCAAAATAAATAGAACTTTCCTTTAATACTTCAGGGAGGAACTCTGTCCACTAACTAAAACAATGCTACGGAATGGGAGAAAAGGAAGCTAATGCAATTTATAAATAGGGTTTTTGGTGTGTGTTTTCACGTTTGTTTTTTTGTTTTTGTTTTTGTTTTTTTAAATATACCTTACTGATGTTTTACAGAGAGGAAGAGAGAGGGATAGAGAGCCAGAAACATCGATGAGAGAGAAACATCGATCAGCTGCCTCCTGCACACCCCCCACCGGGGATGTGCCCGCAACCAAGGCACATGCCCTTGACCGGAATCGAACCTGGGACCCTCCAGTCTGCAGGCCGACGCCCTAGCCACTGAGCCAAACTGGTCAGGGCTGTTTTTACATTTTTAGGGTGGTGTGAAACTAAGGGGAAAACTGAGTGAGTTGTATATCCAAACACACATAAAGAAAACTAATACAATGCTTTCTTGAGACATGCATAGTCTCGGTGTTAAAAATATGCCAGTAGGGCTGGGACGGCTGGGTGGTTGAGCGTTGACCTATGAACCAGAAAGGTTGTTGGATTTCCCTGGACACATGCCTGGGTTGCAGGCTGAGCCCCAGTGGGGGGCATGCAGGAGGCAGGGGAGATGAAGAAGGCAGCTGATCAATGATTTTCATCATGGATGTTTCTATCTCTCCCTCTCCCTTCCTCTCTGAAATTAATAAAATTATATATTTTAAAATATGCCAAATGGTGTTGTTGCATCTCCAGCAGACAGTGAGCATAACTCTAAAATAGGAGCCAATATTCTCTATCCTGTGCCTATCATCTAAGTACAATACCCATGGGGAGTGATTTTCACTCTCTGAATACCATGCATAAAACATCAGATGAGTTTACCTTGGGATTTTGTTAAATTATCACTTGAAAAGCAACCCTGCAAGTATCAGCACAGCATTGACTTTCTCTAATAGATTGTTTATACTTTAGGAACTTTTTAGTATTTTAACAAAACAACTACTTTGTGTTTTAGAATGAAAGAATCTAGACAACAGGCGAAATTAGCATTAAGATAGCAGGAAATGTATTGCAAATTACTTGTAGCTTTGTCTAACTAAACCTTGTAGTCTAAGATTAGAGCTAAATTCCTATCAGAAAAATCAACAAGCTCCAGGGTAGAGTCCTTTGTTATTTATCACCACGCCCCTCTCAATACACAATCGTTCTGCAATACACATTATTTTCTTTCCCGTTAAAGTGGCTTCTACAAAGACCTGAATTACTTAGTTTGAACTCATATCCCAGACCCCTGCAGAAGTTAGAAATACATAGAGAATCTGCTGTTTTTTCCTCCTAGTCCACTTATCAAGTAAATTGCTTAAAAGAGTTGCAAATATACTTTTGGGCACAAGGATAGTATACATATTATGATAGCTATATTTGTTTGGATGTTTGTCTTTTGAATAAAAAATATGTTAGGGAAGGATGAATTTTAGAGTTAAAAAAAAGAAAAAACAGTGATGCCTAGTAAAAAATATTTGTTTAAAAATATGTTTTTAATTGATTTTAGAAAGAGAGGGAGAAGAAGAAGAGAGAGAAACATGATGTGAGAAAAACATGGATCAGTTGTCTCCTCTGGGGTGGTTACCTCCTGTACACACCCTGACCAGGGATCAAACTAGCTACCTAGGTATGTGCCCTGACTGGGAATCAAACCAACAATCTTCCGTGTACAGGATGACACTCAACCAACTGAGCCACACCAGCCAAGGCCCTAGTAAAAATTCTTAATTTAAATGTTTGCTGTGAGGAAGTGCATCTCCTCTGCAGTTAAATAAAACACAGAGAGTTCTGTGGTGTGAATCTGAAAATTTCAAAGCCCTAGGTTAGGGCATTAAGAAAAATTGTAGTATATATGATTAAAATTTCTGCCTAAGTTTATACGAAAGAATATCTTTAAGTCATGTTAAATAGGTGTGCTTGCTTTGCTCAGGCAAAAAGCTAATAAATGATAATGATTGTAAATGGTATTACCTTATATTACAAGCATTACAAACTAGAGATTACAATCCTTAACAGGCCTTATGAAAAAAGGACACTTTTATTCTTGAGGACCTAGTAATTTCATAATAATATGTATTATGTATTAAGTCTTATTTATATATATAAAAGCCTAATATGCAATGTGACCCCTCGGGAGTTCGATGGACCCACCTGGAGTTCGATCGCTCGCTATGACGTGCGCTGACCACCAGGGGCGACACAGAATGAAGGAAGGCCTAGGCTGGCAGCAGGTAGCCACCAGGGACCCTACCCATGCATGAATTTCATGCACTGGCCCTCTAGTTGTAAAATAAAACTGAAGTCATTGTCTCTGTCTTTAAGAAATTAACATTTTAGTTATGGAGACTGAACAGATAATGAAACAAGTAAACTTCTTGGATATGTTATAGTTCGTATTAAATGTAGAGGATTTTTATGAAGAAACAAAACTTGTACCCACTAATAACGAACATTCAGCATATTTTTTTAAGCTAGAAAATCATGTTTTCCAAACTAAAAACAATCTAAATTCAATGTAAATCAGTACACTTATGATTTTTGTCAATGAAAACATTTGCATAAAAAGATGAAAGAGCATCCAATTAATGTAGTCTAAGTAGCCTAATGGAAATGAAGAATCTATAAATGTAAAACAAAGTCAGCCAATTAAATTTATTGATTAAATATATCAGAAGAGCCCTGGCTGGCATGGCTCAATGGATAGAGCGTGGGCCTGCACACTAAAGAGTCGTGGGTTCAATTCTGGGTGGAGGGCACATACCTGGGTTGCAGGTTCCATCCTGGCCCTAGGGCGCCTGCCGGAGCCAACCAATCCATGTGTATAGATGTTTCTCTTTATCCCCCTCCTTCCCTTCCATTCTCTCTCTCTCTCTCTCTCTAAAAAAAAAAAAAAAAGGAAAAAATAGGCTCTTTAGAAAAGTCTGGCTAAATTTTCCTGAGTCTACAGTGATCTAAAGAATAGCAAAAATCCTTTAAATCTGGCCATCGTGGATTGAAATACATACCTTCAAATTCTGTAGTGATTTTTATCACTACATTGAATTCATGTGGAAGGTCTTCAAAGCCAGATCCCAACACCTGTTTTATATAAAGCTCCCCCTCCCCCCGCGGCCCTCAGCCCCGCACCGCCATGGAGCTTGCTGAGTTATCTTGGCTCCCCTGGGAAAGATCTGGCTCAAAAAATTAAATAGAGAGGTTTTAGCAGCATGACTCTAGTCTTGGACTATGGCGGGGGTGGGAGGAGGGAGCGGTATGAATACAACCACTGCCACCAGAGCGAACTCTTATGCTAGGAAGTGCTTTGCCTCAGCTTCCAAGTACTATTTTAAATATTTTACAGAAAGCCGACGATTTAAAATTGGCCCTTCGAACATAAAACGCAAGTGCCCCTCAAGTTATGGGTTACAGCTTTGATCTTCCCAGACTGTGGCTTTTATAGGTATTCGTACTGCCTTCTCAATAGAACTCTCAATTTCCGAGTCCTACATCCGCCAACGCGGAAGAATCGCGCGCAAGTGCTCAGATTCGAGCGCGCGGCCGGCCGGGAGCGGGAAGCAGGCGGAGCCGGCACCGGTGGGCGGGGAGGCGACGCTGCGGCGGGCGGGGCAGCCTGGCGGAACCCGCGCGCGCGGAGTCGCTGTTGCGAAGGGAACCAGTCTGGCGCGGGACTCGAGGCTTTTTCAGCCCAGCTGGTTCCGGCTGGGGAAAATGGCGGTGGCTGGGGCGGCGCCCCGGGAGCAGTTGGTGGGCTGGTGTACCCAGCATTTGCGGAAAACTTTTGGCCTGGATGTCAGTGAGGAGATCCTGCAGTAAGAGCGGTTCGGGTCCGAGGCGGGGAGGAGCTCTGTGAAGTGAGCGGGCCGAGCGAGCCCGGAAGCAGGGAGGGCTAAAAAAGTTGATGAGAATGAAGTAATGTGATAAGAGGGCTGTTGGTCACTGGGCACCGATTTTTGACTTTTGGTTTTGTAGTTTTGTTTCTGGAATAGAGTGTCAGGCTGATGGGGTCTTTTTTTCTTACCCCCCCCCCCCAACCCCCTAGGAAAACGCCAAATCCCTGTCATTAGAATTTGTAAGACCGTCCCGGGAGCCAGTTTTCTTACAGATTCCGGAGAGAAGGGGCAAGCCAAATTGTCTTTCCAGAAATTCCTTATTCTGAGCATTTTCGTTTGCCTCATCTGAGTTGTCAAGTAGGGCCTATAATTTAAATGGGGCGGCGTAGTACGGTGCAAATAGCCCCTGGCTTAGGGGTCCCAGGTTCTAGGTTCTGTTGTCATTTATTAGTTTTGGAACCTTGGGCTACTTAATTTCCCTCTGTACCTTAGTTTCCTCATCTATAAACTAACTAATAGAGCTTATTTCATACTACACGATTCTTATGAAGTGGAGATGGTGACATGATTTAATATCTGCTTTCAGTTGATTTAACAAATACTTGTTGCGCTACTACCAGCCAGGTGCTGGAGCAACAAAGAAAATTGCTACAATTGGGTTCTGCTTGGTTGATGAGTCCTGAGGTAGGGGAAGTTCAGGGTGTTGTGGGAGCACGGAGAAAAGGACTCTTAAGATTTGAGAAATTGCAGTTTCCTGCAACATATGACTTTAACCCGAGAACTAAAGGATGGATAGGTGAAGGTGAGAGGGAAAAGCTTCCACAAAAATTGGTCTTGATCAAGGAACCTGTGTTTCTTGTTCCCTGTTCGTTGATGCTGAAATCAGAATTGCAATTCAAGGACTTTTGTAGGAAGTAAGGTGAGTTTCTAAATTTGGGAGAAAATAGACGTGTTGGCAAGGAGAGAGTTAAGAGAGCCTATATTAAAGGATTTTTTTTTAAACACTGGAATAGACTTATTAAAAAACAACAACAACCCAGCCAAAAAGATACACACACACACACACACACACACACACACACACACACAAAACCACAAAAAGTAAAAATCAAAAAAGAATTTTTAAAAAATCCAGCCAAATCATATGGCTTGGCTATACCATTGTTTGAAAGCAAGGTCAGGTTAAATAGTTTTTCAAACATTTTTTTAAAGCAGTGGAGTGCTGTCAAATAAAATAATTAGACTTTAAAAAATATATACCAAACAAAAAAAGTCATTCAATCAAAACAATTGAGGCTATTTTATTTTAAATCTTTATTGTTGAAAGTATTACATATGGATGCTATTTTTGATGGATCAACAATGGAGTATGGATTAGTGCAGTCTTCTCAGTCTCCGAATCCAATTGTATTTTGTCTGCTTATATAGTTTCACAAAAATTTAAATTCTCATAGGTTGTAGTTTAAAAGCTTATTTTGCAGGACCTGGCTGGGTGGCTCTGTTGGTTAGAGCATCATCCGAATATGCCAAGGTTGCAGGTCCCTGGTTGAGACACATACAAGAAGTAACCAATGAATGCATAAATAAGTGGAACAACAAATCAATATTTTTCTCCCTTCCTCTTTTTCTAAAAGTCAAAAAATAAAAATTTTAGAACATCTGAGACTTTTACTGATACCTATAAATATTTTTTTAATATATTTTTATTGATTTCAGAGACGAAGGGAGAGGGAAAGATAGAAACATCAATGAAGAGAGAGAAGAATTCGTTGGCTGTCTCCTGCACACCCCACACTGGGTTCCAGCCTGCAACCTGGGCATGTGCCCTGACGGGGTATCAAACCCTGATCTCCTTCCTGGTCCATAGGTCAATGCTCAACCACTGAGCTACACTGGCTGGTCTATAAATGTTTTTTTTAAAAAAGCTTATTTTGCAGTCTTAGATTTTCCGTGTTTAAACTTATCCACAGCCTTGAAAGACGAGTTATCAGAAATTTGTTTTAAAGCTGAAGCACTTATGGCCCAACACCAGCTTGCATTTTTAAAAATTCATAAATATAAATTAGACAAGAACGATTCAAAACTTTAAAAAAATAAGCACTACAGCTCCCTATAATAGAACTCTATTTAAACCACTCATTAGGTTTTTATTAGTTATTGCACAACAGCCTGTGATGCCATTTGTTGTGTAAATTTGCTGTGCCATGCCTGGTATTTGAAAATTACCTAGGTGTACTGTAGTAATCGGGTAATTTGAATAATTTTACTTGAGTGGCCTGAAATTTTTAAAAAAACAGCACAGAGCTCTTACCTTCCTGATCAATGCGACATTTAGAGCCACAATCCACATTAGTTCATATTTTGGTTGATATATAAGATTTGCTATATAACACATTTGGGTGTATGTTGTTCTTTTTGTTTGTTTTAAATATATCTTTATTGATTTCAGAGAGGAAGGGAGAAGGAGAGAGAGAGAGACAGAAACATCAATGATGAAACATCAATGATGATTGACTGGCTGCCTCCTGCACGTCCCCACTGGTGATTGAGCCCACAACCCAGGCATGTGCCCTTGACCGGAATGGAACCTGGGACCTTTCAGTCCGCACACTGACGCTTTATTCACTGAGCCAAACCAGCTAGGGCTGTATGTTGTTCTTTATTATAATTTATTAAATAGTTAAAATGACATTTATTCAAATGTTTCTGGAGCTTTTAAAATATTTTCCTAGTGGTTTGAATACTCCAGAGTTAAATGATCCCTTGAGGTTCCTTGCAGCACTGTGAGTCCTTGATAGCAATTGATTTTTTGATGGGGGCTGTTAAGTCTAGGGATCAGGTTGATTTAACTGTAAAAACCCCGAAAATGGTTGTCTACCAATGATGGGACAGTTGCATGATGTTTTAAATTTAGAGGATATAGCATTACTAATTTTTTGTATGTCCCATATTAGGTATCTGAATTAGTTTCTTCAGATCTGATAATGGTACATTATCTTAATTTATAAGTATTTTTTTTTACTTCTCTGATGTGCATATTCACTGTAGAAACTAAAATAAAATAAATTTAAAAGGAAGAAACTAAAATTACCACAACCCAGAGATAACCATAATTTCTCTTTTAGTGTTTTATTTATTTTGTTTTATTTTTTTAAATTTATTTTTTTAGATGAAGGCTACTTTTATTAAATGACTGAACCATGTAATTGCCAAGGCCACTATGTACAGGGAAGAGAGGGGAAGCTTTATTTCTTGGTCTCTTCCTCCTTGGACAGAGTCTTGATGATCTCCTCCTTCTTGGCCTGGAGCCGCTCTTCACTGCACTTGCGGGCTTCCTTGGTCTTAGACCTGCGGGCCTCGGCCTGGTCAGCCAGAAGCTTCTTGCGAGCCTTGTCTGCCTTCAGCTTGTGGATGTGTTCCATGAGAATCCGCTTGTTTTTTAACACGTTACCCTTCACTTTGAGGTACAGGCTGTGGTACATGTGGCGGTCAATCTTCTTAGATTCGCGGTATCTTCTGAGTAGCAGGCGAAGAATTCTCATCCTCCTCATCCAGGTTACTTTCTCAGGCATTCGAGCATTGGCAGTACCCTTTCGCTTACCTATGCCCATATGCCTGCCCTTCCTGCGGGCCAAGGTGTTTTTCCGGCATCGAGCCAGGAATGGACAGTCACAGGCTTCCGGATGATCAGCCCATCTTTGATCAGCTTCCGAATCTGCTGCCGGGAGTTGGCATTGGCGATTTCATTGGTCTCATTGGGGTCCAACCAGACCTTCTTTTTGCCACAGCGGAGGACGCTGGAGGCAAGCCTCTTCTGAAGCCTGAGCATACCCAAACTCCGGGGCCCGCCGCTTCAGGGCTGCCTCCACCTCCTCTCTCCCATCGGGGGCCACAGTCCCGATCCCCGCCGTCCCCCGGCAGCCGGGACCAACCCAGGCCGGAGCCCCGCGAGTCCTCACCTCATGGCTCTCTTTTAGTGTTTTTATCTATGCATATTGTAATATATTTTAAAATTATAGGGGGAAAAAGAAAATAAAAATAAACTAAAACTCTTTTTAATCCTACCACTCAGTGATAATCATTTTGGTGTATAACTTTCTACACTTTTTCTACACAGTGTATAGATATACACATTTCTTTTGTAGCAATTTAGATCATATGCTATACAGTTAGAGCATTAACTTACTATTGTATTAGAGCATTAACTCAGGTTAACAATAATTATTCAAAAATTTCACTTTTAATGGTTGTAAAGTCTAAAAACTTGAGTTCATTTTCCCCTTCTCCATTAATGGATGTTTTCAGTAGTTTCTACTTTTTTCACCAGTTTAAATAATGATGCAGTTAACTATTTTGCATAAAATTTTCTGTCTCTATTTCATAGAGAGTCCTACAAAGGGAATTATTGGATTTTTTCTAAGGCATTTTAAATATACTAACTAGTTGATTTCTAGAAAAGTTGTACTGACTTGTACTCCCACCTCACTTTTTAAGAATCCTTTATAAAATTTCCTTAAATACACACATACCTCAGAGATATTGCGGGTTTGGTTCCAGACCACTGTAATAAAGCAAGTCATAATCTCTTTGCTGGTAGAGGGTCTTACCTTCAGTTTGTAAACACCCAATACCTGTGAAGCATAATAAAATGAGGTAAGCCTGTAGATTTGCTTATTCTGATGTGATGCCAATCTTGATTTACAATTTTTAAGAATGTTAAATCAATAACTGGTTTGAATTTATAATCCTATCTAATAAAAGAGTAATATGCAAATTGACTGTCACACCAACACGCAAGATGGCTGCCCCCATGTGGACACAAGATGGCCACCACAAGATGGCCAGCAGGGGAGGGCAGTTGGGAGGGACCAGGCCTGCAAGGGAGGGCAGTTGGGGGCGATCAAGTCTGCAGGGGAGGGAAGTTAGGGGCAATCAGGCTGGCAGGGGAGCAGTTAGGCATCAATCAGGCTGGCAGGGGAGTGGTTAGGGGGTGATCAGGCTGGCAGGCAGAAGCAATTAGGGGCAGTCAGGAAGGCAGGCAGGCGAGCAGTTGGGAGCCAACAGTCCTGGATGTGAGAGGGATGTCCGACTGCCCGTTTAGGCCCGATCCTACAAGGATCGGGCCTAAACGGGCAGTCGGACATCCCTTGAGGGGTCCCAGATTGGAGAGGGTGCAGGCTGGACTGAGGGACACACACTGCACCCTCAGTGTGCAGGCCTCTAGTATATTCATATTTTTAGTGAAAATGAAGAGAAATTTTAGGTTTTGCAACATAGAGATTAGGTAATTTGTATTGTTCCTAGGAAAATATAATGATTGCAGATATATAGTTATAGAAAATATTCTGCCAATTGTATTTTATTTTATTTATTTTGCTAACTGTATTTTAATACAAATAAAAAAACGGTATTCCTGTGTTAAGGGTAGCCCCACAAGCCTCTCTTTAATACACTGATTTGATTTTAGAAATACAAGAAGATTGTGAAGATTAGAATACCAACTGCTTGAGGTCAGGGTTTTTGTCCTAATCAAATTGATATTCCTAGCATCTAGAGTAGAACTTGACTCAAAGTAAACACTCTAATGGATTAATGGTTTTTACTACCTTGATCTCTCTTATGAATATTGAAAACCATAGTGTAAGCTAGCCTTGTTTCAACAACTTATATCTTTTCTTCTTGAGGTATGTTTTGTCAATTGAGAGTCCTGAAGAGATACGAGAATATGTTACTGACCTCCTTCAGGGAAATGAGGGCAAAAAAGGTCAATTCATAGAAGAGCTTATAAACAAATGGCAAAAGAATGATCAAGAGTTGATTTCTGATGCTCTGCAGCCGTCCTTCAAAAAAGACGGTGAGTTAATGTAATTAAGTAAAGATTGAAATATTGGTAAATGGGCTGGCTTATAGGAATTGGTATTTTTTGTCACTGTATTTCCTCACAGCCAACTTAAGCAGAATCATATGTATACATAGTTTTAACCCTTTGCACTCGCTTGCTTTTTTCTCGATTCCTGCTACCGATGCTAACCGTGTCGAGTCACACTCGACATCTGAGTGCAAAAAGTTAATCTAGTTCTTCTCAATTTCTGATGAATATTGTTCTAGTTCACATTTTTTCAACTTAGAAAATATCACAAAAATACTGTTTGCAGATATAAATGTGGCTTCAGAATAATTTGAAAAATTTATACATGGTTTAAAGGAACACTTTCCAGTTAGTGCATATCTGGTGAAGGTAAACGTTGACCAATTTTAGTATAAATAGCATTTAGAAGTAACTCTTTAAACACAGCATGAGCACCAAACTAAATAATCTAAGTCATTATTATTATGCAATCTAAAATATCAGATTTTAATTTAACTTCTTAATTCTAGCCAGTAGTCTTTATTTATCATTGACTACACTTTAGAAAGTGATGGTTTAAATTTAATTCTTGTTTGAAAGGAAAATATAAGTTAAAAACCTGCCTGACTTCATATCTTGACTTTAAATATTAAGCATCACACTGGCCGGGTTGCTTAGTTAGAGCATCATCTCCACGTGCCAAGGTTGTGGGTTCCCTGATCAGGGTACATAAAAGAATCAACCAATGAATGTATAAATAAGTGGAACAACAAATTGATGTTTTGCTCTCTCTCCACCCCACCCCACCCCCGTCCCTTTCCCTCTTCCTTTCCCTCTACCCCTCTCTATATTTTTTTCTTCTTTACAGAAATTTTAGATGGGCAGAGATCAGGAGACCAGCTAAAGAGAAGTAGGCGGAAAGGGAGAAACAGACAGGAAGTTCCTGCATTTGCTGAACCTGATACAACCATAGAGGTCAAAACACCTTTTGATTTGGCCAAGGTAAGTGTTTATAAAATGAATTTTTTTCTGGCTATATGGAGAAGAGGAATGACTGTACAAAGTGTACACATTTGTCTAGAATGGCAATTTTTCAACAAATGCATGAGTTTTATGAAAGTAATAATTTCTATATGGTAGTATTTTTGGCTGCCTGATTAAATAAGTATTATAAGGAGATTTTACTTGAAGATTTTATATAAATATATATATATCCTATATAATAAAAGGGTAATATGCAAATAGACCAAATGGCAGAACAAGCAACCAACCAATCAAAGCGTAATATGCTAATAATATGCTAAGGATGCTCAACCGCTTGCTATGATGTGCACTGACCACCAGGGGGCAGACAGTCAACTGGTCAACCAGTCGCTATGATGTGCACCGACCACCAGGGGGCAGATGCTCCAACTGGGGTCCGGCCCATCGGGACTGAGCGAGATGGGCTGGACACGCCCTAGAGCCTTCCTGCGGTTCCTCCCCCGGCCGAAGTGTGCACCAGTGGGGTCCCTCAGCCTGGCCTGCACCCTCTGGCAATCCAGGACCCCTTGGGGGATGTCCGAGAATGGGTTTCAACCCAACCTTATCCTGCAGGCCACTCCCCTTGGGAGGGTGCCAGACACAGGGCTCATGGCTGGTGGGCGCTGCTATGGCAGCGCGAGCTTCTCCCAATCGGAACTGATTGGGCATGAGCCCGTGGCAGGCACAGTGGGGCTGGAATGAGCGGGAGCAGCAGGTGGGAGCTGCAGGCGGTGTTGGACTGTGGGTTTTGGCCCGATATAATATATAATAAATAAATATATATTTATTTATATAATGTAAAATATTTAATGAAGTGCAACAGGCCTTCAGTTTCAACATTTTTTGTGCGGGTTTATACTAAAAGAATGTACAATTTTAGCTGTTATTAACAGTGTTCCACTTTGGGCCATCTACTACCACCACTATCAGCATTTAACGTTAGAGTTTTTTTGTATTTTCTCTTGGCAACCAAAATAGCCCTCTGAGCAGAAAAATTTATAAGACAATTTGACCAGCTAAATATCCCAACATAAGGGAAAGGTTAATTATGCTGAAATGGAGAAGTAGTGATCAGAAAATTCTGAGTGTAATGATTATGCAAAAAAACATGGCAAAGTGTTTACAGAATGATGTCAGGTTGAAGGGGAAAAAATAGAGATTTAAGCCTTCTAACGGTCAGAATAAAATGATCAAAGACCATAAGCAAAAAAAAAAAAGCCAACACATATGACCAATAAACATAAAAAGATGTCTAACTTACTAGTAATTAAGAGCAGTTCATCACCCTAATTGGTTGGGACTTTTCCAGTTTTAGCATTAAAAGTCCTATCTTCTGGGATTCCCCTAAGTCTGGGGCAAACCAGGATGGATGGTTACTGTGCTCGTAATCAAATAAATACACATTAAATCCCTTGAGATACTGCTTATCAAATTGTCAAATATTTTAAAACTAGAATAATGATGATGAAGTATTAAAACAGGAACCTCCTGTACATTGCTGATGGCAATATTAACTGGTTTAAGATTTGGGGACAGTTTGGCAGCATGTATACATCACAAACCATGGAAAATGTTCAGATACTTTTGACTTAACTAATGTAACTTAAGAAAGTAGAAGTACATGCTAAAAACTTATGTTCTATACACTTTTATTTATAATATTGAAAATTTGAACTGACCTGATTGTTTAGTCATAAGAGAAGGATTAAATAAATTAGCCTATGTTTCTCAGTGGTTAGAGCGTTGGCCAGAGAACCGAAGGGTCTCAGGTTCCATTCCCAATCAAGGGAACATATCAGGGTTGCAGGTTCCATCCCAGTCCCAGTTGGAGGTTCGGGCGTATGCAGGAGGCAACCAATTGATGTGTTTCTCTCACATCGATGTGTCTTTCTCATATCAATGTTTCTCTCTCTCTCTCTCTCTCTCTCTCTCTCTCTCTCTCTCCCCCTCCCCCCTTCTTTTTCTCCTTCCTCCTCCCTCTCCCTCTCTCTCTCCCTCATCCCCCCTCCCTTCCACTCTAAAAAAAAAATCAATGGAAAAAATATCCTCGGGTGAGGATTAATAATAAATAAATAAATATCAATAAATTATGGTTTCCTCATTTAATGGACTACCATACAACTAATAAAATTATTCTCCAAAGTATAGAATTTGGGAAAATGTTCACTTTTAGGTTTGTAATCCAGCTGAACATTATTTTGAATAAATTTTTATTTTACTCTTACCAATAAAAATACTTATTTTTAAAGAGGAGGTATTTTATATATAGGTGTTAATATACAATTTGCTAGTGGTGATTGCAAATATATAGACTATTATGGTAAAAGTAAAATAGAAACATGAAGAAAATATTTATGGTCAGTGTGATGAATAATAGATGAAATTTTAAAAGCCTTATTTCATAATTTAAAAAATTATGAAATAATAATATAAAGTATGATAGCAAACTTTTAATAAATTCATTTTGAACATCTAGGACAGAAAGTTGTTGAAAACAGCATGAGAACTATTATCTGTTTTCTTTGAGTCAATTTTTAAGGATGCTTTTACTTTTTTTATTTTTTATTTTTTTTAAAATATATTTTATTGATCTTTACAGAGAGGAAGGGAGAGGGATAGAGAGGTAGAAACATCAATCAGCTGCCTCCTGTACAGCCCCTACTGGGGATGTGCCCGCAACCAAGGTACATGTCCTTGACCGGAATCGAACCTGGGACCCTTCAGTCTGCAGGCTGACGCTCTATCCACTGAGCCAAACCAGTCAGGGCTCTAAGGATACTTTAAAAAAAAAAAATTCTAGTTCTGGCCCGAGCTGGTTTGGCTCAGTGGATAGAGCAGCAGACTATGGACTGAAGGGTCCTGGATTTGATTCCAGTCAAGGGCACATGCCTCGGTTGCGGGCTTGGTCCCCTTGTGTGGGGAGGATTCTCTCTCATCATGATGTTTCTATCTCTCTCTCTCCCTCTTTCTTCCTCTCTGAAATCAATAAAAAAAATTTTTTTTCAAAAAGCAAATCTTTTAAAAAAATTCTAGTTCTGTTTTTAAATGTTATTAATAAATATTTTTAAATTTATATATGCTAATCCTTTTAAGAATTTCTTTTTAAATTTAATTTATTCAATCCTATATTGCTCTAATCTGTTTCGTCAGCTCACTTATTTACCAATTCACATTAAAGAAGCCTGCACTGTATATGTGAAATTCCTACTGCTATAACCTAGATCATTGATTTTTAGAGAGAATGCAAGGGAGGGGAAGAGACACAGAGAGAAACATCGATGTGAGAGGGCACATCGATTGGTTGCCTCCCGCATGCACCCCCACCGGGGCCAGCTCTCCAGCCTACAATCAAGGTATGTACCCTTGACCAGAATCGAACCCATGACCCTTCAGTCCTTGGGCTGACACTAACCACTGAGCAAAACTGGCTAGGGCTAACCTAGGTTTCTTTTTTTTTTTTAATGTAAATTTTTTATTGTTTAAAGTATTACATAAGTCCTTTTTCCCCCATTGACCTCTCCCCGGCTGCTCCCACCCCCCAGCACATGCCCTCACCCCCCTACTGTCTGTGTCCAATGGTTATGCTCATATGCATGCATACAAGTCTCCCCGGCTGCTCCCACCCCCACCCCCACCCCCCACCTTCCCTCTTAGGTTGGACGGTCTGTTCGATGCTTCTCTGTCTCTGGCTCTGTTTTTGTTCATCAGTTTATGATGTTCACTATATTCTACAAATGAGTGAGATCATGTGATATTTATCTTTCTCCAACTGGCTTATTTCGCTTAACATAATGCTCTCCAGGTCCATCCATGCTGTTGCAAATGGTAAGAGTTACTTCTTTTTTATTCCATTGTGTAGATCTACTACAGTTTTTTAATCCACTCATCTGCTGATGGGCACTTAGGCTGTTTCCAAATCTTAGTTATTGTATATTGTGCTACTATGAACTTAGGGGTGCATATATCCTTTCTGAAGGTGTTTCTGATTTCTTGGGCTATATTCCTAGAAGTGGGATTACTGGGTCAAATGGGAATTTCATTTTTAATTTTTTGAGGAAACTACATACTGTGTTCCACAGTGGCTGCATCAGTCTGCATTCCCACCAGCAGTGTACGAGCAGTGCTTTTTCTCCACATCCTCACCAGCACTTGTCATTTGTTGATTTGTTGATGATAGCCATTCTGACAGGTGTGAGATGGTACCTCATTGTTTTGATTTGCATCTCTCAGATGATTAGTGACTTTGAGCATGTTTTCATATGTCTCTTGGCCTCTGTATGTCCTCTTCTGAAGAGTGTCTATTTAGGTCCTTATCACATTTTTTATTGGATTGTTTAGCTTCTTTTTAAGTTGTATGAGTTCCCTGTAAATTTTGAAGATTAAACCCTTATAGGATATAATATTGGCAAATACTATGTTCTCCCATGCAGTGGGCTTTCTTTCTTTTTTTAAAAAAATATATTTTATTGATTTTTTACAGAGAGGAAGGGAGATGGATAGTTAGAAACATCAATGAGTGAGAAACATCGATCACCTGCCTCCTGCACACTCCCTACTGAGTATGTGCCTGCAACCAAGGTACATGCCCTTGACCGGAATCGAACCTGGGACCTTTGAGTCCACAGGCCGACACTCTATCCACTGAGCCAAACCGGTTAGGGCGCAGTGGGCTTTCTTGATGGTTTCTTTTGTTGTGCAGAAGCTTTCAATTTTGATGTAGTCCCATTTGTTTATTTTCTCCTTAGTTTCCATTGTCCTAGGAGCTATATTGGTAAAGATATTGCTATGACATATGTCTGCTATTTGCTTCCTATGGATTCTTCTAAGATTTTTATGGTTTCCCGTCTTATGTTTAAGTCCTCTATCCATTTTGAGTTTATTTTTGTGTATGGTGTAAGTTGGTGATCTAGTTTCATTTTTTTGTATATATCTGTTCAGTTTTCTCAACACCATTTATTGGAGAGACTATCTTGACTCCATTGTATGCTCTTGCCTCCTTTGTCAAATATTAATTGAGCATAATGGCTTGGGTTGATTTCTGGGTTCTCTGTTCTGTTCCATTGGTCGATATGCCTGTTCTTGTGCCAGTACCAGGCTGTTTTGAGAACAGTAGCTTGTAATATTGCTTGATATTTGGTATTATGATCTCTCTAATTTTATTTTTCTTTCTCAGGATTGCTGCCTGCTGTCAATCTTAATCTCTCCAGTGTCTGTTTCTGACTGGACAGGACTATGGGTGGGAAGGGTGCTGTGTTGCTTTCTGGTACTGAAAGGCCTCTCTTCAACCCAGTGCCTGAGGGCTCTTTGGGGCTATTCAGAGTTTGTGTGTCCTTTGTACAGCTTAGGGTGTAGTCTGGGTGTGGCTGTATTAGCTGCCTTGAGGCTGCTGGGAGGGGCTGTCTCTTCAGGAGAAAAATGGCTGCTTAGTTCCAGAGGGTCAGGAATGTCTCAGTGCCAGATTCCTGGTCATCTCTCCCCGACCCACTCACCTCCACAACCTCTCCCCATACTCCACAAGTCCGTACCTCCACCTGCATCGCAGCCACGGCTGAGTGTTTGTATTTGAAAGGTCCTTTGAACTGGGTTTAGCAAATAAAAGTAAAGACAAGACAGAGGCAAAACAACCACACGACTGCTAGTTTCTCTTCCTCTGGCACTGCACAGCTGGAGCAGTTCTTCAGGCTGCCTTTCTGGGCTCAGCCTCTCTGGCTGTGGACTTGATCTAGAATCCCTTGCTGCCAGCAGCCCTGTGGACTTCCTTTCCACAGTAGGATTTTACGCTTGTCCCCAAGGGATGTGGACTTGGTGCTGTGCAGCTTCCTTCTGAACCTCTAGGCTCAGTGGTCTCAAGACTCTCTTCAGCCCAGATCCCTGATCCTACAGTTCTCCAGGCATCCTCTGCCCTTCTCAGCTGCAAATTGTCTCACTAGCTGTGTCTAGTTCACCAATTCCAGGTGGATGTTATTTGATTTAGATGCTCCTTCTGTCTGCCCCAGGATAAGGCTCGGGACATGTCTGCCTATTCAGCTGCCATTTTTCCCTCCTAGATTTATTATAATCTAAATTTTTAGTGTGGTAAATGGCAATTGTAGTTTGACAGAGAATTTCATTATTTATATTAATGGTCCTTAGTGGATAAGGTGTCTTAATGCTTGCTATTAAGTGGGTTTCATAAGATAAAGTAAAAGCTGGGGGTTACTCTTAAGTTTCCAGACTTGGGTAGGGAAAATCTTCAAATTAATAATGATTTAATATTTAACTTTATATTTCTTAATGCTTTCAGAGCAATTTATCTCTCAACAACTTGTTTCTGAGTCTGTTTTGTCCTTAAGTGTTTTGTACTCATTAAGCAAACTTGGAAAATAAGTTTAAAAAAATGGTTTCTCCCCTATACAGTAATTTCTTATTAAAGCAGAAGTGTATACTGAATTAGTGAATACTGAACTTCCTAGGGGAAATACAGGGTTAGATTCCTTAGAACCTCTGATTACAACAGTTCCATCCGCCAATCAATACATAACCTTGTTTTATGTGTGTTTCTGTTTAAAGACATTTCATTTAATATGTGTTTTTAACTCATTAACATTGATCCATGGCCAACAGCACTATATCTCATGCCTGAAAAAGCTTAATTATAAGATGCCTATTTTCTACATAAGCCTTCTTGTGCTTAGGAACACTAGACGGCACTTCAGCTCTATGCATGGGGGCTATTTTAAATGGTGAGGTCACCAACTAAAAGCACAAAAAATGCAAAGAAGTGGCACCAAGTAGATTAAAAAAAGACACCATGGTTTGGCTGGTGTGGCTCAGTGGCTGAGCGACAACCTAGTAACCAAGAGGTCACAGGCTGATTCTCAATGAGGGCACATGCCTGGGTTTGCGGGCTTGATCCTTAGTAGGAGGTGTGCAGGAAGCAGCCAAATGATGATGTTCCTCTCTCATTGACATTTCTGTCTCTCTCCCTTCCTCTCTCTCTAAAAATAATAAAAACATATATATTTTTTAAAATATATTTTATTGATTTTTTACAGAGAGGAAGGGAGAGGGATAAAGAGGTAGAAACATTGATGGGAGAGAAACATTGATCAGCTGCCTCCTGCACACCTCCTACTGGGGATGTGCCTGCAACCAAGGTACATGCCTTTGACCAGAATCAAACCTGGGACCCTTCAGTCCACAGGCCGACGCTCTATCCACTGAGCCAAACCAGTCAGGGCAAAACATATATATTTATTAAAAGACACTTGTTTATGATATGAGAGCTGAAATAAGAAGGCAGACCATTGCCTTGCTTGACCTTAGCTGGAAATATGTGCATTTGGTGACTCAAATTTATTGCCACTCTGTACATGTCCATGAATGATTGTGAAAACACCTGGAGTATTGATTTTGGGGTTACAAATAAATTCTTGCAAGTAGGCAAATTCACAGATCTGGAAGCACCAGTATCAAACTGTACCTACAAATGGACCTGTAAGTAAATCTATCTTCAACTTTCACAGGCAGTTCATTTGGTTGTTTTTATTGCATGTCTGCTGTATGTCAAGAACTGATTTAGGTTTTAGAAATATAGCGATAAGCAGCCGGAGCCGGTTTGGCTCGGTGGATGGAGCGTCGGCCTATGGGCTGGGGGGTCCCGGGTTCGATTCCGGTCGGGGCATGTGCCTTGGTTGCGGGCACATCCCCGGTGGGGGGTGTGCGGGGGACGGCTGGTCGATGTTTCTCTCTCATCGGTGTTTCTAGCTCTCTATCTCCCTCCCTTCCTCTCTAGAAAATCAATAAAATATATTTTTTTAAAAAAAGAAAGAAAGAAATATAGCGATAAGCAAGACACATTCAGGTTTCTTGCTCTCCTAGAGTGTACATTTTAGTGGTTCAAAGGAAAAGTGAAAAAGACAGTCAAAGAAAAAAATTTTAAGTAATTATAGATTGTGAAGACTACCATGAAAAATAAAAAGAACAGTACAATAGGCAGTAATTGGTAAGACGGGTGTTAGTTTAGGTAGGACATTTAGGTAAAGCCTCTCTGAAGAACTGAAATTATAGCTAAGACCTGAACTTGAAGTGCAGGCCCTCTCAGGAGCACGCTTGTGCCCTTCCCATTCCTCTTTACATCCCCCTAGGCGCATTACCTTTCCCTTTCCCTCTTCTAAGCTCCAAGGGTCCTTCTTTTGCTTCTGTAGCTCGTTTCCTGAGCCTACAAAGCTCAGCTGGCTCACTTCTACTATCTCGGTAACTTTCTAAATAAACTTACTCTTATAATTTGAAAAAAAACACACACAAATCTGAAAATGAAAAGGAACCATATGTAAAGAGATGGACTAGTAACAGTGCAGATAGAGGAATTAACAAGTGCAAAGGGGAGATGGAGAAAAGTGTTCTAGGAAGTATCAGAAGCTCTATGTGCCTGGTCATAGTGAGCAGGAAAAGAACGACATGTAGATGAAGTTGGAGAGCCATATGTAAGGCTTTATAGGTAATTAGAAAGTAGCTTGGATTTTATTCTAAGCACAATGGAAGCCGATGATGATTTTAAGCAGTGGAATGATATGCTATGAATATTCTTGCATGCCCTGTTTTCCTATTCTCTATTTCTCTTTCTCTTTCTCGAGAAATACTTACTGCCCATTATATACGAGACCTCATCAAAGCCCAACTCTCAATCCCTCAAATACCTTATTTTAATGTAAATGTTTACTTTGATGGGAATAAAATACAAATGTCTGCTTAGAGATTGTAAAATGTTTTTATTGATTTCAGAGAGAGGAAGAGAGGGAGGGAGGGAGGGAGAGAGAGAGAGGGAAAGAAACAGAGAGAGAATCATCAATCAGCTGCCTACTGCAGGCCCTCTATTGGGGATCCAAACTGCAACCTGGGTATGTGTCCTGGCCTGAAATCAAACCATGACTTCCTGGTTCATGGGTTGATGCTCAACCACTGGGCAACACAGGCTGGGCTCTGCTTAATCTTCCCTCCACCTCTATCCCTGAGAGCCAAATATATTATTGATTAGTTTGAAAAAATGCAGCCTACTAGATTTGATTAAATCTTTAGAACTTGTCTTACATTTTAATTTTTACCTAAGTTGACTTATTTGATACTAGAGGCCCGGTGCACGAAATTCGTGCACGGAGAGGGGGTGTCCCTCAGAGCAGCCTGTACCCTCTCCAATCTGGGACCCCTCGAGGGCAGTCAGACATCCCTCTCACAATCCAGGACTGCTGGCTCCCAACTGCTCGTCTGCCTGCCTTCCTGATTGCCCCTAACCGCTTCTGCCTGCCAGCCTGATCACCCCCTAACCACTCCGCTGCCAGCCTGATTGATGCCTAACTGTTCCCCTGCCAGCCTGTTTGCCCCCAACTTCCCTCCTCTGCCGGCCTGGTCACTCCTAACTGCCCTCCCTGCAGGGTTGATCACCTCCAACTGCCCTCCCTTGCAGGCCGGGTGTCTCCCAACTGCCCTCCCCTGCTGGCCATCTTGTGGTGGCCATGTTGTGTCCACATGGGGGCAGGATCTTTGACCACATGGGGGCAGCCATATTGTGTGTTGGAGTGATGGTCAATCTGCATATTACTCTTTTATTAGATAGGATAGAGGCCTGGTGCAGGGGTGGGGGCCAGCTGGTTTGCCCTGAAGGGTGTCCCGGATGGGGGTTCCCTTGGGGCATGGGGCGGCCTGATCAAGGGGCCTGTGGTGGTTAGCAGGCCAGCCATGCCCCCTGGTGACCCAAGCGGAGGCCCTGGTATCTGGAATTTATTTTCCTTCTACAATTGAAACTTTGTAGCCTTAAGCGGAGGCCTGAGCCGGCCAGGGTGTGCGGAAAGCTTTGCTTCCTCCATTGCTGGGGGCAACCCAGGCCTGCTCTCTCCAGCTCTGTGGCTGCTGCCATTTCTGTTTGGATTTGTTTACCTTCTATAATTGAAACTTTGTAGCTTGAGTGGAGGCTTAGGCCTGCAAGGGTAGGTGGAAAGCTTGGCTTCCTCCGTTGCCTGGGAAACCTTGCTCTCTGTGGCTGTAGCCATCTTGGTTGGGTTTATTTGCATATCTGCTCCTGATTGGCTGGTGGGTGTGGCTGGTGGGCGTGGCTTGTGGGTGTAGCAGAGTTAGGGTCAATTTGCATATTGCTCTTTTATTATGTAGGATTGTCTTTATATCTCAACTTTTGGCTTTGGACATTAGGGCATTTCAGATCTCTTTATACTTACTAAAGAATTGTTCTCTTCCTTTTAGTATTTTCCCAACTGCTAGACTTCTGAGATTTTTCCACTGTGAAACTTCAGTCTCTGGAAATGATTGAGGAACTCTCAATTTAAAGGGAAATAAGACCACAATATGGGAGAGGCATCTATACACTTCACATGTCAGAGGCTGCTATGGTTTACATGTTTGTATTCCCCACCCCACCCCCAATTCACATGTTGAAATGCTAATGCCCAATGTGATGATATTAGGGTGTGGGGCCTTTGGGAAGTTCTTATGTCATGAGAGTGGAACTCTCATGAATGGGATTAGTGCTCTTTTAAAAGAGACCCCAAGGAGTTCCCTAGCCCCTTTCACCATGTGAGGACACAGTGACCTACATGTCATTTCTGGATGAAGGCCCTCACCCAACCATGCTGACACCCTGATTTTGGACTTTCAGCCTCCAGAACTGTGAGAAATAAATTCCTGTTGTTTGTAAGCTACCCAATCTATGGTATTTTGTTATGACAGCTTGAATGGAGTGAGACAGAGGCTGATAAATACACTTCTCTCTCTTAAACTTTTTATTTTATAACACACATGCAGAATTGAACAGATAAATTTTCACAAACTGACCCATACCTGTATAGAGAGAAACAAAACATTTCCATTCCTCTAGAAGACCCCCAATGTTCCTCAAAATGACAACCCTCCCAAGGCAAACTCCTTCTTCACTTCCAACATCAGAGAATAGTGTTGCCTGCTTATGAACTTTGTATAAATGGAGCTAAATAATATGTAGTCTTTTGTTTTGGGCTTATTTCACTTAACACACTTTATAATAATTATCCATATTGTTTTGTGTAGCTATGCTTTTTCATTCTCATTGTTACATAGGATTCCCACTAAGTGAATACATCTATCTACTGTTGAACATTTGAGTAGTTTCCAATCCCAATGCTGCAGTGAACATTCTTTTGCCTGTCTTTTAGTGAACATATTTACACATTTCTATTGTGTATATATCCAAGAGTTGAATTGTTGGGTCACAGGGTATGCATATGTTCAGCTTCAATTTATACTCCAGCGGTGTATGAGAGCTCTAATTGCTCTGTATCCTTGCCAACACTCTGTATTTTCTGTCTTTTTCAACTTAGCCATTCTGGTTGGTATGTAGTTATATGTATTGTGGTTTTATTTAGCATTATCTTGATGACTAATGAAGTTAAGCACCTTTTCATGTGATTGTTGGCCAATTTGGATATTGTCTTTTATTACATTCCTATTTAGGTCTTCTGTCCATTTTTCTATTGTGTTATTTGTCTTTTCTTATTGAGTCTATTTTTTAAATTTTTTATTTAGTGATTTTAGAGAGAGGGAGGGAGAGAGAGGGACAGAAACATCAATTTGTTGTTTCACTTGTATATCCATTCATTGGTTGATTCTTGTATGTGTCCTGACCCAGGATTGAACCCACAATCTTGGCATATGGGGATAATGTTCTAACTAACTGAACTACCAGCCAGGGCCTTATTCAGTGTATTTTTTTAAAAAACATTTTTATTGATTTCAGAGAGGAAGGGAGAGGGAGAGAGAGATAGAAACGTCAGTGATGAGAGAGAATCATCGATTGGCCGCCTCCTGCACGCCCCCCACTGGGGATCGAGCCCGCAACCCGGGCATGTGCCCTTGACTAGAATCGAACCCGGGACCCTTCAGTCCACAGGCTGATGCTCTATCCACTGAACCGAATAAGCCAGGGCTATTCAGTCTATTTTTATTGATTCTTATTTTAGTCATATTTCCAAATCTGTGAATATCATCTGCTATTAGAAGCATTTTTATTTTTTATGATCTTCAATTTAGCTATGCTTAAGTATGTCACATAATCAGTTTTTACTGCTACATCTACCTCCCGCCAACTGTAATAGAAGTCTGAAAAGGTAAGGGATATTAGTGACTTTTTCTAGAGCATAATCTTTCCCTAGACCCTTGATTATAATTAATTTGTATTTCTCCCATTTTCTTCCTTCTTTCCTGGCTTCTCAGTAGTGAATAAGTTGTTATTGAACAGAACTGAAGTTCTCTCTCCTTGACTGTTTTCATTGTCATTCATTACTTGATGTTATTTCTGATATTTTTGTACAAATAGGCACAAGAGAACAACAACTCCTTAAAGAAGAAGACAAAGTTTGTCAGTTTATACACAAAAGAGGGACAAGACAAGCTTGCAGTCCTGATCCCAGGTCGCCACCCCTGTGATTGCCTGGGCCAGAAGCACAAGCTGATCAATAACTGTCTGATCTGCGGGCGTATAGTCTGTGAACAAGAAGGTTCTGGTCCTTGCTTATTCTGTGGTACTCTGGTAATTGTTTATCTTCTGTTTTATTTTACTACTGTGTTTTGGTTTAATAAATAGGGACATTCACATCCCTAGTACTCTCTTTTTCATAGAAATTTCTTCCCTGTGATGTCCAGTAAACTGTGGTAGCAGGAATTTTTTTTAACAAGGTTTTATCCTAGTAACAAGGCCTATTAACTTCAATTGAAGAAAACTTTAGGGCCTAAAATGTCAAAAATGTTTGTCAAAGTCTTCAGATGTGGCTCACATCCCCAAAGGAACAGAACCATTGTGACACAGTCATTAAAGGTTTTGTTTCTAGGACAACTCTTTATAGTTCTGTATTGTCTGAGAGAATGATCCCAAGAGTGTAGCAGTAATGACTCTCTTACAAACACCCTAATGAGTTGTCTAAAAACTTTAACTATGCCAGCCCTGACCAGTGTGACTTGGTTTGAGCATCTTCCCATGCACCGAAAGATTGCCAGTTTGATTCCCGGTCAGGGCACATACCTGGGTTGTGGGTTCGATCCTGGGTGGGGTGGGGTGGGCGGGTCTTGTTTGTGTGTTTGGGGGTGGGTGGGTAGTTGATCAATATTTCTCTCATAAATCTGTTTCCTTCTCTCCCCCACACCCCACCTCCTCTGTCTCTCCCTTTCTTCTTCTCCCCCACTCCCTCCCCTCCTCTTCCTTCTCCTTTCTCTGAAATCAGTAGAACATATCCTTGGGTGAGAATTTTTTAAAAAAAAGCTTATTTTGCCAGTTGAGCTGGCTGGCCGAAGCAATGGCATTTGGTGTTGTTGAAGGCACCTATTTTATATTGCTTTGTTTTACCTTCTCTTTAATTGCTTTGTTTAGAGCTCTTAAGTTTTCGGTAGCCGAAACCAGTTTGGCTCAGTGGATAGAGCATCGGCCTGCAGACTGAAAGGTCCCAGGTTCCATTCCGGTCAAGGGCATGTACCTTGGTTGCGGGCACATCCCTACTAGGGGGTGTGCAGGAGGCAGCTGGTCGATGTTTCTCTCTCATCGATGTTTCTAGCTCTCTATCCCTCTCCCTTCCTCTCTGTAAAAAAATCAATAAAATATATTTTTTAAAAAAAGTTTTCGGTATACTCAGAAAACAAGCTGACAGAAAATGGATGACCTGATAAATGTAATGTGTACCATCAGAAATGTTTAGAAAATGGCAGAAAATATCCTCCCCTATGAAGCTTTCTCTAGAGAAACAAGCTACAGCTGCTGGCAGAAACTCTGTGTGCCACCAAGGCAACTACTAGGAAGTACAGCATTTTCTGTTAGATCCCTTGGAGATATAACAGTTCAAGAAACAGAGTAATGTAAAACAGATTGGCCTTGAAGCCTTGTAGCTTCATAAGCTTAGTATGAAACTGTTTTTAAGTAACCTCTTCTTTGCCTCCCTTCTTATAATTGCAGTGATTTTATAATAACCAGAACCTTTTTTTGCTCAATATATTCATTATTTTATAATGTTCAAAGGCAAAGAAATAATATATATATATATAATATATATATATAAAATTTATTTATTTATTTATTTATTTATTTTTATTTTATTTTTTTTAATATATATTTTATTGATTTTTTACAGAGAGGAAGAGAGATAGAGAGTTAGAAACATCGATGAGAGAGAAACATCGATCAGCTGCCTCCTGCACACGCCCTACTGGGGATGTGCCCACAACCAAGGTACATGCCCTTGACCGGAATCGAACCTGGGACCTTTCAGTCCGCAGGCCGACGCTCCATCCACTGAGCCAAACCGGTTTCGGCCAAAAATTTATTTATTTATAATAAAAGCTAGGCTAGATTTCACTGGTGATATTGTAATTTGCTTTTTTCTCTGCTTCTTTCTGATAAGGTATCTGCTTATAATTTCTCCTGTAAGACTTGAATTAATGACTAGAACTGGAAAGCTTTTTTAAAAAGAAAGTATTGAATATTTTTTCCAATATTCTCGATGGCAAATATTTCTCCTTTGAAAATAGGTTTTATATACGTGTGTGTGTGTGTGTGTGTGTGTGTGTGTGTGTGTGTGTGTATTTTAATTATCAAGCCATTCAGGATCACTTGCAGTGAGATCAGTTTTTTCTATGGTTCATGAAAGAAGGGAGAAATAGAAAGAGAAGGGAAAAACTCATTTGTATATATATTTTTTGGTATGTTTGTCAGAATAAAAAAGCACCAATAGTCTTATTTTTTTTATTGCCATAGCTAATGTGTAATTTAAGGTTACTTTGTAGGTATATCAAGCAAACAACATAAATAACTATGGTATCATGTGACTTTTATTACTATATAGGTATGTACTCGTGAAGAAAAGGATATTTTACAACGTGACTCGAACAAGAGCCAGAAATTGCTCAAGAAGCTAATGTCAGGTAGGCAGTAATCTTTTGATTAGATTACTGTAGTGATGGATATATTTTGTTGTATCTGTGTTTATTTCTCTTTCTCATATCCTGGTATGTAAGATGCAGTTTATTCACTCATTTATTCTATAAGCATTTATTTTTTTGAAAGTTATTATTAAAACCACATAACGTTGAACAAAAAAACAATAATGGTTTATAACCCGATGAGTAAGATACATCCTGAATTAACTAAATGGGGGAGAAGGGACAGCTCTTTCTCAGAAGAATTCTAATTAATAAAGTGAGAGGAGACTTCTAGTTAAGATGGTGGTATAGGTAAATGCGATACTCACCTCCCACAACCACATTAAGCCCTAACCGGTTTGGCTCAGTGGATAGAGCATCAGCCTGTGGACTGAAAGGTCCCAGGTTCGATTCCTGTCAAGGGCATGTACCATGGTTGCGGGCACATCCCCAGTAGGAGGTGTGCAGGAGGCAGCTGATAGATGTTTCTCTCTCATCGATGTTTCTAACTCTCTATCCCTCTCCCTTCCTCTCTGTAAAAAATCAATAAGATATATTAAAAAAAATTACAACGAAACTGCAGAACAGACGCATGACTATTCTGTTACAACCAATTTGTACTTCTTAATCCCTTCACCTTTTTTACCCAATCTCCCAAACCCTCTCCCATCTGGCAGTTGTCAAAATGTCCTCTGTATCTAAGTCTGTTTCTATTCTGCTTGTTCATTTATTTTGTTTTTTTAGATTCAGTTGTTGGTAGGTATGTATTTATTGCCATTTTATTATTCAAATTTTTGATTTTTTAAATTCATTTTCTTAAAGAAGATCCTTTAACTCTTAATATAATACTGGTTTGGTGCCGATGAACTCCTTTAGCTTTTTCTTATCTGGGAAGGTCTTCATCTGTCCTATGGTTCTAAATGATAGCTTTGCTGCATGAAGTAATTTTGGTTGTAGGTTCTTGCTTTTCATCACTTTGAATATTTCTTGCTAACCCCTTCTAGTCTAGGGGAGCTACCTCACAGGTAATGAACTCTTTTTTTCTTTCTGCTTTTAAGATTCTGTCTTTGTCTGTAACTTTTTGCATTTTAATTATGATGTGTCTTGGTGTGGGGCCTCTTTGGACTCAACTTGTTTTGGACTATCTGTGCTTCCTAGACTTGTATGTCTATTTTCTTCACCAGGTTAGGGAATTTTTTGGCATTTCTTTTTCAAATAGGTTTTTAATATTTTTGTCTCTCTCTTCTCCTTCTGGCACCCCATGATACAAATCTTGTTATGCTTGAAGTTGTCCCAGAAGCTCCTTACACTATCCTCATTTCTTCGTAGTCCTTTTTCTTTAAAAAAAACAACACTTTTTTTTTTTTTTTATTTCCAAGAGGAAGGGAGGGGTGGGAGAGAGAGAGAAAAAAAAACACACATCAATGATGAGAGAGAATCATCAATCGAGTGCCTCCTACATGTCCCCCAGCCAGGGATCGAGCCTGCAATCTGGGCATGTGCCGCAACTGGGAATCGAACCATGACCTCCTGGTTCATAGGTCGATGCTCAACCACTGAACCAGACCAGCCAGGCACTTTTTGCTGCTCTGATTATTTTGTGTTTCTTTTTCTGTTTATTATTTTTTCATCTTTATTGTTGAGAGTATTACAGATGTTCCTCTTTTTCCCCCCTACTTCCCCCCTCCACCTGGTTCCTGCCCCAGGCCTTCATCACTCTATTGTTTATGTCCATAAGTAATGCATATCTATCTATATAAAAGCCTAAGCAACCGGCTGACTGGCTGGTAGCTATGACGTGCACTGACCCACAAGGGGGCAGATGCTCAACGCAGGAGTGGAAACCACAGGCATGGAAACATGGGACAGACTGATGAATCTCAGAGGGAAGGGGGCCGAGGGAAGGGCGGGAAGAGATTAACCAAAGATCTTATATGCATACTAGAGGCCTGGTGCATGGATTCGTGCACCGGTGGGTCTCTCGGCCTGGCCTGCGGGGATCGGGCCGAAAACGGTAGTCTGACATCCCCCAAGTGGTCCCAGATTGCGAGAGGGCGCAGGCCAGGCCAAGGGACCCCACCGGTGCACAAATCCACCTCTAATATGCATATAAGATCTTTGTTTAATCCCTTCCCGCCCCCTCCTTCCCTCTGAGAATCGTCCATATGTTCCATTTCCATGCTTCTGATTCTATTTTATTCACAAGTTAATTCTGTTCATTAGATTTCTTATTCGTTTATTTTTTATGTTTAGATTCAGTTGTTGATATTTATTGCCTTTTTATTCATTTTTTAAATCTTTTTCTTCCTCTTCCTTTTCTTAGAGAATACCTTTCAGCATTTCATGTAATACTGGTTTGGTGGTGATGAGCTTCTTTAGCTTATTCTTGTCTGTGAAGCTCTTTATCTGACCTTCAATTCTAGATGATAGTTTTGCTGGGTAGAGTAATCTTGGTTGTAGGTCCTTGTTATTCATCACTTTGAATATTTCTTGCCACTCCCTTCTGGCCTGCATAGTTCTTATTGAGAAATCAGCTGACAGGCATATGGGTGCTCCCTTGTAGGTAACTAAACTGCTTTTCTCTTTCTTTTTTTTAAATATATTTTATTGATTTTTTTACAGAGAGGAAGGGAGAGGGATAGAGAGCTAGAAACATCGATGAGAGAGAAACATCGACCAGCTGCCTCCTGCACACCCCCTACCGGGGATGTGCCCGCAACCAATGTACATGCCCTTGACCAGAATCGAACCTGGAACCTTTCAGTCCTCAGACCGACGCTCTATCCACCGAGCCAAACCGGTTTCGGCTAAACTGCTTTTCTCTTGCTGCTTTTAAGATTCGTTGTCTTTAACCCTTGGTATTTTAATTATGACGTGTCTTGGTGTGGTCCTCTTTTGGTTCCTCCTGTTTGGGACTCTCTGCACTCCCTGGACTTGTAAGTCTATTTCTTTTACCAGGTAGGGAAAGTTTTCTGTCATTATTTCTTCAAATAGGTTTTTAATGTCTTGCTCTCTCTCTTCTTCTGTCACCCCCATAATACATTTGAAGTTGTCCCAGAGGTTTCTTACACTATCTTCATATTTTTTAATTATTTTTTCTTTTTTCTCTTTTGATTGGGTGTTTTTTTCTTCCTCATATTTCAAATCATTGATTTAGTTCTTAGAATCCTCTACTGTTGAATCCCTGTATATTATTATTTATTTCACTCAGTGTATGCTTAATTTCTGACTGATCCTTTTCCATTTTTGGGGCATTCTCAGTAAGATCCTTGAAAGTCACTAAATCCCTTGAAGCTCTCATTAATAAGATTCTTGTGTAACCTTATAACCATGATTTTGAACTGTATATTCAGTAGTTTGCTTTCTTCCATTTCTTTAATTTGTAACATGTTTCTTTGTCTCCACATTTTGGCTGCTTCCCTGTGTTTGTTTATATGTATTGGGTAGAGCTGCTATGTCTCCTTCAGTTGGTAGAGTGGCCTGTGTAGTTTGGAAGTGCCCCGGCAAGGCCCAGCTGTAAAGCAAGGCAGGCTGGTGCTAGTGCCGGGTCTTGGGCATTTTGTTGATAAGTGTCCTATAGGGCCCAGTGGCTTAGCCTCCGTGCACCCCTTTGTAGGCTGTGTGCACAGTCTTGTTGTAGTTGAGACTTGATTGCTATTGGTGTCACTGGGAGGAATTGACTTCCAGGCCAATTGGCTGTGAGGACCAGCTGTGACTACAGTGGGAAAGCTGCTGTGCAGGGGACACCCTGATGGAGCAGGACTCTCCTCAGTGGGGTTTTGGTGCTAACTGAGTCTGCCCCTTGAGTGTGTTGCTTATGGATGTGTAGAGTTGTAATCTAGTATGGTCTGACGCTGTCCTCTGAGTGCACTGGCTCTTGGGGCTCAAGGGAGGTGTAAAATCAGCCACTGCCTAGGGCCACCCAGCAGGAGCTACAGAGAGATCTTCAGATTCCTCCTATTTATATCAGGTTTGAAAGTGCCCAGGCAAGGCCCAGCTGCAAAGCAAGGCAGGCTGATGCTAATGCCGGGTCTTGGGCATTTTATTGATAGGTTTGGGGCTCCCTGATCAGTGCAGTTTGTTTGAGAGATTTTAGCAAAGTCTGAAGCCTGGGCAAGGACAGGCCATTCATATGCAAAAGCTGCTGTACAGATTGAGTAGGGCTGCAAATTGGATGGGGTAGTGTCTCAGGGAATTACCAGGGCGGAGCAAACAGAAATGGCTGCCAGTCAGCCCTGCAACTGGGGAGGTCCTAGCATAAGACCTATGACCCCTGTGAACACCTCTGCCTGGGAGAAAGCTGCCCGAGTTCCTGCCCCATTGGCAGACAATCCAGTTCCTCCTCATATGTGTCTGTGTCCCCTAGAGCCTTGTCTTGGTGCTGGAGCTCAGAGTAAGCAGGACTTTGTAAGTTCCTTCTTGGGCCAGCCCTTTAAGAGGAACAGCTGGGTCTCCAGCAGCCTCCGTACCACTGAGCCCCAATCCCCGCTGGTTTTTACTCCCCATAATTATGGGGAGTTCTTTTTCCAGCTCTTAGAGCCTGGTCTAGGAGTCTGGTATGGGGCTGGGACCCTTTGCTCCTCACGGGGGTGCTCCACAGAGACAACCTCCCTCCCAATTAAAAAGGCATTACATATGAGTGCAGGTCCAGCACATTCCATGCCTCTGGCCTTCCTATCAGTCTCAGTGTGACTTCCATTCAGCCAGCTTTCAGGCAGTTCTGGATGATGGTTGTGCTATATTTTACTAGTAGTTGTGGGAGGTAGTGAGTACAAGTGCTTACCTACGCTGCCATCTTGGTTCTCTGATTGGGTTTTTTTGCTTCCTTATATTCCAAATTGCTGATTTGATTCTCGGTTTAATCTACTACTGTTGATTCTCTGTAAATTATTCTTAATTTCAGTTATTGTTCCCTTCATTTCAGACTTTTTTTTTTTAATGGTTTCTATGTTCTTTTTCATGCTGTTGAATTCTCACTAAGTTCCTTGAGCATCCTGATAGCCATTGTTTTGAACTCTGTATCTGGTAGTTTGCTTGCTTCCATTTCATTTAGTTCTTTTCCTGGAGATTTCTTCTGTTCTTTCATTTGGGATCTGTTTCTTTGTCTCTGCATTTTGGCTGCTTCCCTAAGTGTGTTGCTATGTATTAGGTAGAACTGCTACCTCTCCCAGACCTGGTATAGTGGTCTTGCGTATTAGGTGTCCTTTAGGGTCTGGTGACATAGTCTCCCCAGTCTCCCAAGCTGGGAACTCCAGTTTACACCTCTGTATGGGCTGTGTGCAGTGTCCTGTTGTAGTTGAGTTTTGATTGCTATTGGCAGTACTGGGAGGGATTGACATCCCCCTCCCCCAGGCTGCAAGGATCACCTGATTACAGCAGAAGAGCTGCTGTACTGGAGCTGATCCTATCCAGCAGTATTTGCTTCAGTAGGGCTTTGGTGCTCATCAAGTTTGCCCTTTGAATTTGTCACTCTTGGATGAGGTAGGGTTGTAATCCGTCATGCTCTAAAGCTGTTCACTGAGTACACTGGCTATGGGGCCTCTTAAGAGGTACAAGTCAGCTGCTGCCTGTGCTCTGCCTGGGGCACCCAGCACGAGCTACAGAGTGATCTGCAGATGGCTGCTACTTATGCTGATCTTGGAGGTGCACAGGAGAGGCTATGTTGCAAACCAAGGCTAGCTGCTGCTAGTGCCAGGCTTGGGGCCACTTAGCAAGAGATATGGGGCATGCCAAGGTCAGGTGCTGCTTGTTTGCAGTTTTTGAACCTTTAAGAGATTATAGGAAAGTCTGCAGCAGGAGCTAAGACAGGCAGTTTGTATGGAAAAGCTGCTGGAAACAGCTTGGGTGGGCCTACAAATTGGGTGGGGCAGGGCCTCAAGGAATCACCAGGGTGGAGTGAACACTGTGAACCAGGTTGATGGAGAGTCAGATGTGGTGCCTGCTGGCTATGTTGGGGAGGAGGATCTCAGAAAAAGAAGAATGGTCTCTGTCAGCACTTTTATCTAGTAAAGAGCTGTCCCCTGCCAGCTTTCCCCCTGATGTCAGACAATTCAGTTCTTCCCCATATGTTTCTGACTAGAGGCCCAGTGCATGAAATTCATGCACGGGGTGGGGTGTCCCTCAGCCCAGCCTGCACCCTCTCCAATCTGGGACCCCTCGGGGGATGTCCCACCAGGATCGGGCCTAAACGGGCAGTTGGACATCCCTCTCACAATTTGAGATTGCTGGCCCCCAACCGCTTGCCTGCCTGCCTGCCTGATTGCCCCTAACTGCTTCTGCCTGCCAGCCTCATCACCTCCTAACCACTCCCCTGCCAGCCTGATTGACGCCTAACTGCTCCCCTGCTGGCCTGGTTGCCCCCAACTGCCCTCCCCTGCAGGCCTAGTTCCCCCCAACTGCTCTCCCCTGCATGCCTGGTCCCCCACAACTGCCCTCCCCTGCAGGCCTGGTCCCCCCCAAATGCCCTCCCCTGCCAGTCTGATTGCCCCTAACTGCCCTCCCCTGCCAGCCTGGTCACCCCTAACTGCCCTCCCCTGCTGGCCTGGTCGCCCCCAACTGCCCTCCTCTGCAGGTTTGGTCACCCCCAACTTCCCTCCCCTGCAGGCCTGGTCGTCCCCAACTTCCCTCCCTTGCAGGCCTGGTCCCCACCAACTGCCCTCCCCTACAGGCCTGGTCCCCACCAACTGCCCTCCCCTGCAGGCCTGGTCACCTCCCGTGTCTGCTGCCTCGCTCCCTCCCGTCTCTGCTGCCTCTCTCCCTCCCGTGTCTGCTGCCTCACTCTCTTATGTCTGCTGCCTCGCTCCCTCCTGTCTCCACTGCCTCGCTCCCTCCCTTCTCCGCTGCCTGACTCCCTTCTTCGCCGCTTTGCTCCCTTCTGCAGTGCTTGGTTTCCTTCTACGCTGTCTTCAGTCTTCGCTCCGCACCCACGTATGCAAATTAACCGCTGTATTTGTTGGGTTAATTCGCATACTCGCTCCTGATTGGCTGGTGGACGTAGTGGAGGTACGGTTAATTTACATGTTTGTCTATTATTAGGTAAGATAACATCCAGAGTAAATAATCATTTATTTATTTACTTACTTACTTACTTACTTACTTACTAGAGGCCCGATGCACGAAGATTTGTGCAAGAATGGGCCTTCCTTCCCCTGGCTGCCGGCACCGCCTTCGCTCTGGCCGGAGCTGCCTTTCCACCTTCCCACGCTGCCCAGAGGTCCAGAGTGGCTGGGGTGGTGCGGAACGCAAGCGTCCCGCCCTGCCCCTGGCCGCTCGGCGCCTGCATATGCAAATTAACCCACCATCTTTGTTGGGTTAATTTGCATGCTCATTCCTGATTGGCTGGTGGGTGTTGTGAAGGTACGGTCAATTAGCATGTTACTCTTTTATTAGGTAGATTTTTGTTTATCCTCACCCAAGGACATTCTTTCCACTGATTTATAGAGAGAGTAGAAGGGACGGGGAGAGAGAAACATTGATTGATTGCCTACCGCACGCTCCCTCACCGGGGAGGGAGTCAAGCTTGCAACTGAGGTATGTGCCTTTGACCGGAATCGAAGCTGCAACCCTTTAGTCCACTGGGCAATGCTCTAACCACTGAGAAACCCGCCAGGGCTTCTTTCAATTTTTATCTGGCTCACGTGGCTGTGGGACCAGCCTGTTTTATGTCTCTGCCCCTCCTGCAGTCTCAATGTCGCTTCTTCTATAAATCCCTAATTGTTGAACTAACATTCAGCTAGATTTCAGGCTGTTCAGAATGATGGTTGTTTTGTAAGTTTAGTTGTAATTTTGACATGGTTGTGGGAGGATTTTCATGCTGCATTTACCTACATGACCATCTTGACTGGAAGTCCCCTCCATATTTTTTTAATTAGGATTTCTTTAAAGTCATTATTATGAGAAAAGTTAGTTCTAAGTGCTTTTTTAACATTCAGAATATAAGAATCAATCTCTTGCTGTCTTTTTTTGTGTCTGTATGTTTTTAAAAAATATATATTTTTATTGATTTCAGAGAGGAAGGTTTAGGGGGAGAGAGATAGAAGCATCAGTGATGAGATAGAATCACTAATCGACTGCCTCCTGCATGCCCCACACTGGGGATTGAGCCTGCAACTCGGGCATGTGCCTTGACCGAGAATCGAACTGTGACTTCCTGGTTCATAGGTAGATGCTCAACTACTAAGCCAAGCTGGCTGGGCTAAATTTTTTTTTTTTTTTTAATCCTCATCCGAGGATGTGAGTTTTTTCATTGATTCCAGAGAGAGAGGAAGGGAGAGAGAGAGAGAGAGACATCAATCGGTTGCCTCTCATAGGCACCTCAATCAGGATCAAACCCACAACCTGGGTATGTGCCCTGACCCAGAATAGACTCATGACTCTTCGGTGCCTAGGACAATACTCTAACCACCTGAGCCACACCGGCCAGGGCTGTTTTTAAATTTTAAAAGAAAGATTTAATAGGATTTTGAGCAGGCCTAGAGTTTTAGATAAAGAGAATGCTCAGCCTTCATTATAGCCTAGTTGTTTTCCTAACCACTTTTAGATCTTGGTTTTGTCATAATTTATGGCTCTTTTTCTGGGAGTTATAGATTTATAGTATGCTGTCACGAAGAAGATAACACAGGGCAAAGGAATGAATGTGGGCTTTATTTACTTAGACCTAAGTTTAAATTTTATTTTTACTTTCTAATTTCTGAGTGAATTCAGTAATTATTTCTGAACTTTGTTTATCTGTAAAACAGATAATACAAACTTTCTGACAAGGTTAGTATGAGTATTAAATAATATATATTAAGTGCCTTTGCATCTGTTAAGTTCTCATTATTTCTATTTTCTTTCTGCAATTTCTCCTCTGTTTCTTTCATTATCTACTTATTTTTAAAAAATATTTTTTTATTGATTTCACAGAGGAAGGGAGAGGGAGAGAGAGATAGAAACATCAATGATGAGAGAGAATCATTGATCGTCTGCCTCCTGCATGCCCCCTACTGGGGATCAAGCTTGCAATCTGGCCATGTGCCCTGACCAGGAATTGAACTGTGACCTCCGGGTTCACAGGTCAATGCTCAACCACTGAGCCACACCAGCCAGGCTATTTCTTCCATTATTTAGTTTTTAGTTTTAATATATAAAAGTATGTTTAAAGGTGATATTCAGTCCTACTCAATAAAGTTTTTCATTTTTAAGGCATTTAATATTGTGTTGTTAAACAGTTTGGTACCTCTTGGTGATCCAAATTTCCATAAGGGAAGAAATGGAGCTTAACATTTATTGAGAATCTACTATGTGCCAAGCACTGCCTGTGTACTTGTTTGTTTTCCATTGAAATGAAGGCTGTAGGTCATCAGGGCAGAGCCAGATCTTATTTTTTGCTACACAGTGATACAACTAATTTGTATTGTAAGCTGACACCATTTGATTTTCTTATTGAATTTTAGGAATGGAGAATTCTGGAAAAGTGGACATCTCTACTAAGGACCTTCTTCCTCATCAAGAGTTGCGATTTAAGTCTGGTCTGGAGAAGGCTATCAAGCATAAAGACAAACTGTTAGAGTTTGATAGAACTAGGTATGATATGATTAGAATAAATGCTAAGAAGTAGACTAGTCCACAGATTCTGCTTATTAAGAAATTATTTTGGCACTTGATACATTCTTAGGGGTGGAGTATGAAAAAGATTACAGGGAAAGAAAAGCTTGGATGCCCTACATAGGAGGCCTATATGTATTTTTTAAATCCATGTTTGAATAAGATAGGCTCCTATCAAGTGGATCCTACTGAGAATTTTTTTTTTTTTTTGACACATGCTAGTATACCCCCGGAAAGTTGCTTTGGGTTGAATAATTCCCCACTTGTTTCACTTACAGACATTTAGTCATCATATACATTAGAGTGCCTACCACGTGCAAACTGTTGTGTTGGGCTGCAGAATATCTATGAGATGTTGCCTCTGGGCGAGTGTAGGTAACGCCATATCATTGACACTAAATTAGTTTTCTGATTCAATGATTAATATATTAAAATGTTTCTCAATTAGCTTTTACATTCCTACACTTTTGTTATTTAACCACTGACTTCTCTTTAAGAGACAGAATTTACTAGTTCTATTTTCTATTTCTTTCTCTTTCATTTTCTTCTTATTTGAGACCAAATACATATATTGAAAATTAGTTAATGGTAAAAAGAAAAAAAATTTAAATAGGACGTAAATGCTCACTTCTCAAATGGCCATGTGAGGGTTCTTAGACCCCAAATCTCTTACTTACTGTAACTGACCTGGTAGTCTATCCCTGGCATTACAATTCTTTGTGTATGTGTGTTTTTAATCCTTTGGTTAGACACACCTTCTACTACCAAACTATTTGCTATGAATACATAAGATATAACTTTGAAAACTATTTCTTAAGCCTATTACTAGGTTTGTAACTCCATATTTACTCTTAATCCTTTAAATATAACTTTTATACCTACTCAATAAAACTTAACATTAGAAATAGAATTAGAAATGGAGTATATTTCTTGATAAGTAAAAACTGGAAAAGTGTCTCTCTATTGATGTTGCCCTTTTGTGGATGTGTTCAAGGGTACCACTTGCATTATTTAGATTCATATATAGGACCAATTTTCTCCTGAGCCCTCTTAAGCTTCCCACTGTCAGTCTACCTTAAAACTTTTATAATTCAAGCTGAATCTTGAGTAATTGAAATCACTATATGAATATGATTTGAATGTTTCCCTATAATTATGTATATTACAAACTTGTAATTATGTGCAAATCCAGTTGACTTGTCATTTTATTATTATTATTTGTTAATCCTCACACGATAATTTTCCATTGATTTTTAGAGAGAGTGGAAGAGAGAGGGAAAGATAGAAATATTGATGTGAGAGAAACACATCCATTGGTTGCCTCCTGCACGCGCCCTGACCAGGGCCTGGACCCGGGAGGAGCCTGCAACCTAGATACATGCCCTTGACCAGAATTGAACCCAGGACCCTTCAGTCCACAGACCAACACTCTATCCACTGAGCCAAACCGGCTAGGGCGATTTGTTATTTTAGAGTATTACTTAACTTCTGTGAGCCCTGGGTTTATTATCTGTAGAATGAGAGAGTGGATCATCAAGATTACTTCTGGTTCTCAGTTTCTTTGTTAGGAAGAGGCCTGATTATCATATTCAGAACTTGGCCAGTATATTAGTAAGGGATTGGAGATTTGGGGAAGGGGGACTGACGTATAGTAGTAGAGTAGTAAGTGTCCTAAGAATAAGCCACAGGGCTGAGAGTCCAGATTAGAACACCAGTTTCTAAGGGAAAGGGTAGCAGTTGGGCCTAACAAGAATAGACTAAGTCCCAGTTATAGAGGGACTATCATATTAAGTAAGTTGCCAAGACATGAACTCAGCTGCAGCAAAACCAGGCAGAAGCCCAGATTTCAGAAGATGAGGACTAGAGTACTGTATTAAGAAAGCTAGAAGGACAGTGGATTATGGTGCTGTGTCTTTTCCTGCCTGGCGATGAGATTAGTTTTAGAAGCTGAGCTAAGCTTGCAGTGGAGATAATTAATATGCAGAAGCTAGGAACCAGGCAGAGCTTGACCTGGTTTTAGAACATTCTTGGACCTCCATATTTGAGATAATAACCTTTAGGACAGCATAAGAGTGAGTTGCCTTGAAGCAGTTTCCCAGTTATCAAGTTCCTATTTGTCAGTAGGTGACCTAATTGCCATGTGTTGTTGTTTTTCTTTTCCTTAGTATTCGAAGGACCCAAGTAATTGATGATGAGTCAGATTACTTTGCCAGTGATTCTAACCAGTGGTTATCCAAAATTGAGCGGGAAACTTTGCAGAAGCGAGAGGAGGAGCTGAGAGAATTTCGACATGCCTCTCGGCTTTCTAAGAAGATCACCATTGACTTTGCAGGCAGGAAGATCGTGGAAGATGAAAATCCACTAGCCGAATATCATAGCAAGTAAGTGAATAGCAGCAGAAAAGGTCTGAAAGGGGATGGTTTGATTGTAAAAGATTTACCCCATCTTATGGATCTGTTATTCTTGTTGATTTAAAAAAATAATATATTCATTTGGAATAGAAACATGTAAGAGTAGCTAAGAAAATTTTGAAAATGAACAGGGAGGGGAACTTGTCCTACTAGATCCTTACAGTAGTTTTATTTTTAAAAAATAACTTTAAAAAAATGAGATACAGTTTGGGCACAGGAATAAGTAATGAAACAGTAGACTCCAGAAGGAAACCTGTGTGTCTGTATAGTGTGTGTATGTGTGCATGGGTGTGTGTCTATATGTGTGTAAATTTAGTAATTGATAAAGGTAATATTTCTAAATAGTAAGGAAAGGATTAAATATATGATGGGATGATTGGCCACCAGCTTAGAAAATATCTACAGTAGATCTCTAACTCAAATCATTCTGTGGCCCCGCTGGTTTGGCTCAGTGGATAGAGCATTGGCCTGCAGACTGAATGGTCCTGGGTTTGATTCTGGTCAAGGGCACATGCCCGGGTTGCAGGCTCAATCCCCAGTGGGGAGCTTGCAGGAGGCAGCTGATCGATGATTCTCTCTCATCATTGATGTTTCTATCTCTACCTCTCTCTCCCTCTTCCTTCTTCTCTGAAATCAATAAAAATATTTTAAAAAAAGATAACTCATGACCTTTAAAAAAAAATAATTCTGTGATAGTTTGACTAAAGAGTTAAATGTAAAAGAAATAAAAGAATCAGAAACAAGTATATAGGAGGATATAGTTATAGTTTTGGTGTGATAAATCTCTTTTTAAGTAGGATACAAAACCCAGAAGTCAAAAGACATAAGATATTTAAAATAAAGTAAAAAAGTAACAGACTTGGAGGAAATATTTTCAACATTTAACCAAGACTAACATCCATCTATATATATAAAAGCCAAGTGACCGGAATGACCAGTCTCTATGATGCACACTGCGGCTGGCCAACTGGCCTGATTGGGGGGGCCCTCCCCCCAGCCAGCTGGATTGGGGGCAGGGCTGGCCAGCTAACCTCCTATGCCCCCCCCACTGTCCCAACTCCTGATTGCCGCCCCCCCCCCCCCGCATCGGGTGTGGGTCCAGCCTGCCAACCTCCTGCATTCCCTACCCCCCAACAGCCCAGCCCTCATCAACCCCCATCAGGACAGGCCGGCCGGACCCCACCTGTGCAAGAATTCGTGTACCAGGCCTCTCGTAATATATAAAGGCCTTCTACAAATTAAAAGAAAAAGACTAGCCCTAGCCAGTTTGGCTCAGTGGATAGAGCATCGGCTTGCGGATTAAAAGGTCCCAGATTTGATTCTGGCCAAGGGCACTTGCCCGGGTTGCAGGCTCAATCCCCCCCAATAGGGGGCGTGCAGGAGGCAGCCAATCAATGATTCTCTCTCATCATTGATGTTTCTATCTCCCTTCCTCTCTGAAATCAATCAATCAATAAATATATATATATATATATATATATATATATATATATATATATATATATTAAAAAAAAGAAAAAGATTACATCCTGCCACTGTGGCTCAGTTGGTTGGGCATCATCTGGTGCACCAGGAGGTTGCCGGTTTGATTCCTGGTCAAGGGCATATGCCCAGGTTGTGGGCTCCATCCCTGGTAGGGTATGTGCAGGAGGCAGCCCATCCATGTTACACTTTCACACCGATGTTTCTCTCTCCCTCTCTAAAAATCAGTAAAAATGTATTTTTAAAAATCCAGTAGAAAAATGATCAAAGGCTAAGAATAGACAATTTATTGGTGAAAAAATAAAAAGTCATTAAATGTTTGAAAAGATACTCAACTACTTATCAAAGAAATGCCAATTTTTAGCCCTCGCTGGTTTGGCTCAGTGAAGAGAGCCTTGGCCCACAGACTGAAAGGTTCCAGGTTTGATTCCTATCAAGGGCACGTACCTCAGTTGCAAGCTCGATCCCCAGCCCTGGTTGGGTGCGTGCAAGAGGCAACCAGTCGATGTGTCTCTCTCACATTGATGTTTCTCTCTGTCTCTCCCCCTCCCTTCCACTCTCACTTAAAAAAAAAAAAAAATCAATGGAAAAATATCTTTGGTGAGGATTAACCAAAATTAAAAAAGTGCATATTTTTAAACATATGTACCATTAAATTGGTTGAAATAAATATATATAATATTGCATAATTTGTGAGTGTAAGAAAATAGGTGTGCTCTTTGACTGTGGATGGGAGTATTAAAATGGTACAACCTCTTTCAAGTGTAAAGCTTAGTGATCAGGCAATTATATACCATACAATTAGATGCCTTTCTTTTGTGTGTGTGTGTGAGTTTAGATTCATTTCTTTTTTTTTTTTATATCTACTATATGTATAATTTTCCATATTACAGTTTGAGGCAATAAAGTGAGAAAACATACCCAGTTTTTTTTCTTTTGCTACCTACCCTAAATCTTTATAATAGTTAATATATATTTATTTTAATACTTGAGGTGGTGTTTAAGCAGGTTTACATTAATGATAATTTGTAATCTATGTTTTTTTTTAAATTTCTTTATTGATTATGGTATCACATAATTGTCCTCATCCCCCTATTCCCATCCCATAGATGCCTTTTTAGGAGATAAACACAAGCAGGACTAGACTTTGCGGTGCCTACTGCCCTTTGTTCACCTGAGCATGAACAGTGACCAGTGTGAACTACACAACAAAGGGCCTGTCTAATTCTAAACTGTGTGTGTGTGTGTGTGTGTGTGTGTGTGTATGTAAAATCACACATACAACACAGAAGGAGGAGCATAGGATCCCCCAAAAATAAATAAACAAATAAATTAATTAAATTAAATTAAATGGTACAGCCTCAATATCAAGAGTGAACTGTAATATACACTGTGGATTTTGGGTGATAATGATGTCTCAGTGTAGGCTGATTGTTACAAATGTACCACTTTAGTGAAGGATGTTTGATAATGGGGGAAGCTCTGCATGTGTGGGGACAAAGGAGTATGAGTGTATGGGAAATCTCTGCACCTTACATTCAGTTGTGCTGTGAAACTAAAGCTGCTATAAAAAATAAAGCCTATTGAAAAAAAAATTGCCATTTTGGCTACTTAGAGTTGAGAAGAGATACGCATATTGGCTCCAACGAAAAGAAAGCACATAGAGATCTTGCCCTGTTTTCTGTTTTGAAAATGACACCTCTCTCTCTCTCTCTCTCTCTCTCTCTCTCTCTCTCTCTCTCTCACACACACACACACACACACACACACACAAAAGAATATTAGTGAACAGAGAAGTGTTTTTCACAAGGCCAAGTCCTTGGCTTTTCTCTTTCATACCTGGCAACTCCATAATCAAATTTTCCTAAACAAAGTTTATTCTCTCCCTTCAGGAAATTCTGCTACTAGCTCCAAAATAATTATTTGTTCTCATCTATTATGTATATGATACACAGATATAAAGAAAAAAATGAAATTACTTCTGGGTGATGGGTTTAGGAATTCTTTTTCTTTCTATTTGTATTTTTCAGTTTTTTCATAATAAAAATGGATTGCTTTTACATTAAAAATCATTTTATATCTAACTAGGAGCCCGTTGCACGAAGTTTCGTGCAATAGACTTTTCCTTCACCTGGCTGCTGGCACCAGTTATCTGCCAGCAGCAGTTTTCCTCTGGCCACCCGCTGATCAGAGCGCCTCCCGCCAGCACGATTGGCCACCCCGATAGGAACTCCAATCGGGAGGCGCTCCAATCGGGCGGGTGGCCAGAGGAAAACTGCTGCTGGCGGAAAACTGGTGCCAGCAGCCACGCAATCGGCCACCCCGAGTTCCGCCACCAGCGTCTTCTGCAGCGCCGGCCTAAGCAGCGCCGGCCGTTTAAGCCGGCGGGGGTCGGGGACTCGCGAGTCCCCGCCCCCTGCTCCTACCGCCAGCCAATCGGCCACCCTGAGTCCCGCCCCCCACGCCTCCAGCCGGCCCAATCATGGGCGTAGCGGAGTGATGGTAATTTGCATATTACCATTTTATTAGGTATGATGATGATGATAAGAAAGGGTTCAGCCTTTTAGAAGGGAAACTGGACAGTATCTCAAAATTTAAATTGTGCATGCTTTTTGACTTATCAGCTGCATACCAGATATCAAATGCTAGTTTCTTTATTCGCTTCTCAACAATTTAAAAAATTATTTGCCATTCTCGCCCTAGCTGCTTTGGTTCAGTGGATAGAGTGTCAGCCTGCAGACTGAAGGATCCCGGGTTTGATTCTGGTCAGGGGCACATGCCTGGGTTGCAGGCTCAATCCCCTGTGGGGGGCGTGTAGGAGGCAGCCCATCAATGATTCTCTCTCATCATTGATGTTTCTATCTCGCTCTTCCTCTCCCTTCCTTTCTGAAATCAATAAAAATATATTTTAAAAAATTATTTGCCATTCTGCCTCAGCTAGGTGGCTCATTTGGTTGGAGCATCATCCTGTACACCAAAACCTGTGGGTTCAATTTCTGTTCAGGGCACATACATTGATTGCAGGTTCAATCCCTGTCAGGGTGCGTACGGTAGGCAACCAATCCGTATTTCTCTCTCACATTTCTCTCTCTCTCCCTTTCTCTTTCTCTCTCTCTTTCTCTCTCTCTCTTCCTCTCTCAAATCATTAAAAAACATACTCTCAGGTGAGGATTAAAAAAAAATTGCCATTCTGACACATGAAAAATGGCATTTCATCATAATTTTTTTTCATTTCATCATAATTTTTATTCACATTTCGAACATTCTAAAAATGTATTCATTAGCTATTTGTATTATTTCTTTTATATATTATGGAGTTCTGGATATACTTACCACTGTACTATGTCTTAAATCTATTTCTCTTCTTCAAATCCTACTGTCCCTGCCTTATTTTAGACTCATCTCTTCCTTCAAATTCTTATACTGTTTTGTTTTAAGCTTCATGCCTTTGTTTTTACTTTTTCCTTGGTTTGGAAATCCCTCTCCCAATTTTTGCCTTTCAAATGTCTACCTCTCTCTCTTGAACCTGCTTAGTACAGCACATGGGATGATAGGATTATAACCACCAAATGGATTTTGCCTCATATTAATTACATCCTCTCATGTTTTGTTCATCATCTTTATAGCTGTCTTAAACCTGCCAATTAGACTCAAAGCTTTCTTAAAAGGAGGAACCATGTCTTCTACACCTTTTAAGTTGCCTTCTATATAACAGGTTCCTAACAAGTAACTCTTTAATTGTATTCAAGGTCAGGTTCAGTCTTTCCTACTGGTAGAAGCTTTTCATTACGTTGTGTCTCAGAATCATCATCATCCACATTTGTCAAACATCCAGCAGGGACATGGAGTAAAGCAGCAAGTAATGTATAGCGTAGAATAAGATACAGTTCCTGCAGGACCTATGATCTCTTACTCTCCAATAGAATTAGTTCCACCAATGAACATTATCATATAGAGCCAAATAGCCATAGCAAACACGACCATAGGATGTATCCAGTGACTAAATAGTAGATGCTACAGCACTTCAGAGAAAGGAAGCACTTTTGTGTGGGGCCAGTAGAGGGCCTCATTAGAACTTCTGGGCCTTGAAGCAAGGCTAGAATTCATATCATCATGGAGGAATGGAGAGAGGGACTCCTGAGTGAGCAGAGGAGTAATTGAATGTGTTGAGTAAATAGGCTGCCATAGAATACTCTTCTGTGGGTCAGATTTTTTCTAGGCAACTTTTCTAATCCTTGCATTTTTAATAATCTGGTTAGACAGATAAATGATTATAGTGGGCTCTACCTATTTTCTTAGCATTCTGGAACTTTTACTAACTCATATTCCTTCAGGTTGTTGGAATAAAGAGAAGGAAATTTGGGTGGGGGAAGGCGGTTATCTCTGAACCCCTCTTTGAATTGTAAAATTATTACTGTAGAAGGTTTTTTTTATTGGTGGTAAGTATTACTGAACATAGAATATTACCAATTATTGCATCCTTTGGTTTGTTATCACAGACTAGATGAGACAATACAGGCTATTGCCAGTGGAACCTTGAACCAATCACTGACCAAACTGGATAGATCTTCTGAAGAGCCTTTGGGAATTCTGGTGAATCCGAACCTGTACCAGTCCCCTCCCCAGGTTAGTGGATCTTTGCTCTAACTCAGTGATCAGCAAACTCATTAGTCAACAGAGCCAAATATCAACAGTACAACGATTGAAATTTCTTTTGAGAGCCAAATTTTTTAAACTTAAACTTCTTCTAACGCCACTTCTTCAAAATAGACTCGCCCAGGCCGTGGTATTTTGTGGAAGAGCCACACTCAAGGGGCCAAAGAGCCGCATGTGGCTCGTGAGCCGCAGTTTGCCGACCACGGCTCTAATTGATAATGAGAGAAGTTTGGGCCCAGACATTTCTCCTTTCAAGTGTGCCTCTTCAATAGGCTTTAAATCCCAATCTGCTTTCTCAACGTACCCACCACCCTTATTCTCTGGTTCAATTCATTCCAGTCTTTTTGCAGCACTTCTGACAAGTTGACTGTATTATCTTCTGAGTATTTTCAAAGAGAGGGTTTGTTAAGTACTATAAAGATTTAGATAATTCCATGGTCCTTTTGTTAGTGTTTTTTTCTGTATATTTTATAGAATATGGGTAGTCCAATAGAGTGATGTTTTAAATTAATACATTAATTCACATATTCATTGTCGTCATTTTCTATCAAGTACATTGAGCATCTATTTTGTACAAGAATATTAGGCATTACTTCTATCTTTAAAGAACTCATAGACAAATAGGGGGAAAGATTATATATGCAACTTTAAGACTAATGGAGATATAAATAAAGTATGGTGGAAGTCCAGAGGAGGGAAAGACTACTTCCAGTTCAGGGGATTAAAAGAGGCTTTTTATAGGGAAGCTGTCATTCATTACAAGTAAATGTCCAAGAAAATGGATGTTTGGAAATGATGGGAAAAACATTCCAGGCAGAATGAACTATCGGAATAAGCCATGGGTACACAAGAGCATGGGAGATATACACTGAGTGGCCAGATTATTAAGATCTCTGAACGCATAATAATCTGGCCACTCAGTGTGTGTGTGTGTGTGTGTGTGTACACACATATATATATTAGAGGCCCGGTGCATGAATTCGTGCATGGGTGGGGTGCGGCCAGCCTGGCCAGGGGGAGGGGACATGGGCGGTTGGCTGGCCTGCCTGCTGGTTGAACTCCTTGTCGAGGGGACAATTTGCATACTAGCCTTTTATTATATAGAATATACACTCAGTGGCCAGATTATTATGCGTTCAGAGATCATAATAATCTGGCCACTCAGTGTATATATGGAATACTGAATTTAAGCAACCTAGATAGTATTCATAAAAGGCATTATCGTGAGAAATAGAATAGGGTTAGGTAGGTAGAACCAGAGCTTAAATGTTTAGCTAGGAACATTTGAGCCATAGAAGGTTCTTAAACAGAGAGTTGCAATCAAAGCAGTGCTGCAGACAGCTTAACTGGAAATATTTGTTCATCAGTACTGTATATGTGCTAGGTTTTTTTTTGCTGGGTGCTGGGAAATTAAAAGATAAAGGCCTAACTCCAGTCCTTAAGGACTTTAAACTTAGTAGGAAGATGTGTTTGAATACAAATAATTATCATTAATTAAAGTAATTGCTATGATAGACACATGTCATAGGTACAATAGGACTTTAGGAGAGAGTTCATAAGCCCACTCAAGGAGTCACAAAAGAAATAGTGTTTAAGAGAAGACATAAGGGATAAATAGGAATTTTGAAGCAGACAGATTTGGGAAGGGAATTCCAGGTAGAAGATACAACATGTATAGAGGCTCAACAGTTTGAGAGCTTTGGAGAACCACAAGTAATTAAGTATTGTTTGAAGTTAAAATGGACTAGTAGGTGTATTAGTTTCCTAAGTAGCCATGACAAAGCAACACAACTGGTTGGCTTAAGAAACTTATTCTCTCTCAGTTCTCAACATTGAAATCAAGGTGTTAGCAGTGCCATACTCCCTCTGAAGGCTCTACTGGAGAATGCTTTCTTGCCTCTTTCAGCTTCTGGTGCTTGTAAGGCAGCCCTTGGTTTGTAGCTTGTCATTCTAGTTTCTGCATCTGTCATCATATGGCCTTCTTTCCTGTGTATCTTTTAAAAATATATATATATAAAAGCTGGGGACAGTGAAACAAGAAAGGGCTGGGGAAATGAGCCTAGGCTGGTCTGCTTTGGCTTACTAGGAAGTCAGAGAAAAGGGGGCCTTGGGGACAGGGTCAGGGGGTTAGCCCTGGATGAACTGCCACTGCCCATTGCTACCTTGGTTGGGGTGGGGTACCTTAGAGTTTAGGAAATTACTTGTTGGGGGAAGGAGAGTAGTTAAGGGTGGGGAGAGAGAAGTTAAGTGTGTGCTCCCTGGAGGAAGAGCTTGCCACCTGTGTGTCTTTGTCTTTGTCTTTGTGTGTTCTCTTTTATAAGGACACCAGTCCTTAGATTTGGGGTCCACCATAATCCAGTATGATCTTAACTCATTTACATCTACAGAGATTCTATTTCCAAGTAAGGTTCTGGTGGACGTAAGTTTGGAGGGGATACTACTTAAGCCAGTACAATAGGCAGCATCTCATTATGAAAGCCTTTATGTCTCATGCTAAGGAGTTTGGTTTTATCCTAAAATGGACAAAGAAGAGGCCTTGAAGGATTTTAGCTGAAGATTGACTTGACTTCTATGCCTATGTAGAGAATGGATTGGAGGGAGGAATAAGACTAGAAGCAGGGAAATAGCTAAAAAGGTTATTGTAGTAGCACAGTGGGGAGATTCTGAGGGCCTGAATTAGTGTTGTAGCACTAGGAGGGCAGTAGACAGTTTCTTAAAGGCTAAAAAGGTAGATGAGACCACTTAACAAGGCTCAATAGTATTATTGAAAGGTAATAAGAGATTAATTTAGCAAAATGACTGTGAGGATAGAGAAACAAGTAAAATAAACAAGAACTGTAATAGAGAAGAACAGAGAATGTGGGCCTCAGAATTGTTCAAATATTAACATAATTATGAAATTACTTATTTTCCCTGTAATGGATCAGTTCTTCCTCTGTGTTCCTACTGAAGAGTTTATATCCCTGTGTAGTATTTACTCAATTCTGCCTTATACGTTATATGTTTGGGGTTTTTTGTAGGTTCTGGTGTGCATTCCTTTTTTTTTCTTTATTGATTACGGTATTACATATGTGTCCTTTTCCCTCATTGCTCCCCCACCCCTCAGTCATGTCCTCACCCCCGTGGTGTCTGTGTCCATTGGTTAGGCTTTTATGCATGCATACAAGTCTTTTGGTTGATCTCTCCCCCTCACCCCACACTCCCCTACCTTCCCTCTGAGGTTTGACTGTCTGATCAATGCTTCTCTGTCTCTGGATCTGTTTTTGTTCATCAGCTTATGTTGTTCATTATATTCCACAAATGAGTGAGATCGTATGATATTTATCTTTCTCTGACTGGCTTATTTCGCTTAGCATAATGCTTTCCAGTTTCATCCATGCTGTTGCAAATGATAAGAATTCCTTCTTTTTTACAACAGCATAGTATTCCATTGTGCAAATGTACCACATTTTTTAATCCGCTCATCTGCTGATGGGCACTTAGGCTATTTCCAAATCTTAGCTATGGTAAATTGTGCTGCTATGAACATAGGGGTGCATATATCCTTTCTGATTGGTGTTTCTAGTTTTTGGGATATATTCCTAGCAGTGGGATCACTGGGTCAAATAGTCCCATTTTTAGTTTTTTGAGGAAACTTCATACTGTTCTCCACAGTGGCTGTACCAGTCTGCATTCCCACCAGCAGTGCACGAGGGTTCCTTTTTCTCTGAATTCTCGCCAGCACTTGTCATTTGTTGATTTGTTGATGATAGCCATTCTGACAGGTGTGAGATGGTACCTCATTGTCGTTTTGATTTGCATCTCTCTGCCTTATATTTTGGATAGTTATTTATGTGTCTGTCTTCTATTAGGATTGTAACTTCCTTGAATGCAACAACCATAATCTTTTTTATATTTTATATGTTGCTGCTTTGTGCCTTTTCATATAGTTAAGTACTTGAATGTTTCTGTGGGGTTTTTTAAATATACAAAGTGGATTGGACTTATATTTTATTGTGGAAAGATTCTTAGAGATTTATTTAGTCCAACCCCATTATTTTACATTATAGAAAAGTGAAACCTTTAGGCAGTGATGGCGAACCTATGACACGTGTGTCAGCACTGACACGCGTAGCCATTTCTGATGACACGCAGCCGCTGAGGTTTATTAAATACAATTATATATAACAATTATACATTTATGTTATTTAAACTATAAATATCACGAAATAATGTTTTTTCCTCAAAGTGACACACTACCCGAGTTATGCTCAGTTTTTTGGCGAAGTTTGACACACCAAGCTCAAAAGGTTGCCCATCACTGCCTTTAGGGGTTAAGTGATTGCTTAGAGTTTCTGGGCTACCACTCTAGCATTTTTTCCCATCTATAAATTACTAAGTAAAAAGTCAAGAAATTAAGACAACTAATCTAACCTCACCATCCTAATAAAGCCTCGTTTCCCCCCTTAAATTTTGGAGCACTCAGTCTTCTTGCTCTGGATGGAAGAAACACTAACCTTTGTCATTCTCTGACTGAACTACTGTCAGGACTCTTCAGTCTCCTGTAATTACCTGTACCATGTAATTTCTATTCTCTTTACATGATGGAAGCCTCGTTTCTGTAGTGCTCCATTCTCTCCTTTAGGGGCAAGTTGTTTAATTCAGGTTAAGAGAATAATACTTCTTGCATCCAGTAGTCAGAACTACTGCCCCTGACAATATCTGTTTGGCTTTATCATTGTACCAGCATGTGATTCTGCCCCTCAGCACATGAAGAATGTACAGATCAAAACGTTAAATCTTCATTGGGCTGAAATATTTATTTTGGGAAACATAATGTATTAATAAGTATAAAATGGAAATAATTACAGACCAGTTATTTGGTATGATAGTTGTACTATTGCTGGAATTAGAAAGCTTTGTGTGGAGATTTCAACATTCTAATTATCCTCTAAAATGGAACCTTGTTATCATACCTGGGCTTCTACTGAATTTGTACCTTCTCCAGGTCTTTTGTCCTTGTTTCAAAGATGGGATAAAATTTTCTAAAAATATGTTCCCACCAAGATTTCATTATTAGCATTCATCTCATTTTTTAGACCTACTCCAGGTACTTTCCTTTTCAGAACTGTATGTTGTTTTTCCCCCCTGTGTAGTGGATAGACCAGACAGCTGCAGCCACACAGAAGAAGGCTTTCCATTCAGCAGGATCAGAACCAGAGTTCAACTCATATCGGCACCAGTTGCGAATCCAGGATGAAGAATTTCAGGAAGGCTTTGATGGTGGCTGGTGCCTCTCTATGCATCAGCCCTGGGCTTCTCTGCTTGTCAGAGGGATTAAAAGGTAAGAACAGAAGTGAATCTTGACAGTGAGAGATTTTACAGTGACATCAAGTTGATTTAGAGTTATGGATTAGAATTTAGTTTCCCCAATCTAGTGATGATTTATAATATTCTTTAGTACATAAAACTTTAAGCAATATATTAATGTTACTGACTTGATAATAGTTTTTTGTTTTCTTTTTTACTGAATAGCTTTAAAAAACTGAGGTTAAAATGGCTAAGGATTTTAGTCATAACAAACAATAGAATACCAGTTTTTTTAAAAATCTTTGTAGGAAGTCTATTGATAAAACTTCTCTTGGTGCTGCCTTTGTAATAAGGCACTCAACTTTTTAATGGTTTGATCCTATTTGAAATTCAAGGTTTTTAATATTTATTAATTTAAGACATTAGCCTCTTTGCTTTTGTTTTTCTTTCATTCATCTGACTATCTGTCTATCCATCCAGCTAATCTATCTGTCTATCTGAGTAACCATATTGAGAAACTATTTTACCACAAATTCCTTTCCTACAAAAATTGGGAGGAGTAGTGAGAAATATAGTAGAGCTATAATAGAGTGGAGTTGTTGTACCTGTTAGTGGTGATAGTAATAGCTTATAATTCCATGGTTTCATATGTTTCTTCTCAATTCAATTTTTAAAAATAGTTTGGTATTTTTCTTTTATAAATATAAGTAGAAAATTGGAAAATGCAGAAAAGTGGCTAAAAATGGGAAAATACAGAAAAGTAGCTAGAAACAGCTACTGTTAGCATTTTGGAGTGTATATGTTCTTTTTCCTATGCAAATTGTTATATAGTGAGGTCATAATATGTATTTATGTTTGTGTTTTTCTTCTTTCACTTGTCATTACAACATTTATTTTTCCTTTTTTATCCAATTTTATTAAGATAAAATTGACATTTGCCCTGGCCGGTATCTGGGTACTGAGAGGTTGCTGGTTTGATTCCCAGTCAGGGCACATTCTTGGGTTGCAAGCTTGATCCCCAGTAGGGGACGTGTAGGAAACAGCTGATCAGTGATGCTTTCTCATCAATGTTTCTCTCTCTCTCTTCCTTCCTCTCTTTCTAAAAAAAAAAAGAAAATCAATAAAAACATTACAAAAAGATAAAATTGACATACAACATTGTATATGTTTAAGGTATACAACATAATGATTTGATATACGTGTATATATCGCAAAATGATTGTCGCAATTAGTTTAGTTAACATCCATCACCACACAGTTACACATTTTTGTTTTTTTTTCTAATGGCAACTTTTAAGATCTATTCTCTTAGCAGCTTTCAAATATATATAATAAAATATTGTTAACTATAGTCACCATTTTGTACATTATATCCCCACAAGTTACTTATAACTTGAAGTTTGTAACTTTTAACTACTTTCCCCATTTCCTTCTGGCAACCACCAATCTGTTTTCTGTGTCTATGAGTTTGTTTTTTTTTTCACATTCTACATATAAGTGAGATCATACAATATTTGTCTTTCTCTGTCTAACTTATTTTATTTCACTTGGCAAAATGCCTTCAATGTCTATCGATGTTGTTGCAAATGACAGGATCTTCTTCATTTTTATGGTTGTGAATAATATATCAATATGTATATAAACATATATATCATATCTTCTTTATCCATTCATTCATCAATCCATGTCTTGGCTATTGTGAATAATTCTGCAGCGAATATGGGAGTACAGATATCACTTTCTTCCTTCTTATTTATCAGAATTTTATATGCCTGGCAGTGTCCTAACTCATAATGGGATAATACTTTGTATTTAAATAACATTTTACCATTTTCAAAGAGGTAGCTTTATTAAATAGATTGGGGCAGTATTATTACAATCTTGGACAAATGAGGGCATTTAGGCAGGCAAAGATAAAGTAGCTTGCTTTGAATTCCAAAGTTAGTTACTAGTGGCAGGAATGGAACTAGAGGTCAGGTTTTAAAGTGCTTTTTCCACTCACTGTGTAAGAGTCATTTTTCTACTTTACTGAAAGAAAATTTGTTATCAATATTTAGGAACAATCATTAGTGCTTTGGTGTTTTCGTGATTAGTTGTGATTTCCCTCCTTCATTAAGTTGCATTACCGTTTTTCCCCTCCTCTTGAAGGTCAGGCTTTCCTGCTTTGTCTATCTGCGTCATAGTCCAGGTGTGTTGTGCTGTTGGAGCAGGTGTGTAGGACTCTGCTGCTGCTCCAGGGCAGCCAGGCCTACAGGTGTCTGTTTCCTCATTCGTTCTCTGCAATTAGGTGCCTTCCCTTTTTAAAGTAGAAAACTAGACAGCTTGTTCTCTGCTGAGGGAATCAGAATGTTTACATTTCTCTTATCCTATTTTGGATCTGTTTATTCAGATTTTCTCACTGCAAAGAACAGGATGAGCAGCATCCAACCCACAATCACTATTCCCACAGAAATAAAGTGGGTGTTTTTGCTATGCTTGTGAGATAATTTCCCCAGTAGCCCTTAAAGTTATTTGGTATAGAGGGAAGAAATATATTGATTCATTCCTCATTTACTGAGTACTTACTTTGTGCCCAGCAGTCTTCCGATTCATCTACATTGGAAAACTAAGGATATGAGAATATCCCTTTTTCCCATTCTAAGAATAGTATCATAGGGGTATATCATCTAGGTACTTTATTTTATTGGTATGAATTAAAAGAGGAATATCTTTTTGTAATCCTTGGAGTAATGAAATTCTCTGGAATGCGTTCTGTTATTCCATTTAAAGATTCACACTAGTGAACAGGTTATTTAATTACCTGCAAAGAACATAACCTTTTATAAAATACTTGGAAAATATAAATGAATGTGGTGGCAATTTAAAGAGTAAAGATTATAAACATTTTTATTTACTTAAATCCTTTTAAATAACAATTATAAAAGTAACTATTCTTGAGGAATTATATGTGGGTGAGAATTTTTCTGTAAGGTTAGAGAACAATTGACAAATCTTTCAGGGAAAAGGTTAGCCTTTGACTCAAAGAAAGGCACAGATTTCCATTTTTGTGGGACAACTTGGATACCTTTAAAATAGAAGATTTGGATTGTAAAAGTCCCAAGGCTAATGAAAGCCCCCAGTCTGAGTTATAGAGATCATATTTTAAAAAATAGAAGCTGAGAGAGATGAATTGTCCTTGTTCTGATAATAGGAATAACTGGGGAAAGAGAACACAATTCATACTCAAGTGAAGCATATTGTGCGAGAATTATTTTCCACAAAAAATACTCCTCTTGCTGAGGTATCATCTACAGATCTCTTTGTTCAACTGGATAATTTATGGTATATTATGAGATCCTCCAGGACACTAGAATTTAGATTCTTCCTGATAAATTTATATTTGTTTAAGGGTGGAGGGCAGAAGTTGGTACACCCCTCACAGAGGACGACTTTGGATAGCAGCCACAGCCAAAAGACCCTCCCCTCAAGAAGTCTCAGAACTCCAGACTACATATCGTTTTCTTCGTGGGAAAGGTAACAACCATATATTCTCCTTTTAGTCTTACTTTATTGAGAGAAGTCATTGACTTTCACTTCCTTCTTCCTATGATTTTTTTTTTCTGAAAGTATGAAAGTGACTTTAAACTTTGTGTATTTGCTTGTTTAGTGGCAGGTCATAGAGAGCTGTTGAAGCATTAATTTGCCAAATAGTGCAAATAAAAATTTTAGTTCTCAATACCAGAAATCAACCAACTAGTCTTACTTTGTTTTGTTTGTTTTTAGTCCTCACCTGAGGATATGTTTTCATTGATTCCAGAGAGAGAGGAAGGGAAAGAGAGAAAGGAAATATCGATTTGAGAGAGAAACACAAATTGGCTGCCTCCTATACACACCCTTACAGGGGATCTAACCTGAAACCTGGGTATTTGCCCTGACCAGGAATCAAACACGAAACCTTTTGGTGTTTGTTGTTGATAGTCCAACTGAGCCACACTGGCCAGGGCAATCTTAGTTTTATCTGAGAAAATTTTATCCATAGTATATTTACTATGATAGTAAAATGACTGCTATAAACTCTGGGATCTTTAGATTGGGAAGAACCACAAATAAGAATTTTTATCGGTAGTGACCCAAATAGACATCTGCTGTTGGATTTGGACATATCAAGGTTGGTTGACTTAAGTAGTGTATTTTGACAATCACCCTCAGCACACTAAATTTGGATCTTAAAATACACTTCTGACCCTTAGGTTTCTTGTTTTCCTTCCTTTTATTCAGATCATACAGTTCTTTTTAAGATAGAATGAGAGGACAATTACAGACACACCTATAAAAGGTTTTTATTTATTTATTTGTTTTTAAAGATTTTTTATTGATTTTTAGAGAGAGAAAGGGAGAGGGGGAGAGAGAGAGAAATATTGATGTGAGAGCAATATCCATTGGCTGCCTCCTACACATCCCCACCAGGGATTGAGCCTGCAACCAGGGCATGTGCCCTGACCAGGAATCGAACCAGCAATCTTTTCAGTGCACAGACAACACCCAACCAACTGAGCCACACTGACCAGGGCAACAACTATAAAAGTTTTTTAAAATTCAAGCTCTGTGGATAGAGCGTCGACCTGAGGACTGAAGGGTCCCGGATTAGATTTCAGTTAAGGGTACATGCCCGGGTTGTAGGCTCAATCCCCAGCGGGGGAGGAGGCAGCCGATCAATGACTTTCTCTCATCATTGATGTTTCTGTATCTCTCTCCCTCTCCCTTCCTCTCTGAAATATATATATATATATATATATATATATATATATATATATGCACTAATAAAAGAGAAATATGCAAATTGACCGTCACTTTGTGATGCCCACCAGCCAAACAGGAGTGAGTATGCAAATTAACCCAACAGAGTAGGTGGCGGCCCCACCCCTCCAACCGCTCTGGGCCTCTGGGCAGCAGGCATGCAGGCGTGGAGCGGCTGGGTGGGGTGGGATGCCTGCTATGAGGGGGATGGTAGGGGGTGGAGGGAGCTACAGGAGCGGTGCTCTGGCTGGAGCAAAGACTGAAGGTGGTGGCCAGAGCGAAGGCCTGGGTCTTGGGTGCTGGAGGAAAACCGGTGCTGGCAGCCAGGGGAAGGAAGGCCTATTGCACGAATCTTAGTGCAACGGGCCTCTAATATATATATATATATATATATATATATATATATATATATATATATATATATATGAATGAAACCAAGCTTTGTTTTGGTTTCGGAATCAAAAGTACATGTTTCTATAAAAATGTATTTCTGTTTTGACTGATATAACTGGCTTGTTTTAAATTTGTGTGTTCTGACATTCTTAATTTTTTAAAAATATTGATGGGTTTTCTCTTGACACCTGTAGCTTGTTTCCAAAACCCTTCATCACCAAACTCTAGTCTGATCCAGATGAGTGTAGTGGAATTGATTTGTTTGAAGTGAAATTGTGGGGTCTTTGAACTTCGATGGTGTGCGGGTAATTTTCCTATAGCTTAAGATGTGGAGAGTGGACTAAACCAGCCACTCAATTTTTTTAAAAATATATTTTATTGATTTTTTTACAGAGTGGAAGGGAGAGGGATAGAGAGCTAGAAACATCGATGAGAGAGAAACATCGATCAGCTGCCTCCTGCACACCCTGCACTGGGGATGTGCCTGCAACCAAGGTACATGCCCTTGACCGGAATCGAACCTGGGACCCTTCAGTTCTCAGACCGACGCTCTATCCACTGAGCCAAACTGGTTAGGGTAATTTTTTTTGCTAAAATATCAATAGTTGAGCCAAATAAAAACCTCATTGTTTTCCTTATGTCTACATATAGATAATAGAGAAAGTGATTTGTTGATAATTGAAAACAGATTCGTGAGTTCCATGGTCACAAAAAAGGAAATTTAATCATTCTTTATTCTTGATTCAGATGTGGAATTTCCCAATGACTATCCATCAGGTTGTCTTCTGGGCTGTGTGGACCTAATTGACTGCTTGTCCCAGAATCAATTTAAGGATCAGGTGAGTAAGAATACTTCTCTTGGACAGATGCTTGCTTCGCCACTATAACTGACCTATATAGACCCTTCAACACAGGATATCCTGATGATAATAAGGTGCTAGCAACTTAATTTAAACATGTGAAGAGAAACTTAATTAGGAGATATTAGGGAGAGAAAAGACCAGGGTAAAAACAGAATAAGTATGGTATAGTGATGCTTTGATTTCTGGTATATGGAGAATAGGTACGTATACATTTCTGCATAAAAAGCTTTTGCCACAATCCAGATAACACATATAGGATTCTCATCCCTTAGTAAAAGTTCACTGCTTTTGGTGAATAAAGCTTCCATTATCCCTTGAATTATTTCAGTTAGGTGGTAGGAATGATAGAATTTGTTATTACTTATTCTGGAACATTTGGTCTGGGCCAGAGAATTCATGATAAGCAAATGTTTGAACTCTGATTGCCTGGACTGTGACAAGTTTGGTGTGCATGTGTACATATGTGTGTATTTTGATCAATTTAAGATTGAACTGACATAACTAAAGTACATTTTTGAACAGCAGAGGGAGCCAAAGGACTTTAGCTTAATTGGGAAACTTGAAATTTAGAGCCTTGTGTTTAGATTCAGACTAGAGAAATCCAAAATCAGAAGGATCATCCTTGAAGCATGAAGAGTTTTACCTATCAATATGGGGTTACTGTACTTTAAATCGTTACTTTAAGCAGTAGGGCTTCTACCACTGTGCTTAAAGTGTTCTTTAGCTTCGTTTTTCTCAGTAAATTCTTTGCTTTCCTGACTTATTTGCCTTTCACTAGTGTTATTACTGTCTGCATTTTAAAAAAACACTATTCCTATATCACCTTCTCTATCCTTTCTTCACATATTTTAGCCAGTAGTTATTATCTCTCTAGTTTTCTGCCTTTCATTTTCTTGTGGATCGTCTTCTCAGCCCTTCTCTGATTGCTTTATGTATGTGAATACAATGCATGTAATTTGGCATGAATTTTACTCCTGGCCTTTCCCCCCCCCCCCCCCCCCCCCCCCCCCCCCGCTCTTAGCACTGATCTAGATCTACACAAAACCACAGACATGTGGAGGCTCTTCATTTTTCACACACTTGTGCCTGTCCTATCCATCTAATGGGCCCTTTGCCCATTTTTTCAGTGTCATTTTTTTACTCTATCCTTTTTTTTTCCAGTTTAGAAATAATGTAAGAATCCCTTATATTGGTGTAGGGTTTACAATTTTAGAGACTCTCACAGTCATTAACAGCGTAGTATAACTTTTCCTCTTAGGTTATTTGCATTCTAACAAAAATAACCAGGAGCATCTGGCAGTGTGGATGGTGGTTTGGCAAGGAACCCACCTTTACTTTCTCATTTGCCAATCAAGCAAACCACCACCTGATACAAGATCAAATGATTTATAGCCAGTCTTCTTTTTGCCACAATTTATGTAGAAAAGGTTGGAAAACTATATTCCTAGTCTATGGAATTAGAAATCTAATTAACAAAATATCATTTTGGTTTCTCCAGGTTACCTATCTTTCAGGGTAACATAATACTCCTATTCTGTCTTTTATCCTGAGAATGCTGAAGGTAGCTTATAGAAGTGTAGGAATCCTTTCATATGTTTCTAGCTGGAGGTCATGGCAACTCTCCTTATGAATTTCCCTAATGTATGACATTAGAATATCTCAAAATGCCAGAAGCCTCTAAGCTTCATTAAACACAGTAATCCCATGCTTATTTTTCCTATGGTCAGCTTTTCTGTGGCTTTTCCCTTTTGTTTCTATTCTGTGTTTGAAGGTAGCACATGAATGTATTCAGAATTGGTATTATCCCTATTTGATGATTGTTTATCAAATAAGGATCTTACAGCTTTTAAAGTTGTAGCTTTGGTATTTGGCTGCTTTTGGAAAATGTCTCAAGCACCATCGGTAACCTACCTGTCTGTCTCTCTTTGAGCTAGGGTTCTATGATGTACGAAATGTAATTGCCTCGTCTGTTTTACCAACCTTATTCTCATTTCTGCAAGAATGAATTGAGAGTTTAGGAATAATAACCCTACACTAGCATTTCACAAACTATTCCATGGCATAGGTGTTCTCTGAAAAATAGCGGGGGTAGGGAGTTGTGAGGTTTCCATGAGCATATACATTTGGAAAATGTATTTGGATTAAATAAATTTATTTACTGAAAAACTCAGAGCCCTTAATATGCTAGTGTGTATTATGACTCTCTGATGTAACTCTCTGATATATCTGGTAGCTATAACTTGCAGTGTTCACAAAACTTTTTGACCACATTTCTGCCCCTTCTTCTCCCCTCCTCCCCTCAAACACTCCCTATTTGCATATTCAGAACTAGTATCTTGTGGTGTGTAAGTTTTGGAAGTGCTAGTCTGGGTATGTTTGGTTTTCTCTCATCCTCATAGATCAGCTCACTGAGGGAGAATCGTCCAAGAGACACTTTCCTGATTTAAGTCTTTCTGCATTTCCGCACTCATTTCTCATCACTCAGCTAAATTGCATTTTCTTTGAAAACCCATGTGGATATACTAATTTTATTTCAACTGAAACCAATCTCCTATGTGACTTGGCCCACATTTTACTTCTCCATCTTGTTCCTAACTTTTCTCTTCCCCAAAGAAACTCAGTTACTTACTTCCTGACCTTAAATTCTTGGCCTTTCTTTGATTAGTTAAAATATACTAAGCCCTCACTATTTTCAGCATAGTGTGATCATTTAGTTTAAAACAAAAACACAGTTAAGGTTTTATTAGTGGTTGTTAAAAATCAAGTGCACTACACTAGAAGTGGCTTTAAAATATGTGCTAAAAGTGCTTTCCCCTGAGCTAAGAATTCATCTTCCTTTTATCTTCTAAGAATAGTATGGTTGGCATGGCTGATTTGTACCAGAAAAAGAATCCCACTAGACCTTCATCCCTCTTAAGTAATAGCAGGAGATCAACCTAGACAAGGTAGGAGTGCTACAGAAATCACTGTAGGCTCAACTCAGGAGACTGAGGTAGATGAGAGCCATCTAGTTAAAACTTTTGTATTCCCCTGGAAGGAGCCCATGCCGTTTGCCAGCGTTTTATCTGCCAGCAGCAGATGTAAGCTCTCAAAAACAGCAGGGAGGATGTTAACTGCAACAATGCATCAAGGCTGCGGTTTGTAACCTCAATAGTAAGGCAGTTAAAACTTTTTTTTTAAACAAAGACATTTTGATTGCCAAATCCATAACCATTAGCAGCTGTGGTTTGAACAGTTCTCTAGACTTAACAAGTTTTCAGACAAAAAGTTGAGCTGGTGGCTTTTGTTTCTATGTGTCTGTGTTATGTTTGTGCTATTTATATCTCTGCCTTCAATAGAAAATCAGATTTGTCTGAAATCTCCAAGGTCATTGATTATTCAATTTCTTCTGTACTGAATCCATTCCTCTCCTGCCAGTTTACTGACCCTTTATTCCATTTGATCTTATGGGTTTTATAATAACCAAGACCCTTTTTTTTTTTTTAATCCTCACCCAAGGATATCTTTTTCCATTGATTTTTAGAGAAAGTGGAAGGGAGGGAGGGAGAGAGAGAGAGAAACATTGATGTGAGAGAGACATCCATTGATTGCCTCCTGCACTCGCCCCCAGCAGGGCTGAGGATGATGAAACCTGCAACCCAGGTACCTGCTCTTGATCTGGAATCGAACTGGTGACCCTTATGTTCCCAGGCCAATACTCCAACCACCAAGCCAAACCGGCCAGGGCTCAAGGAATTGTGATGAAGCAGTTCTGCTGCTGTGTGCCTATATAATTGCATTAGCAATAGAATTGCAATCTTCCAGAGGAGAAGACTTCTATAAGAATATCCAGCCTGGCCGGTGTGGCTCAATGGTTGAGCATCTACCCATGCACCAAGAGATCACAGGTTTCGATTCCCAGTCAGGGCACATGGTCCAGTTGCAGGCTGATTCCCCAGTAGGGAATGGATTGATGTTGATATTTCTCCCTCATTGATATTTCTATCTCACCCTCTCCCTTCCTCTTTCTAAAAATTAATAAAAACATATTTAAAAAAGCATCCATAGATCTCAAAAAAGATCTATGAGGATCAGGAAGATTGCAAATACCACTTCATATGTGGAAATCATTGGCTACTATCACCAACGATTGTATGTCTGAGAGGTTAGAAGTTAGAAAATGAAGGAAGTAATTAATAGTCGATATTTAAATCAGGCATTGACCTTAAATAATAAAGAGTCCCCAAATTCTCTTTTAAAATATGTGAAAAGGGCCCTGGCCAGTGTGGCTCAGTTTGGTCCCATGAACCAAAAGGTCACAGGTTTGATTCCTGGTCAGGGCACATGCTTGGGTTGCTGGCTTGATCCTCAGTAGGGGGCATGCAGGAGGCAGCCAATTGATATTTCTCTCTTTCTCTCCTTCCTATGTCTCTCAAATCAATAAAAACACATATATGTTGTACTGAGAAAACCTACCAATTTATAGACCTAAAATGTATGTTCCTAAGGAATCTTGAGGGCTGTATCTGAGAACCCATAGAAAGGGGTATTGAATATCTGCCACAATTAGCCTAACCCTTGGCAGTTCTTTAAAATCACAGCTCAGCCGAAACCGGTTTGGCTCAGTGGATAGAGCGTCGGCCTGCGGACTCAAGGGTCCCAGGTTCGATTCCGGTCAAGGGCATGTACCGTGGTTGCAGGCACATCCCCAGTAGGGGGTGTGCAAGAGGCAGCTGATCGATGTTTCTCTCTCATTGATGTTTCTAACTCTCTATCCCTCTCTCTTCCTCTCTATAAAAAATCAATAAAATATATTTAAAAATAAAATAAAAATAAAATCACAGCTCATTTGAGTGAGATAGGTAATGTATTTTTGGAATCTGATGACAACTAGAACATTTACTAGAATTTCTGACAGAATAGACTCCGAGTTTTTTGCAACCTGGGTAGCAAGTGTTCACTTAATGAATTGAGGACAGGCATGTACATTTTTAAATAATCTAGGAAGCATTATGCTTTCTGTTGTATTTATCCTGAAGAGAGAAAGGGAATATTAATATTTTTATATTCATTTATGTACATTTTTAAATGTTTAGCTTTTCATCTGAAAATGAGCATATAATTCTTAAGATTTTCTTAAGCTTTTATTCATTGATAAATACTTGAGTGTCTATCACAAATCAGTCATGGTTTTAGACACTAAAGGAAACAAAAAATTGAATCAGCCAAAGTTTCTGACCTCAGAATGTTTGAAAGACCACTAGCTAGATAAGATATGTATGTAAACCAAATACAAAATAAAAAGCAAAGACGACTATTTCAAGAGAAGTAAAGGCTGCCTCTGAGGAACTTAAAGGAGGAAAAGGTTGCCTCCAGCTGGGCGGGATCACAAAAGACTTTAAGAAAAAGATGGCTTTTGAATTAACCTTGAAGGGTAGTAATAATAAAATCTATTACTTTTTGATAATTTATTATGTGCCAGGCCTATTATGTATGTTATTTTCTACCCTGGCAACTACTCCAAGTTATCATTACCCCTCTTTTAGAAATGAGAGAACTTAAGACTAAGAGAGTTAAAATAACTCGTATACTGTTAGTAATTGGTAGAATTGGGATTGCCGTTCAAGTCTTCTTACTTAGATGGTAGAAAGCACATGCCAAGGAGAAGGAGTAAGGTGAGATAGGCAGTTATGGGCCTGTATGGAGAGTAATAGCAAACTAGTTTGTTGAGGGAGGAATATGAGTGAAGGGGAAGAAGCAGCAAACAAAACTGGAAAGGTATGTTTTTGTCAGAGGTAGATACCTTTGAATGACAGGCTCTAGGTCTAGGGGGAAGACTTTTCTGTAGTCAGATGTGGGATGGGAAAAGGTGTTTTGAAGGTGATCAGAACCTTGCTTGAGGAAAATCATTCTGGCAGCAAGGCGGAAGATGGATTGCAGTGAAAAGACTCAAAGTAGGAAGACTAGTGAGAAGACATTTGTCATTCAAGGTAGAGATATTTTTTAAAATCTGTTCTAGGATAATGCCAGTGGAATTAGGCAATGCGGGGGCCGGGGGGGGGGGGGAGGCAGGTGCAAAAGGTTTTATATAGGTAGAATCAAACACCTAATCTGGCACCTTCATTTTACCTGTAAGTAAACCCAGGCTTAGAGAGAATGTGGTCTGCTTGATTTAGAAGGAATCTGCTTAGTCTTGCTATCTTACTGTAATCTGTAATCTGTTCAAAGCTTCTTGATTTGTCATCCAGTCCACTATATGAACCAGGTGGTAAATCATCTCCTATTTAAAAATTTTATTGCTCAAAATATTATACAATTGTACATTCATGAAGAATTTATTGACCATGTGCCATGTACCAGGCACTGTGCTAAAGACTGAGGATCCAGAGTTTTAACAAGATTAAATATATATATATATATTTTAGTGACTTTGGAGAGAGGAAGGGAGAGAAAGGAAAACATTGATGTTAGAGAGAAACATCGATCAGTTGTCTCCCATATGCGCCCGGACCAGGAATCAAACCCCCATCCTGGATAAGTGCCCTGACCAGGAATTAAACTGGCAACCTTTTGGTTCATGGGATGATGCTTAACCAACTGTGCCATACCTGCCAGGGCTTAGCAAGATATTTTATTCCCTCTAAATCCTTAAGTCTACTAGAAGAGACTGAAACAAAAAAACCCAACCATAATAATTATCATATGAACAAAGAAATAGACAAAAGAGGAGACCAAACCCTAAGTCAGCTGGAGTTAGGGTAGGGAAGGTTAAAGAAGCTTCTAAAAATGGTCAGTCCTGAAGAAGGCATAATTTATGTCTTCCTCAATATACCATGCTATATCATGTGTCTATGCTCTTGTCTGCCAGGAGAGTTCCTATTTAATCTTTTTTAACAGCTTAGATGTCATTCTTTCAGTAGAGTCTTCCCTGACTTCAGCCCATTTCCTCCTTGGCAGGATGGTAATTTTTTTTTATAATTACAAAAAATAAATAAAATGTTCACATGTAGTTGGTCACCCTCTATGTCATATTCATTTTTATTTTTATCTCCAGTGTCCTAGTATATAGCCTGGCACATAGTAGGTACTCAATAAAAGTTGTAACAATATACTAGGTATTGAGAGGCTGGCAATGGGTGCTATATGAAAAGCCTTAAATGCGTTGTGAAGGAATTTGAATTGTATTCTAAAGGCAACTATGTAAGTGCTGTAATGAGATGTGTATTTTAGAAAGATTATCCTGGCAGCAGTAGGAAAGATGGACTGGATGGGGCAAACCTAAATACAAGGAAATGATTGTCCAGGTGAGGCATGATGAAGGTCTGCAACAATACTCTGGCAGTTTAGTGGACAGAAAGGAACAAATGATTGAAATGTTTAGGACTTGATGATTTGATTGGATATGAAGAATGAGAAAAAGAAAGAAGTCTAGAATAAACTTGTGTTTCTGGCTGGGGTGGGTGGGTAAATGGTACTACCATTAGTCCAGATGGGGTATACAAAAGAAGAGAATTTTCTTTTAAGGTAAACAACATTTTAAAATAAATGAGCTATGGCAAAGGAAACCCATATTGTAGCCGTGAAGGAGAGGTGTTCTCTAGTGTGTGCTCACCATACCAAAATCAATTTTTTTATAAGTTTTCATTTGCATAGTTTAAAATATTTTAATCTGTTTTGTTCTAAAAGACAAATGTTATGTAATAAAGGGGTACTATTAATGTTAATCATCCTATATAATAAAAGCATAATATGGAAATTGACCTAATGGTGGAATGACTGGTCGGTGGGGGGCAGGAGGGTGGGGCTGGCGAGTCGGCGGCACCAGGTCAGCCAAGGTGCATGCCAGCGGGCAGAGGGAGGGGATGATGATGGGGGGTGGCGGTTGCCAGCGGTGGCGGAGGGGCGATTGGGGGGGGCGGGGCCCGCTGCTCGCTGGCCAGTGCCATCCCCTGATAGGCCCACCCAGGTCACCTCCCATAGAGGGAGGTCAGACTATGGCTTAGGCTCCCAAACTGGAGAGGGCGCAGGCCGGGCTAACGGAACCCCTGAGTGCATGAATTTTCATGTGCTGGGCCTCTAGTGCTTAATAATGATCTTACCTTGATATGTTAACTGAGGTCAAAGGATTCTCTGAGCTATGCCTCAGAATAGTTCTCAGTTGAGTCAAACCAGACAGCCTATCTAATAAAAGACTGATTGACCATCACTCCAACACACAAGATGGCCACCCCCATATGGTCAAAGATGACTGTCCCCATGTGGACACAAGATGGCCACCACAAGATGGCTAGCAGGGGAGGGCAGTTGTGGACGATCAGGCCAGCAGGGGAGAGCAGTTGGGAGGGACCAGGCCTGCAAGGGGAGGGCAGTTGGGGCAACCAGGCCTGCAGGGGAGGGCAGTTAGGGGTGACTGGGCTGGCAGAGGAGGGCAGTTGGGGGCGACCAGGCCTGCAGGGGAAGACAGTTGGGAGGGACCCAGGCCTGCAGGAGAGGGCAGTTGTGGGGGGATCAGGCCTACAGGGGAGGGCAGTTGCGGGGGACTAGGCCTGCAGAGGAGAGCAGTTGGGGGCGACCAGACCAGCAGGGGAGGGCAGTTAGGGGTGACCAGGCCTGCAGGGGAGGGCAGTTGGGGGTGACTAGGCCAGCAGGGGAGGACAGTTAGGGGTGACCAGGCCTGCAGGAGAGGGCAGTTGGGAGCAACCAGGCTGGCAGAGGAGGGCAGTTAGGGGCAATTGGGCCGGCAGGGAAGCAGTTAGGCGTTGATCAGGCTGGCAGGGGAGTGGTTAGGGGGTGATGAGGCTGGCAGGCAGAAGCAGTTAGGGGCAATCAGGCAGGCAGGCAGGTGAGCGGTTGGGAGCCAGCAGTCCTGGATTGTGAGAGGGATGTCTGACTGCTTGTTTAGGCCCAATTGCACTGGGATCAGGCCTAAATGGGCAGTCGGATATCCTTCAAGGGGTCCCAGATTGGAGAGGGTGCAGGCTGGGCTGAGGGACATACACCACCACCACCACCACCACCACCACCACCCCCGTGCACGAATTTTGTGCACCAGGCCTCTAGTCCATAATAATAATAAAAGCATAATATGCTAATTATACCAGACGACCTTCTTCTGGATGAAACCGGGGCTGCGAGGGAAGCCCGGGTCCCCGGTGCCAGAAGGAAGCCGGTGCCGGCAGCCGGGGGAAGGAAGGCCTACTCTTTTTTTTTTTTTTTTTTAATATATTTTATTGATTTTTTTACAGAGAGGAAGAGAGAGGGATAGAGAGTTAGAAACATCGATGAGAGAGAAACATCAATCAGCTGCCTCCTGCACACCTCCTATTGGGAATGTGCCTGCAACCAAGGTACATGCCCTTGACCGGAATCGAACCTGGGACCTTTCAGTCCGCAGGCTGATGCTCTATCCACCGAGCCAAACCAGCCAGGGCGGAAGGCCTACTCTTGCATGAATTTCATGCATTGGGCCTCTAGTTGGGAGATAAAATCTAAAATTGGCAGTCTTTAACTCAAGAGGAGGTATCAGTCCCAGGGTAGACTTAAGTGGTTAAGAATCTTACAATGTAGTATCTTTAATTAAGAACAATTTTCTTTTGGTTCTTACTAGTTTGAGTAGGAGTGAAAACTTGCTATATAAAAATTAAGACCAAAAATACTTGTCATGAATTGGTGATTCCCATTTAGGTCTTGAAAGGTCAGGGCAGAAAAGCTGAGGTTAATTTTAGAGAAATATATTTGATTGGATTCTATTGCATGTGGAGATTCTAGCATAAGACTCCAAAAGGCACAGAAAACCACAGTGGAAATTTTATTGTGAGTAGGATGGGACCAGGAGACCAATGCTTTGTGACTTAAACCAGATCATCTTCCTCAAATGACTATAAGACCTATAAACTATATATTGCTTATCACTTATTCATTTCACCTGGAGCAAATAAGAATTGACTCTGTATCATTGAGCTGGAACTACCTACCTTTGATACATGATTTGAATTGGGTACTGGTACAAGAGAGTTCAGCTATCCCACTTTGGGCCAGTTGGCATGATCTTTATCCAACCCCAATCAATATACAGTAGTCAAAGTATCATGATCATTGTTACCCTGATGTGAGGAAACTTTTATCTTCCAGGAGAGTAGGGCCCAGGATACTAGTTATCCTTTGAACACCTTGAATTGCTTTGAAGGAAAATGTAAACAAGAACTATTTATCAGAGAACACAGTTGCTTTCAGGATCTGCTGCTTTGGATCTATTGTGCATGTGGCCTTTTTATCAGACTCATTTTCTTCTTTCTGAGTATTATCACCTCAATCTACTTGGAGTTGGTTTTCAGCTAAATAGATTTCAGAGCCTGATTTTATGTCTTATCTAGTTCCTAAAAGTTTAAACCAAGAAAACCTACAGCAAATATATGTTCCTTGTCAGTGACTTTTTCTTGACTGCTTTAGCTCTTAGTTCCGTGGAGACAGGTATAAGATTTAGAGGTCATCTGGGGATTTGTGAAGATTGACATCATTTAGGAGTTACTGATCATTTCAGTACAAGGACTAAATGGAGGCACTCTTGCAGAGTTGGTGAAAATGCCCACTTGGTTCTGAATCTGTGGTTGCCCAAAACTACTAAACTTTTTTTCTTTTATGAAAATGGAAAAGAAATGTTTTCTAGATCAGTGGTCGCCAACCTTTTGTATCTCACAGACCACCAGTGGTCCGTGGACCACGGGTTGGCGACTGCTGTTCTAGATGGCTGGTGAATAATTTTCCTCTGGATGGCTGTTTAGTAGTTAATTACCATTTATATTAGACAGCTGTGAAAATTATGAGGCATGAAAGAAGAGTCCACCATACCTCCCCTGGTGGTTAGGCTGGAAACCAGGTGATGATAGGAGTCATGTTGTCTTAGGTAAGGACAGTAGCAACTTCCTGACGAGTCTGTCACTGAATCTGAATGGTTGCTTTGAGTTGCTTGCTTGATCTTATAGCCCACAATGTCTACTGTACTATATCAGTGATCCTTAATCTAGCATTCTCTCTGGATATGACATCAGAGTTTATCTAGATTCTTCATAAATATAAATTCCCCTCTCTTAATTTACTCTTTCTCTGAGTCAGCTGCATTTTAGTCTTTGCCTCTCAGACCAGAAATTCCTTTCTTGTCTCTGACTTGTTAGTGTATAATGTGATCCCTAGTGCCCAGGCTGCAGTTGCAGAGATTGTATGTTTTTAGAGGTACTGAGGCTCTGCCAAGCTGACTTTGCTATAATGCATTTTGCCATGAAAAATAATCTCTTTTCCCAATGCATAGGCCTTACTTTTCTTTATTCCTTGTAGGCTGCTTTGTTCTTCAGCTCTGTTTCTTATAAGCTTCTTAAAGTTCAGTGATAGAGCTTGGGAAAAGGGATATTCACATGAAACTTGGATTTAGATTCAGTTGGGAAAGTTGATTTTTATTTTATTGAATTTATTGGGATGACATTGGTGCACAAGGGAAAGTTGATTTTAATATTTATCTTTACTGTGAGGCATGAATGGGTCCAAGGAACCTCTTGTTCTATAATATCATTTATCCAACCTTTTCCCCTTTATTTGACATTTGCTTACTGTGTTAATATATATCAGGGTACTTTTTATTAAACATAGGGCCTTATTGGATACTTGCCAAGACACAAAAGTTTTAATTTAGCTTGAGGGATAACAGATTACAGAGTAGCACCTGCTTTTACCCAGAGTTAAAATCCTAGGAGTGTCTAGTTCCCAGCCTATGCATATTCAGTATTATTCAGTTAACCTTAATGCACAAGTTGGTAAATTTCTTATTCTTTCATTCAACAAGTATTTATTGATTGACTTACTATATGCCAGGCATGATTGGTGCTGAGAAGGAAATTTTGACAAAAATCTCTGCCTTCGTGGAGCTTTCATCCTACTAAGGGGAGGCCAAATTAAAAAACTTAAATAAGTAGCCCCAGCCAAGTGGGTCAGTTGATTGAAGTGTCATCCATACAACAAAAAGTTGCAGGCTCGATTCCCCGTCAGGTCACATATCTGGGTTGCGTGTTCAGTTCCCAGTCGGGTGTATATGGGATGCAACTGATTGATGTTTCTCACTCACATCCCCTTCCTCTCTCTCTAAAATCAATAAAAACATATCCTCAGGTGAGGATTAAAAAGAAAAAAGTTACTGAAGGGAAAAACAATAATAATTCCTTTTTTCTCTATCCCCCCCCAACCACTGGTAACCTCTATTGTACCTTGTGTTTCTATGAATTTGCCTATTCTTTTTTTTTTTAATATATTTTATTGATTTTTTTACAGAGAGGAATAGAGAGTTAGAAACATCAATGAGAGAGAAACATGGATCAACTGCCTCCTGCACACACCCCCACTGGGGATGCACCAGCAACCAAGGTACATGCCCTTAACCAGAATCGAACCCGGGACCTTTCAGTCCGCAGGCCGGCACTCTATCCACTGAGCCATACCGGTTAGGGCTATGAATTTGCCTATTCTAAGTACCACATATAAGTAGTATCATACAATATTTGCCCTTTGTGTCTGGTTTATTTTACTTAGTATGATTTTTCAAGATTTATCCATTTTGTATCAGAATTTCATTTCTTTTTTTTTAAAAAAATATATTTTTATTGATTTCAGAGAGGAAGGGAGAGAGAGAGATAGAAACATCAATGATGAGAGAGAATCATCAATCAACTGCCTCCTGCGTGCCCCTCCACTGGGGATCAAGTCCACAACTTGATTGAACTGTGCCCTGATTGAACTGTGACCTCCTGGTTCATAGGTCAGTGCTCAACCACTGAGCCACACTGGCCAGGCTCATTTCTTTTTAAGGCTGAATAATATTCATTCTATGCAAATACCATATTTTGTTTATTCATTAACCTACTCATGAATTGTGGAAACTAGTGGCTAGTGTGAATAATGCTGCTGTGAACATTTATCTGTTTGTGTCCCTTTCAGTTCTTTTGGGTATATACCTGGAAGTGGAATTGCTGAATTATATGGTAATTCTGTGTTTAGCTTTTTGAAGAACTCCAAACTGCTACAGCGGTTGTACCATTTTACATTCACACCAACAATGCATAAGGGTTTCAATTTTTATTATTACTAATGCTTGTTATTGTCCATGTTTTTTTGTTTTTGTTTCGTTTTATAATAGCCATCCTAGTGAGCAAGAAGCGATACCTCTTTTTGATAATGCATTTTAAGGACCTTGTTTTCCCCCCAGTTTTATTGAGATTTGATTGACATCTAACATTGTATTAGTTTAAGGTGTACAACATAATGACTTGATATATATATATATATATATATATATATATATATATATATATGTATATATATATATATATATGTATATACATATATATGTGTGTGTGTGTGTGTATATGTGTGTGTGTGTGTGTGTATATATATATATAAAATGATTACCACAATACGTTTAGTTACCATCTATCACCTCTCATAGTTAGAGACCCAGGAGAGAAGAGGTCTGAGACCTGATCCCTGAAGCATACCAACATTTAAAGAATGGGGAGATGAGAGGCAGTCAGTAAAGCAACAAAACCAGGAAGAGAATGGTATTCTGGAAGCCAACTGAGGAATGTGTTCAAGAATGAGGGAGAGGAGAAACCAAGATGGTGGCATAGGTAAACACCTGAACTTGCTGCCTCGCACAACACTTCAAAACTACAACTAAGCCCTGACCGGTTTGGCTCAGTGGATGGAGCATCGGCCTGCGGACTCAGGGGTCCCAGGTTCGATTCTGGTCAGGGGCATGTACCTTGGTTGCAGGCACATCCATAGTGGGGGGTGTGTAGGAGGCAGCTGATCGATGTTTCTCTCTCATTGATGTTTCTAAGTCTCTATCCCTCTCTCTTCCTCTCTGTAAAAAATCAATAAAATATATTTAAAAAAAACAAACTACAACTAAAAGACAAAACAGACATCATCCAGAACCACAGGAAGGCTGGCTAAGTGGAAATTCTACAACTAGAAGGGAAGAGAAAAGCACACTGAGACTCAGAGGAGCTGCGGAAGTAAAGTGCAGCGGTATGGAGGCGCGCACGGAGAGGGCTGGTAACTGAGTACGGGGCTGGCTTTTTCAATCCGCAGGGAGACACAAGCTCCTGACTGCTCTGAACTCCAGTTCCGGGCAAAACTCTGGGGTCCCAGACTCATACGGGGAGAAACTGGACTGTCTTGCAGCAGGCGGAACTCAAGGGCGGCTTTCTCTCTGAGGTGCTTGCACCGATTACCAAGGGACACAGACCCAGGGGCCTCTTAGGGCAGGGCTGACGGGAAGCCATTGCTGTTTGCTCCGCCCTGAGACTCTGCCCCATCCAAGCTGTGCGCAGAGGCTTTTGCATATGAATGGCCTGGTCCTTTGAAATCTAAACTTATCTAGCAAACTGCAGCTGAGTCAGAGAGACCCAGAACATCCAAAAGAAGGCCCAAGGCCCACAGCAGCTTGCATTGCTTCACAGCTGGGCCTCGTCTGGGCACCTCCAAAACCCAAACAAAGAGGAGGAATCTGCAGATCTCTCCGTAGCTCCTGCTGGGTGGCCTCAGGCAGAGGCTAAATTAGCACCTCCTTGGAGATCCAAGAGTCAGTGTACCCAGGAGTCAGAGTAGGACCATCCAGATTACAACTCCTCAAATCCATAAGGGACACACTCAGGGGGCAGACTCAGTGAGCACCAAAGCCCCACTGAAGCAAGTCTTGCCTCATAAGGGTGTCTCCAGCACAGAAATCCTCCCATCATTGACACAGCTGATCCTCACAGCCAGTTGGCCTGGAGGTCAATTCCTCCCAGTGATACCAACAACAGTCAAGGCTTAACTACAACAAGACTGTGCACACAGCCCACAAAGGGGTGCACCAAGAGTGTCCACCTCAAGTAACTGGGGAGGCTGAGCCACTGGGCCCTATTGGACGCCTAACACACAAAGCCACTCTATCAACACAGGGAAGCAGCCAAAATGCGGAGACAAAGAAACAGGTCACAAATGAAAGAAATGGAGAAAAGCAAACTACTGGATATAGAGTTCAAAACCACAGTTATAATGTTTTTCAAGAATTTTCTAGAAAAGGCCGATAAATTTAGTGAGACCTTCGAGGATATGAAAAAGGACCAACTAGAAATTAAGCAAACACTTACTGAAATAAAGAATAATATACAGAGATCCAACAGCAGACTAGAGGATCACAAGAATCAAGTCAAAGATTTGAAATACAAAGAAGCAAAAACCCAACCGTAAAAACAAAAAGAAAAAAGAATCCAAAAATATGAGGATAGTGTAAGGAGCCTATGGCACACCTTCAAGTGTACCAACATCTGAATTATGGGGATGCCAAAAGAAGAGAGAGAGCAAGATACTGAAAACCTATTTGAAGAAATAATGACAGAAAACTTCTCCCACCGGGTGATAGAAATAGACTTACAAGTCCGGGAAGCGCAGAGAACCCCAAACAAAAGGAATCCAAAGAGGACCACACCAAGACACATAATTAAAATGCCAAGAGCAAAAGACAAAGAGAGAATATTAAAAGCAGCAAGAGAAAAACAATTACCTACAAGGGAACACCCATATGATTGTCAGCTGATTTCTCAACAGAAACTATGCAGGCCAGACGGGAGTGGCAAGAAATATTCAAAGTGATGAATAGCAAGAACCTACAACCAAGATTACTCTACCCAGCAAAGCTATCATTCAGAATTGAAGGTCAGATAAAGAGCTTCACAGATAAGAAAAAGCTAAAGGAGTTTATCACCACCAAACCAGTATTATATGAAATGCGGAAAGGTATTCTTTAAGAAGAGGAAGAAGCCGAAACCGGTTTGGCTCAGTGGATAGAGCATCGGCCTGTTGACTCAAAGGTCCCAGGTTCGATTCCGGTCAAGGGCATGTACCTTGGTTGCGGGCACATCCCCAGTAGGGGGTGTGCAAGAGGCAGCTGATCGATGTTTCTCTCTCATCGATGTTTCTAGCTCTCTATCCCTCTCTCTTCCTCTCTGTAAAAAATCAATAAAATATATTTAAAAAAAAACAAGAGGAAGAAGAAGAAAAAGGTAAAGATAAAAATTATGAACAACAAATACATATCTATCAACAAGTGAATCTAAAAATCAAGTGAATAAAAAATCTGATGGACAGAATAAACTGGTGAATAAATAGAATCAGGGGCATAGAAAGTGAGTGGACTGACAATTCTCAGGGGGAAAGGGATGTGGGGGGTACGGGAAGAGATTGGACAAATATCGTACACCTATGGATGAGGACAGTGCGGGGGTAAGGGCAGAGTGTCGGGTGGGAACCGGGTGGAGGGAAGCTATGGGGGGAAAAAAGAGGAACAATTGTAATGATCTGAACAATAAAGATTTATTTTTAAAAAAAAAAGAATGAGGGAAACCCTAACCTGTTTGGCTCAGTGGATAGAGCGTCAGCCTGTGGACTGAAGGATCCCAGGTTCGATTCCAGTCAAGGGCATGTACCTTGGTTGCAGGCACATACCCAGTAGGGAGTGTGCAGGAAGCAACTGATCGATGTTTCTCTCTCATCGATGTTTCTAACTCTCTATCCCTCTCCCTTCCTCCCTGTAAAAAAATCAATAAAATATATTTTTAAAAAAAAGAATGAGGAAGAGAAGAATTTTGTCAGGTTCTACAGATCAATTAAGAACTGAGAAACTTATCATTTGATTTAGCTTGGAAATGAATAATGACCTTTACAAGAATAGTTTGGGTGGAGCGATGGGAGTTGAAAGCCTATTATAGTGAATTCAAGAAAAAAAATAGGAGAGGAATTTGAGGCAGGTAGTATAGATAGTTTTTAAATGGATTTTATTAAAGGGAATCTGAGAAATGGGGCAATAGCTGGAGGTGAATGTGGGCTCTGGAGAGTTTTTGTTTTATGGCATACATTACAGAAAGTTTGTTTGGTTGTTTTTGTTAATCCTCACCTGAGGATATTTTTTCCATTGATTTTTAGGGAGAGAGACAGAGAGAGAAACATCGATGTGAGAGAGACACATAGATTAGTTGCCTTCTACATGCACCCTGAACAGGGCTGGGGGTCACCCTGCAACGGCAGTATGTGCCCTTGACTGGATTTGAACCCAGGACCCTTCAGTCTGCGGGCCGATGCTCCAACCACTGAGTCAAACCTGCTAGGGCCACAAGTATGTTTGTTAATGAGAATAATAAAGTCGAGAGAGAGAGAGAGAGAGAGAGAGAGAGAGAGAGAGAGAGAGAGAGAGAGAGAGAGAAAGAGAAAGAACATTTATGGATGCGATGAAAAAGGAGAGAATGGCTGAAATGGCTTGCAGTTTTGGAAAAGCAGAGCTGTGAAGTACTGGCAGCATTGTCCTCTACCTTTGTACTCATTTAAAACAGAGGAGAATCAAAAAACATGAAGCGATATCAATTGTGACTACTGTTGCTTTGGCCTCTGTAGAATTATGTTTAAAGATTTTGATGGCAGCTTTTGGTTTTATTTGTACCAAAGCACCTGAATGGTAACAGCTGGACCCTACTTTTCTTTGAGTTCTAAAGCTCCTGGAGGTAAAGAAAGAGGAGTTTACCCTCCCATCTTTAGTCTTTCTTTTCTACCATGAACATTTTGACCTTGGCTGTGATATAATTATAGCTGATACTTGATATTAAGCTATGTTTTATCAAAGTACATGCCACACTGCCCTGGCCAATTTTGGTCAGTGGTTAGAATGTTGGCCCCCAGACTGAAGGGTCACGGGTTCGATTCCTGGTCAAGGGCACGTACCTCAGTTACAAACTCCCCAGCCCTGGTAGGGGCACGTGCAGGAGGCCACCAGTCAATGTATCTCTCTCCTGCTCCTCCCTCCCTCCCACTCTCTCTAGAAATCAATGGGAAAATTTTATGCTGGGTGAGGATTAAAAAAAGGTACATGCCATACCTGTCCCACACAGAAAGCCATGGTATGTGGACAGGACCAAAGGCTGCTTAAATTCTTTGTTTTCTCCACAGCATTACTTACCACCTAACACAGAGTGGCCAGTAAAGAAGTTTAACTGTTCATGCTTCCACTTGCTACAGAGAAATTTGAATTTTCTTACTGATTCCTCCATTTCTACTTTAGAGCCTTAGATCTTTAGAGCACACATCTTGGCAGGTGAAAAAGAGTGGAAAATAATTTCATACTTTTTTTTTTTTTAATTTCATACTTTTGATGGTAATTACTAGAAGAAAGGCTCCTCTGGTAATGAAGTCTGACCCATAGTCGCACTCAACCTGTGAAACATATTTGCCGAACATGCTAAACACAAGACATCCAAGATAGGAAAAAATGAAACAACAGATCAGTTGGGCATTGCTGGAGAGCACTTTATGCCAATCCCCAATTGTTACTTAAATTGTGATTGCATGGTCAGTATAATCTTACTCTAGATGTTGTGTCTGTCTTTGCAGAAGGAATAAAAGTCCAAAGTATTCACATAGATTTGTTTTGTGTTAAGAGATCCTAAGGAGGCTTCTAAATAATTTTCAGAATTGCTCTATCAGTTACCTTTTCACCCTAAGTAAGTTTGGAATGCATCCAGCAAAACAGCTTTTTCATGTTCATACCTTTCAGAATGAATCATCTTCCTTCCCTTTAGTGAGAGAAGGGCTCTGTTGACTGTTTTTAGCAGAATTTTTACAAATGTTCTGTTTTCTCTTAAATCTTCCAGTGTTTCACTTGAGTTGAACCTAAGGGGTGCCCAATGTTCCTGAAGGAGACCTCTGAATCTCCTACTTCATAGTCGTTTATATTAAAGGAACAGGCAGTCTTATTCTGGGAAGATCTCAGGCATCCTCGTGTTTTTTTTTCTTCTTTTTTTTAAAGAAATGGTAGGCAATAGACTACGTAAGAATACTGTGCTAAGGCCCGGGAAAAGGTGAAGGTTTGTTCTTGTTTGTTGAACATAATCCTCTTTACATGAGTATGAAATGAAGAGTACTGTCATCAGCATGTTGAGGTGAAATCTGGGACATCCTTTGATCTTCTTGAAATTCAAAATTTGTCCCAACTAGACTGAACTTTTTATTTTTATATTTCACAGTATCCAGACATGAGTCAAGAATCTGATTCTCCATTTGTTTTCATCTGCACAAATCCCCAGGAAATGATTGTGAAGTTTCCTATTAAAGGAAATCCAAAAATCTGTAAGTCACAAGCTTTGATGGTCTAATTTTCTTTTTTTTATCTTGCACCTCACTTGTTAAACTTTTTAAAAATTTTCTTTTTACCCTGTTCTATAGCATCTCAAGTGTTGGAGGATTAATAAAATTATATTTATTAATAACTTTAATGTTAGGTTAACTATAGATTACCTTTTCTAAAGTGTATCCTGATTGGTCCACAATTATTGGCATGCTAATGAATCATTCTAAACTTCACTTTAGGACCCCAATACATTTAAGTCCTGTTTGTCAGCCAAAAGAGTGTGCTTTGTTCTGCTATACTGCTCAGTGGCAACATTGTCATTTATCCATTGTTCCTCAGTATTCAATCCAAGAATAAGACAACTTTTTAAGTGTCTATTCTTAATTGTCTATTTTGGAGGCATTACTTACCCACTATTCCCTCTCACCCTCTCCCCAATTTCCTTGATCACTGGTTTCTAGAGCTTTGCCCTAAGCCTCTTGCTTTTCATCTCTTTTTGAAACATCTTGATGATTTCTTTTTCTGTAACTTTTGCTTTTATGTATTTGTGATTATAGTACCCTCTTTATATTCACTTCTTAGGAAGTTCTTGTTGACTACTCTTTGAACTCTCAACTTTTCTTCATCTTCCATCTTCTCTTTCTCTGTCTGGTCCTACAGTAGCCTCTTCTGTTTCAAAGCAATCTAAGGAAACATAGTGGTATCCTCTCTGTCTAACTTGCTTTATTTTTTAAAAATATATTTTATTGATTTTAGAGTGGAAGGGAGAGGGAGAGAGAGATAGAAACATCAATGATGAGAGAGAATCATTGATTGGCTGCCTCTTGCATACCCCCTACTGGGGATCAAGCCTGCAACCCAGGCATGTGCCCTTGTCTGGAATCGAACCTGGGATCTTTCAGTCCGCAGACTGATGCTCTATCCATTGAGCCAAACCAGCTAGGGCTGTCTAACTTTCTTTAAAAAACAACATCAACTATTCTCTCATTTGCTCATATCAGTTACTATTTTGTGCCTCTCTGACGTTGCTTTCCCATTGTGTGAACTGGATGATTCTGGGGCATGCATTGTCTTCAGCTGTGCACAACTCTATCTTACCTGTTACCTTGGAGGCCAACTAGCCACTTTATAAATCTTTTCTGTGGAGAAGGACTTCTCAAACTATCCTATATAATAAAAGGGTAATATACAAATTGTCCCCTCGACCAGGAGTTCAACCGTCAGCTGGACCCCACCTGTGCACGAATTCGTGCACCAGGCCTCTAGTTATATAAATAAAAATCACGTATAGAGCTGTTAAGACAGAATCCTAGACCTTCTCCCAAGTGGTACTGATGGCTTTGGTCAACTGAGTACACTTTGAGTAATACTGCTTTCAATCACAAAATGAAATGCTTTGAATACAAACTTAAATTAATGTATATTCACTACAAAATTCAGGCAACCCTCATGATTTAAATGACACATAAGTTTCTAAGTTTCCTACAAATCAGAAAATCTGACATAAGTTGCCCTTAACTTATACAAATTATTTACTTCAGACTTTACCCCAATGGGTAACCAAGTGGCCCTGGAAATTCTTTTCCCTTCTTCTACACTATATAGGATTTAAATCTTTCTTTTCCTCCCCTTTGTGGTTGTGGCATTCTACCCTCTTCTTCTCTGTTCCATTCTCACCTTACTCTAGGCACTGATAGTAAGAGGAAATGTGGTATGTCTCCTCTGTCAAACCCACTGCTACCTTGATCTTTACCTTAGTTACCTTTTCTTAGCTTCCTCCTCTATCTTGGTTTTTATCTACTGTTTAAGCTCCCATGAGAAAATGTTCTCTGTACACAGAGTTTAGATACTTCTCTAAAATGTTTTACTTCAGTACTATCTCTACCCAGACAGAGACCCACCTTCAGCACATATATGGCCTTCATTTTTTTCCGTAAGGTTTAATAAGGTTGGGGAGTGATGATCGTAGGGAGCAAGCTTTAATAACCTCTTGTCTTTCCCCATAGTTTGTATTAGTTAAAAGCTTTTAAAAGCCAAAATGGAATGTGTATTTGTTTCAGGTACAACAGAGCTACATAAAAATTATGAGCCTACAGCTTCTTTCATGGTAGACCAGTCAAGGTGAAAAAACATTGGTCAGAAACAATAGGTAGCGAAAATTAGTGTGTGTTTTTTAAAAGGAAAGAGTAGGCTCACCAATCCCTGTGTGTCTCAGAAAAATAAATTCAATTGAGAGGAAACCAGAGTGAAGATTTAGTCTGGTGTAAAGTTTCTGTTCTCTGTAACTCCCCATTCCTTTATCCTTCATTCAATTTTACCATCTCTAAAAACTTTACACTCTGCCAGAACTTCCTTGCCTTAGGCCGTAGGGGCCACCTTCAGTAGTTTACAGCTGGGAGAGTCTTTAATCCCACTGCCACAGGGAAAAATATATGGTTGGCTTTTAATTTGGAATGCTTTATAGTTTATTCTAGATATACTGTTACTTGAAGTGGTTAAGTTCCATAATATTAATAATATAGTTACTATTCTACTTCAATTACTGCCATAACTATAGTTTAAATTAAAAAAAATTTTTTTTGTGGGATGGCTTAGGAACCTAACCACCTTTTATAGATTAGTTCTATGAGAAATATATTCCAAGTTCTAAACTTCTGACTTGCAAATAAACTTTTAGAATACAACCCATTTACATGTTGTGTCATGTGTATCTATACTAATAAAAGGGTAATATGCTAATTAGACCAGGTCAACTGGCCATCTTCTGGATGTTTGACTTCCTTCTGGACAAAGCCATGGTGCTGGGGGCCGAGGCAGAGGCAGTTAGAGGCGATCAGGTTGGCCTGGGAGGGTAGTTGGGGGCGAGATCAGGCCGGCAGGGGGTTAGGGGCAATCAGACCGACAGGGGAGGGTAGTTGGGGGCAACCAGGCCGGCAGAGGAGGGCAGTTGGGGGCAAGATCAGGCCAGCAGTGGAGGGCAGTTGGGGGTGAGATCAGGCCGGCAGGGGAGGGCCGTTGGGGGTGAGATCAGACCGACACGGGAGGGCAGTTGGGGGCGAGATCAGGCTGGCAGGGGAGGGCAATTAGGGGATATCAGGCAGGCAGAGGCAGTTAGGGGTGATCAGGCCTGCAGGGGAGGGCAGTTGGGGGCGAGATCAGGCCAGTAGGGGAGGGCAGTTAGGGGCGATCAGGCAGGCAGAGGCAGTTAGGAGTGATCAGGCCAGTAGGGGAGAGCAGTTGGGGCGAGATCAGGCCGGCAGGGGGTTAGGGGCAATCAGACCGACAGGGGAGGGTAGTTGGGGGCAACCAGGCCGGCAGGGGAGGGCAGTTGGGGGCAAGATCAGGCCAGCAGTGGAGGGCAGTTGGGGGTGAGATCAGGCCAGCAGGGGAGGGCCGTTGGGGGTGAGATCAGACCGACACGGGAGGGCAGTTGGGGGCAAGATCAGGCTGGCAGAGGAGGGCAATTAGGGGATATCAGGCAGGCAGAGGCAGTTAGGGGTGATCAGGCCTGCAGGGGAGGGCAGTTGGGGGCGAGATCAGGCCAGTAGGGGAGGGCAGTTAGGGGCAATCAGGCAGGCAGAGGCAGTTAGGAGTGATCAGGCCAGTAGGGGAGAGCAGTTGGGGCGAGATCAGGCTGGCAGGGGAGGACAGTTGGGGGCGAGATCAGGCTAGCAGGGGAGGGCTGTTGGGGGCGAGAACAGGCCTGCAGGGGAGGGCAGTTAGGCGTGATCAGGCAGGCAGAGGCAGTTAGGGGCGATCAGTCAGGCAGGGGAGAGCAGTTAGGGGCGAGATCAGGCCAGCAGGGGTGGGAAGTTAGGGGTGATTAGGCAGGCAGGCAGAGTGGTTAGGGGCAATCAGGCAGGCAGGCAGAGGCAGTTAGGGGTGAACAGGCAGACAGGCAGGCAGGCAGGTGAGTGGTTAGGAGCCAGCAGTTCCAGATTGTGAGAGGGATGTCCGACTGCCAGTTTAGGCCTGGATCCCACTGCCGGCACTTGGACATCCCCCAAGGGGTCCCCGATTGGAGAGGGTGTAAGCTGGGCTGAGGGAACCTCTTCCCCCCACCCCCCGTGCATGAATTTGTGCACCGGGCCACTAGTATATGTACATATGCCTTCAATGAAAGGTATACATTTTGATTTATGTTTTTGGACATGTAAACTTGAACTTTCTTGACATGGAGATAATTGTGTTTCTTGAAATTGAAATAATTTAGAAAAGAGCAGTGTGCAATATGTTATCATTTGGCTGTGCTCAAATTAGGAAATGCAAAAATGTTTAGTATAGTAGAATATATAGGTTGAATGTTCAAAGAGATAAAGGAATCTTTTTACTTTAAATAAACTACATGCTCTATAAATTCATGCAAATACTGCCTTATATTTTATGCAAAGCATGTGAAAATCCCTATGAGAGTTATATCAATGGATGGCAAATACTTTTTCCCTTTCAACTTCTAGCCCATCTGTTGCACATGCATTTGATTTTCTCTTAGGCACCATGATTGAGGATGTGGTTTAGTATTAAAATGCTGCAGGTACTAAATGTAAAAGTATTGGGGAAATACAGAAACTAAGCATTATCACTCTGCTTTTAAGAGAGTGTATACTGTGTGTTACATTAGTTAACTGTCCAGATCCCAAATTCAGGCTGAACTGGAACTCAAAGTTCAGAGTCCATGTAATCCAAGGGCAGCCATGATGACTGCTTCTTCATGCAAGAAGCCCCAGTCCCTTGCCCTCATTGCCCACAGCTGACCCAAGAATTGTTACTATTGGCAGTCACTGTGGTAGATGCTAGGGAATGCAAAGAAGTCCTTATTTGTAAGGAGCACACAGATTGCTGGCACATGTACAGTTTTGTGTGTGTGTGTGTGTGTGTGTGTGTGTGTGTGTGTGTGTGTGTTTTAAGAGAGCCTAGGGGATGAAAAGAACTTCTGAATCCCTGGAAATGCCTTGAAAATCCTTACTCCTCCTTTCTCCTATTAGTTTTCTATTTTATGACATCATAATTTGAAGTCAGAGATTAGTCTGCCTACCACTGAGTGCTTTGCTCTGATGGGTTGATCTTACCTGAGCTGGTCTTACTTGAAGGTTGTCATAACCAGATTGCAGTTTTCTAAAAATTATACTTGGAAAGTTCTTATACAGTAAAGCTTTGAGAGTGTGAAGAAGGTAATGTCTCTTTTAATATGAGGAATCTGAAATGAATATAATGAAAACACTTGCCTAGAGTTATATGGTAAATTAAAAGTAAAACTGAGACCATAACTAAGAAATACAGCTCCCAAGCCTCAACTACTTTTTCAGAGAACTTTGAGTTTATGAAGCATTTTAATATATATGATTTCAATTAGTTATTTGATTAAATGACTTAGTGTATGTAAAATACTTAGCACAGCGCTTGGTATATAGAAAGCACTTAATGTTAGCTATAATCCTTTCAGCAACTTTGTAAGTTGGTAGGAATTTTTTCTCCTTTCATTTTTAGTTGAGTAAACAGGTTTATAGGAATTGTATTTCTGCTTCTAGGTTTCCAGCTCTTTTCTAGGTTTTATTTTATTTTTTTCATATTGCCTCAGAAACAAATTATTCCAATTTACATTTCATTTTTAGAACATAATATCATAGGGCTGGAAAGAGCCTTCAGTACTATATAGTCTAGTTTCTTAGCATTAAAAAGATTGAGGACAAGAGTGACTGGGTGACTTCCTTCAGGTTACACAGCTAGGCAGTCTCAGGACTAAAACTGGGACCTGGTTCTTCCAGCTTATTCAATAAAGAGAACTAGAAGTCTGGAGTCCTAGATGGAATTCTAAATTCTGGCCTGGCTTGTTCTAAAAAGCTGAATAATACACCATACTTCTTTGTACCTCTGGGTACCACTGCTTTACCATGGGTACTCTTAATATTATCTATATTTGGTTACTCAGTAGTCCCTATAATGTAAAGGTTTTGAAATTTGTAGTGTCTGCCTTCTTTGTTTAATTCATTTGATGAAAACATTTATTGAGCGCCTATTATTTGGTAGTGTTAGAGATACAAAGGCAAACTTGCCTTGTTTTTTAATCCTCACTTTAATTTTTAGAGTGAAAGGGAGTGGGGGGGAGAAAAAGAGGGAGAGAAAGAGAAACATTGATATGAGAGAGACACATTGATTGGTTGCCTCCCACATTCCCACATGCACCCCAACTCAGGGTGGGGATCAAACCTGCAACCCAGATATGTGCCCTTGATTGGGGTTCGAATCTGAGACCCGCTGGTGCACAGGCCGATACTCTAACCACTGAGCCATGCCAGCCAGGGCCAAACTTGCCTTGTAATAGGGTTCTTTACCTGATTGCTGGCACTTGTTCAGATTTCCAACCAGGCAGCCTAGGGGATGAAAGAACTTTTAAATCCTTGGGAATATTCTGTGCTCTAAAGCCCAAATTAAAATCAACAGCATTGTAAAAATCAAATCAAATCAACAGCATTGTGAATATTGTGGATGGCATTTAGGTTATCATTTAGTGATGGTTTCTGAGAAAGCCCAGAAAAGAAGTAATGTTATTACAGAAGCAGGTATAGCCCTTGAGAGATGGGAGAGGGGAGAAGAAATTTAGAAAACTAGGAAACTTGTTAAGTTGTGGTTATTTTTCTCACAATCTCTTTTTGCAGTAGTCATGACATGTGTTCTTTTTCTTTTAAATAAGGTTTTTAAAAAAAAATTATTTGAAAGAGAGAGAGAAACATCAATTTGTTGTTCTACTTGTTTCCCCATTCATTGGGTAATTCTTGTATGTGCCCTGACTGGGGAGCAAACCCGAAACCTTGGTGTATCAGGATGATGCTTTAACCAACTGAGCTGCACAACATGTATTCTTAATTGGGCAAAAGAGGATATTGAAATCCAGAGAAACAGTGACTTGCCCCAGGTCATACAGCTTGTTAATATCAGACAAGAACCTGAGTCTCCTGACTCCTAGTCTAGTGCTCTTTTACACCTGATTGCTGCAAGAAATGAAAATGACAGCATATTGGGGGCAAAGGTTGTAGGTATGGGCCTGTAATACATGTGGATCCTTGTTTTAGTTTTTTTTTGTTTTGTTTTGGTTTTGGTTTTGTGTTTTTTTTTTAGTGCCGAGGATGATGTTCAACTTAATTGTTTCTGTTTCCAGCATTAGCATTGCTATGGACTTAAATGAGACTTTTTTTGAAGAAAGCAACCTGCACACTCTGTACTCAGGCCAGACAGACAGGAAGGAACTCAAGATTCTTTCTCTTCATGAGATGGATGGCTCCTCAGGCCGCTACCACTGAACCAAACTCTGTCCTGGTAGATCTGAGGAGTCAGAGGTCAGAGACCACAGGTTCTTCACTCCTAAAGAAGGTCACCTGGGACAGGAAGGTTGCTTGTTTTCTAACTTTAACACTTAGAAGAGTCATACAGCCTATGACCTTTGCCCTTCTTAGCTGGTGATAGGGGCCCTTTGTCAGTACAGCATTCATGTGGATTCTACTCCACTGTTTCAGGTCACTCCCCCTATTAAGTCAGAGGCAGGAAAGGGGTGAGTTGAACTGCTTTTCTCATTGTGAGGGAGGTTCATGCATTATGCTCAGCGAGTTAACAGGTCAGAGGAATGGGTTTCCCACTGTGTGAAATGCCTTTCTCTATTATATTTTATATTCATTAAAAACTTGCCTTATTATTAGACACCCTGGAAAAGGTGATGTTTCTTTTCTACAAACTACAAAATTAGAAATATTAACTTAGATTCTTTAGGCGAATACTCACTGTGTTTGTGTGCATGCTTTTGTATCTCTATGTGGTGTTCCCACTGCTTCCTCATTCTTACAGATTGCAACTCTGAAGTTTGAAAGTGTCAGAGTCCTGAAGCAAGATAATTGAATGTGACAGGAACACAGTAACCAGAAGACCTGGGAGGCCATGAAAGATTTGCATTGCAAATATAAAAAATAAATAATGAGGCTTCTTTTTCTCCCTTACAGGGAAACTGGATTCCAAGATTCATCAAGGCGCAAAGAAGGGGTTAATGAAGCAGAATAAAGCTGTCTGACCCAGGAGAAAAGGAACTATACAGCATAATGGAGTTTTGTGTACTAAAATTGTTATCCGTTGGTCCTTTGGAACTGAAGCAGTAAAAATCTCAAGGCTTGGAATCAAGCTTGACACTCTCAGAATTTAAACTCTTACCAAACTTGTATATTTTTCTTAAGGAGTGGGATTCTTTATGTAGTGGGTCAAAAATCTTTGAATACATTATTTATAAAAACCTATTTTAAAAATTTTAGGTCTTTGACATTTTTTATCAGAATGGTATTTGAGGACAAAGGAACAAGTTGGAAATTACTCCAACTTGTACCTTGGGAAAATTCTTAACCTAGGTTAACGATTTTGGAGGGACCACTTGAATTTTGAGGTTCCCCCCCACCTCCTCCAAATGATAGCCTGATAGATAATTTGGATGTCTGAGAAATCCTGTGTTTGATACAAACCTGTGATAGGACAAAAAGCTTCGTTGGCAGATTTAAAAAAAAAATTTTTTTTTAAGAGATAATCTGAAGAGGTGCTACCACTTTGTTCTCTGGTTTGAGACATTAGGCATAAGAAGATCAGACTGGGAGGAGATGGAGCCACCTGCTAAAGCAGCATGAAACTGCCCTATTTATTTTGTTGGTATTGCAAAAGCATCACTTGGATGGGGCAATTAGAAACAAACTGAAAAATAAAATCCCTTCAGTAATTGCATCCAAATACCCCCAGATGCTGAAACAAACCCTTTAAACTATCCACACCCCAGGAAGCTATGAGTTTTGGAAAAATAGGTGGTTGGTTTGAAATGAGATTTTTACTAGTCAGTCTGGCCCCACTTAGTGAAGCCTTTCTTCTGAGGCTGTTCAGAAGAGCTATCAGAATCTCAGTTGCTGGTATCAGGAAATTCATGGTCTTAAATGTGTATGTTCTGCTTTTTATGAAGCAGCACCACCACACTGGGGAAGTTGGATCCCCTCCAGCAGTTGTGTGCATGACTTAAAAAGAGAGCGCAGGGGAGAGAAAAAAAATGCCCTGTGTTATGAAAAAGATTAATTTCCCCTTTCTTTAATCCTTCATATTCAGCATTTATTTGCATGGAAATACCTCCACTCATTATGCATTGATGTTCACTCAACTGTGAACCCTGCTTGTTGCATAGCTTTAGACACTGGTTTTGAGGGGGCCTGGTCACTCTGGATTTTCAGGGGAAACCCACCTGATTCTTGTTCTGGTGATGCAAACATGCAGTATTTTCTTTCCTTTTCTGTTCAACCTCTATAGAGAAAATGGAAAGGATAGCTAATGGCATGTCTTTAGGGGGAAAAGTCTCCTTCTGGTGTCCTACAGACCCTGGTACTGTTAGTGAATCCACATTAGGTTCACTATGCAGTTACTTTTCCAAGCAGTAGCACCTTGAATTCTGAGCTGGAATTATCTAGTTTTCTTTCATTTTTAAAAATATATTTTTATTGATTTCAGAGAGGAAGGGAGAGGGAGAGAGACATGGAAACATTAATGATGAAAGAGAATCATTGATTGGTTGCCTCCTGCATGTCCCCTACTGGGGATTGAGCCTGCAACCTGGGCATGTGCCCTGACCAGGAATTAAACTGTGACCTCCTGGATCATAGGTGGATGTTCAACCACTGAGTCACACTGGCTAGGCTGTCTGGTTTTCTTAATACCAAAATAAAACCAAAAGGCAGGAGGTAAAGAGCCTAGGGCTGGAAGAAGAAAAGTTTATCTGCCTTTTTATTTAAATGACAGCCTGAGCACAGAAGAGTCTGGATTGATTTTTCCACCTGGATAGATTGTATGCATGCCTAAAGAAAAACATCAGGAACTGTAAGAGTTCAGGTTATGAAACCATTTTGTGTACCATGATAAAGTTTATAAGGACCTTCCAAGTTTATAAGAACCACCTCACATCCAAAATATGCAGCTGGAGCCACATGAGAAAATGGCAGAGTAACTTGGAAACTTCTTTTCATGGTTAGACTGTGAAAGTCTGTCTTTAGTTGATGTGGTGGTGGTATAAGGTCCCTTATTTGCAGACACCAGAGAGGAAGTGTGGGAGAGACTTGAGGGTAGATGGCCCTCCATTGCTCAGTGATGAGTAGCATAATTTAAAGCTTAGTGGAAATAATTAGCCTGAATATAAACACACAGGAATAGCCAACCTCTTAGTTTTTTACACCACTTTGCTCTGACCCTACAGCTCTAGGACAGCTTGGCCTGAGGGAAGTTCCAAGGTTCAGAGCTGGTTTTCTTCTGCGCCCGCTTTTGGATGGTTGGGTTCAGCGGCTCACATTTACATAGTACCTAAAGGATTCAGTGTTTTTATTTTTGTTTTCCAGACAGTACCCAATCTTAATTATATAAGCTCAGAGTGGGCTATATATAAAACTGGTTTTCTCTGTCAGGATTTTGGAGGCTTTAGCTTTGCAGTCAGATGTTTGAAATGGAGTGAGGTGTTTTTTGTTTTTTTAACTTTTTGCTTGCTATAGCTATTCTGGAGAAAGAGAACTATGTGTCCCCTCTTCCTTTTTAAGCAGGAAGTTTACAGAAACCCATTTTTTCCTAGGGAGGAGGTATGAAAAATTTAGACTTTGAAGATTACTTTTACAAATAATTACAAAGTTATGAGTTATAACCCCAAATCTTTTTCCATTTTAAGTACTGTCTCTACTAAAGTGTATTTATGTGGATTTCATTTACTTTGGTAAATTTTTTTAATGCTTTTGCTAGAGCTCTTAGCCAAGATTGAGACAGTATGGGAATTGTTCTTCTGCCCAGCTAGAAAAGGCCAGTAAAAAAGCAAGCATCTATTAAACTAGAGAAATCAGCTAACTTCAGTTCATTAGGCCTGTGGGGAGGAAAGAAAGTCCTGTGATGAAGGATTTGTTCTCCCTGAGATTCAGATAGCAAGTGCACATCTTCTGTTCTCAGCTTCCATGAATGTGTTTGGAGGGAGGTGATCCATATCACAGGTTCCATCCGCAACAAGGGTCCAGTATTCGGAAGGCTTTTCTACTTCTCTCATGCAGAGAAGAAAGAACATAGCCACAGTGCCATCATCTGACACAAAGACACTTGTGAAAAATTTCTGTCCATTTATGTGTGTGCACGTAATGTGGACACACATAAATGGACATGAGGTGAAACTTGGTAAATTGATCAGATTTCAGATTTTAATTGACAATGGAGAGTCTAGAAATAAAACCTAGTAAATTTTGTACCTTAGCTTGGAGTCAGTTAAATAGGGCCAGGGAAGGGGAGCCAGGAGTCAGACTAAGTATCCATAGAGAGGTGTGTCATAGGAGGGGAGTGAGATGTTGGGACAAGGGACAAAAAAAAAAAAAAAAATCAGTACAGAAGACTTGAGAAGAGTCTAGAGCTGTATTGTCTAATATGGTAGCCACTAGCCACATGTGGTTACTTAAATGAAATTAAGAGTTCATTTCTTCAGTCACATTAACCATATTTCAAGTGCTCAAATAGCCACACGTGGCTAGTGACTTTTGAATTAGCTAGTGCAAATATAGACTATTTCTAACATTGCAAAAAGCTCCATTGGACAGTGCTTGTTTGGAGCAGGGGTCAACATACTTTTTCAGTAAAGTGCCAGGTAGCAAATATTTCAGGCCATACAACCTGTTACTATTCTACTCTGCCATTGTAATGCAAATGTATCCAAGATAATAAGTGAATGAGCATGGCTATGAGCTAATGAAACTTTATGAACACTGAAATTTGAATTTCATACCATTTTCACATCACAAAATTTTTATTTTTATTTTTCAGCCATTTAAAAATGTAAAAACATTATTTTTTAAAAAATATATTTTTATTGATTTCAGAGAGGAAGGAGAGGAAGGGAGGGAGGGAGAAACATCAATGATGAGAGAGAATCGTTGACCTGCTGTCTATTGCATGCCCCCCACTGGGGATTGGGTCCACAACCCGAGCATGTGCCCTTGACCAGAATCAGTCTGCAAACTGACTATCCACCGAGCCACACCAGCCAGGGCTGTAAAAACATTCTTCGCTCATGAACCTGATTTGACCTCTGGGCCGTAATTTGCCAACCCTTAGTCTAGAGCAGTGGTCGGCAAACCGCGGCCCCCGAGCCACATGCGGCTCTTTGGCCCCTTGAGTGTGGCTCTTCCACAAAATACCACATGCGAGCACGCACATACAGTGCGATTGAAACTTCATGGCCCATGCGCAGAAGTCAGTTTTCGGCCTGGGCGAGTCTATTTTGAAGAAGTGGCGTTAGAACACTCAAGGGGCCAAAGAGCCACATGTGGCTCGCGAGCCGTGGTTTGCCGACCACTGGTCTAGAGGAACAGGAAGTTAAAATTTAATATTCTTTTTACTGTACAGGAATCAATCACTTGACAATTTTTAGTAGTTCTTCCAGACCTGAGAACTTTCTCTAGCTAAAAATTGGGGTTCAAAGTAGCAATGTTTTTCCTTTGTTTCCTATTTTTGCAGCTCAGTTTCCAGTAGGTCATGTTCTTCAGTAGGAGATGATTACTTAATTATTAATCCATAATTAAGTCTAAACATTTTCACACTTAAGTCTAAAATACTAAACTCTATTCTTTCTCTTCCTGCTAAGGAGCTGAATTCTCACTTGTAATATATCACTTAGTACAGATTGGAAGTTTGCTGTCACCTGAGATCAATTCTGTCCTTATACTGTCCTAAACAAGTTGAATATTGGTGGACCAAAGGGAGATTATCTTCATAGGCCAGACAGCCTTAGTATCTATCTTTAGCAAATCCCCTGCCCCCCCCCTCCCCCCCATATACACACTTTTTGTGTAGAGGTGGAGAGTAAAGGTATTTTATGACCTGGCTCTATCCTCAAGTCACATACTATCTTGAGTGGCACTGTTGGAGGTACCTCAGGATAAGCAAAGAAAAGAAATTGCAGTTGACTAAGATGGTCAGGGACACAGGAGGAATGTAATAGGGGCTAAAATGTGGGGAGCCTTGAGAATTCAGATACATTTCTGTTTGCTATGGAAGGAGGTAGAAGTTTTAGGAAAGGAAGTCCTGAAGAGTATGTTTTACAAGTGAGTGGTGAGTGGGGGTGTTCTTTAAACAAACAGGAGTGGCTCTATGGTTTGGTTCCCTGTCAGAGCACATGCCCAGGTTGTGGGCTCAGACCCTGGTAAGGGGCATGGAGGAGGCAGCTGATTGATGATTCTCTCTCAGTGTTGATGTTTCTATTTCTCCCTCTCCCTTACTCTCTGAAATCAATGAAATACATATTTAAAAAAAACATGCACTGAATGCCTACTGTGTACTAGATAATGTGCTGGGCTATCAGAGATGAATGGCAGGTAAATAAGGAAAGATAAAAGTTACATAGGATATTGGTTTGGAGGGCAGAATAAGACTAACATAATAAAAAGTAGTTAGGTTTGATGACAGGATGGTGAGGTGAGAAGGGATATTAGAAGGACTAGAAATGGGTACTTTGAAGAGGAAAACAAATGGTAATCTGAAAAAAGGAAACTGGAGAACAAAGAAAAAAGTAGAGGGTTGATATTTTGCTGAACCAAGGGATAAAATAGATGAAACCATCATGAGCTTTGCTTGCTCCTCTGTGCTTTGTGGATGTTCACATTCAGACCCCTTTCTCCACAGTTGAAGGACACCTATAGAACTGGTGCCTTCTGTAAGTTTTTGATACTCCCCCAGAGACCTCTCTGCGAGGAAGTCTGGTCTGGCGAGAGTTCTTTCCACGAGGAGAGAGCGTTAGGTTCGAGCTTCTAAATCCAGGTTTCTTCGAGTTTATCTCTGTTTTAACCGGCTCGCCGGGTTTTCCAGCATTCCCAGAGCAGACTCTAATCCTGGCTCCTTGTGACCGTGCATTCCGAGACCCAGGATTTGGCTTCTCCATCCAGGTTCCGGGTTTCCCCTGCGCTCTCCCGCTCCAGTCTCCACACCAGCCCGGAATCCGGATCCGAGGGCCCGGTGATCCAGTGTCCGTACCTTCCAGGCGGCCCTGGTTGTCCCGGATCGCGGCGGCAGCGGCGGTGGCGGTGGCTGAGGGACCCGCGGCCCGGACACAGCGGCACCGGCCGGGCGGGGCGGAGCGGCGCGGGGAAGGGGCGGAGAGCCGAAGCGGAGGCGGGGTGGGGTGGGGGGGAGGGGCCGCGGGAACGGATGGCGGCCTGGGCCCCGTAGCAGCGGCGGCTCTACGGCCCGGGGCCCCGGGCCAGCGGAGGTGGCGGCTCCCGGGACCGGCCGCGCGGTGAGTCCGGAGCTTTGTGTGAAGCCGGGGCTGGGGGAGGAGAGGCGGCGGCGCTGAGGGGAGCCGGGGGTAGCGACGCCTGACGGAGGAAGTGGGGGTTGGGGGTCGGGGCCGAACGAGGGGAAGGTGTGTATGGAGGGGAGGGGGGGGTCGTTGCGTGGGTGGGGGAGGGGGCGTCGAGGGGCGCGGGGTGAAGTTCAAAGCATGGCCGGGCCGATTCAGGGTGAGGGTAGGGGTGCCCGAGAGGGGATTAGGGTCTAGCCAGGTTGTAGGGACAGGCCAGAGAGTTTGCGGCCAGTCTAATTATCTTAAGGGGCCCAAGACGACGGGGGCTAGTCCGGGAGTTAGGGGTTCAGAGCGAAGGGTTGGGAGCTGGACATGTGCGTGGCCCAGGAGGGGGTGAACAAGGTGGCTGGGAGTGTGCAGTAAGTAGGTTGTGGGTGTGTGATCCTTCTAGTCCTCAGGTCATATTTACCCCTGTCCTTTTCTTCAAGATGGAGGGATTCCTGGGCCTGGCCCTTAACTGCTCTTTGCACCCCCCCACCCCCCGGAGGGTTTGTGACCCTGTCCTGCTTGGAAAACCCGTGCTGCCCTCTTTTCCCTTTATGTGTAATTACGGTTGGATCATCTCTGTGCTTTGCTCAGATTCTCCTTCCTCCCTCTGGGGTTGAGGAGGAGGAGACACATCTGACCAATTAATGTGTGTTTGTGAAACAGGCAGCAGCAAACAGTCATTTCAGCTTCTAGGAATTAGGCTCACACAGGGTGGAGAGATCAGAGCCCTTCAGGGGGAATATTTCTGAACAAATCACAGATGATTGAATTCTCGAAGAAACAGCTTCCTGCCTAAATGAAAGTGGGAAAGATGGGGGAGAAAGCCTGTCTGTTTCCAGCCATGTGTCCAGAGCCCCAGGGGTTGAGTTAGAGTCCCCAGTCCCCCACAGGCCTCTCTTTTCTGTCTTAGGCTTTGCTCCGCAGCCTTGAGTTAATTTCACCCCTGCTGCTTTGTCTTGGGGGAGGGAGTGCTGGTGTAGACTGTTGTGAGGAGAGATGACTGTTCTGCTGCCACACACAATAGTCGTGTCATTTTATCGGGAGTGCTACCCCAGGGCTGAGAACTGCTGCTGCAGAGATAAACCGGTCCCTCTCACCCGCCTATTGTGTACACAGTGAAGGTCATAGGTTCAAGTCTTGTCTGAGAGCTTTGGATATGCTCCATCTCCCAGGCTCCTCAGTGCCATTTTCTTCCTCTTCCAGACTGGGGCTTGCCATTGGAGGAGGCCAGACAGAAAGGCTCTTCTTTTTGAGTGAGGAACAATGCAGAGCTCATTGGCACACATTTTTCAGAAGAATAGGGGATGCCAGCCATGTTGTGCCTGCTTCTTTAGCTAGCCTGTACTAAGTTGTGAAGGAATAGTGTCTGGGAGACTCGACCCTGATGTTTATGTCAGACCTCCAAGGGGAGGTTTCTACTCTTGTTTGAACCATCATATTTAATTCTTTTTATAGAGATGAGGCACTCATACAGTGATTTTTTGTGTGTGTTTGTTTAGGAATACAACTAAAAACCTGTGTAGTGTTAATATAGGGAGACAAGGACCCAGTACCTTTTTAATGGTGACTTCCTGGTCAATAGTAATTGCACAACAAAAAGCCACAGGATTTGCCTATCTGGTCAAGGCCTGTGGAAACAAGGCCTGTGTTCATTTTAATTCTGATGAAAAGGGTGACTTGCTTATTGTGTAGAAAGTCCATAACTGCTTCTTTATTAGGGAGAACTGTGCAAAGAGATGAACATTAAAAAAACAACACCCACATTTGAGAGCGTGGGGGTTATTAATGAGGGAAGGATGAGAATAAGCTAGAAGGAACCCTATCCTCGTATATATCTCATAGAAGTGTCCAACTAGTACTATTAGGTAAAAATAATATTTGGGGCTAAAATTTGGGTTTTCATTTAGGACATTGAAGAAAACTTTTGTTTAAAAAGAGATTAGAAATCAAACTCATTTTGAGAAAACAGTTGTATACAATACACTGTACACAATAGCCAACCATTTCATATAAATAGAAACTTTAGCCTTTGGTTTTGGTAAAGGCCTTTCTGAGGTGCTGAATCTATGCTGCTTCCCTCATTCCTTTATTTCAAATAGTCTTAAAATGATGGCTTGCCACTTAGGTGTTGGGCTTTGTTAGGAAGAAGTTGTTTTGACCTTTGTATTTCCTGATGACAGAACTGTCTTAAGGTCTTTACCAGAGGTGTTGTCTGTCTTTAGGCTGTTTTCAACTAATATATGTCCTTGGTCTCTGAGTGAAGTCTCAGCTAAATAGAGTCCAAAGCTTTTTGCTCTTGGGCTGTTGGCATTCATTTCTGAATCCTGTCAGGTGACACTGAAGGCAGAAGCCCCAGATTAATTTGCCTTGATTAGGTATAGTGCTTTCAAATTTGGGCCCTTGCCATGAGGAGTCTCATGAGTCTTCTGATTGTGACCATCCTTCAGAGAGTACTTCGGGTCTTCCCCACCCCCAGCATCTTGGCAGAAAATGTTTCCTTGTGCCTGGCTGGTGTCACTCAGTGAGCATCAACCTATGAACCAGGAGGTTTGATTCCCCCAGTCAGGGCATATGCTTGGGTTGTGGGCTCGATTCCCATTAGGGGGCATGCAGGAGGCAGCTGATCAGTGATCAATGATTTTCTCTCATCATTGATGATTCTATGTCTCTCCCTCTCCCTTCCTTTTTGAAACGTGTGTGTGTGTGTGTGTGTGTATACATATATATACACATATATATATTTTTAAGAAAAGATAATGCTTCCTTGTGAGAGGTCTGGGTAGCTGGACAGATTTGTGCTTTTTTTTTTTTTTTTGAGGATATGGAAGCATAATTTTGGCTACTGGTAGTAATTATATTGCAATTAGCATAGAGCAACTAAATGGCTGGAATAGGATAATTTGTTGAGGGGTTTACTGATTGCTCTGTCAAGTGCAAGTGCCACTCCTTATTTATTTGCCTGGGAACTCCACTGCCTGGGCTCAGCCATGGAGACTTAAGTACAGAATTGATATATGGTTTCCAGAAGTTCTTGCTCTGCTCTCTCTTATTACTGTCAGGTACCATAGCACCTTCTACCGCCACTTTCTCCATCTCCAGAGGTAGCAAAGCAATTGTATTTCCCTTGTGGAAAATATCATGGATGGAAATACTGCCAGACAGATGGGGTCACTCTGAGATAAGGCAGCCTTATGTTGTGTGGCAAGGCTTTTTTCCCCAGCAGTTGAATTCTCACTTCTATTTGATTTTTAAAAATTCATTTTCTTTAAAAAACAACAACAACAACAAAACCCCACAAAATATAAAAATCACATTATGTACTAAATATGCCTTTATGATCTCTCTCATAAAAGTTGGCTGTGACAGGCAAAATGAAGATAGTGATGCTGATTGGCAGGTTCTGGGTCCACTAAGTATCAGTGAAGGACTCTTTTCACTAGGGAACAGGTAATTCACCAAAGCACCTGCCTAGCTGGGCATGTGGAATTGGCAGCAGCTGTGCAGCTGAAGAGGGATTATTGAGCAGGTGGCTAAAGAATCACATGTCACAGTGACAAGAAAATACTTGGTCTTCCGTGGTTTAGGTTCAGTTCATATGTGTGAAATTGCTCTTTGTTTCACATTTCTTAATGCCTGGTACTGATTTGTTAGTGAGATGATAATGGAATAGAAAAAAACAAATTCTTTTTCTGTTTCTTTTAGACTACTGAGTAGCTTGCCTTAGACATGGTCCTAGACAGCCCTATTGTATTTCTGTGAGTTCTGGCTTTATGCCCTATGAATGGGAAAGAAATAGTGGCAATTCAGTGTTTCTAGTACTTGTTTATTAGAGGGAAATGGGAAGGAGAAAATTCTTTGGTTTTAACATGGTGAAAAAGATTTAACCCCACTGGGAGGATAACCCAGCAGGTTTTAGGCAAAGGATGTAATTGAATTTTTGTGTTAGGTCTATCTGACATGCCTTACTCAATAAATTTGCATGTGTTTTTATTTTATGAATATAGTTCTCCACATGAAATTTACATCTCTTCAGTTTGTTTTGTTCCATTTTTCATTTCTCCCAGCACCTTTATAACTCTTCTCTGGCATTGAGATTAACATCATTTGTTAGAATCAAATAATCACCAGAGGGCCAAATCATGTTAAGGAACCATCTCAACTAAATATTTATCTTTAAAACAAGTACAGAATTTTTAATATCTTGAATAAAGACTTTCTTTTTTGAGGTTTTCTGCAAATTCCCAGATTTTTCTTGAAAGTTATCATCTTCTGTTAATATGGTTTTCTTTTACATAATCATGCCACTGTGATAGGAAGTGCCATAGAACCTAAATTTTATAAGCAAGTAACTTGGTGTTTATTTTCTGATTTATTTATTTATTTATTTGCCTTCTAGTCATTTTCTGTATTAGACTGACAGGCTGTGTGCTTCTTCTATTGAGACACACACACATGCACACAATGTAATGAATTCATGGGGTATTAATTAACAGTTGTTTCAAAGAAATACGTGATATTAGCTGTTTTAGAATTTTTTTTTTTTAGAATTTAGAAATTTCTTTTCCAAGTGGCGTGAAGTCTCTTTACCTGTATGTCAGAGAGAGAGAGACAGATTTAAGTATGTAGGTAGATTGATTTAGGTTGAGAACCACTAGCAGGGTCGCCTAAGACCATCGGAAAACAGATATTTACATTACGATTCATAACAGTAGCAAAATTACAGTTATGAAGTAGCAACGAAAATAATTTTATGGTTGGGGGTCACCACAACATGAGGAACTGTATTAAAGGTTCGCGGCATTAGAAAGGTTGAGAACCACTGATTTAGGGGAAGAGAGGCAAACGGTGTGCCTCTGAGGCCAGGGGCCAATGGACCAATGCAGAGACAGGAATATTTTGCAAGAATCTGCTTAAACCTGGTTTGTAACCTAGCTTTAAGTGGGAGCCTAGCAATTATTTGAATAGTATTCACTTCTGAAGAAAAATATAAACTTCTTGATTTTCCCATATAAAGCCATCACAGTTGTTTGTTTTAAACAGTTCACAGAGTACCATATACTTTCCTAGCATTCTCAGCAGTTTGCTTTCTCATGCTTTTTTCCCTCCTCCATCTCCCATCCTAGTTCTCTGCTCTGAAGACTTCTCTGGCAGCTTGGAAACACTCTAATTACTGTAGCTATTATAGTCACAACCCAGATCTTCCACCTCCTTCCCACTCACCCCTTTCTATCTTCCGTCTCCCTCCCCTTGCTCTAGCAGCAGGAGTTGAACTGCAGTCTCATGAGCACCGTCAGATCTATGAATGAGCTTTATATCTTGTCAAGGCAGAACTCCGGATCCAACAGGGCTGATTTTTCATGGTTCTCTTGCTGTTTGTTCTTGGATCAGAGTCCCAGAAATAAGAGATGGCAAATACCTATTAGGTCATATATAGTCCATCACTCAGGAGCAAACCTACGATCTTTCTCTTGTCTCTGTGAGAATTTTTTCTTTTTTCCTTTTGTAGGTGAGAGCTGTCTGATGCCAGGCAAACTCTGAAACTGCCTTCTTTTTATTGTGCTCTCTGGTCATTAGTGTCTGGCCAATGACCAGACTCTCTTGGATTTTTATTCTTATCCCATTTTCAGGATTCCTTGTTCCCAGCAATATTTCCACCCCTTCACCTTCAGTCCTTTCTTCTTTATTGTTGGTACCACATTTGTTCCTTTTGTACCATCCATCAGTTTGCCAGAAGTTACCACTTTTCAAACCTTTGCCACAAGAAGTTGCTGATGGAAGCACAGGATGCACATCCTTGAAGATGGTAATGGCTTAGAAAATAAGTGCACGGTTGTGCCCTTAAGAAACTCCTGTACTGTATGAACAAATGCTGCTTTCTGTTTAATTTGAGGCACTCCCTGTTCTAACCCTTTGTTCTCTTTATGTGGGAAAATTTTATTTTTGTGTGGCTTAATTACAGTTACAATTAAGTTATTGTCTGATTTAATAGTGTTATGTGTTTGCTTTTCGTAGAATTGGGAGTCATAAAACAAAACCCAAGTTCTTATCACTACTATGCCTCTAACTAGCTGTGTGACCTTGTGCTAGTCACAGCTCTCTTTGCTCTTTCCTTATCTGTCAAATTAGCAGATTAGACAAGATCATCTCTTAAGGTTCCATTTAACTGTAGAATTTTATGATATCTAGGTTGTGATGAAAGTGGGTTTTCCACTGGGAAGTGACAGGAGTGAGCAATTTATAATTACTGTATCAAAAATATAGTCAGTATTCAGAAGGGCTAATGGGTGCAGCTTAGTTCTCTGGGGCTTGACTTTCACTCCTCTTTGGTATATTTATAAGGCTTATGCTATGCTTTTTTTTTTTTTTTTTTAACTAGGCCATCTTCTTTTGAAGGGTCTTGTATCCTCATTCTGCAGGTTCACCAGCTTATCAAGTATATCTTTTTCTAGTCTGTTCAAGCCATGAGAATGGGTATCATAAAGCTACAGAAAAGAACCTCAGCTTATGAGAAGGAAATCATACCTTGAAGGGTTTGCCAGATATCAATAAGTAATTTTGTGTATTCAGTCAGAAATCTAAGATCTTAAATCTCATCAAAAAAAATTTTTTTAATATATATATTTTTATTGATTATTTACAGAGAGGAAGGGAGAGGGAGAGAGAGCTAGAAACATTGATGAGAGAGAAACATCAATTAGCTGCCTCTTGCACACCCCCCACTGGGGATGTGCCCGCAACCAAGGTACATACCCTTGACTGGAATCGAACCTGGGACCCTGAAGTCTGCAGGCTGGCGCTCTATCCACTGAGCCAAACCTAAGGTTAGGGCTCATCAAAATTTTTAACTAAATGGGACTGATTGTGGAGATGGATTGGGTATTTTTCCATTTTTGACCAGTCCGTGGAAAACCTGCTTTGAATTAACTTACTGAGATTGAATATGAGTTGTTCACTGTGTTTTGTTTAGAAAATAAAGTTGTTATTACTAATGCTGTAAATCCTAAATGGGTGACATTTGGTGGTCTGACTAACAAGGGAAATCTCCAAAAGGAACAGAGGGATTGAAAGCTGGTGAGTGACTGTAGGAACTTTAAAGCTGACAGTATGTTAGGAAATCTTTGTTTTCAAGCAGTTTAAAGGGATAAGATCACATAAGCAAGTTAATTCCCCAAGTTAGGATTTTTTTTTTTCCAAGTTAGGCTTTTTATCAACAGTTCCCAGATAATTCTTAGACTTGGGACTTCTAATAGCAGGTATTTATTGAATGTTAAGAGGATGATGACAGTATTTTTAGTCTTTTTGCTTGTTTGTTAATATAGCACAATCATATATTTAATCTACCTTTGAACATTGGAAGAAGCATTCACTGTTTTTAAATTTGTACTTAAAACATTCATCAGTCTGTAATAGAAACATTTGGTGGGCAGAACTATTTGTGTTGGACTTGCAAAAAGTCCTGGGAGTACTTTGCTTTATTCCCAGCCATCTGTAGCACATTATTAATTTTCAGGTAATCTAAAGATTATTGGGAAGTGCTCCACTTGAATGTGAGATTTTACAAAGATATATTAGAAATATAAGTATTTTTTGTAGGTGGGCTTTTAAAAAAAGGTGGTAGGTGAAGCATAGGGTATTGAATTAGAAAGTGGCCAGAATAGGTACCATGCAACCTTGGGAGATCAAACCACACTATGAATGAAATCCAGATCCTGACAGGCCACATTACTTGCTGGTATAGCATTGCATGCTGGTACTGTAGTTTCTTAGGCCATAGTTCAGTATTAGAGAAAGGCAGCAGTGTCTGCTCTATTCTATGTACGGAGTACAGCCAGGGCTTTGGGTATGTTACCAGGAATATTCTTAACAACATTGCTAGGTGAAGTCCTTTGTGTTAGGTTGGGATAAACTTTTATTCACATGAACATAAGTGGATGTTCAAGAATGCACCTTGTAAACTTTATGACAAATTCTGAGGTTTGGTGTGAAACTCAGCACTTTGTTCTGTAACTGATGCTTCTAGAGCAGAGTCTTAAAGAATGATATCAGAAATAGAACTATAGGAAGATAAATTGGAATTCTGGAGCTTATGGGATATATGAATCTGGAAGGTATACAGGAAAGGAGGAATTTTTTTTCTACTTGGCATTTGTTTTCAATGGCACCTCCAGTACATCATTTCTGAAACTTGCCTTCCCTTTTCTTCCCTAAGCATTACAGCTTCTTCCAGTTGCCATGGCACAAAACTTTGGATTCATATTTGGTTCTTTTTGTGCCTTACCACCTATTCATTCATTCATTACATTTGGATTATTCTGGATATCGTGCCACTTTTTCCTTTGGCTCACCTAGTTTAGGTCTTCATCTGTAATAACCTCATGGTTAATGCCTCTTTCTATATTCCATATTATAGACTGTTGTAATATTACTATAATTTTTATTCATTTTGAATAACTAATATTTATTGAGCATTTATATACCAGGCCAGCCATGGTCGCTGTCCTTTCAGGACTAAGTCTAGTGGGGGAGATCAACAGTCAACTAATACTAGGTGTATCGGTTAATAATGCGGATTTTGTAATCAAAGAAAACACGATAATTTCAAGAGAAACACCAAAAGTGCTTTATTCAAAGTAATGTCCATCGCTAGCTACACATTTCCCCATCTTTCAGGTAATTTGTAGATACTCTCCCAATAGAACTTTTCTTGTTTTGAGGCAAACCATTCAGAGACCCAATTTTCCACTTCTTTGTATGTTTTGAAGTGCTGCTCAGAAAGTGTGTGTGCCATTGATCGAAACAAGTGGTAATCTGAAGGAGCAAGGTCTGGTGAATACAGCAGGTGGGCTAATACTTCCCAGGCAAGATCTTTTAACATGCCTTTAACTGGTTTTGAAGTGTGATGGTGTGTCATCATGAAGTAAAATTACTTTGCCATGTCTTCTGGCACATTCTGGTCGTTTCACAATCAAAGCGTGGTTCAAATTGATTATTTGTTGTCGGTAACGATCAGTATTAACGGTTTCACCTGGTTTTAGAAGCTCATAATACACCACACCCTCCTGATTCCACCAAACGCAGAGCATTGTCTTCTTTCCGAAGTGATTTGGCCTTGCAGTCGATGTTGATGGTTGACCGTGATTTTGTGCATTTGGGATTCTCAAAATAAATCCACTTTTCATCGCCAGTCACAATTCAATGCAAAAAAGACTTTCTTTCGTGCCATTGAAGCAACATTTTACTGATGACTTTTAGGTTTTCCATTTGTCTTTCTTTCAGTTGATGTGGCACCCATTTTCCTTCCTTTAAATTTCTTCCCATTGCTTGTAAACAATCGGAAATTGTTTGCTGAGCAACATTTAGTCTTTCTGCAAGTTGTTTTTTAGTTTGACACGCATCTTCATCCAATAATGCTTGTAATTGTTGGTCTTCAAACTTTTTCGGTTGACCTGGACGTTCTTTGTCTTTCACATCGAAATCATCATTTTTAAAGAGTTTAAACCAGCGTTCACAAGTATCTTGAGATGGAGCATGTTCACCATAAGCTTCGTGAAGTATTCAGCAGCACTTTTCTTCAAAATAAATAAATTAAAACTTCCCGCAAATGCTCTTTTTTTGGCACGAAATTGGACATTTTTAAGTGTAAAAATATCTATGATGTTAACACCTTCAGTAAATTTGACATATGAAGTTTTGAATACAACAATTAAACAAAATAGCATACATATCAAATAGCATATATATCAACATATGTATAACTCCATTTATTGAAAAAAATCTGCATTATTAACCGGTATACCTAGTAAATGTATGATTATGAACAGTGCTCTGAAAGGAAAGAATTTAGTTCTAGAAGAGTATGTAACAAGGAAACCCTATCTCCTTCCTGAAGCCTTTCTTAACCATCTTCTTCCCACCCATCTGTCTCCAGAATTGATTAACTTTCTCTGTATCTCTTGCTTTATTTTTTTTAAATATATTTAACACCTTTAGGTGACATGATGATGAAGTAAAATTTTGATTTCAGAGAGGAAGGGAGAGAAAGATAGAAACATCAATGATGAGAGAGAATCATCGGTCGGCTGTCTCCTGCACACCCCCAACTGGGGATCAAGCCCGAAACCCAGCATGTGCCCTTGGCTGGAATCAAACCCGGTACTCTTCAGTCTGCAGGCCGACACTCTATCCACTGAGCCATACCGACCTGTGTCTCTTCTGTTCTCATAGCTTCTAGCCCAGTTTTTTGAATATAACTTTGTTTAATTGATGCTTACTGAATTGAATTTGAATTTAATATTTGAAAACAGAAATTTCTTGTGATTTTTTTTTCAGGCCTTCTTTTATGCTAAATTTTATCCCAAATTGAATAACCTAGGAACAAGGTAGACTATGAAAACCTTTAGAAATTCTTCAGACTCAAGAACAAGCATTTGAGGCCTTTACTGCCTGTATCAGTACAGTGGTTTCATATAACCAAGCTGATTGAAGACTTGGGGGAGGGAGGCAGGTAGTTGGTATATGGCTGGTAGAAACAATGTAGGTCAGTCACAGGAACCAGGCTGGTTCTGTTAGAGGGATATAGCCATTGTTGGATCTCTGGGTATTATTGACCTCTGGGAGGTGTTTTTAGTTTTTCTTATTTATGTCATAAATATTTATTGGGTTCCAACTATGTGTGAGGTCCTGTTCTGGCTGCTTAACATCTGTCAGTGAACAACATAGACAAAAAAGTTCCAACCTCATGGGTCACGGAAACAGAAATAAGCATAATAAATGATTATATAACATTTAAAAGGTGATAAATTAGGTGAGTAAAATAGAGCAGAGTAGGGGGATTAGGAGTGTGAAGGAGGGATAGGTAGGGAAGGTAGGGAGTTTACAGCTTTAAATAAGATGGTCAGAGTAAGCATCTGAGAAATGTGGTGCTGATGTGTTAAAGGGTTGTTAGGCACTTACCTGAGGTTGCTGAGTGCTCTTCCTGCTCAACAGAGAAAAAGAGGCAGTGTCTGCAATTGTTCCAAAGAGTCCAGCTGACATTGAGGGGGGAAATAGCTACTTGTTATGTTCTTCTCTTCTTGGTGCTCCTCTGGCTGGCATTTCTGGAAGTTTATCATGGTGAAAATTGCAGTCAGTCTTGTCTGGAAGACAACAGGGGTGAAACTGGAAGCCTTGAACTAGTTCCCTGAGGGGTGCGATTTACTCTTCTGTTGCCTGGGCCTTGGGTCCATAGAGTAATGGGTAAGTTTGGCCTCTGGGTTTTCTCTTCCTCAATGGGGAAAGCCCAGTATTGTGACTTTACCTCTTTTTAATTAGGCCTCAACAACTGTGTCTGGGTAGCTCTTTAAAAATAGGATTTCAAGGCCTGGTCAGTAGTGGCTCAGTGGTTGAGCGTCAACCTATGAACCTAAGCCCAGGTTGCAGGCCTGATACCCAGTAGGGGGCATGAAGGAGGCTGCTGATCCATGTTTCTTCTCTCCCTCTCCTTTCCTCTCTCTCTAAAAAAATCAATAAAACATTAAAAAAAAAAAAGATTTCAAGCCAAAACCGGTTTGGCTCAGTGGATAGAGCGTCGGCCTGGGGACTCAAGGGTCCCAGGTTCGATTCCGGTCAAGGGCATGTACCTTGGTTGCGGGCACATCCCCAGTAGGGGGTGTGTAGGAGGCGGCTGATCGATGTTTCTCTCTCATTGATGTTTCTAACTCTCTATCCCTCTCTCTTCCTCTCTGTAAAAAATCAATAAAATATATTAAATTAAAAAAAAAGATTTCAAGGAATGTGCACTCTGCTCTCAGCTTAAAAAATGAATTTTCAAGTTTGTGGTATTTTTTTTACTTCCTCTCCCAGTACCTAATTCATTAGCTAGAGGATGAAGATGTCTTATGTCTAAGATGCTCTCTTGTCTGACCTGTGTATTGTAAATTTTCTTATAATTTTCTTGCTTGCCCTTTACTCACCCTTCAATTTCTTCATTATTTTTCCTGTTACCTCTTTTCTGTTTTTCTTACATGAAGCTAATAGGAAACAGAAATCCCTTAGGCCAGACTGCTGTTTTGGTAATTGACTGCAAGCTAAAATTTCTACCTTATATACAAGAGACAGAATATCCTATTTCTGTCCTTGAGTTATGTAGAATGCAGCTCGTAGACATCAAGCTCTCAGCTTGGTAACATTGAATGCTGTTTGATGTCGCTGAGATGCAGGGCAGGGTATCTACCTATGCATGCTATTTTTATTTATCTCATCAGTGCCAGTGCACAAGGAGACCTATTTGCCATTCTGTAAAAATGTACTCTTTTGCTACCTAATTTTAGAATAGGGTCCCCATGAACTCTGGTCCATGCTAAAAAAAAAATCTGTTACTTTTAGGCAGAAATGGTTCTAATGTTAGATGAGCTTTGAGACATGTCACAGGGCTTTTCTCTGGAGTTGCTGTATATCAAATGTGAAGTTCTGCGTTTTCACTACATTTGCTTAAGTGGTACAATAACATATCACTGATATCATGAACTTTAAAGCCAGCAGCTGTTAGTTAATTCAAGTGTATGTTGTTGTTTTCTTTAGTGGTGAAAAGAACTCAGTTTAACTAACCAAGTTGTATTGCTTTATTATTAAAAATGCTTTAACATAGCTTGGTTTGCTAGTGAAAACTATTTTCTTAGTAGTAATGTTTCTGTGGTTTGTATTAGTTGGCTCTTCCAATCCTAGCAGAGCTGGAAATCCTGGCAGTGTGGATTCCAGATGAGTTCCATAACACTATCTGACAGAGAGGGACATGCAGGACAGTGTTTGGCAAGATTCTTTTTCTTATGGAGACTTTCTATAAGAAAGAAATTCAGTTTCAACAAGGTTACACTGGAGTAGGTGACATAATGATGAAGTAAAATTTTCTTCCAACAACAAATATGTTTCTTCCAAAACATATGTTTTACCTAAATATTTGATCTGATTCATTATATTTTTAAAAGTGTTACTTATATAAAGATGAGAGGAATTTCTGCTATCCTTATATAATATTTTTTCTGACTCCTTTTTTTGATAGGCAATGTCTTGGTATAATGATTTAATTCATATCTCAGATACTTTATGGAAGAAGACTAATCGTGGCAGCAAGGGATTACATTTTTTTTTTTTTTACTCAAAGAGGTTCATTTTGTTGATGTAAAGGGATTACATTTTTATAAGGATTGAAATCTTTGCTTAAATAAAAAATGTCACATTTTTAATCAAAATAATGTGACTGAGTTGAAAATGTTAAAGGTGATTGGAGGAGCTGCAAAACTAGGCTAGATAATAATGTGGAGTTCATTTATTTATATACAGATTGGTTAAATGCTTCATTGCAAGCAAATGTGAAAATATGGTTTTGAATAAGACAAACTACTTACAGTTGGCTGTTTTAGAACCTACAAACAAAGAAATAACCTAGATTTTACACCTAAGGAAAAAAACAAGAATTAATAAAGGTTTCTCTAGGTCAGTGATGGGCAACCTTTTGAGCTTGGTGTGTCAAACTTCGCCAAAAAACTGAGCATAACTCGGGTAGTGTATCACTTTGAGGAAAAAACTAACTCCAAGACTCCAGTCGCAAATGTTTCATCCTCAGGAGCAGCAAATGTTTCATCCTCGGCGTGTGGCCGCGTGTCATCAGAAATGGCTACGCGTGTCAGAGCTGACACGCGTGTCATAGGTTCGCCATCACTGCTCTAGGCTAATACTATTTAATCACATTTTGATTAAGCTCAGTTTCTTCAGGAAGAGAGGAAGAACAAAATTTATATGGAGATTCTGTTTTAAGAAATCAAGCTGTGATTAAGTATGTACATTAGAAAAAGTGGAAAGATTTAAAAAAGTAATCAACTGGAAATGTAAAGACTTAAAAACTATCATATTAGAAGTCCATGTTAAAGAAAAGCAAGGGTTCAAAAGGACCATTCAGAACAGATGGCAATTTGGCATAGTCTTGAAGCTGTGGAGAGGAGAAAGCCATCTTTTAAAAAAATTAGAAACATTTTCAGTCAAGACCACAAGCAGCCCACAAAGTGATGATGGTTGAGTGCCATCTAGAATTTAGGCAAAAGAAAAAGAGATGAAATAGATCAGCCTCTTTGCAAAACTAATGGTAGGCATTTTCTGCTTTTTATTTAAAAGGAGATGTTAAAAATGGAAAGGCAGCTAGAAAATTGGTGAGACTACTTATCATAGTGTGAAAGATCTATTCAGGGATGATAACATTACAGAAGTTCCACTTCCCAAGCAGATTAAAAAGACTTCCAGGTCAATTGATGATAGATGATTAATGTTTGTTTTTTCCTGATTAGAACATGGATTAATCTTTTTTAAAGCACCAAAAGATATAAAGAACTCTTAGGAATTATCCCAGAAATGTTAACATTTATTTAGTATTTCCAACACTTTTTTTTCTTTCTAGCTGCCTAGGCTTCTTTTAATCAAATCAATAAACTTGATGAAATCACAATTATCTATTCAAGAATTTAGAAAGTATTCAAGAATAAACTATGGAACCCTTAATGAAAATATATCACTTCAAGTTGTAAGTAGTGTGATCACTACACTCAGACTGGTGTAGATTTCAAATGATATTCTCTTAAGAAGGGTTTGGAGGTAGAGGGACTAAAACTATATTGGAAAATTGGTAAAATGTAAATTGATTGAGATGACTTGGTACCATTCATATAACTGATTGGGGCAGTGGTTAGTTAACATAAGGAGAAGTCATGATAAATCACTAACAATTGTGTGTGGGTTGAGTTATTATCTGTAGATATTGTTTAGTTTGAAAAGACTTTAAAAAGTCAGGCAAAAAAACTTTAGTCATGGAATGGACAAAAATGTTTTGTGCCTTAGCAAACTTAATTTCTGACAATGAACACTTCTATAGTTCCATAGTCCTCTGCAGTTCTAAAACTCAAAGGCTCTGAAAACAAAGGTTTTTTTGGTAAGGTAGGCACAACCTGGCTTCAACCAGTAAGAGGCAACTTACAGTTTTTTTGGTTCTATTCCAAGTAAATATTCATTTTGCTATAGGGATATTAATGAGTTTGATGTTAGAATGCTGCTCCAGTTCCTACTGAGAGGATTACATAGTACATGGAATATTAATTGGCTATTGTGGGCCGATGAAAGGAATATCTTGTATGTGGGAGATGAAAAATAGATTAGCTTCAGTGTGGACAAGTATTACATTTAAAAAGAAGCAGAAAGTCCAAACCACTTTTTTTTTCTTTTTATTTTTAAATACATTTTTATTGATTTCAGAGAGAAAGGAAGAGGGGGAGAGAGACAGAAACATCAATGATGAGAGAGAATCATTGATTGGCTGCCTCCTGCATGCCCCCACTGGGGATCAAGCCCACAGCCTGGGCATGTGCCCCTGACCGGAATCGAACCTGGGACCCTTCAGTCCACAGGCCAATGCTCCATCCACCGAGCCAAACCAGCTAGGGCCCAAACCACTTTCTTAGCATGATTAACATCTCCCTAACAATTGTAGTCCCCAAGGGAGACTAGGAATCTTGGTAAGCTATTCCTAGAAAAATTAGCTCAGTGCACTGCCAGGGAAATGCTTGGCATCATTAGGAAGAGAATCAGAACTAAATAAAGATAAAAACAAACTCCCCTCTATGCAAAACCAAAGTTTGACTATGTTTGTGATAACTGTTTTCTGTTGATCCCCAAGGAATACTTATCAGAGCTGGTGACCAAAGGAGGCGAAGACTTTAATGAAGACATGTAAAAAAAAGCACACACTTTGGTTTTTATTTACTTTTTATTTTTTTATATATTTACTAGCGTTCCCGTTGCAGGAAAAATCCTGCAATAGGGTTTCCTGCTGCACTCTACCCCACCCCACCTGCTCTCCTCCCTTGTCCCCCGCCCCGCCTTCTCCGCCAGCCCCCCTGCTTTTCTCCCTTTTCCATCAGCCTGGCCCACTCTCCTTCCTTCTCCCCCGGCCCCGCCTCAGCTCCTCCCTTCTCCCCCGCCCCGCCTTCTCCGCCAGCCTGCCTGCTTTTCTCCCTTTTCCGCCAGCCCGTCTCCGCTCCTCCCTTCTCCCCGCCCCGCCTTCTCCGCCAGCCTGCCTGCTTTTCTCCCTTTTCTGCCAGCCCGCCCGCTCTCCTTCCTTTGCCCCCGGCCCCACCTCCGCTCCTCCCTTCTCCTCCCCCCGGCTTGCTTGCTTCTCTGCAGCTTTGCTCCCTTCTGCAGCTCTTGGCTTCTTTCTACGCTGTCTTGATATGCAAATTAGCCGTCATCTTTGTTGGGGTAATTTGCATACCCATCCTGATTGGTTGGTGGGCGTGGCTTGGGTGTAGCGAAGGTGCGGTCAATTTGCATATTTGTCTATTATTAGGTAGGATTGATTTCAGAGAGGAAGGGAGAGGGAGAGATAGAAACATCAATGATGAGAGAGGATCACTGATCAGCTGCCTCCTGCACGTCTCACACTGGAGATCAAGCTGCAACCTGAGCACGTGCCCTGACCAGAATCTAACTGTGACCTCCTGGTTCATAGGTCGACACTCAACCTTTGAGTCATGCCGGCTGGGTGAACTTCAGTTTTTAAAGACAGAGGAAATACCAAATTTTATCAAGTGAAGAGAAGACTATAAAGCCCTGGTTACCAGTTCTTAGGATTCTGTATTGGATAGAGACCACCCTTTCAAGTTAGAAATAAATTGAGCTGAATTATTGGGTTGCTCTTATCAATAGTAAATAAATAAAATCTGTTAAACCTAGAGGTAATAGAAATTTAAAATAAGGTCAAGAAGGGTTTTTTATTAAACTTTTCATTTTGAGATAATTAGTTTCATACTGTTGTAAGAATAATACAGAGGGATCTCTTGTATACATTTTACTCAGTTCCCCCCAGCGGTAACATCTTGTAAATCTATAGTACAATATCATAACCAGATAATTGTTACAATACACCTATCTCATTCAGATTTCCCTAGTTTTACTTATACCCGTTTATGAGTGTGTACATTTAGCTTTATGCAATTTTATTACCACCACAAGTCAAGATACTGAACAGTTCCATCACCACAAAGGTCTCATTCTGCCCCTCTAGGGCCATACTTGCCACACTTCTGCTGCCCCTCCTCCCATCTTCCATAAGGTCTTAAAATTATTAAATTGATATATTTTATAAAAACCTATTAAGGGAAACAAGGGTTTTCCTTATTTTGAGGTGTATAGACATTTCCCAACTTAACAATGGTTCAACCTAAAGTCTCACTCTCAATAGGCAACTGCTTTAAACTTTTTAGATTTTTTCTTATGTTTACTCCCATATTTCTAAATAATAAATAATATGCTCTTCTATTACCCTCCCCTTCTTATCAAATCCTCCTAATATAGTTATGTTGCAATTTTTAGTTAGATCAATCTATATTCATTATTTATTATGTTAAGGATTATTTATTATTGAGCCACTAAGTATACTGCTGTTATGTTTTCTTGTACAACTTTTGTTTCTTTCCAGGATTTAATATAATTAATCACCTCTTTTTTTGTTGTTGTTGTTATTGTCCTTATTACTAATTAATTCAGTCTCTCCAACAGATCTGTAAATCTTGCAATATAGTCAAACATAGGGTAATACTTAGGTAGTTTCTTTCCTCTTTTCCTTTATTTATTTATTTTTTTTTTCCTTACCATCCCACTAAATATTGTAACCTAGAAACATTGATGGCACGATTCCCTTTTACCATTATCACATAAAATACCACTTCAGGACCAGGACCATGATCCAGTAGTAATACAGTTCTCTTGTTTATAGTTACTTAATATTTTATTTTATTTTTGGAATTATAATGTGATTAAAAATTGCATAAAGAACACTAATTGTAAGTGTACACTCAATTTTTCCATATTTATAACCACCATGCAGGTAAAGATATAAACATTTTCTGCACTCCCATACATGACCATTTTTCTGACTTCTGTCACCTTTAAATCATAGGTGTTTAAAATGTAATGATTGGATGGTTCAAGTCTGATAGTCCGACTTATCATACACTTAAGTATATGCATGAGGGCTCTCAGGAGTTGGTTATGTCTAGAATACCTGATGTGTGGGCTAACCCTATTTTGGGAAGCAACTGGGCATGGATGAGACTGTTTGAAGGCTAAGAGAATAGGCAGGGGAAGTTAGGCATTTTAAGAAATGTGAGGACTGTTTTGTTTTCTAACCTTCCCTCTAGATCAGTGGTTCTCAACCTTTCTAATGCCGCGACCCTTTAATACAGTTCCTCATGTTGTGGTAGCAACGAAAATACCCTTTAATACAGTTCCTCATGAAGTAGCAACGAAAATAACTTTATGGTTGGGGGTCACCACAACATGAGGAACTGTATTAAAGGGTAGAGGCATTAGAAAGGTTGAGAACCACTGCTCTAGATTCTTGTTGAATCTTCATCCTTTATCTTGGAGAGGAATCCACACTCTGTTCTAGTAAGTTTGAGGATTGTCAGGTAATTGAGACAGTTTATAACTAACTAGTGGCAAATCAAGCTGAAGTAAGAATGGAGAGAGAGAAGTGGCAGCCTAGGCGCAGTTATGATTCTACGCATTGAGGAAAGCGGTGTTAATTCACTTATTTATGGACCAAAATATTTGAGGGCACAGTGAACTAAGCACTGTTCTTAAGATACAGTATGAGCAGTTTGCAGTCTAGTGATTAATGTTTGGAAACAAATATTAATCAAGTCATCATACTTTGAGAGGTAGGGTGTGCACAGGGAGTGTCTTTCAGGTAAAGGCCATGAGGCAATAAGATGGGAGTGGGGTGCAAAGGACAGAGTGTGGCCATGAGGTAAGGCTGGAGAAGTAGACATGGCTTAGATATCCTTAAAGATATGCAAGAGGATCCCACCATTTTTTTGTGGCTAGTCTGACATCCTATTGTAGATGTTATCTTTTAAAAAAAATGTTTTTATTAATTTTAAAGAGGGGGCGAGAGAAAGAAAAAAATATCGATGTGAGAGAAAAACATCAGTTGCCTCCTGCTCGCACCCTGACCGGGGACTGAACCCCCAACCTGGGCATGTGCCCTGACTTGGAATCAAACCTGTGTCCTTTTGGTATATGAGATGACGCTCATCCAACTGAGCCACACCGGCCAGGGCTAGAATAGCAGTTCTTGTGTAAGAAATTTAAGTAAGGAGGTCTGGTCTAGAATATAAAAAGTGAAGGTAATTTCTGTATTTCTTTAAAAATGTATAGGCTTTTCTTTTTCCCTTATGCCTATGAACTTGACTCATATTACTCCCTGTTTTAAGATGAGGAAATTGAAATACAGAAAAGTTTTGACACAACAATTCTATATGGAAGGCCAGTATCTGAGATCTGATTCCTAGCTATTTCCACTATTCACTTTTTTTCTGAGAAGTTGACATCACCAATTTCTCTTTAGCACAGAAAGTTTACATCTGGGAATAAGAACTAAATTGTAAATGGTGACATAGTCCTCATTATTAGGGGAGGGGGAATGGTGGATTTTTTTGTTTACTTTAGATGATCATGGCCTTCTGCTTCTTGGCCTTATACATAGGCCTTGGGAGAGATTTTCCCTGTGGACTATTTCCACCAAATGAATCTATGCAGAGTTGGGATTGAACTAACTACATATTCAGTATGCTGTTTAGCCTATTGTGAGACGTATGCTGGCACAGAGCAGTACCGACAAACACCAAAGCTCTAAACCTGAGCCCTTGTGAATAGCTATGTCCTGGTGGAAGTGTCAGTTGCTTATGTGAAATGAAACAGGTCAAGCCTCATAATATTTGAGAATAGCAACCTGTGAGGGACATAAAACTATTCATGAGATGCAGCATATAAACACTCAGAGACTGAGAGATGCTACACTTTTATGTCCTTAGGTGACACATGGTCAGATGAGCCCTGTTGAATTGGATCTCTCTTCTCAAATTGGCACTGTTAGTCTGTTCTTTATCTGATCCCTATTAGAGATATAAGTTGAGAGCTATGGTACTTGAGATGACACAATTCCTTTGTTACAGTAATTAATGTAATAAATTAAGGGAGAGACCCAAAGGAAAGTTGATTGTTTCTTGTTAGAGCCCTAGGTGGAAATTGAGTTGATTAGTGAGCGCCTATGAAATATGGCAGGTAGAGAGGGAGATGCCTGTTCTTCCAGCTGAGTCAGCTCAGCATTACTGAGGATGGTTTACATGTTGTACTAGCCTCATCTGAGGTTGGCTAAGTACAGTGATTTCTAGGTAGCATCTGGAATTCAGGGAAGATGGTATGATAGGGTTTTTTTCTATCAACTTTGCTGTATCCCATTGGTTTATTGACAGTTTCCTGGGGGCATCAAACCCTATGAAACTCACACAATTTAGATTTGACTGTTCTGTTGTGGAGTCAACATCCTAGGGGTTGGAACAGTTGGTGAAAGATAGTCCAGATGTTAAAACTCTGAGCCTTCAGATTAGTTTCTTGGCACTGAGGGATTTTTGAAGCAAAATGGAGCCTTTTTGTTAGTCAAAATAGTATAGAGTTTTATGAGCCACCCTGAATTCATCAAAGAAGAAAGGATTGCCATTTTCTTTCATAGAACGTAAATGGATATCAGTATTACATGTAATTTAATTTGTAAAAAAGCTTTAAACATTTTCCATTTATTTTTAAAAATACCTTAGATACTCTACTTTTTTATATTTTTATTTTATTGATTTCTAGAGAGAGAGGAATGGGAGAGAGAGAGAGGAACATTAATTTTTTTCCCACTTATTTATGCATTTTGTTGGTTGCTTGTATGTGTCCTAACTGGGAATTGAACCTGCAACATTGGCATATTGGGACGATATGCTCTAAGCAACTGAGCTTACTGGGCCAGGGCTAAATACCTTAGATACTTTATACAAGGTGTAACTGTGAAACAGTCCTCTTTAAGTTTAGGCACCACAATATTATGAGAATATTTGGTTCATTTTATATTTTTGAGTTGTCTTATATTTTTCAGATTTGTATCCTTATAATATGCTTAGAATCATGATGGATTCTCCTTCTACTTTATAATGAAAAAATTAATATTTAATGAAGCAACTTGGCTATCAATCTGGCTAGGGTCAATGGAAATTTGAGTCCAGAAATCACATCTCTTGATTCAAAGTTCTGTGTTCTTCCTACACCATGCTACATTCCTAGAATTGAGTATAGCTTTTTTTTTACTTTGTCCATACAGCTTTTGGAGGGCACTACCTAGCCAGACAGATCACCCTCACATCCAAATGTGTGTGACCTTTGTGGTCCCAAATAGATTATACACAGCTGACACTTGCTCAGGTCAGAGCATATAAGAAGATTGATTCAAAATCCATAAGGAGAGGGGATGACAGATAAATTTACAGTGGAACAACATTGGACACTTTGCTATTTAGACCATAATAGCTGTGGGTAGTTGGCAGTTAAAGAGAACCTCTCTCTTTGAAGCCCTCTAGAATGGATACAGAGCTCTATCTGAGTGGAAAGAGAAGTACTGTCCTTAGTATGTTTCACTTAAGGTCATTTGCTGCTTATGTCCTCTTGCCAGGGGCTGAGACCTCACATGAGGACTCTTTTTTTTCTCTTTCTTAGCCTTCTTGAAGAGAGGCCTTGTTCATTCTTGAGTGGTGTGATCTATGGCGTGTGCCCTAGAAAAGCAACTAATGACCTGAAATGTGTGATTACAAACCAGTCTATGGGCTGAGACTCTGAGAAATGGAGTTAGGTTCCAGAGAAGAAACTGGAATTTGAACTCCTATTGTTACAGGTACACAGTATGGAGAATGATTACCATGACCTAGCTTGGTCACAACAAAGAGATCAGGTGCAGGAACAAGGCGCAAATGGTACTGACAAGGAATTCCAGAGTCTGGTGAATTGTGGTCTTAAATAGGGAAGTGGAGTACAGATAGACAGGAGGAGAGAAGACAGGAAAATATTTACAGAAGCTCTTCCAAGTTAAAAGTGCCTTGTGTTCTCTGTAAGGTATCGGTTCTCCTGATTCTGCACTTTCTCTGCCATGGAAGCAAGAGGTCAGTGCTTTTTCATTTCCAGCTAGCATGTTAGTTGCCCTACCTCCTGGGGTTAAACATCTCTGCAACGACCTGTCAGAGAGTTGATTATTAGCTGTATAAAGCCAGGGATGCTGTAGGGAGCAGATGGGAAGTGGTTTGGCTGCTGCAGCAAGGCTGATTAAAGAATCCTTGGCATTTTTACAGTGTCTTTGGAAACGTACCGCCAAAATTACTATGAAGCCTGCTGGGTTTGGAAAGCTGGATTTCTGAAAATTCACCTGATTGAAAAGTAGTGCTTATGAAAACTCTTAACACCCTCAAAAATAGGACAGTGGTTCTCTAAAGAGCATCAGTACTACTAAAGATCAGTCCTCATAATTTTGTTTATTTGTTAGTTTGTTTGCATCCTGGTCATTCAGAAATTCTTTAAAAAACTTTTTCTTGATTTCAGAGAGAAGGGAGAGGGAAAGAGAGATAGAAACATCAATGATGAGAGAAAATCATTGATCGGTTGCCTCCTGCACACCTCTACTGGGGATCGAGCCTACCACCTGGACTATGCCCTGACCTGGAATCGAACCGTGACCTCCTGGTTCATGGGTCGATGACGCTAAACCACTGAGCCACACCAGTTGGGCCATTCAGAAATTCTGAGTAGTTTTCTAATAGGGAAAATACTTTTTATAGTTAAATTAATAGAATTATAGATTTGAAAAAAGCCCTAGGCATGTCTAGACTACCCTTACCACACATAGAAGAATTCTTTATGCAATTTGATTGACAGGTGGTTATGCTTTTTTTTTTCTTTTTCTAAATACTTTCAGTGATAAAGATATGGTTTCATTAACATTGTGGGCCATTGTTGGAAATCTCGTGTTGTTAAATTTTTTCCTGAGTTAAACATCTGTCTTTCTGTAATTTCTGCTCACTGGTCCTGTTTCTACCCCCAGCATCATGGTATAAATTTCTCTCTTCCACATTACAGCCATTATTTATTTATTTACTTTTAATATATTTTTATTGATTTCAAAGAGGACGGGAGAGGGAGAGAGGGATAGAAACTTCAATGATGAGAGAGAATCATTGGCTGCCTCCTGCCCACCTCACACTGGGGATCAAGCCTGAAATCCAGGCATTTGCCCTGCCTGGGAATTGAACTGTGACCTCCTGGTTCATAGATCTGTTCAACTATTGAGCCACACAGCCGGGCATAATACCAATTTTTTAAAATAAATGAACAAATATGTACTGCACTACTATTTCATAGAGGCCAAGTTTTATGTAGTGTTGAGAACTCCAAACATTTTACTAAAAATTTCTTCAGAATTCTAGAATTGTTTTCAGAGTTATTTCTCTCTCCAAGATTTATGTTTCCTTTACCTTGTAGGTGCCATTTTTTTCATAGTTTATACATCATGTTCCCCTACCACACACACACACACACACACACACACTTTTTGCTCATCCTTTTATGAAGTAACGTCTATGTAAACTTGATGCCATCAGAGGTTGCTTGCTGTTGTGAAAACTTGCCACTAAACTTTACTTTGGTAAAGCTTTCTTTTTCTTCTCAAATCTACAGCTAACTGGTAGATTAATGTGCACACCTTTCTCTCTTAAATCCTAGTTTCTAGCAGGTGTTTACTTGGTACAGCTCTGCTCTCCTAGGATATCTTTTGTAACTAATGCACCCTGGCTCTTTTTTTTTTACTGAGGAATAAAAATATTTTATTTTCTTAGAGAGGAAGGGAGAGGGAGAGAGAAAGAGAAACATTGATATGAGAGAGGAACATTGATTGGCTGCCTCCTGCAGACCCCCTACCTGGGATCAAGCCCTCAACCTCCGGACATGTGCCCTGACCTGCAACAGAACCAGCAACGTTTTGGTGCACAGGGCAATGTCCAACCAACTAAGCCATACCCGCAAGCGTTGTACCCTAGCTCTTTGACACTATCTTGAGAATAGGTGAAGAACTACAAATTGTTAGGTCTCTGTTCTATCTGAAGCATTTACCTGTTAGAAATCCACTTTGTAGGATTCATGTGCTACCATTAGTTTGCTCTTTCTGCTCTGTTATGAGAGTTATTTTCTAAATGTATATAGAAAGATGGTGGATAGGGAAGTGAGCAAGAACAGAACTCTTTGGCTTTGTCATAAAGTAATATCAGGATGGTATATGTAGGTTGCTAGGTTTTTCTAGATGGTAAACTCCTCAGGTCTCATGAGTGAGGAATGGAGAGGTATAAATTGCCTTTTTACCCCCACCCCGCCTCCTGTTTAGCCAATCTATTTCATGTGGTGGGGCCAATACAGTGCTATCAATCTTATACAAGAATGTGGAGAGTTATCCCACAGTCTGGTGTTAGGTTTTTCAGTAGTTGTTTGTAGTAGTTCAGTTATTGGTAGGGTAAAAATTTTTCTTTTCCTTCTTCCCTGTTTTTTTTTTTTTTGGTGTGTATATGTGTGTTTTCATAGGTATTTTAGTGGAAAGTTGGAAAGGCCCATTGAATTCTGTTATTTGAAACCTGGAGTTTAATAAGGCTCATATAACTGAACTTAAATTGATTGGTTGAGGCCTCTCTGAGGATATCTCTTCCAGTTGCAATTTTGTCCCCTATCCTGATGTATTTTTCCCAGTTCTGCTTGATTTTCTCTTTTATTCATAATTAGATACCCCATAACCAATAGTAAAATGACAAAGAATATATATATATATATTTTTAGTAGGGACAGGCCCTGTTAGTAGAGGGCTTTAAACCTTTGCTAGTCCATCTTCTGAGTCTCAGATAATTCAAGAAGTAACAAGGAGAAAAAGGGGGTGGGAGTAATAAAGTTGTGCTAGAACTTGAATCTGTAATATGCTAGGGCTTGTATTGATTGAGGGAAGATTGCCAGCTGGCAATGGTAGAAATAAGTCTGCTGGGAATGGGAAACTAACTCTAGAGGATTCCTAGTTAAGACTGACCACAGAGTCTCCAGGCAATTGGAAATATTGTACTCATCCCTGGGGAGATGGAGTGGGAATTTACTTTTCTCTGGTCCAATGTGACTTGGTTAGAAGTACAATTGAACTTGTTTGTCTTGTCCATTATGATGTGATAGCCCCCTAGGAAAGGGTCTCTTATGTGTGGGAGTTTATTTCAGCCTGTCTTCTTGCCTGTATTGTTTCCTTTAACAGTTCTTTAAATTTTCTTTTTCCAGCAATGATGTTGTCCACTGGGCATGTACTGACCAATGTGGCAGGTCTGAGAACATAGCTGAAGCTGAAAATAGGAAAGCTGGGGCAAGGAAGAGCCTTGAATCTTGAGGTGGGACGTTGACTCTAAGATGTCCTTGAGCAGTGGAGCCTCCGGAGGGAAAGGAGTGGATGCAAACCCGGTTGAGACATACGACAGTGGGGATGAATGGGACATTGGAGTAGGGAATCTCATCATTGACCTGGACGCCGATCTGGAAAAGGACCAGCAGAAACTGGAAATGTCAGGCTCAAAGGAGGTGGGGATACCGGCTCCCAATGCTGTGGCCACACTACCAGACAACATCAAGTTTGTGACCCCAGTGCCAGGTCCTCAAGGGAAGGAAGGCAAATCAAAATCCAAAAGGAATAAGAGTGGCAAAGACACTAGCAAACCCACTCCAGGGACTTCCTTGTTCACTCCAAGTGAGGGGGCAACTAGCAAGAAAGAGGTGCAGGGACGCTCAGGAGATGGTGCCAATGCAGGAAGCCTGGTTGCTGCTATTGCTTCCAAGGGCTCAGAGAAGGCGGCTAAGGCATCCCGCAGTATAGCCGGCTCCAAAAAGGAGAAAGAGAACAGCTCATCTAAGAGCAAGAAGGAGAGAAGCGAAGGAGTGGGGACTTGTTCAGAAAAGGATCCTGGGGTCCTCCAGCCAGTCCCCTTGGGAGCACGGGGTGGTCAATATGATGGAAGTGCAGGGGTGGATACAGGAGCTGTGGAGCCACTTGGGAGTATAGCTATTGAGCCTGGGGCAGCGCTCAATCCTTTGGGAGCTAAACCGGAGCCAGAGGAAGGGGAGAATGAGTGTCGCCTGCTAAAGAAAGTCAAGTCTGAAAAGGTAAGAGGTGACCAGATCTGGCTGCCCACTGCCAGTCAGAGCTGCCCTGGACTAACCACCAAATGCTATGTGCACTCTGTGGGAGGCTTAGTAGTTTGTGGGTAATGACCAATTACAAGGTCAGAGCAGCTGGTAATGATAATGTGGCTTTATTTCAAATCAGGGGATTCCCTACAGATTCATTAACAGCAGGCCTGGACATTTTGGAGAAGAGTATTTGTTGTTGGGGCAGCTACTTGTAGGGTGAGTTTTCTATAAGTCAAGTTGAGAACCTCCCACCTTGTTTTTGTCTCACCTCAGATATTTGTTGTCCAAGGCTGACATCAACCTTTATGTGATGATCCCCAGCTTGAATGGTGTTTCATCCTCAAAATCATTGATAAACTTAAATTGATAAACTTAATAGGCTTACGGTTGAGTGCTATTTTAAATGGGATAAATGGTGCTGCTGGGTCTCTGGAGAAGAAAAGGGTTAAATAAAAATAAGTTCCATGGCGTGATATCTACCAGGTATTGTATTGGTGGCTACCAAAGAGCAAAGGAGCACAATGTGGGATAGGTAAACAAGGGGAAGGAGGTTCTGACTATACTATGAGGTACTTAATCAGGCCTTATGAGTTAGTGTTGTGGCTATGAAAGTTTAGCCTTGAAAGAGATTCTTTGGCCACTAAAGGTATAGTTCTTGGCCAGGTATCTCTCAACTATTGGGAATCAAAGTCTCTTGGAGCTGCCAAACAGTGTAATGATGATACCATGCCTTCAGTTTGGCTTGGAAGGGCAGGTGCCTGCAGCCCTAGGAGGGGCTCTCCTCCTCTGGGAAGATGATCTTAGTTCATGTCTCAGGATATCAAGCTTGCAAGGCTGGAGCAGAGTAGGTGTGAGTCTAGGGTCAGCTCAGGCTGCCTTAAACTTCAGTAGCTTACAATTACCTGCAGAGCGGCTGGCCTGGGGATGACTGGCCTGGGGATGAGCTGCTCATTCATTGGCTCTTGATTTTCTGCTTTGTGTTCTGCTCACCTTGTGCTTTCAGCTGATCGCTGCAGATACCATATAAATTGATTTCTCTGTAATTACATCAGCTGCAACAGGGAATGCCTATTTCCATATGTAAGTGTTAATAAATAAGAGGGTGGATGTGTATGTTTTGGTGGTAGTGCCCTCTCAGTGCCTGGATTCCAGTGGTAGCTTGTGCTTTTTTTGCTGTAGATATTTTGGTCTTTGCCTCTGGCACATCTGTAGCTCTTAGCAACATCGGGGCTTCCCTGGTAACAGGGCTGTGAATTTTTTCCCACTAATAACACAATGGTTCATTTCCTTTTACCAGTGGCAGCTGCCAGAGAAGCTGCCTGTGTTTAGGTGGCAGATGCTATAGTCCACCTCAGCAGAGTCAAGTTCCAGCTGGTTATTGGCATGGTTCATCCTGTGCTGGCTGTGATTTACCATTTTCTCTGGGGTGCAGATGGATAATACTGTTTTGAAGAGGCCTAGGAGTACCAGGAGTTCTTGTTTCTGTTCCAGGCCCATTAGACTGTTCCCTACGTCTGGCTGCAGTAAACTCCTGCCATATAATCATTGTTCTTCCTGTGCTTAAAAATGGACACTTCTAAGAGTAACCTTCATTTTCCTTTCTGTTTAGAACTCTGGCCTCAATGCTGCAATCTCCTAAACCCAGAATTAGTCTGTGGGTGAAAGGATTAATGATGCTTAGCTTCATGTTGGATTTAATTCTAAGTGTCCAGGATAGTCTCCAACAGAGAAGCAAATGGAACCCATTTTCTCATATAGGTGCAGAGACTAGTTGGTAGGCTGCCCTTCAGATTATAATTGGACTGAAAAATGCAATGCATTCAGCTAAGAATACACCTTGGTACTTGGGGAGTTTGCCCCTTAATAATGTAGCTGTGTTATAAGCCTTGTCTCCTAAGGCAATTGAGAGTGGAGAAGTAGAATGAGAGAGAAAAGGGAGAGAGACTGTGTTTCACTTTTTGGAAGAAAGATAAAATTGCCAGGAATTACTTTCAGAAGCAGAACATTTATTTTGCAGTTTGATGTTACTATAAGCATGAACCTGGTTTCTCAGTTCCTTTCCCTATTCCCTCAACCCCTTTGAACAGTCTGTTTCTGGGGTGCTTTTGCATAAAGCCTTTGACCATTGAAGTAATTACTTAAATAAATGTTTGGACGTTGCTAGGAGATGAAAATACTGTGCAGGGAGAGAGTGATTTTGTAATGGGAGGAGGAAAAGAAGACTAGGAATCTTGCAGCTTTCAAGAAACAGGGACCACAGAGTTTGGGGCATAATAGGTGTTCAGTCAGTATTTGATGATAAGTAAAATAGCTTGTGAGCTAAGTCTCTGTAAATTTCTTTTAAAATTTTCTCTCTGAGATACGGGCTTGTCTACGGCTTACCTGGTTTGGAATGTTCCTTCCATGTAGGGACAACCATCAGAACCAAAACAGATGATTTGATATAATCTAGGAATTACATAATCTGAGCTGAGAACTGTCATGAAGGAAGAAAACTCATAATATTTAGAAAGTATATTGACAGGAGGTTCCCCCACCCTCACCCCTACTTGGAAATAGGAGAGAAGACAAATGGTAGTTTGTGGTATAGAATAGAATTGTCATTTGTGTACCACTAGTTAATGAGGGAGATTTGAATATTCAAATTACCTCAGGATATTCTCTCTCATCAAGGTAGGTATCTTAGGCTATGACAGGGAATTTTCTATCAGCCAAGGATGTGGAATTTCCCTTCATTGCATCTCATTTTTGCTCCATACCTCTCTCTGGCAGGGCTCACTGTGCTGTTTCCCAGAGTTCTAGGAGAGTTCAGAGATGGCTCTTAGCAACTGCTGCTGCCCTGAATTGTTATTGAACACCCCTGCCTTATACTTCCTGCCAGCTGAAGAGACAGAGATAGGGAGGGGGGTGTTGTTGAGGAATAAACAAGATTGAGCCTTCTGGCTCCTGCCTGTTCCCTTGCCAGTGGTTTGATTAATAGGTTGTTAAGTTAGGGATGGAAGGGGAGGTAGAAAGGAGGAAGGGTGCCTGTCTGAATGTTCCAAGCTTAGTGCTTGCATTGCCACCCTGACAGGCAAGAAAAAAAGAATTTACAAACCACAGAAGGCAGTGATCTATCTGTGGTGACTCCTGCAGACAGAGTCAGGCTTAAAACAGGAGTTTAAGTGAGACTTTTTTTTCCAAGTCATATAAAGTAACCAGTAGGCTCTAGTGGCTAAAGGATCTAGAAGTTTACCACTAGAAGCTCCTCTCACCTCTTTAACTGCTGCCTTTGATCTTGTAAGGTAGAAACACTGCTTATGCTGCTCTCAGAATGCTGCAGTATTTACCACTTCCCCCATTACTTTAGGATACAAAGAAAATGTAAAGTATGCTCTTAGCTATTTTGCCTTCTGATCTTGCTTGCTATTACATTCTTTGTTCTAAGAGCATCTTCCTTTGCCCTTGGTTTTGTTTTCTTGCCCTGGCTTATGCCTTCTAGCGCAATTCTGTTTTGTTGCAATCCCTCATTGCCTAACCAAGGTCAGGTCTCTTTTATTCCTTCTGATACACCTTCCTCCTTCTCTAGTTGTTCTTTCTTAGTTAGTGATGGCATAGCAGTCAGCTTTGCTTCCTGAAGCGAATGCCCTAAAGCATTTTTCTTCATGGAAAATGTTTAAAAATTTATATTTATGTGGGACAGAGATGTATTCTCTAACTACAATGAAGCCTGAGTTAAATTTATTTTTTCTTCAGCAGCTCTGTTTTCCATTTGGGTGTTGTAATTCAAGGAGGGCCCAGGGAAAGATTATCTTGTCCACCCTCCTCATTTTATAGAGGAGGAAACTAAGACCAGGGAGGTCATGTGACTTATCTGGGATCTCCCAGATAGTTAGTGTCAAAGCCAGACAGAGAAACCAGGTTTTTAGTTGCCACATTCTCCTCCTCCTCCTCCTCCTCCTCCTCCTCCTTCTCCTCCTTCTTTTAATCTTTATTGTTCAGATTATTACAGGTGTTCCTCCCCCCCCCCCCAATAGCTCCCCTCCACCCGGTTCCCACCCCACCCCAGGCCCTCGCCCCCGTACTGTCCTCGTCCATAGGTGTAAGACCTTTGTCCAATCTCTTCCCGCACCCTCTACTCCCCCTTCCCCCTGAGAATTGTCAGTCCGCTTCCTTTCCATGCCCCGATTCTATTACATTCAGAACAGTTTATTCTGTTCATCAGATTTTTTATTCATTTGATTTTTAGATTCACTTGTTTATAGATATGTATTTGTTGTCACTTGGTTGTTCATAATTTTTTATCTTTACCTTTTTCTTCTTCTTCCTCTTCTTAAAGAATACCCTTCAGCATTTCATATAATACTGGTTTGGTGGTGATGAACTCCTTTAGCTTTTTCTTGTCTGTGAAGCTCTTTATCTGACCTTCAATTCTGAATGATAGCTTTGCTGGGTAGAGTAATCTTGGTTATAGGTTCTTGCTATTCATCACTTTGAATATTTCTTGCCACTGCCGTCTGGCCTGCATAGTTTCTGTTGAGAAATCAGCTGACAATCATATGGGTGCTCCCTTGTAGGTAACTAACTGTTTTTCTCTTGCTGCTTTTAATATTCTCTCTTTGTCTTTTGCTCTTGGCATTTTAATTATGATGTGTCTTCATGTGGTCCTCTTTGGATTCCTCTTGTTTGGGGTTCTCTGGGCTTCTTGGACTTGTAAGTCTATTTCTTTCACCAGTTAGGGGAAATTTTCTGTCATTATTTCTTCAAATAGGTTTTCAATATCTTGCTCTCTCTCTTCTTCTGGCACCCCCATAATTCTGATGTTGGTACACTTAAAGTTGTCCCAGAGGCTCCTTACACTTATCTTTTTTTTTTTTTTTCTTACACAATCTTCATATTTTTTTATTCTTTTTCCTTTTTGCTCTTCCGGTTGGGTGTTTTTTGCTTCCTTGTATTTCAAATCTTTGACTTGATTCTTAGGATCCTATACTCTACTGTTGAATCTTTGTATATTATTCTTTTCTTTTTTTAAAATATATTTTATTTTTTTACAGAGAGGAAGGGAGAGAGATAGTTAGAAACATCGATGAGAGAGAAATATGGATCACCTGCCTCCTGCACACCCCCTACTGGGGATGTACCTGCAACCAAGGTACATGCCCTTGACTGGAATAGAACCTGGGACCCTTCAGTCCTCAGGGTGACGCTCTATCCACTGAGCCAAACCAGTTAGGGCTGTATGTTATTCTTTATTTCAATCAGTGTATGCTTAATTTCTGACTGGTCCTTTTCCATTTGTTTGGCATTCTCACTAAGATCCTTGAAGGTCTCACTAAGTTTCTCGAAAGTTTCTAAAAGATTCTTGAGTAACCTTATAACTCTGGTTTTGAACTCTGTATCTAGTATTTTGCTTTCTTCCATTTCTTTCATTTGTGACATGTTTCTTTGTTTCTGCATTTTGGCTGCTTCCCTGTGTTTGTTTCTATGTATTGGGTAGCTGCTATGTCTCCTTGAGTTGATAGAGTGGCCTTGTGTGGTAGGTGACCTATAGGGCCCAGTGGTTCAGCCTCCCCAATCACCTGAGGTGGACACTCTTGGTGCACCCCTTTGTGGGCTGTGTGCACAGTCTTGTTGTAGTTAAGCCTTGATTGCTGTTGGTGTCACTGGGAAGAACTAACCTCCAGACCAATTGGCTGTGAGGACCAACTGTGTCTACAATGGAAGAGCTGCTATGCAGGAGACACCCTGAGGGGGCAGGACTTGCTTCAGTGGAGCTTTGGTGCTCACTGAGTCTGCCATTTGAGTATATCACTTAAGAATGTGAAGAGTTGTAATCTGGTATGATGTCACACTGACCACTGGGTACACTGGCTCTTGGATTTCCAAGGAGGTTCAAAGTCAGCCACTGCCTGGGGCCACCCAGCAGGAGCTACAGAGAGATCTGCAGATTCCTCCACTTTGTATTGGGTTTGGAATGCTCAGACAAGGCCCAGCTGTGAAGCAAGGTGCTGGTGCCAGTTCTTGGGCCTTCTTTTGATAGCTTTGGGGCTCCCTAACCCAGCTGCTGCCTGTTTGACAGGTTTTAGGCTGAGAAAGGGCAGGCCATTCACATGCAAAAGCTGCTGCACACAGCTTGGGTGGGGTTGTAAATTGGGTGGTGTGAGGTCTCAGGGAATCCCCAGGGCAGAGCAAACAGCAATGGCTGCCAGTCAGCCCTGCATCAGAGAGATCCCAGCGCAGAAACAGTGACCGCTGCCAGCACCTCCGTCTGGAAGAAAGCTGCCCCCGCGTTCCTACCCCAATGCCAGACAGTCCAGTTTCTCCCTGTATGTGTCTGGGTCTTCCAGAGTCTCACCTGGAACTGGAGTTCAGAGCAAGCAGGAGCTTGTATCTCCCTCCCGATTAAAAAAGCAGCTCACTCGGATGCCAGCCTGTTACGCGCCTCCACACCTCCTACCAGTCTCAGTGCGCTTTCTTCACCTCTCTGGTCGTAGTACTTCCACTCAGCCAGCTTTCCCGTGGTTCTGGATGATAGTTGTGATGTCTTTTAGTTGTAATTTTGATGTGGTTGTGAGAGGCAGCAAGTACAGGTGTTTACCTATGCCGCCATCTTGTTTCTCCCTGTTGCCACATTCTTGTCATGCTGTTATTCCAGGATTCTTAAATCTTTCATTGTTATGAGGGATTCTCAATTTCCCACTTTAAACCTAACTCAGAAATATTGGATGTAAATGCTCAGATACTCTCAAGACTACTTTCATTAAAAAAATAATAATAATTAAATTTATTGGGTTAACATTGGTTAATAAATTTATATAAGTTTCAAGTATACAATTCTATATTATATCATCTGTATATTGCATTGTGTGTTACCACCCAAAGTCAAATCACCTTCTGTTATTGGAGGAATACACGGGTGGGCTTCCTCTGTCGCTCGTGGAAGTGGGGTTTTGTGGGCACCATTGAAATAAGCATTTTTAGAAGCCCCCAGGGGAGAATGAGATGTGATAGAAGACTTTATTTGCATGAAGTTAAATACCTCGGGTTCCAAAATCCCATGCCCCTTAACCCAGTCCTGAAAAGGTGCAACTGGGGGTTCAGCAAAGCCAGAAGCAGGACTAGTGTCCAGAACTTCCATTCCTTGTTGCAGCTTGGTCTGGCAGAGCATGAGGCTAGTTAAAGTCCATTAGTCCATTGTGTGGAGCCCGCATGGCCGTAGGCCACATGGGTGAATGCAGGGGAATGTGCCCCTGCAACAGGAGTCAGGTGCAAACAGCAAGTGAGCGAGCCGAGAGAGGAAACTCCTTTGTCTAGGAGTTTCAATATTCAGGTTTTGTGCCCTTGCAGTGGCCACACCTGTTCTGGCCACTGACTCGCTTCCAGGTATGACTGACAGGTAAGCACCTTCCCATGTCACTCAGACCTTACTAGTATTGGGCATGTGTCCAAACTGCTTTTGTCCAGTCCCTTTTCCCTTTGGTTAGTGGGGAACAGACTTGGAGAGTATTAAGTTAGCAGAACTGTATACATGGCTTGCCTATATTATCTAGTCTTCCTTTTGCTCCTTTCCTATTAAATAACCAGATTATTACAGTAGTATGACTTCCATCCCCATATATTTTATCACCTTTACAAACCTTTACTACCTCCACCGCCCTTTCCCTCTTGTAACCACTATACTGTTGTCTGTGTCTATGAGGTCTTGTTTGTCTTGTCTGTTCATTTGTTGCTTTCAGTTTTACATCCCACATATGAATGAAATCATGTGGGTTTTACTATTTCTGTCTGACTTATTTCACTTAGCATGATATTCTCAAGATCCATTCATGTTGTCACAAATGGCAGTATTTCATCTTTTTTTGTGTGGCTAAGTATTCCATTGCATATATGTACCATATAATTTTTATCCCAATCAGCTATCAATGACACTTTGGTTATTTCCATGTCTTGGCCCATGAATAGTGCTGCAGTGAACATGGGGGTACCTACATCTTTACAAATGTTTTGAATTTTTTTGTGTAGTTACACAGAAGAGGAATCGCTGGGTCAGTCATATGGTAACTGTATTCTTAATTTTTTGAGGAATCTCCATACTGTTTTCCATAGTGACTGTACCATTTACATTCCCACCATCAGTGAATGGGGGTTCCTTTTTCTCCACAACTTCTCCAACACTTGTTACTTGTCTTGTTGATAATTGCCATTTTAGCAGGTGTGAGGTGATATCTCATTGTAGTTTTAATTTGCATTTTCCTAATAGCTAGTGAAGTTGAGCATCTTTTCATATACAGGGTGGGAGAAAAGTAGGTTTACAGTTGTGAGTACCCAAAATACAGAGTTTATTCTTGTATTATTATTAATTAACTAGAGGCCCGGTGCACAAAATTTGTACATGGGTAGGGTCCCTAGGTCTGGCCAGCGATCAGGGCCAATCGGGGCCTTCCAGCTGCCGACTGGGGCCTCCCTTCATTCTGTGCCACCCCCTAGTGGTCAGCGCATGTCATAGCAAGAGATTGAACTTCCAGTCTCTTGGTCAAACTCCCATGGGGACAATTTGCATATTAGGGTTTTATATATATATATAGATTAATTATTTTCCATACTAACAACAGTAGACCTACTTTTGCCTTATCCTGTATCTGTTGGCCATTTGGACATCTTGGGAGAAGTGTCTGTTCAGGTCCTCTGCCCATATTTTTATTAGATTGTTTGGGGGTTTGTTGTTGTTTTTGAGTTGTATGCGTTCTTTATATATTTTGGACATTAAACCTTTATTAGAGGTGTTGTTTGCAAATAACTTCTCATTTGGTTGGTTGCCTTTTTGTTTTATTGACAGTTTATTTTGCTGTACAGAAGGTTTTTAGTTTGATATAGTCCCATTTATTTATTTTTGCTTTTCCCTTGCCTTTGGGGTTAAATTCATAAAATCCTCTCTTAAGACCAAGGTCCATAAGTTTAGTTTTTTAAAAATATATTTGAATGCTTTTTTACAGAGAGGAAGGGAGAGGGATAGAGAGTTAGAAACATAATTGAGAGAGAAACATCGATCAGCTGCCTCCTGCACACCTCCTACTGGGGATGTGCCCGCAACCAAGGTACATGCCCTTGACCGGAATCGAACCTGGGACCTTTCAGTCCGCAAGCCGACGCTCTATCCGCTGAGCCAAACCGGTTAGGGCAAGTTCCTATGTTTTATTCCATGTAATTTATGGTTTCTGTTCTTATATTTAGGTCTTTGCTCCATTTTGAGTAAATTTTAGTGTATGCTTCAAGACTTCTTTCATTTTAACACTGTAGACAGTAAAATGATCTTTGAGTTTAGATTTTTTTTGGTAAGATGATCATATTTACAAAGAATAACCATTTACACCTGCACTGAACCTATCTTATTACATATAAAATGGGAAAGTTACTTATAAACTGCTACTTGGAGATTGACTTCTCAAGGCTGTGTGTATGTGTGTGTTCTGGAATATAGCATTCAGTCAAATTTTCATTGTAATCATTGAAGCATTGCCATCTCCCTCATTATTTGGCAGTTGCAAGTAAAAACCAAACAAACAAATACAAAACAATAATCCTGCCCTGTGGCTTTTTGGACATATCTTTAATTGGCAGACCTTAAATGTATTGTGGATACTAACTGTTTATAAAGAGATGATAAAACTTACTACCTTTAATTCATTAGGTACATTGAGTGTATTTAGAGTCCAGATATTATGCGTGGTGCTGGGTGTATACGTGGCAAAGTGGTTCCTGCTCTTTGAGGAGATTACAGTTCATCTAGAACAGAGTTCCTAAAAGTGTGGCCCATAAAACCAGGTGCATCACATCAACTGCATGTCAAAAATAAAGATTCTTGGACATTACCCCAAATGTGCTAAACACATATTAGGGGTAGGGTCCCAGAATCTACTTCCAGATGACTCTCCAGATAATTGCTATATACTTTAATGTTTGAGAATCATTGTGAATTTTCTTTATAAGGTGGGATCCACTTCTCACTTAAAACACCAGCCTTCTAAACTTAAATTTCACATCAACTCTTATGTATAATTTAGTGGTTAAGAGTATAAACTCTGGAGCCAGATTCCCTGTGTTTGTATTCTAGCTTTGCCACTTATTAACTGCGAGATCTTGAGCAAGTTATTTAACTGCTGTACCCCAATTTTCTCATCTGCAAAATGAGGAAAACAGTAGTTCCTGTGTAGTGTTGTTGTAAGTTTAAATTAGTCCATATTAAACACTTAGAACAGTGCTTGGCACCTGGGAAGCATTCAATAAATATCAGAAAAAAAGAAAAACATGATTTGAGTTTAAATAAGTCTTAGCCTGGCACCTTCCTGATGCTAATCCTTCCAGGATAGTAATGGGCTGAAGTATAAAAACATTTCACCTATATAGGGAACTCAGTATAAATAGATAAACACATTGGTTAAGACTTCCAGCACTATGCTCAGAAGTTTCAAATATGGGTTGGAAAATTTGCATGCTGATGATGTATTCTAAAGCCCCTGATATTTATGTTGGGGGGGGGGGCGGATACCAAAATTGGCTTCAAAGGATATTGAAGTGGCCTGTTGAATTTCAGATTTCATATGAATTGAGTTTCCTTCCTGGCCATATCCCTGATGTGGGGCAGGATATGTTGGATAGATGTTACTGTGGGTTTGCCGGCACGTGCTGTCTCATGTATGCTGGAAGAGCACTAAATGTTTTTGTTTCTGCACAAGAGTGCATAGAAAATCTAAGTCCTAGTCCTTAATCTTCCTCCCCCACTGTGAATGTGTATTTTTGCCATTTGGGTATAAGAGCTTTTACGTGCAGTGCTCATCCAGGGAGGCAGCAGGGTTTGGGCTTTTAGGCTGGAGGTGGCAGTAACAGACACAGCTGAGATCCTGCCACTGCTGGCTGGCTGAGCCCTCCTCTCTGTGGTTTTCACTCTTCAAGCCATGCTTGAGTAACCTGCCTCCAGAGCTGCTGACAGGGCTGTGTTCAGAGGCCTTGGAAATTACACTGTTCATTTCCTTATCATCCCCTGACCTGCAGTGCAGAGCCTTCTGGTGCAGGAACAAGGCAGAAAAAAATCCAGACGGCTCCCAGCCAGCATGTGTCAAGGGCTACAACGAAGGAAATTGGACTTGCTCACTTAAAAACCATGGGGTTAGGCTTTGATTTTTGGTTCCTGCTGAGAGTTATTTGTGTGTGCGCACATGTTCTATCTGTGTGTGTGTGTGTGTGTGTGTGTGTGTGTGTGTGTGTGTGTGAGTTTGTGCATGGCAAAGCTTTAAGGAGAAGTATCTGAAAGTCGAGAGCAGAGGGAAGATTGCTTTTCTCTTCTGTTAATTTCCCAGTTGTGCCATTGGGATGGGCCTGGAAGGATTAGCATCAGGAAGGTGCCAGGCCATATTAATATTTTAAAATATATTTCTCTCAGTACAGTTTAGTCATGGTTGAGAGCACCCACCCAAGTAAGAAGCTTCCCTGGCTGGCTGAGGATACATTTTTAACAAATCCTATTCCCTGAAGACATTCATCTTAGATGACCTTGATATAATAAATGTTTAAGCTACCTAAGAAAGTATACCGGTAGACCTTGGGTCTGTCTTGGATAAAAGGAATAGCTTTTTTGAGATGCAGGATAATGTGACAAAGGAGAGATAGACAAGAGGAATTTATAGCAATTTGAGATTTTCTGTATATAGGGCAAAATTATATTTTCAGAGTGTGTGCTCGTTTTTTTAAGTATTAAAAAACAATCTACTTCCTTTTTCTGTTGGCATTTCTCTTGCCCTAGGAGAGCCAAAGGAAACACTTTTCAGGCTGAAGATGTAAAATGTGGATATAAGAGGCTCTTGAGCAGAGTTTACAATCATTCTGTCCTTAATTTTTCTTTTTCTGGATTTCTACTGCATTGGTGACATTGGAGCCTTTGTGAAGTGGGGGGTGGGGGTGGGGGTGGGGAGAGTAGTCTTTTAGCTTTCGACCTCTGGAGGTGTTTTTAAATCCTAAGTGTTTCTTTTGTTGGAAGTACTCTGTAGAGAAATGTTTTCACATGAGAAGGTGGTAGCAAAGGTGAGAATGGATTACTTCCTTTGACCTTCTCATAAAGCAGTGGTCCCTGTACCCAGCATCAGCATTAGCAATGCCTGGAAACTTGTTAGAAATGCAATTCCCATCTTAGGTCCCCAAATCAGAAACTCTAGGGTTGAGGCCTTAGTAATTAGTGTTTTAACATTAGCTCTCCATTGGTCACGATACACACTAAAGGTTGTCCACTTCTGTAGAGCTCGCTCTCTCTCTCTCTCTCTCTCTCTCTCTCTCTCTCTCTCTCTGTTAATCCTCACTGGAGGATATTTTCCTATTGATTTTTTAAAATATATATTTTTATTGATTTCAGAGAAGAAAGGAGAGAGAGAGAGAGAAACATCAATGATGAGAGAGATGATTGGCTGCCTCCTGCAAGCCCCACACTGGGGATCGAGCCCACAACCTGGGCATGTGCCCTGACCGGGAATCGAACTGTGACCTCCTGGTTCATAGGTTGGCGTTCAACCACTGAGCCACACCGGCCAGGTTCCATTGATTTTTTTTTTTTAAGAAAGTGGAAAGGAATGGGAAAGACAGAGAGAGAGAGACAGAGACAGTGATGTGAGAGATACATTGATTGGTTGTCTCCCAGACCCACCCCGAACGGGGCTGGGTATTGGGACTGGGGATTAAGCCTGCAATGGAGGTAAGTGCCCTTGACCGGAATCAAACCTGGGACCCTTCAGTCTGCAGGCCGATGCTCTATCCACTGAGCAAAACTGGCTAGGGCAACACCCTTCTCTTTTAAAAAACATATTTTTATTGATTTCAGAGAGGAAAGGAAAGGGAGAGAGAGAGACAGAAACATCAATGATGAGAGAGAATCATTAATTGGCTGCCTTCTGCACACCCTCCACTGGGGATCAAGCCTGCAACCCAGGCATGTGCCCTTGACTGGAATCGCACCCCTGACCCTTCAGTCCGCAGGCTAACACTCTATCCACTGAGCCAAATAGGCCAGGGCCTTTCCTCTTTTTAAAAAAAATTTTTTTTCATAGAATTTTTATTAATTTTAATTTTTCAATATACAAAACAAATCTATTACCAGATTGTAGATACAAAATAGCCATTTACATGCAATAAACATTAATATTTCAAGAAAAACTATCCTATCCTATCTAATAATAGAGTAATATGCAAATAACCATCACTCCGCTACGCCCATGATTTGGCAGCGGGAGGCTGGGGGGGCGGGACTTGGCCTATCCAGCCATTGAGAGGCGCAGGGGGCGGGACTCACGAGTCCCGCCCCCTGCGCCTCTCAATGGCTGGATCCGTTGCTGCTGAGGGGTCTCTCTGGCGGCGGCGGCACCCAGACCCGCCCCCGCCCCCATCAGCATTCGTGGGTCTGGGGGCGCCACCACCGCCGCCACCGCTCCAACCCGAGAACGCTGAGGGGTCTCTCAGGCGGCGGGGGCAGCGGTAGTGGCAGCGGCGGCGCCTGGACCCGCCTCCATGCACCTGCACTGCGGGAGGGCCTAGTCAGCAGCTGCCGAGGCTGCTTCAAGGGCCAAAGAGGGAGGCAGGGCCAGACCCCAGCGGCCGCAGCTGCTGTGGGGCCTGGGGAGCCAGGCAGGGCTGGACAGGCAACCTCAGGGTGGGCCTGGGGGTGGGTCCAGCGGCGCAGCTTGACAGCAGACAGCAGGGCCTGCTTGGCCGTAGCTGCTGGCGACCCACAACAGGCAAGTGGGCCTGCAGGCAGTACCCAGCAGGGCCTGCTTGGCTGTTGCCGCAGCGACCCGGGAGCAGACAAGCGCAGCTGCAGGCAGCACCCAGCTTGCCCATTGCTATGGTGTGGAGCAGGCAAGTCCCGCAGAGAGCAGAGAACCACAGGGAGCTGGCCTAAGCCGGCAGCAGGACATGCCCTGAGGGCTCTCGGATATGCCCTGAGGGCTCTCACATCGAGTACACCACGCAGCCGGGCCCACAGCGGCTTCCACGGCCGGTGGACTCCCCTACGGCTCCTGCGGAAGAGTCCTAACGGGCGAGCGAACAGACACACGGGTCAGAGGCACCCCCGGCCATGTAGACCCCCAAGGCTCCTGTGGACGGGGCCACGGGCGCTCCCACGAGCGAGCAGAGCAAGCATGGCAGAACCATGAGGTCAGCGGAGAGCGGGCTGAAGGGTCCCGGGTCAAGGGCATGCACCTTGGTTGCGGGCACATACCCTGTGGGCATGGGTCAAGGGCATGTACCTTGGTTGCGGGCACAAACTACCCCCTCCCCCGCCCCGTGCATGAATTTCATGCAATGGGCCTCTAGTATAATATAAGCCTAATATGCTAAGTGTCCGACCTTTCTGACTGTTCGACCAGTTGCTATGATGCACACAGACCACCAGGGACCAGATGCTCTGACCGGTAGGTTAGCTTGCTGCTGGGGTCCGGCCGATCGGGACTGGGCGAGACAGGCCGGACATGCCCTGGAGCCCTCCCACGGTTCCTCCCCAGCCCCAATCGTGCACCAGTGGGGTCCCTCGGCCTGGCCTGCACCCTCTCACAATCCAGGACCCTTGGGGGATGTTGGAGAGCTGGTTTCAGCCTGATCCCTGCAGGCCAGGCCAAGGGACCCCACCCATGAATGAATTTTCTTAATAGTATTACTCCTTCAGGAATGCCGTGTCATAAATTAAAATTGAAAGTAGGTGCAATAATCATGCTACTGAGAAATCTTAATAGTAAATGGGGTCGTTGTAATGGTACTAGATTTATCATCAAAAGATTGCGACCTAACATAATCGAAGCTGCAGTATTAATAGGATCTGCGGAAGGCGAGGTTGTTCTGATTCCAAGAATTGAGTTGTCCCCGTCTGACACTGCCTCCCATTTAAATTAATTCGAAGACAGTTTCCCGGGATGCCAGCATTGCAGTGACTATTAATAAATCACAAGGACAAACTCTAGACAGAGTAAGAATATTCCTACCTGAACCCGTTTTCTGACATGGTCAGTTATATGTTGCTTTCTCTCGAGTTTGAAGAGTGTGTGATGTTAAAGTTGTAAATGCTTCATCACAAGGGAAATTAGTCAAGCACTCTGAAAGTGTTTTTACTCTTAATGTGGTATACAGGGAGATATAAGAATTAAGTTTAATCAATTTATCATTGTTGTTTTTATGTCATGTTTTTGTTGTTTTTATACCATGTCTTTGTTGTTGTTATATCATGTTATTGTTTTTATTTATTAATCAATTTATATATTTTCATATATGTTTTTCTAATTTTCATCTCTGATACTTCTATTATAGAGAAAGGGCAAATAGCGATATTAAAATATTTCTTCTAATTAATTTCCTTTCAGTGTGCACGAATCCGTGCACCAGGCCACTAGTTTTAAATATAATAATATTACATGCAATGAACATTAATATTTCAAGAAAAAAAAGTTTTTAAATATAATAATATTACCAAAATTGTACTAACATAGTATAATATCACAGAAGTTGTAGGAAATATTAAAAATCTGCAAATAACAGGATTACTTCTATTATATTCTAAAATATTTTTTTCTCTGGTTCTATTTTTGTTCATCAGTTTATGTTTTTCGTTATATTCCACAAATGAGTGAGATCATGTGATATTTATCTTTCTCTGACTGGCTTATTTCGCTTATCATAATAATCTCCAGGTCCATCCATGCTGTTACAAATGGTAAGAGTTCCTTCTTTTTTATTCCATTGTGTAGATGTACCACATTTTTTAATCCACTCATCTGCTGATGGGCACTTAGGTTGTTTTCAAATCTTAGCTATTGTAAATTGTGCTTCTATGAACATAGGGGTGCATATATCTTTTCTGATGGTGTTTCTGATTTCTTGGGATATATTCCTAGAAGTGGGATTACTGGGTCAAATGGGAGTTCCATTTTTAATTTTTTGAGGAAACTCCATACTGTTCTCCACAGTGGCTGCACCAGTCTGCATTCCCACCAGCAGGGCACGAGGATTCCTTTTTCTCCACATGCTCACCAGCACTTGTTGTTAGTTGATTTGTTGATGATAGCCATTCTGACAGGTGTGAGATGGTACCTCATTGTCGTTTTGATTTGCATCTCTCAGATGATTAGTGACTTTGAGCATGTTTTCATATGTCTCTTGGCCTCTGTATGTCCTCTTCTGAAGAGTGTCTATTTAGATCCTTTGCCCATTTTTGATTGGATTGTTTAGCTTCCTTTTTGTTAAGTTGTAGGAGTTCCCTGTACATTTTGGAGGTTAAACCTTTATTGGATATAACATTGGCAAATATGTTCTCCCGTGCAGTGGGCTTTCTTGTTGTTTTGTTGATGGTTTCTTTTGCTGTGCAGAAGCTTTTAATTTTGATGTAGTCCCATTTGTTTATTTTTTCTTTAGTTTCCATTGTCCTAGGAGCTGTATTGGTAAAGATATCGCTATGACATATGTCTGCTATTTGCTACCTATGGATTCTTCTAAGATTTTTATGGTTTCCCATCTTATGTTTAATTCCTGTATCCATTTTGAGTTTATTTTTGTGTATGGTGTAAGTTGGTGATCTAGTTTGATTTTTTTGCGTATATCTGTTCAGTTTTTTCAACACCATTTATTGAAGAGACTATCTTGACTCCATTTTATGCTCTTGCCTCCTTTGTTAATTATTAATTGAGCATAATGGCTTGGGTTGATGTCTGGATTCTCTGTTCTGTTCCATTGGTCGATATGCCTGTTCTTGTGCCAGTATGAGGCTGTTTTGAGAACAGTGGCTTTGTAATATAGCTTGATATCTGGTATTGTGATCCCTCCAATTTTGTTCTTTTTTCTCAGGATTGCTATGGCTATTTGGGGTCTTTTTTTCATTCCATATGAATTTTTGGAGAGTTTGTTCTAAGTCTGTGAAATATGCGGTTGGTATCTTAATGAGGATTGCATTGAATCTATAGATTGCTTTGGGTAGTATGGACATTTTTTAAAAAAATATATTTCTTTATTGATTTCAGAGAGAAAGGGAGAAGGACAGAGAGATAGAAACATCAATGATGAGAGAGAATCATTGATTGGCTGCCTCCTGCACATCCCCTACTGGGGGTGGAGCCCGAAACCCAGGCATGTGCCCTTGGCCGGAATGGAACCCAGGACCCTTCAGTCTGAAGGCTGACACTCTATCCACTGAGCCAAGCCGGCTAGGGCAGTATGGACATTTTAATGCTGTTGATTCTACCAATCCATGAACACAGTATATTCTTCCATTTCTTTATGTCTTCCTCTGTCTCTTCTTTCAGCGTCCTTTAGTTTTCTGAGTACAGGTTTTTTATCTCCTTAGTTAAGTTTATTCCTAGGTATCTTAATTTTCTTGGTGCAATGGTAAATGAGATTTTTTTTTTTTAGTTTCTTTTTTTGTGGGTTCATTATTGGTGGAGTCTTTAGGGTTTTCTATGTACAATATCATGTCATCTGCGAATAGTGACAGTTTTACTTCTTCTTTTCTAATTTAGATGCCTTTTATTTCTTCTTGACTGATTGCTATGGCTTGCACTTCCAGTATTATGTGGAACTGGAGTGGTGAAAGTGGGTATCTCTTCTTAGTTCCTGTTCTTAGAGGATATGGTTTTAGTTTTTGTCCATTGAGCATGATGTTGGCTGTAGGTTTGTCATATAATGGCCTTTATCATGTTGGGATTTGCTCCCTCTATTCCTACTTTGCTGAGAGTTTTTTTCAAAAATGGGTGTTAGAGTATGTCAAATGCTTTCTCTGTGTCTATTGATATGATCATGTGATTTTTGTCTTTCAACTTGTTTATGTGATGTATTATGTTTATTGATTTGCGAATATTGTACCAACCTTGCATCCCTGGAATAAATCCCACTTGATCATGGTGTATGATCTTTTTAATATATTGCTGGATGTGATTTGCTAATATTTTGTTGAGGATTTTAGCATCTATGTTCATTAGGGATATTGGCCTGTAATTCTCTTTCTTTGTAGTGTCTTTATCTGGTTTTGGAATTAGGATAATGCTGGCCTCATAAAACGGGTTTGGAAGTGTTCCTTCCTCTTGGATTTTCTGAAATAGTTTGAGGAGTATAGGTGTTAGTTCTTCTTTGAATGTTTGTTAAAACTCCCCTGTGAAGCCTACTGGACCTGTGCTTTTGTTTGGTGGGAGTTTTTTATTACTGCTTCTATCTCATCAGTTGTTATTGGCCTATTCAGGTTTTCTGATTCCTCCTGATTCAGTTTTGGGAGATTATATTTTTCTAGGAATTTGTCTGTTTCACATTGTTGGCATATAGTTGTTCATAGCATTTTCTTACAATCCTTTGTATTTCTGTGGTGTCAGTGGTTACTTCTCTATTTTTGTTTCTGATTTTATTTACTTGTGTCCTCTCTATTTGTTTCTTGATGAGTCTGGCTAATGGTTTATCAATTTTGTTTATTCTTTCAAAAGAATCAGCTGTTGGTTTCATTGATTTTTTTTGTATTGTTTTCTTAGTCTCTATGTTATTTATTTCTGCTCTGATCTTTATTATTTCCTTCCTTCTACTTACTCTGGGCTTTTCTTGTTCTCTTTCTAGTTCTTTAAGTTGTAGGGTTAAATAGTTTATTGCTGGGTTTTTTTTGTTTGTTTTTTTGAGGTATGCCTGTAGTGCGATGAATTTTCCTCTCAAGACTGCTTTTGCTATGTCCCAGAGATTTTGGGTTGTTGTGTGCTCACTTTCATTTGTTTCCAGGAAGTTTTTTATTTTTCTCTTGATCTCATTGGTAATACATTCATTGTTTAATAACATGCTATTTAGCCTCCATATGTTTGAATGTTTTTGGTGTTTTTACTGTAGTTGATTTCTAATTTCATTCCACTGTGATCTGAGAAGATGCTTAATATGATTTCAATCTTCTTGAACTTGTAGAGACTTGTTTTGCATCCCAACATGTGGTCTATCTTTGAATGATCCATGTGTAGTTGAGAAGAATGTATATTCTGCTGCGTTGGGGTGATATGTTCTATAAATGTCAAATAAATCTATCTGATCCAGTGTGTCTTTTAGAGTCTCTGTTTCCTTGTTAAGTTTTTGTCTGAAAGATCTGTTCAGGGAAATCAGAGGGGTGTTAAAGTCCCCTACTATGACTGTATTATTGTCGATCTCTCCATTAAAGTCCTCTAGAAGTTTTTTTTATATTTAGGTGCTCCTATATTGGGTAAATATATGTTTACCAGGGTTATATCCTCTTGTTAGATTGATCCCTTTAGCATTATGTAGTGACCTTTGTTGTCTCTTGTGATGGCCTTCATTTTAAAATCTATTTTGTCAGATATGAGTATTACAGCTCCAGCTTTTTTTTCTTTTCCATTTACATGGAAATATTTTTTTCCATCCCTTCACTCTCATCCTGTGTGTGTCTTTTGTTTTGAGGTGGGTCTCTTGTAGACAGCATATAGTTTGGTCATGTTTTTGTATCCATTCAGCTACCCTATGCCTTTTGATTTGGAGCATTTAATCCATTTACATTTAACGTTATTATTGATAGGTATTTATTTATTGCCATTTTAATTCAGTATGGCTACGTTTCTCCCTTTGTTTCTTTTTCTCATTACAGCAATCCCTTTAGCATTTCTTGTAATGCTAGCTTGGTGGTGAGGTACTCCTTTAGCCTTTCTTTGTCTGGGAAGCTCTTTATTGAACAACTATTTTGAATGATAGCCTTGCTGGATATAGTAATATTGCTCTGAGATCCTTGCTTTCCATTACCTTGAGTACTTCATGCCATTCCCTTCTGGCCTGTAGAATTTCTTTTTTTTTTTCTTTCTTTTTTTTTTTTTTTTTTACATATATTTTATTGATTTTTTACAGAGAGGAAGGGAGAGGGATAGAGAGTCAGAAACATCGATGAGAGAGAAACATTGGTCAGCTGCCTCCTGCACACCTCCTACTGGGGATGTGCCTGCAACCAAGGTACATGCCCTTGACCAGAATCGAACCTGGGACCTTTCAGTCCGCAGGCCTACGCTCTATCCACTGAGCCAAACCGGTTAGGGCTGGCCTGTAGAATTTCTGATGAGAAATCAGGTGTCAGCTTTATGGGAACTCCTTTGTACATAACAGTTTGTTTTTTTTTCTCTTTCTCCCTTTAAGATTCTCTCTTTGTCTTTAATTTTTGGTATTTTAATTATGATGTGTCTGGGCATGGGCCTGTTTGGGTTCTTTCAAAAATATATATATATATATATATATGGGTTTTTTTATTTCAGAGAAGGAGGAAGAGAGAGAGAGAAATAGAAACATCAATGATGAGAGAGAATCATTGATTGGCTGCCTCCTGCACGCCCTACACTGGGCATTGAGCCCACAACCTGGGCATGTGCCCTTGACCAGAATCTAACCTGGGACCCTTCAGATGCTCTATCCACTGAGCCAAACCAGCTAAGTCTTGTTTGGGTTCTTTTTGCTTTGGGTTCTCTGTGCCTCCTGAACTTGTGTGACTTTTTCCTTTACCAAGTTAGGGAAGTTTTCTGCCATTATTTCTTCAAACACATTCTCTATTTCTTTCTCCCTTTCTGCCTCTTCTGGCACACCTGCTATTCTAATATTATTACATTTCACTTTGTCCCACTGCTCCCTTAAGCTGTCCTCCTATTTTTTATTGTTTTTTCTTTTTGGTTTTCTCATTGAGTGATATTTTCAACTCTGTCTTCTAATTTACTGATTCGATCCTCAGCTTCCCCTAACCTGCTGTGTATTTCTTCAACGTGTTCTTTATTTGTGTTGTGTCATTTTTTACCTCAGACTGTCCTTTTTTCAGTTACTATATTTTTTTTTTCATGCTGTTGAGCATCTTTGCCCTCATTACTCTGAATTCTGTTTCAAGTAAATTTCTTTTCTCCATTTCAGTTATCTCTTCTTCTGGAGAATTCTCTAGTTCTTTCATTTGGGGGTTGTTTCTTTGTCCCCTCATTTTGACTGTCTGTTTGGGTTTATGACTATGTATTAGGTAGATCCTCCACACCTCTCAATCTCTAGTCCAGGACAGTGTTAAAGGCTGTTTCTAACTAATTAGACCAGGCAAAGATTCAAAGCCTCCAGAGATCACTGCTGCCTACAGACTGATAGGATTCTGACTTGAATTGCCCCCCAGGCAATGGTCCTCACATGTGGTGAGAGGTTTTTTTTCAACAGGGTGGAGCAGTTGCTTCTGCCTGGAGGATAAGTTTTATTTTTAATCTCGTAAGTTGCCTCAGGACAAGGTATTTTCTAATAGGATATGTCAGCTGTCTTCCCCCCAAGCAAGGCAAATGTCTATGTGGGAAAGATGACCTCCACTCCAGTGAGGGAATGACTCAGCCCAGGAAACTTGGGGTGTCTGCCTTCTGAGCTCTATCCCCCAAGTCCCCAGTCCTGGCTTCTGCTGTCACAGCTCCAGTCCACTTCACCCTCCCTCTGTCAGAGCGCAAAGATGGATGGCTCCACAGGGAATTTTTTGTGTTGGCCCTTTGAGGGTGCCTGAATTTTCAGCTTTCACTCCCTGGCAGATAGCACCCCACTGCTCTTTACAGCTGGATTTATGTGGGTACCCTTCTCAGTTTTGGTGCTCTCTGCTGGGGGAGGATGGGCAGCTTGGGGATTAGATCCCAGAGTTCTCAGTGGCAACCCCCCACAGCTGAGATATCTCTCTCGGGGATTTCAGTTGCTGTCAGTGGACACCCTGGCAGCCCTTTCGCACCTACGTGCCCCCTACCAGTCTCTATATGGTTTCCACTTTTGGTCCTCAGGTATCAGGGTTCTCTCCTGTGAGTTTTCCATTGATTATTCAGAAAGTTTTTCTGTATTTTAGTTGTATTTCCCATTTGTTCCTGGGAGCATGTCCATGCAGCATCCACTTACTCTGCCACCATTTTTAATTCTTTCCCTTTCTCTTAATAGTGAAGATCAAATTCACCAAAAATCTTTAGGGATAAAAAGTAACTTTGAACAGTAGATGTGATTTTTTTTTTTCTGAGTGATACACACACACACACACACACACACACACACACTGAGTGGCCAGATTATTATGATCTCTGAACGCATAATAATCTGGCCACTCAGTGTATATTCCTATACAATAAAAGGCTAATATGCAAATTGTCCCCTCGACCAGGAGTTCGACCAGCAGGCAGGCCGGCCAACCACCCATGTCCCCTCCCCCTGGCCAGACTGGCCGGACCCCACCCATGCACGAATTCATGCACTGGGCCTCTAATATATGTATATATATATATTAATACATATATATATATATATATGTATATATATATATATATACACACACACACACATACACATACATACACACACACACACACACACACATACACACACACTAGTAGCCCATTTGCAGGAAGAATCCTGCAAGCGGCCGCTGCGGCCCCGTGCGCTGCTGCTGCCGCCGCCGCCGTTGTGGCCGCTGTGCCTGCACCCTCGCGCCACTGCCACCCGCCCCGCTCTGCCCCGCTCTGCCCCGCCCCGCCCCACCCCACCCCACCCCGCCCCGCCCGGGCTTTCCCTCTGGCAGCCACCTTGCTTTCCACCTTTCCTCCCTCTTCCTTCTAAGTTGTCTTCAGTCTTCACTCCTCCCTCCCTCAGCGTATGCAAATTAATCGCCATATTTGTTAGGTAATTTGCATACTCGCCCTGATTGGCTGGTGGGCGTGGCTTTGGCTGGAGGGCGTGGCTTGGGTGTAGCGAAGGTGCGGTCAGTTTGCATATTGCTATTTTATTAGGTAGGATATGTGCACACACATACACACTCTGAGTGGCCAGATTATTATGTGTTCAGAGATCATAATAATTTGGCCACTCAGTGTGTGTGTGTGTGTGTGTGTGTGTGTGTGTGTATAGTGAACGAAATGACAGGAGCCTAAAATGGAAGGAATATCTAAGGGCCTCTGAGAGCAAAAGAGCTATTCAATTTATTTAACTTTTCTAAGCCTCTTTTTTATCACTTATAAAATAGAAGTGAATAATAGTAGTGACCTCATAGGGTTATTATGACGATTAGATGAGATAAAGAGTTAAGCATTCAGCACAGTGTCTAGCATGTAGTAAGTACTCAATAAATGTTAGCTGTTGCTGATATTATGATGTTATTAGCTATGAGGTACAGGGTCATTGTAAAATTAAGGAGAAGGGATATGCTTAGAGACTTTGAAGAGTTAAGCCCATGGAGGTTTTGGAAATAATGAGTTTATGATAGTTAATATTCTCCTACTGATTTTCAGGAAGGCTTGAGGAGAGGTTGATTTAGAGCATTTGGAGCCATTGAGGTTTGGGGTTATCTTATTTGATTGACTGGTGAGTTTGGAAGGGTTTGTTGGACTCCTTTGGTACAGGGCTGATTTCAGGTTGAAGAAGCATGGCTCTATGATTATTTTAGGTTAGAAAGGTGTTTTTTTTTTCCTCTTTTAGTCCTTGACAAGTATAGACTTTAGCCTTTTGAAGGCATTAGCATTCCTACAGGTATTGTGAATAGTCAGGAGAAGCATGAGGATTGAAATATTTCTTTTTGTGAACTCGTCACTAGCTGCAGAAATAAAAACTGAAGGTGGTTAGTTTTCAACTTGAAATGTTGTTTATTGAGAGACTACAATTCAACTATGTGCCTGAAAAATACTATAATTGCTTTTTAAATTGGAGAGCACTAGGTTCCAGTCCTAGTGGCAAATACTAGATTGTGTATAGATGAGCCAGACCTGGCCATTAAATCCTTTCTTGGCCTCTTTTTTTTTTTAAATTGAGGTATCATTGATAAAACATTATATTAGTTTCTGGTATACAATGCAATGGTTTGATATTTATATAGCAAATTGATCACCTCAATAATTCGTTAACATCTGTCACCATACATAGGTTGATGGCCTACTTTTGGTACAGGGCTGATCTCACATACTAAAAAAATATTTTTTTTCTTGTGATTAAGAACTTTCAAGATCCACTTATTACATAGCCATGACTTACTCATTTTATAACTGAAAATTTGTACTTTCTGGACCCCCTTTGCCCATTTTCCCCATCCTCCACCCCTCCCCTCAAGAAGCCCCTAGTCCAGTGGTCGGCAAACTCTCCCCTCAAGAAGCCCCTAGTCCAGTGGTCGGCAAACTCATTAGTCAACAGAGCCAAATATCAACAGTACAACGATTGAAATTTCTTTTGAGAGTCGAACCGACTTCTGCGCATGGGCCACGAAGTTGCAATCTCACTGTACGTGCGCGCCCGCACATGGTATTTTGTGGAAGAGCCACACTCTAGGGGCCAAAGAGCCGCATGTGGCTCGTGAGCCGCAGTTTGCCGACCACTGCCCTAGTCTAGTTTTTATATCCTTGAGCTTGGCTTATTTGTTTGCTTGTTTTAGATTCCACATTCGTACAGGTGAGATCGTATGGTATTTATCATTTTCTGTCTGATTTATTTCACCTAGCATAATGCCTTCAAGGTTCATTCAGGTTGTTGCAAATGGCAAGATTCCATTCTTTTTTATGGTTGAGTAGTATTTCATTGTATGTATATACCACATTTTATTTATCCATTTGTCCATCAGTAGACATTTAGATTGTTTCCATATCTTGCCTATTGTAAATAATGCTGTAATGAACATATATTTTTGAATTCATGTTTTCTTTTTTTTGCATAAATACCCAAAAGTGGAATTACTATATCATATGTTAGTTCTGTTTTTAATTTTTTAAAAAATATTTTTATTGATTTCAGAGAGGAAGGGAGAGGGAGTGAGAAAGAGAAACATCAATGATGAGAGAGAATCATTGATCGGCTGCCTCCTGCACACCCCCATTAGGGATCGAGCCGCAACCTGGGCACATGCCCTTGACTAGAATCGAACTTGGGACCCTTCAGTCCACAGGCCGATGCTCCATCCACTGAGCCAAACCAGCTAGAGTTGTTTTTAATTTTTTGAGGAACCTCCATACTGTTTACCATAGTGGCTGCATCAGTTTACATTCCCACCAATAGTGCACAAAAGGGTTCTCTTTTCTTCACATCCTTGTCAACTATTATTATTTTTTGTCTTTTTTATAATATCCCTTCTAACAGGTGTGAGGTGACATCTCATTGTGATCTTGATTTGCATTTCTCTAATGATTAGTGGAGTTGAGCATCTTTCCATGTACTAGTATGTGTTGGTCATCTGTATGTTTTCTGTTAGGCCTCTATTTTTGTTTAATAATGGGTTCTCTTCATTGTGAAAAACTTTTTATGAACTGGTATTCAGCTTAGAGTTGATATTTTCTGGTTGATGTGTTTCTTCAGAAGTTAAATACTTAGCTCTGCATTGAATCAATCCTTAGTGAAAGGTACAGAGAACATTGTAGAAAGGAGATGTACATATTCATCATACTCACACCAACCAAAGTAGCATGAGGTTAGAGAAATCAACATTCAGGTTGAAGAGTCTCTTGGTGCTAAGGCTTCCCAACTGGAGGTTGTATATCAGAATCACTTTGGAGCTTTTACAAAGTAAAAGTGCCCTACTGAAGTAAAATCTTTAGAGCTGGGGACCCCAAGCATGTACTTTTTTTTTTTAACTTCAACAGGTGCTTTTAAATTATCTCTTGGTTAAAAACCACTACCATTGTGAAAAGGACTATACAGCCTCTGGGAATCCCTATTACTCCCTTAGCCAGGGGAACTCTAAAAGTTGTCCTTGCCTTTTGCCATTTTCAAATAGAGCTATACACTGCACTTTAGATACCATGTGATCCTTACTTGCTTTACATAATGAGTAAGATTCTCCAACTCTCCTTATTCATTGCTCAATCGGGTTGGGACCAGTCATTTAGGAATACAGCTATAATAAATAATTCTCCTAATTAAGAGGATAATAACTCCTCTTATTATCCTCTTAATTAGGAGAATCAATTATTGGATTTCTCATAGTTATAACCTTTAAGGTAGAGCATCCATATCAATGTTACTGATTAAGTATTAAATTTTTGTTCTGGAATTTTTAAGGCAAATTTGAGCAAAATTCTTATGAGTATATACATTTTCCATATGTAACTTAGAAGGAAGCAGAAGACAGGTAGATAATCTAAATTTACTGCTAATACAACAGCAGTTTCTCATTGATTTGTGAATATATTTCTGTGGTTATGTTGGACAATAGGTGTTCTTAACTTTCTGGAAATATATGGTCCCCCCCCAAATAAAAGAATGCAGTCCAATAAAATCCTTATTCCTGAGCCTGGTTCTGAACACACTCAAACATGCTGTTTTAAAAAGAAAGAGCATCAGCTCACAGAAATAGATGTCCCCTAAGTTTTTGGTTTGTGTTTTTGGTTGGTTTTCTTTTCTTTCTTTCTTTCTTTCTTCTTTTTTTTTTTTGTATAAACACATACTATTTCTTTGAAGTCAAGAAGAGAATTAATGTTTTTTAGTATAAAGTATTTTCCTGATGGGACTTTTAAGGAATACTAATTATTATCAGTGAGAAACATATACTTGAATATGCTGCAGACTCATAGTTAAAAAGTGGAATATCATTTTGGCCAAAGTTACAATTATATAACCTTAAATTCTCATAATAAAATGTAAAATATTGTTTTTAGTACTGGTACATGTATTATATATCTCATAATTTACATAAATCTACACTGTACACTTTCAATGGATCTTTTTAGGTTTTGGAGTATTTTAGATGCATATTCCATTTAATAGGAGGAGAAAAAAAATTGGCAAATGTGGGGAAGACATCATACAAAGTAGCTACGCATTTTATACACCATATTAGACTAGATCTTAATCCCATCAGCATGCAGATTCCTAAACATCTGGTAGAGTGTCTGTTTTAGATAAAATATGCCATAAGGCATTTTCCATTTTGGTTATACATATGGGCTTGTATTGAGAATCTGGAGATTTTTGAAATCAAACAAGCTGACTGCTTATTACAATTTCAGAAAGAGGCTGAGAAATTCTTTCACTTTGGTTTGCCTTTGTTGTTTCTTCTGACCTTTCACATCTCTTACAAGGATTAGGTTCTAAAGTCAGGGTGTACAAAGCACTTAGTCAGAAAGTACCCTTGAAAATTACTTAGGATAATGCCATGTTGGAAAGTGACATACTGGCTTCATAAATTCAGCAACATTTTTTTCTCTAGCATTGAAACAAATCATTATTTCTTGAGTTGAGGTCTCATGTAAAAGCTGGCTTGTGTTTGAGGACTGTATTTAAAAAAATATGTGTATGTAAATGCTAAAATTACCCAAACCTTGGAGAAATGCTTCTACCATGAGAGGCACATAGGAATGGACACTAGATAAGTGAACACAAGTTCTTGTCTCCCAGCTGTGGCGCCCTTCAGAGCTCAGTGAGTAGAATAAATGTGAGGCCAAACCATTCAAATTGTTCTTTCTTATTTCTTCCTTCCTTCCTTCCTTCCTTCCTTCCTTCCTTCCTTCCTTCCTTCCTTCCTTCCTTCCTCTCCCTTCTCTCTCTCTCTCTCTCTCTCTCTCTCTCTCTCTCTCTCCCCCGCTCGCTCTCTCTCTCTCTCTCTCTCTCTCTCTCTCCCAGCTACATATAGTTTATTTGATTGTGTTAAATGTATATATCCAGTTATCTGTTTGTTTTACAAAGGTATTATATGACAGTAGAGGAAATCTTGGGGTCCAGATTCTCTCTGTAGTGGAAATTTACAGGTCCATGGATTAAATCTATCTTTATGTAATGTTTATTCTTTTGTAGCATTTATTTTTCAATTCTAACTTTCACATTCCCGCACAAATTCCTTCTCTTTTTTTTTTTTTTTTAAATATCAATCAACCGCCTCCTGCACACCCCCCACAGGGGATGTGCCGGCAACCAAGGTACATGCCCTTGACCGGAATCGAACCTGGGACCCTTCAGTCCCCAGGCCGACGCTCTATCCACTGAGCCAAACCGGTTTCGGCTCCTTCTCTTTAGGTTCCCTTAGTCACTGTATGGTAACCTCAGGTTTTACCCTTGAGTTGAAGAAGAACTGTTCTATCAGCAAACTGAAGAACAGAGATATTTTCATTTTACCAACATAAAATATCCCTGAGCCTAGTCTCTCTTTCTTAGGCTCAGTGCCTCTGGTAACTTCTTTGAACTACTCTTCACTTTCTATCCTTATCTGACTTTCAGTGAGAATCTAAAGGATGCTTTATAAAAATCCTATTGTTGTTTTAATTATTTTTTGTTATTTCTGGGACTCACTTTTATATTTGTTTCTGGTCCTGTCTTAAGACCAGATGGGATTACTAGTATATTTAGTTACACAGATTTAGAGAGGACTTTTGTCCTCTTCCCCAATTAAAAATAATTAACCAGGAAAAAGTAGTCCTTTTAATATGTCCTTTTTATGTGGGCATTCGTTGCAGTCTAGGCACAGCATCCTATCTAATAAAAGTAATATGCAAATTAACATCACTCTGCTACACCCACAAGCCACGCCCACCAGCCAATCAGGAGTGAGTATGCAAATTAACCCAACCAAGATGGCTGCAGCCACGGAGAGACCAGGAGGCTTGGGTTTCCCCTGGCAATGGAGGAAGCCAAGATTTCCGCACACCCTAGGGGGCCCAGGCCTCCACTCAAGGCTACAAAGTTTCAATTATAGAAGATAAATCCCAACAAAAATGGTGGTAGCCATGGAGCTAGAGAGAGCAGGAGGCTTGGGTTGCCCCCGGTGATGGAGGAAGCCAAGCTCCCGCAGCCCTGGCCTGCCTTGGCCTCCACTACAAAGTTTCAATTATAGAAGATAAATAAATCCCAACAAAAATGGCTACAGCCATGGAGCAAGCAGGAGGCTTGGCTCCGCTCAAGGCTACAAAGTTTCAATTATAGAAGATAAATAAATCCCAGATACCAGGGCCTCCGCTTGGGTCGCTGCGGGGCGTGGCCAGCCTGCAAACCACCACAGGCCCCTCGCCCAGGCCGCCCCACACCCCAAGGGAACCCTCACCCTGATCCGGGACACCCTTTAGGACAAACCAGCCAGACCCCTCCCGTGCACCAGGCCTCTATCCTATCTAATCCTCCTATCTAATAAAAGAGTAATATGCAAATTGACCATCACTCCAACACACAAAATGGCTGCCCCCATGTGGTCAAAGATGACTGACCCCATGTGGACACAAGGTGGCCAGCAGGGGAGGGCAGTTGAGAGAGATCAGGTCTGCAAGGGAGGGCAGTTGTGGGCGATCAAGCCTGCAGGGGAGGGCAGTTAGGGGTGACCAGGCCTGCAGGGGAGGGCAGTTAAGGGCAAACAGGCTGGCAGGGGAGCAGTTAGGCATCAATCAGGCTGGCAGGGGAGTGGTTAGGGGTTGATCAGGCTGGCAGGCACAAGTGGTTAGGGGCAATCAGGATGGCAGGCAGGTGAGCAGTTGGGAGCCAGCAGTCCTGGATTGTGAGAGGGCAGTCGGACATCCCTTGAGGGGTCCCAGATTGGAGAGGGTGCAGGCTGGGCTGAGGGACACCCCCCCCCTTTGCACAAATTTCGTGCACCGGGCCTCTAGTCTAATATATAAAAGGCCAGGGTTGTAACGACCGATCACAACCGAAGGCTTACCAACCCAGAAGTCCTTCAGTCAGCCTTGTGTTGCTGGGGCAACCCAGCACTGACTGCCCAGCTGCAGTCTGGCAACCCAGCTCTGACTGCCCAGGGGGATGAGACCCAGAGAGAGAGGCAGGGTCTGATCCACAGCCTCAGTGGCAGCTGTTGATCAGTACTTGCCTCTCTCTTTCTCTCCTTCTTTCTTTCTGAGCTTTGCCAGCAGCCAGGCTTATCTTTCTCTCCTGGCTGGGCTGCTGTTAAGCCCCGCCTCTCTGATCAGGCCCAGAGATAGGCCCGGAGATGCTAACTGGCATAGGAACCGACCAATCAGAACCAAATGTGGGTGCTGTAAAGAACCAATGGCTGTCTAGGAAGTGGAGCTTTTGACGCTGACAGGCATAGGAACTGACCAATCAGAACCAAATTGGCCAGCAGAGGAGGGTAGTTGGGGGCGAGATCAGGCCGGCAGGGAAGGGCAGTTAGGGGTGATCAAGCTGGCAGGCAGAGGCAGTTAGGGGCAATCAGGCAGGCAGGCAGGTGAGCAGTTAGGAGCCAGCGGTCCCAGATTGCGAGAGGGATGTCCGACTGCCGGTTTAGGCGAGATCGGGCCTAAACTGGCAGTCAGACATCCCCCAAGGGGTCCCCAGTTGGAGAGGGTGCAGGCTGAGCTGAGGGAACCCCCTCCCTCCGTGCACAAATTCATGCATCGGGCCTCTAGTTGGTTGTATTTAAAAAAAAAACAAACAACCCACTGTAATATTTGACAGTGAGGTTTTACCCATTTTGAAATTGCTATTAGCTACTCCTTAGAGATGACACTGCTGTGACTAGAATACCTCATTTGAAGGCTTGGTGCCAGTGCTATACTTTTGGCTGTGTGCTAGTGGCAGCTTTTGGACAGAACATTGCAATTGCCCCTAAGATAGGAGAGATAGAAGTTTTCATTTGAAGAGCTAAATAAAAATGTTTCTGGGTATAGGCCAATACAATATCACTAAGGAAGAAGAAAAGTACAGTTTACCTCTCCCTGGGAAGCAGTTTGGCCAGAAAAAATCTCCCAGAAAGGGAAATTATAAGCTTATTAATTTAGGAAGATCTGGGTTTTCACTACTCAGCCTTTGTGAAATGGAACTTCTTTTCAAAGGAGGTGGGAGGAGGGATGGAATAAGGCAGATTTAAATGCTTAAAAAAGGTCACTTCCCAACCCTCTAATCACCCTCTTAGATTTAAGCAGGTAGGTGACCTCAAATATCACATACATAGCAAACTGTTTAGAAATCAAGTTAGGTTATTGCTGTTCCTAACTTATGTTGGATCAATGACCTGAAGTGGCATTATTCAGAGCAAAGCCTGGAAAGATAGTTGGAAAATAATATGTACCCCAATGATTTTTTTATATCTAAAATTTTCAGATGTTTCAATTTGTTTTTATTCCCTAGTCACATTTCATTTTACATTTCATATCTAATAACCAAAAGCAAGAGAAAGAAGCCAGGCAAATCCTACTTTAATTCTTCCCATTCCCTTGCCCCCATAGAGTTTTGATACTGGTGAAAGCTTGTTGAAATGAACTGGGAGCAGTGGTGAATGAGTCTTGAATATAAATTTTGATGGTTTATTTTTATGTTTAATAATAACACACAAATCTCAGCATTTTCCCTACCACCTATTTACTTGCTATTGGCAAGAAAAATAGTAAATGACTGGTTTATCACCTTCTAGGGATGGTTTTTGGTCAGAAATTTGAGATATGGGTAATTTTGGAGTTGACAGCAAGAGGTGATGTCTTTGGTCTCAAGACCAAATACCTCCCAAGAAACAAACAAACAGTGTTTTTAAAGGAAACTTAGATTTTAGTGTGGTGTGCTCATTTAATAAAAATTACCTTTCCTTGAATGTTTTTGTATTGATCTTATCTTAGGGATGGTTCCTTAACATTGCATTTATTCTGCTTACATGTTTCTCTACCTTTCAGAACCATTTCTAAAGTTCATCTTGTGGACTACTGAATAATAAGTCCTTTGGGGCATACAGTCTAGTAAAAGAGACAGAATGGAATCAAGTAACCACATGCATATCAGTGTGATGTAAGAAACATCCAAACATGTAGAGATTTTTATGAATTTATTTGAGCCAAACTGATGACAATTGCCAGGAAGCCAAATCTCAACAGATTGAAAAAATGGTCCAGAGAATGGCACTTTCACATCTTATTTTATACCTTACAATCAAACAAGGAGGCATAAGGAGGGTTAAGTGACATTCATTGGTGAGAGATTAGGGTGTCAGGAGAAAGCAAAGCAGGGAAATCTCTTGAGATTGGATAAAAAGTAAAATGAAGAGACAAATACTCTTTAAATTGGTGGTTACAGGATAGTTAATAATTAACATTTACAGCACATAGAAATGGTATGCAGGAGAACAAGATACCAATGAGGGGTTCTGTAGTCTCATGTTCTAGTGGGAGATTGTGCACTGTGGGATCTGGAAAAAGGGGGATACTCTGACATTCTGAACGTGTGTTATCATAAATGCAAAAAGACAATAGACAGGCTCAGTTAAGGTAAAGATTGACCTTTGTCAAGAAAGATACTGGTCTAGGACATGACTGACTACCTGCCATGACTCGTCTTTAGTTAGGAAGTTTTAATTCCAGACCATCCTATCTGCTTACTTTCGGTCTCTGAGTTTGTAATGCCTGCCATGCAGGCCTACCCTGAGCTTGTCAGCTTTAGGATGTGGCCCCTTTTTTGTCCACAAGATTGACCTTTGTCAAGAAAGATACTGGTCTAGGACATGACTGACTACCTGCCATGACTCGTCTTTAGTTAGGAAGTTTTAATTCCAGACCATCCTATCTGCTTACTTTCGGTAATGCCTGCCATGCAGGCCTACCCTGAGCTTGTCAGCTTTAGGATGTGGCCCCTTTTTTGTCCACATCAGGGTGAAGGTCAGAGAAAATATCCATGAAGAAGTTTGAGTAAATATCTGAAGGATAAATAGTCGTTAATTTGAAGGAGAGAGTTAAATGAATTAACAACCATGTGTAAATGAAATGTTCCTTAAGGTCTGGAGGTCTTGAGAGAAAACTGGAAATCTAAAGAAGTAGGACTTATTAATGTGAACAGATAAGTGGTAATTGATGCCATAAAAGTAGATGAACTTACTCAGGGAAAATGTGTCTGTTGAATGAGATAAAAAGAAGGGGGCCCAGGATTGATTCCTGAGGAATAGCAAGAAGTAACTAACTTACATAGCATATTAGGAAGTTCTTCCCTGTGCCGTGAAGAGCATACAAAACTACAACTGGGAACACAGGTCTACAAAAAACATTTTAAAAGTCTCTGAAAGGGACTAAAGAACATGCTTGGTTCTGCAGTTAGATTTGGTTTCTGGATTGGGTCATGCTTTAAGGGAAAGTTTGTTTTCCCATGCTACTTATGAGTAATGAAAGAGTGATCTTGGCTTTTTACTTCAACCATTTCCTATATATTTTCTGCTTTTCACTTTCTCTTCCAAGACATTTTCAACTTCCATAATGGGATTAAAGCAAAAGCATAGACTTTGATTAGACTTTTGCTTGAATCCCAGCACTGCCACTTCATTGATGTGGAATCCTGCAAATTACTCACCTTCCTGAAATTAATTTCCTTTAAATTTTGTATGGATTAAAAAGTACACTGTAAGTGCACAGTATATGGTGGTCTAGTAGTGTAGGTCAACAACAAATGTCTGTTCTGTTTCTCTTCTTTGCAGCTTCTATTTTTTGAGGTAGGTGAGTTTTTTCATCTGTAATCATTGAGTCTCTGTGTCCCACCTCCTCATGGAATCATGTAACAACATCCTTTTTGCTAGAGCAAAAGAGTTTTGCATTTTAGTAGTAAAAGTCCTTTCTGGAGCCTGGCCAGTGTTGCTAAATGGTTGAACATCGACCCATAAACCAGGAGGTCACAGTTCAATTCCAGGTCAGAGCACAAGCCTGGGTTGAGGGCTCGATCCCCAGTAGGGAGCATGCAGAAGGCAGTGGTTCGATGATTCTCTTTCATCATTGTTGTTTCTCTCTCTCTCTCTCTCTCTCTTCCTTCCACTCTTTGAAATCAATAAAAACATGTTTTGAAAAAGTCCTTTCTGAAGAGGAAGTACAAGGAGGGTTTCTGGGTTGTTATAATCCAGGGTTTTTCAACAACAGCAACATTGGTGTTTGGAGCTAGGTAATTCTTTGTGGTGGGGGCAGCCCTGTGTATTGTAGGATGTTTAACAGCATCCTTGCCTTTACCTGTTTGATGCCAGTAGAATTCCCCCCAAGTAAAAACAACCAAAAATGTCTCCAGACATTATCAAATGTCCTCAAGAGGGCAAATCTCCATTTAAGAAATGTTTGCAAAAAAAATCTGTTTCTTGATATGGGTGGTATTTCACACTGCTGTGTATGTTTATGAAAATGCAGTGAGTTGTACATACTAGTATATGATATATACAATTTTCTGTTGTGAATATTATGTTTCCACAAAAAGTTTTTAAGAAATCCTTTTTTCACTATGGCAGTGGAGAACCAGGCTCTAACCTATAACTACGCCTAAGTATGTGTAGGTTTTTATTCTTCTCCCTCAATCCCTAAAAGATGAGGTAGAATTAAGGGGAGGAGAGGACGTAGGTAGGACAGAAAGGCTGTGAAATGTAGTTGAAAATCTGGCTTCCAAATGTCTCTTTACAATTCCTAGCCAGTAGGGTGTGGAATTCAACCTGGGAAAATTTCTATTACAAAATTTCAGAAATAAGCTCTGGGCACATGACAGTAGAATTATCCGCAAAACAGGTATCTTCCTTCTCACTTTCTCTGCTATACTGTCACAGCAAAGGAGAAGATCATTTGATTTTGGTCACTTCAGGTCTTATGACCCCTTTTTTTAAAAAAAAAAAAATTTATATTGATTTCAGAGAGGAAGGAAGAGGGAGAGAGAGATAGAAACATCCATGATGAGAGAGAATCATGGATCAGCTGCCTCCTGCAAGTCCCCCACTAGGGATCGAGCCCACAACCTGGGCATGTGCCCTTGACTGGAATCGAACCTGGGACCTTTCAGTTCGCAGGCTGACGCTTTATCCACTGAGCCAAACTGGCTAGGGCTTATGACCCCTTTCTTGATGGTCATTGAAGTTACTTCTGAAAGTGTTTGCTTTTACTTTTAACATAAAATCTTTCAATCTTTCTCTACTTTCATATTGGATGACATTGACTGCTTCCTAAAATATAGTTCCCAGAGAATTCCTTGGGTAGGAAGCAGCAACCCACCTCAGTGTCTTAAAAGGAGTCTAAGAAAAGATCCCGTTTTGAAGTTTGAAAGATCCTGTAAAGAGAGGGAAAGGGAAGGCCTTGGGCCAAGCAGCCTTTGAGGTGGTAACCAGCTCATAAACAAGAACTGGCATGTGCCAACAGAGTCTCTCATTCTGGCTCGAGAGTTGGCTGAAGAGAGAAATGTGTGGAAGGCTCTGTAAGTGAAAGGATTGTTCTTGGCTTTGGTTGTATGTAGTGTGGCTGGAAATGGAGCAGAGAGGGAGCGTGGACCTGGTCTCTGGGGTCTAGGTATTGCCCTAAGAGGAGGGTTTTGTATGTTTTTTTCCTTCCTTTTCTTACTTTAAAAAAATTTTTTTTTCCTTTTCCCCTCTTTAGTATTAACATTCAAGGTACAGGAAATGGTTGGATATTGAATGTTTTACAGCTCTTCTAGGGCAGCCTATTAATATTCTAGTCTGCCAAGACGAAAGCCAGAGGGATTTAACTAGGTAGAATCAAAGCTAATAACTTCTATGAAAGTGCCCTAAGCAAGGTACTCTCAGTTTATTTGGAAGTGTTTAAATTTTACTAAAATCCCGTCATTGCCAACGTGGTTTTTTAAAGAGGGTAGGCAGCCATGGTGGCTAAACCTCGAAGACCAGTAAGACCTGAAATGGGCATCAGAGTGAGCCATCTGAGGACAAAAGGAGAGCCTTGGTAATGGAAAGAGGTGCAACTGTGACTCTGGACCTTCGTCCCCTCATTCTTTACTGGCCCTGGCAGCTGCCATAGCTTGCTCAATGTGTTGTGGGCAGGGGATTGTTTCTTAATGCCTGCATGGGAGTACCAAACTTCAGCTGTGTTATCTAGGCTCTGAGCTTCTGGCACTTGCTGAGGCATCTGGTGACTCTAGACAAAAGCCTGTTTTGTCAGAAAGAAGATTGGGGCAAAGAACAACCATTGTTATCTCTGATGCCCTCAGAGCAAACTGTCTACTTGGCAAATGGAAATGTCTTGACCTTGTGAATTACACAACTGGTCCACTTGGTTTTATTTTTCTTTGAGATTATGTTATACTAGTTAAGTTTCAGCATTCAGGTGTTGAGACCTACTATAATTAATGCTTTTTAAAAGATGTTTTAAATATCATAAAAGTAATGAGTGCTTTATTATAAAGAATTTGGAAAATGCAGAAAGGTAAATGGAAGAATGAAAAATCATTAATTCTACCATATTCATTTAAAAAATTATTTATTTTAGAGAGAGGGGAAGAGAGAGAGGGAGGGAGGGAGAGAAACATAGATTTGTTGTTCCACTTATTTATGCATTCCTTGATTGCTTCTTGATGTATCCTGAGATCAAACCCGCAACCTTGGCATATCCTGATGATGCTCTGAACAACTGAGGTCCTCAGCAAAGACTCATTTTATTAACAGAAGAATTTCTTTAATGTTGTGAAACTGGCTGAGATTATTGGTTCAGGACTGGCTTGGGCATGATCTATATACCTCATGAATCTCAACCCTGTTTCTTTAACATCTTTAATTTTCCCATTGAGAACTGCCCTGGTCTGGCCCTGCTTGGCTAGATTTTATTACCCTGGAGTATGAAACTGTATCTTCTATATTTAAGTTTTTATAATGCGTATCAAGCCAAGTTTTAATCTTCATCTGTGATTGTCTTTAGAAGTCTGGTTGTTTGTTTTTTAAATTAGTGGTGATGAATGAACATGTGTGTGTGTGTGTGTGGGGGGGTGATGGTTTTATTATTTTTAAAGGCTAAATGTTGACCTGTGTACCTCTTTTTGGAAAGAGGTATCTTTGGTGCCAATTAGCATAACAACTTGCTTTCATTGAAAGTCTTATAAATTTTGGGAGATTTCTTGTTGTAGAAGAAGAAAAGGCCTGTCTTCCATGGAATCCTGAGATAAACTGAGCCACAGGGACTTTTTCTTTTTCATTAGGTTAACATTTTAATTAAGGCAACTGCACAGAAACAAATCTCCTTTCCTTATATAATTTTCTATTGAATTTATATTGACTAGTGTGGAACTTTGGCTTATTAAATATTTAGATTTTTGTTTTATAGAGGCTTGTGATAAAGAAAATGGAAATCTTGGCCTAATACAGAAATGTGTTTTGAACTTATTTATTGTTCCTTTTTAAACAAATATATATTTTTATTGATTTCAGAGAGGAAGGGAGAGGGAGAGAGAGAGAGAAACATCAATGATGAGAGAATCATTGATTGGCTGCCTCCTGCACGCCCCACACTGGGGATCGAGCCCGCAACCTAGGCATGTGCCCTTGACCAGAATCAAACCTGGGACCCTTCAGTCCACAGGCTGACACTCTATCCACTGAGCCAAACCAGCTAGGGCTCTTGTTCCTTCTTAATGTTAAAAATTGGCAGGGCCTACGAGACTGGTGTCTAAAACTACTCTGACATTGGCAATATCAGGTATAGCCATTCTCCAAAGAAACCTTCATTAATACTGTATAACCTTATAAATCTTTTTGACAGGAAAGAAATGGGAAGAGATGCTGGTTGGGTATATTTTAATTTATATTCTCTTAAAGTATGCATTTTATACTGATACGTTATTTTGTAAATTATCTTTTTATTTAACATGGACTCTCCATCTAATAGGGGAAGGGGAGCTTCCCGTCAGAATAATTACTCTAGCAGTCTGAGAATAATCTTTGGAACTATCGTCTGCACTATGGTTTGAAAAAAATCAAATCAAGATTGACTACTTTGTCCAAGAGACTGACTTAAGAATTTAAGTAGATCTGGGAAAATCTTTTATGTTATTAACTTAAATTTCATATGAATAGAGGTTGAGAAATGATGTCTGATAGCCTAAGTTGTGGGTAGAATTTCTGCGTTTTGCTTATCAGATGGCCTTAATGTTCCTGCCTTTTCTTATTTATTGTCAAAAAGTAGAAAATAACTGTTTCCAGAACTTATTAAGGAGTGATAGATAGTTGTAGAATATTTTGGAAAGAGGTGAGCTAAACAGATAATACACGGGGATTTTTTTTTTTACCTCATACAAGTTTTTAAAAATTAATATATTCATATTTCCTTTTTATAAGTGTACAATTCAGTGATTTTATAGTATATTCACAGAATTGTGCAACCATTACCATTATTTATTTCAGACTATTCATTACTCCCAAAAGAAGCCTGTGGACCCATTAGCAGACACATACACACACACACACTCACACACACCACTTGTTACTGTCTATTTTTTTGTTGTGGTGGGTTTTTTCTCCATTTTTTTATAACCATCCTAGTGAGTATAAAGTGGTATCTCATTGTGGTTTTGATTTATATTGCTTTAATGACTAATGATTCTGAGCATCTTTTCATCTGTTTATTGGCCATTTGTTTATTTAAATTCTTTGCCCATATTTTAATTGGGTTTTCTTTTTTTCTTTTTTTAAGATTTTTTTATTGACTTTTTTAGAGAGAGAGGGAGGAACCGAGGGAGAGAAATAAAGAAACATCCATGTGAGAGCAAAACATTGTTAGTTTGCCTCCTGCACGTCCCCTACTGGGGATCAAGCCAGTAACCCTGGCGTGTGTCCTGACCAGGAATCAAACCGGCAACCTTTCAGTGTACTAGATGAGGCCCAACCCACTGACCCACACAGGCAAGTTGTAAGAGTATAAATTCTGGATACTACTCTCTTAACAGATATATGATTGGCAAATATTTTCTTCCATTTGTATGGATTGTCTTTTCACTTTCTTGATAGTATCCTTTGAAGCACAAAAGTTTTAAGTTTTGATGAAGCCTGATTTATCCATTTTTCCTTTAGTTGCTATGCTTTTGGTGACATATCTAAAAAACCATTGCCTAAAGCAAGGTCATGAGGATTTACAACTATGCTTTCTTTTGAGAGTTTTATGGTTTTAGCCCTTATGCTTAGACCTTTGATCAATTTTGAGTTAATTTTGTAGATTGGTGTGAGGTAAGGATCTATTTATTCTTTTACATGTGGATATCCAGTTTCCCAGCATCACTTATTTATTGAAAGACTGTTCTTTCCCCCTGGACTTGTCTTGACATCCTTGTAGAAAATCAGTTGTCTAGAAATGTACGGGTTTTTGTCTGGACTCTCAGTTATGTTCCACTGATGTACATGGCTGTCCTTATGCCAGTATTATTGTTTTGAGTATTATAGCTTTGTAGTAAGTTTGAAATCAGGAATTGTGAGTCTTCCAACTTGCTTTTCTTTTAAAGATAGGTTTGGTTATCCTGAGTCTCTTGCATTTCCGTATGAATTTTAGGGTCAGCATATCAATTTCTCCAAAAAATCTGTTAAAATCTTAACAGTTTTGCCCTAACCGGTTTGGCTCAGTGGATAGAGCGTCGGCCTGCGGACTGAAGGGTCCCAGGTTCGATTCCGGTCAAGGGCATGTTCCTTGGTTTCAGGCACGTACCCGGTGGGGAGTGTGCCGGAGGCAGCTGATCGATGTTTCTCTCTCATCGATGTTTCTAGCTCTCTATCCCTGTCCCTTCATCTCTGTAAAGAATCAATAAAATATATATTTTAAAAAAAATCTTAACAGTTTCACATTTTTCAACTCATGTACATGGGTTCTCTTTCCATTTATATAGGTCTTTAATTTCACTCAATGGTGTTTTTGGTTTTCAGAGTACAAGTCTTGCAATTCTCTTATTAAATTTGTTCTTAAGTATTTTATTCTTTTAGATGTTATTGTAAGGAGAATTGTTTTCTCAATTTCACATTTGGGTTATTTATTGCTGTGTATAAAATATAATTGATTTGTATTTATTGATATTTATCATGCATCTTTGCTGAACTCATTTATAAGCTCTAATATTTTTTTGAGCATTCTTTGGGATTTTCTATGTACAAGATCATGACATCTGCGAATAGAAATACTTTTACTTTCTTTCCAATACAGATGTCTTTTTTTCTCTTGCCTAATGGTAGCCTTCAGTACAGTGTTAAATGGAAATGGCAAGAGCAGACAGACATCCTTGGCTTGTTCCTGATTTTAGAAGAAAACCTTCAGTCTTTTAATATTAAGTATGAAGTTAACATTATTGTGTGTTTTTTCAGAGATGCCCTTTATTAATGTGGAGTTTTGAAGGGAACATTTCTACTCTTGCTTGAGATTTAAGAGTCTTTTAATTATTTTTCATAACAAGATCGTGTGTGTGTGTGTGTGTGTGTGTGTGTGTGTGTGTGTGTGTGTAAGAGAGAGAGAGAGAGAGAGAGAGAGAGAGAGAGAGAGAGAGAGAGAGAGAGTTGGAGAAACTTGTGAAATGTAAAGCATACAAAATATAGAGCACTTGGATATTAGTGTTCATTCTATCACTTTAACTGTCTAACTTTGGACATTTTGTGCCTCCTTCATTCATGTGTTCTGTTCGTCAGATATTTATTGAACATTCAATTTGCTAGATAACGTATTTGAAGATACAAGGGTAAAAACACTGAGGTCTTTGTCTTCAGATACCAGTTTGCACTCTATATCAACAACCTCATTTTTAAAAAATCTGTAAAGATTGAAGTGTTGGGCATATTTTGATTTGTGAGCATGTGTTAAGGCCTTGCTTATTTTCAGAGTTCAGTATGGTCTCAGTGTTAAGACTGGTCTTATTTTGTAGATATCATGAGTGCTACCTATGTGTCAAACTCTTACACACTCATTTTTTCAAAATATTGTTAATCATAGCAGTGACTCCCAAATCTTTGTCCTCTACTCTGACCTCTTTCCTAAGTTTGACCATGGTTTCCAGCTGCCTAATAGATATCCTCGTTCAGTTGTTCTAGATATACTTCAGACTTACAAGGTCTATCACAAAATTATGATTTATCTATAAAGCCCACCTCTCTCCACGTTTTCTCATTTTCATTAGTGGGAATATTTCTTCCATTTGCCCAAACTAGAAACTTCTGAGTCATTCTTGACACCTTTTTCTCACTGCTCACATCTAGTGTATCACAAAGGCCCTTTGAGAGACTATCTCCTACATATTTCTTGTTACCTACCCCCATCTCTTGTACTTATTGCCACTTCCTTTGTTTGGACCCTCATCATTTTTTACTTGGACCAAACTCTTCTCTCATCCCCTTTCTTTCCCACGTGGTAAATTAATTGTCATTCAGGATCCAGCTTAAATGTCACTTCCTCTTTATAGCATATTCTTGTTAGCCAATTCTTTAAACTTCCAGGTGAAATTAAACATCATTCAACAGTCATGTGCCTCTTAATGATAGGGATATGTTGAGAAAAACACACTGTAGGCAATTTCACCATTGTGCGAACATCACAGACTGTACTTACACAAACCTAGATGGTGTAGCCTACCACATGTCTAGGCTACATAGTATAGCCTATTGCTCCTAGGCTACAAGCCTGTACAGCATGTTACTGTACAAAACAAGCACAAGAGAAAATGATGCAATCAAGAGACATGTTAAACACAAGTTGTATGAGGCTGCTGCTAGCATAACATGGCATACTTTGAAGCAAACTTTTTTTTTATAAGTAGAAAGATTCTACTCTAAGATAATGACAAAAAGTATGGTATGGTATGGTATGGTATGGTCCAAAACTAGTAACAGTTATTTATTATTATTACCAACTATTATACTATACACACTTGTATGTGCATAGTAGATTTGTTTACATCAGCATCACCACAAACACGTGAGTAATGCGTTGCACTACCTTCTTAGGGTGGCTTTAGCATCACTAGTGATAGGAATTTTTCAGCACCATTATAATCTTATGAGACCACCGTTGTATATGCAGTCTGTCATTGACTGAAACATCATTCTGTGGTATTTGTATTAATGCTATGAAAATATTGAATATTGTATAGCTATTAATAGCATAAGTTATAGAATCATACAGACTTGTGTTTGAATTCTGGCTCTTAATAGCTATATGACCTTGAGCATATTAGTTTCTCTAAGCCTCAGTTTCTTCATCTTAAAGTAAAGCTAATAACTACTTCATAGAGCAGAAGTGAAGATTAAGTACAATTATGAAAGTAATAATTATAGTAATCATGGCCACAATATATTGAACATTTATTATTTGCTAAGCACTGAGCTAAATGTAATATTTGATACATATTGCCTATGTAAAACAGCTTAGTGCCCGATGTATAGTAAACATTCAGTAAAGAAAAGCTAGTATTTTTGTTATTGTTGTTTTCATCTGGGCTGAGCATTTTAAAGGCAAAAACTATGTTTCATCTTTGTGATTGACAGTATGGTAGATCATCAATAAACAGTTGCTGAGTGTGAATTTATTTAGTGCGATTTGACGAAATGCTAGGAGTTCTTAAAAATAATATTCCCTGCTAACCTGACTGCAGTTCCTTTGGGATTTGAAGGTTTTGCGTTTCCTATTCAAGTACACATACCCCTGGAGAGAGATAATACTTGTAGTTTTATCAACAGCTATCCTATGGGAATTAGTTCTTTACCATTCTTTCTAATCTGAGAAAGACCTTACAGGATGAGACTGGGCTGGAAAGAAAGGGGAGAGGAAGAGATCAGAGCACACAGTATTATGGGGGACAAAATTACTATTTCCCATTTGCCTCACAATTACTTTTTTTCCCTAACTTGTAATGGACATCACACTACCTAATACACATAGGCAGCATTTGGTAACCTTGGCTCTGCTGTAGAGCCATAAGGTTAGATCATGTAAAATTGAGTTATTTCTGTTACCCGAAAGTCTGAATTTGCTTATTTATCACTTTGTGATATTATGGGTATGACTAGAGGCCCGATGCACGAAAATTCATGAGAGAGTAGGCCTGCCTTCCCCCGGCTGCTGGCACCGGCTTCCCTCCAGAACCCGGGACCCGGGCTGCTTCCCTCCAGCCCCAGCTTCATCCAGAAGGATGAAGGACATCTGGTCTAATTAGCATATTACCTTTTTATTATTATAGATTGCAGACTCATTCCCTCTATAGACAGTTAATAGCTTTATATTGAGTATTGACATAGAATATTTTAGACCTGGTCCCTAATTTTGGTCAGCTGTCTTATAAATAAATGTCAGCTATCACTACCCTGTGAATTGCCAGGATTGTTGAGCACAAGATAGGGTGATAAACCTGAAAACACTGAAGAGGCTACACAGATATAATACAGTACAATTCCAGACTTTAATACATGACTTTGGAACACTCATTTAACTTTCTAGACCTCAGTTTCCTTACCTCTGAAAATTTTCAAGGTCTCTGTCTATCCTAAAATTCTGCGGGGCTTTATTCTGTCAGAGGATATTTTTTCCATTGCTTTTCAAAGAGAGAGAAAGGGAGGAGGGAAGGAGAGAGAAATATCATTGTGAGAGAGACACATCGACTGGTTGCCTCCTGCACAAGCCCTGACTGGGACAGGGAGCAAACCAGAAACTCAGGTACTTGCTTTTGACTGGAAATGGAATCTGTGACCCTTCGGTACTCCGGCCGACCTCTAACCACTGAGAACGCCGGTCAGGGCTTTCTCTCCTACTTACTTGTGTCTCTTGCTTCCATCAGTCTCAACACAACAGCCATAGTTACTTTTTTAAAACTTGTCAAATCATTCTCATTCTTTTCCCAGAACCCTCCATCAGCCCTTCATTTCATTCAGAGAAAAAGCCAATGGCCTATATAGCCCTGCATGACCTGAACTTCTCCCTGGTATACTTTTGTGGCCTCATCTCTTATTTTCCCCCTCTCAATTGTCTCCAGCCATACTGGCCTCTGCTGTTCCTTGATCATCTCAGCCATGTTCCTCTTGTTTTAGGGATTATACAGTGAAGATTCCAGTTTCTAGACAGCATTGTCAACTCCCTCATCTCCCAAGTTTTTTTACTCAAATGTCACCCTATTTTGAATTTGCAACTGCCTTTGCACTGCCCCTCCCACTTCTTTACCCTGCTGTTATTTTTTTCAAAGCACTAATCTTCTAATTTACTGTGTACTTAATTATTATGTTTATAATTTTTGTCTAACTATCTGCTACAATGTAAGTTCTACCAGGGTAAAGAATTTTTGGTTTGTTCACCCTTAGTTCCCAAGCATCTTTAATAGTACCTGGTTCATTAAATATTTGTTAGCACATTGATGGGCTGTGGTGAATACTAATCTCAGTTTTAGCTGATATGAGCCTCAGTTGACTCATTTATGAAACGCTGGTTTTGATCTATATCTTTTTTTATTTTTTTTTCATCATCATTTATACCCTCTTCCACATTTATATATTTTATGTTAGAGGTTTTCCTCAGATACCTGGTAGTGCTTGGTTATCTGCTCTCATTTTAAACATCTTTAAGATGGGAGACTGAAAGATTGATTGGAAGCTCTGAATGCATCAGCAGGTGTATGTATGATGAACTTCACAGTGCGATGGTTGTTAATTTGGTGAAACCTACATGTCAGTATCTTTAATTTTTTTTTAATCCTCGCCTGAGGATATTTTTCCCATTGCCTTTTTTCTTTCTTTCAGAAAGAGTAGAAAGGAGAGAGAGGGCAGGGAGAGAGGGAGGGAAGGTGGGAGGGAGGGAGGGGGAGAGAGAGAGAGAGAGTGGGGGGAGAGAGAGAGAGAGAGAGAGAGAGAGAGAGAGAAGAGAAAAGAAAAGAAGAAGAAGAAGAAGAAGAAGAAGAAGAAGAAGAAGAAGAAGAAGAAGAAGAAGAAGAAGAAGAAGAAGAAGAAGAAGGGGAGGGGGAGGGGGGAGGGGGAGGGGGAGGGGGAGGGAAGGGGAGGGGAGGGAACCAGAAGAAGAAGAAGGGGAAGGGGAGGGGGAGGGGGGGAGGGAAGGGGAGGGGAGGGGAGGGGAGGGAACCTGCAACCAAGGTATATGCCCTTGACTGGGAATCAAACCCACGACCTGCAGACCAATGCTCTAACCACTTAGCACACCAGCCAGGGCATGTCAGTAACTTTAAATCTTTCCTCATGGGTTTACCTTAGAAAGTCTCTTCTAATTCTGGAAGGTAAGGACTGACTGCCAGCTTTCTTTGTGCCAAATGAAGAAAAAAATACAGTGGACTTCAGGTTTTGGCCTTCAGTATTCAGTATGCTTAAGTCCACATTTAATCCCTTATTTTAGGTATGGTCCTCATGCCCTTTCCTATGCCTAGAGCACCCTAGTCCAGAGATTCTCTATTTAACCCTCTCCAGAAAATAAACCTCTAGTCTCTTGAGTTAGGGAGGGCATCTGAGTGAGAAAAGGGATTTAAGGATATAATTGCTTTTTAAACAGCTTTTGATCAGTGTTATTAATACTAAATCATTAGGCCCTGGCTAGTGTCACTCAGTGGTTAGAGTGTTAGCCTATGTACCAAAGGGTCTTGGGTTCAATTCTCTGTCTCGGTTTGCTCCCTGCCCCCCACCATCCCCTGTGGGTAAGGTAACCATTCGATCTCTCTCTCTCCCCCCCCTCCCTCCCCTCTCCCCTCCCTGCTCCCTCCCCCCTCTCTCACTTCCACTCCCTCTGAAAAAGCAATGGGGGAAAAAATAATCCTCAGGACAGGATTAAAATACTAAATCATCAGTCTCCCCACCTTGACTTATCTGGTGCTACCAGTTCCTGAGCTGTTGGGGAGAAGATTCTGTGGTGTTGATTGGTATATATAGTTGGAAGTTTTCCCTATTGCAAGTGTAGTATTCAGCATTCTTATGTTTGCTTAGTCAGTTACCATTCTTTAATTTGCTTTCTGGATTCTGAAATGTTATTGTTGTCTCCTCTTCTTTCCTTCCTTGTTTGTTTGTCTTTTAGAAAATCCTTTATTATAGTTTTAGTGTGGTTTTGTCTACTTTATTTATTTATTTAAAATATATTTTTATTGATTTCAGAGAGGAAGGGAGAGGGGAAGAGAGATTGAAACATCAATGATGAGAGAGAATCATTGATTGGCTGCCTCCTGCACGCCCACTACTGGGGATCGAGCCCACAGCCCAGGCATGTGCCCTTGCCTGGAATTGAACCCGGGACCGGCTGACGCTCTATCCACTGAGCCAAACCAGCTAAGGGCATTGTCTACTTTATTTATTACAACTATTTGTTGTCTGTCCTTTGTCTTTTGTTTAAATTGGCATTTTTATTGAGATATTTGTAGAGTCAAATGCAATTGTAAGAAATAATACAAAGATCCCTGTACACTTTACTCAGTCTCCCCCGATGGTAACATGTTGTAAAACTATAGTATTACATCACAACCAGGATATTGACATTGATACAATCCACCAATCTCATTCAGATTTGTCCAGTGGTGTGTGCATGTGTAGTTCTCTACAATCTTATATGTGTACTAGAGGCCCGGTGCACAAAATTTGTGCACAGGGGTTTGTGTCTCTCAGCCCAGCCTACACCTTCTCCAATCTGGGACCCCTCGAGGGATGTCCGACTGCCCGTTTAGCTCGATCCCAGTAGGATCGGGCCTAAATGGGCAGTTGGACATCCCTCTCACAATCCAGGACTGCTGGCTCCCAACTGCTCACCTGCCTGCCTTCCTGATTGCCCCTAACCGCTTCTGCCTGCCAGCCTGATCACCCCCTAACCACTCCCCTGCCAGACTGTTTGCCCCTAACTGACCTCCCCTGCAGGCCTGGTCACCCCTAACTTCCCTCCCCTGCAGGCCTGGTCACCCCTAACTGCCCTCTCCTGCCTGGTCCCCCCCCCAACTGCTCTCCCCTGCAGGCCTGGTCGCCCCCAACTTCCCTCCTCTCCCAGCCTGGTCACCCCTAACTGCCCTCCCCTGCTGGCCTGATCACCCACAACTGCCCTCCCTTGCAGGCCTGTTCCCTCCCAACTACCCTCACAAGCTGGCCATCTTGTGGCAGCCATCTTGTGTCCACATGGGGGCAGCCATTTTTGACCACATGGGGGCAGCCATCTTGTGTGTTGGAGTGATGGTCAATTTGCATATTACTCTTTTATTAGATAGGATTCACCACCACTGTCAAGATTCTGAACCATTCCATAAACCACAGGGATCCCTGATGTTGTCCTTTTATACTACAGCCACATCCCTCTTTATAATACCTCTTTTCCCCCGTGAATTCCAGGAAACCACTAATCTATTCTCTATTTCTAAAATTTTGTTATATCAGAAATATTACACAAATGAAATTGTATAGTATGTACCAGTAAGTAACCATTTAAAATTGGCTTTTTTTAGTCAGCATAATTCTGTGGTGATTTATCCAGGTTGTTGCATGTATTTTATTGCAGAGTTTCTATGGCATGGGTGTGTATGTACCACGGTTTGTTAAACAAATCACCTGTTGAAGGACATTTGGGTTATTTCCAGTTTTGCACTATTATGAAAAAAATTGCTATGAACATTCTTATACAGGTTTTATGCAAACATAAGTTTTCATTTCTCTGGGATAAATGCCCAAGAGTACAATTGCTGGGTCATATGGTAATTGTGTGTTGAGTGTTTTAAGAAACTGCCAAATAATTTTCCAGAGTGGCTATACTATTTTACATACCAGCAATGCATGAGAATCCATTTTCTTTGCATCCTTGCCAGTATTTAGTGTTAACTCTATTTTTATTTTATTTTAGACATTCTGACATGTGTATAGAGATCTCATTGTCATTTAATTTGCATTTCTCTGATGACTAACATTGTTGAAGATCTTTTCATGTACTTGTTTGTCATCTGTATATCTTCTTTAGTGAAATGTCTCTGAATGTCTCTCACCCGTTTTCTAATTGTTTACTGTTGTTTTTATAGTTCTTTATATATTCTAGATCTAGTCCCTTATGCGATATTTATGTTTTACATTTAAGCCAGTGATCCTTTTTTTTATCTTCTTTAGTGAAATGTCTCTGAATGTCTCTCACCCGTTTTCTAATTGTTTACTGTTGTTTTTATAGTTCTTTATATATTCTAGATCTAGTCCCTTATGCGATATTTATGTTTTACATTTAAGCCAGTGATCCTTTTTTTTTTTTTCTTTCTCAGAGGCCAGTCCATTTTGAGTGAAATTTTATAGAAGGTGTGAAGTTTAGGTTGAGGCTCATTTTGTGTGTGTGTGCCTATGGATATTCCAATTGCTTCACCATCATTCATTGAAAAGACCATCCTTCCTCCACTGAATTGCTTTTGCACCTTTGTCAAAATCACTTGACCATACTTGTATATATCTATTTCTGGGCTCTGCTCTGTTCGATTGACCCATGTGTCTATCTCTCTGCCAGTACTACATTATCTTGATTACTATAGCTATTTAATAAACCTTAATATAGGATAGAGTGATCCTCCTACTTTATTTTTCTTTGTCAAAATAATTTTAGTTATTCTTAGGTCAGTGCCTTTCTATATAAATTTTAAAATTAGCTTAATTGTATCTACAAAAAAGTATTGCTAGGGTTTTGATAGGAATTGAACTATGGGGAGAATTCATGTTTTTTGTTTGTTTGTTTGTTTAGTTTACTTATGTGATTTTAGTCTCCCTCTCCCCATTCTGGACTGTAAAGCTCTTCTTAAATTAAAGGATAGTTGACATACTATATATTATATTATATTATTTTATATTATAGTGACTTGACATTTAGGTACTTACAAAGTGATCACCACGAAAAGTCCAGTATCCATCTGTCACCATACAAAGTTATTTTGATATTATTAACTACTAGAGGCCCGGTGCACCAATTCATGCACCGGTGGGATCCTTTGGCCTGGCCTGTGGGGATCAGTGGACGTGCACACCACTGCAGCACGTCCGTAACTACCAGCTCATCGGGCTCCAGCCCACTGTCTGCATCGATCCCACACAGCACAAAGTAGTCCGTGATGTGGCAGGCATCTGGGAAGGAGCCCGAGCCTGGGCTGGGCCCCGATGCACCTGCTGCTGCCGCTACAGTGTGCAGGGGGAGTGTCTGCGGGAGAGGCTCGCGCTACTGACACAACTGCGCTTGCCAGCCGTGAGCCCGCCTGTCTGTCAGCTGAGCGGTGCTCCCGCTGTGGGAGTGCACTGACCACCAGGGGGCAGCTCATGCATTGAGTGTCTGCCCCCTGGTGGTCAGTGCGCGTCATATCTACCAACTGGTCATTTGGTCATAAAGGTCTCTTAGGCTTTTATATATATAGACTAGAGGCCTGGTGCACGAAATTTGTGCACGGGTGTGTGTGTCCCTCAGCCCAGCCTGCACCCTCTCCAATCTGGGACCCCTCAAGGGATGTGCGACTGCCCGTTTAGGCCCGATCCTACAGGGTAGGATCGGGCCTAAACGGGCAGTCGGACATTCCTCTCACAATCCAGGACTGCTGGCTCCCAACTGCTTGCCTGCCTGCCTGCCTGCCTGCCTGCCTGATTGCCCCTAACTGCTTCTGCCTGCCAGCCTGATCACCCCCTAAACACTCCCCTGCCAGTCTGATTGATGCCTAACTGCCCTCCCCTGCAGGCCTGGTCACCCCTAACTGCCCTCCCCTGAAGGCCTGGTCACCCCTAACTGCCCTCCTCTGCAGGCCTGGTCCCCCCAAACTGCTCTCCCCTGCAGGCCTGGGTCCCCCTGCCCCCCAACTGCCCTTCCCTTCCCTGCAGGCCCGGTCACGCCCAACTTCCCTCCTCTTCCAGCCTGGTCACCCCTAACTGCCCTCCCCTGCAGGCTTGATCGCCCCCAACTGCCCTCCTTTTCAGGCCTGGTCCTCTCAACTACCCTCCCCTGCTGGCCTGATCCATCCCAACTGCCCTCCCCTACTGGCCATCTTGTGGTGGCCATCTTGTGTCCACATGGGGGCAGCCATCTTGTGTGTTGGAGTGACGGTCAATTTGCACAGTACTCTTTTATTAGATAGGATACGCCCTCTGCTGTACTTTAGATCCCCAAAAATATGGAACACTTTGTGAATTTGCATGTCATCCTGTACAGGTGCCATGCTAATAAATATCTGTATTGTTTCAATTTTAGTATATGTGCTGCCGAAGTGAGCACTGTGTTTTATTTAGTCTTATAAAAGTTGGTATTTAATGAAATTTGTTGAGGTATTTTTTTTATCACTCCTCAATTTCATGTCTAATTTAAAAAGAACTTCCTCATGCCAAGATTATAAGAATATTAACCTGTATATTTTTTACTCTAAATATTTGGTTTTAAATTTTGTTTTTAAAAACCATTTGGTATTTATTTTAGTGTGCTGTAGGAACCTAATTCTTTTTTTAAAATATATATTTTATTGATTTTTTACAGAGAGGAAGGGAGAGGGACAGAGAGTCAGAAACATCGATGAGAGAGAAATATCCATCCATCAGCTGCCTCCTGCACACCCCCCACTGGGGATGTGCCTGCAACCAAGGTATATGCCCTTGACTGGAATCGAACCTGGGACCCTTCAGTCTGCAGGTGACGCTCTATCCACTGAACCAAACCAGTTAGGGTGGAACCTAATTCTTTAAAAAATCCAATTGGAGAGTCAGCTGCCCTCTCATCATTTATTGAATATTCTTCCAAGTTTTTAATTGATTTTTAGATGCCATCTTTATCATAATTTAAATTGTTATATATATTTGGGTCTGTTGCTGGGCTTTTTTGTCAGTCCAGTTATCTTATATCTTCATATCATACTTTTAATGATCTGTTGTGGGCCTATGAGATATTATAATGTCTAGGAAAAGACATAGCATGATAAAACTAAGTTAAGAGCTTAACTCGGGTTAGACTAGTTGAATGCTAGCTCTTCCATTTATCAGTTAGATAACTTAGTGGGAATTATTTAAATTCTCTAGACCTCAGTATTGTCTGTAAAATAAGGATTATAATATTACATACATTATAGGGTTATTGTGATAATTAAATGCATTAATATATGTAAAGCTCCTTTAGTGCTACGTAACTTCATAGGTGCCATGTAAGAGTTAAGCTATTGCAACAGGGCAAAGTTGTCCTCATATTCCTTCTTTCTAGACTAGCTTGTTAGCCTTGGCTGGCATGGTATAGTGGTTAGATGTGTTGTCTAAGGTTCAATTCCTGGTCAAGGGCACTGGGTTGCAGGTTTGATCCCCGGTCCCCGTCAGGGCTCATTTGGAAGGCTCTCTCTCTCCCTTTCTCTCTCTGAGTTCACCTCTGACTCCCCCACCCCCCTTCCACTCTCTAAAAAGCAATGGAAAAAATATCATCAGGTAAAAATTTTTTTAAAAAGTTTTATTATTCCCAAAATCCAATTCAGCTATTCATTGAAATTACATTGACTTTATGTATTTAAGTTAAGGGAGAAATGGTCTTTATAATAATGTAATAAACTGTTGCATTATCCTATACTTCCTATACTAGTATAATAAAAGGCTAATATGCAAATCAACTGAACAGTGGAACGACAGGTCTCTCTGACACGCACTGACCACCAGGGGGCAGATGATCAATGCAGGAGCTGCCCTCTGGTGGTCAGTGTGCTCTCACAGGGGGATTGCTGCTCAGCCAAAAGCCTGCCTCACAGGCTGGTGAGCACAGTGGCAGTGGCGGGAGCCTCTCCCATGTCCCTGGCAGCGCTAAGGATGCCCGACTGCCGGCTTAGGCCCACTCCCCGCAGGCCTAAGCTGTCAGTCGGACATTCCCCCGAGGGCTCCCGGACTGTGAGAGGGGGCAGGCTGGGCTGAGGGACCGCCCCCTCCTGTGCATGAATTTTCGTGCACTGGGCCTCTAGTCATTATATAATACAGTATTGGCTTACCACCTAAGAACATGGTATATCTGTATCTCTTCATTAACTCAAGTCTAGGGTCTTGTGTCAGTTCTGGACTTAATAGATGGACACATTGTTTTCTGTTCTCATCTGATCCAAAACACAAAAAACGAAATACTGGAATCTATGTAAACTTTACGAGTGTGACATTATTGGCTCATTTTTATCCCTAGAATAAGAGCAATAGAAAAACATGATGCCATAGACCACATCATTAGATGTTGTATATATAGGTGTCTGCACTTACGTTGGTTGTTTAAGGTCTTCTCAGTTCTGTCTCACATTTCACCCTAAAGTGCATGAGTATTTGAATGAATAAAGAAAAGTTGAAGTCATGATAACCTTTGGAACAGTAATAAAAAACTCAGAATATATGTGAGTGTGTATATGGATATTGAAGTGTGCAAATGCAGTGGTTCTTAGAATTTGGCCATTGGGGTTTTCTTAAGGGGCCTCTTCCCACCCACTCCACCCCAACCCTCCTACCAGACCCCTGCTTTAGGAGAGAATGTCTGTATACTCAGTTTTTTCCGTCATTATCCTCTTTTTCTCCTCAGTCTGTTTTACCATCTGCCTGTGAACTCTAGCTAGAATTTTTGTATTTTTATTTTTTTAAGGTGTGTTTTGAGAGAGACATCAATTTGTTGTTGCACATATTTAGACATTCATTGGTTCCTTTTAAAAAAAATTGATTTCAGAGAGAGGAAGTGAGAGGGAGAGAGAGAGAGAAACATCTATGATGAGAGAGAATCACTGATTGGCTGCCTCCTGTACGCCCTTAGCTGGGGATCAAGACCGCAACCTGGGCATGTGCCCTGACTGGGGATCAAACCCAAACCTTGGCCTATTGGGATGACACTAACCAACTGAGCTACCCGGTCTGGGCTAGACATTTTGTATTTTTAGATTGTTTACTCAAGCCTGCATATATCAATTAACTGCTTCAAGAAAATAGCAAATATGGTGAGAGAGTCTGACTCCAGTGAGGGCTATAGGAAACTTATATACACATGTACTTAAACTATGCTTGTTCCTGTTTTCCTGATTTTTCTCCCAGAATTGTTTAGGTTTGATAGGAAGTTATGTTTTTATTAGGAAGGGATAAATTAGGGGTGAAAAACAAAATAACTGTGTATTTTGACAAAGAAGTGTTGAGCAAAAAGATCATTAGAGATGCTAATCAAAATACAGCTATATATGTATACTATTCTTTTGATTTTAGTGTATGTCTGAAGTTTTAAATAACATTTTGGGGTTACAACAATACATATAAGTAAGTAAATAAAGGCAATAATTATTAATTATGTAGAATATGTACTTTTAGAAATACATTTTAGTACTCTAGTTATAAGCTCACAGCTTGGTGAATTTTCACAATTTGAACACACCCGTGTAACCAGCACCCAGATCAAGACACAGAATACTAGTAGCTCCTGGAAATGTCCCTTGTGCTGCCTTCTAGTCACAGCTCCCTAAGGCTAGCCACTATGCTAACTCCTAACAGCATACATTAGTTTTGCCTGTTTTTATTTTTTATATATACTTTTGGAGGCTGTGAGAGCCATAAACATAATTGCAAGAGCATGTAGTTTGGTCACTCTCATTGCTCTATGTAGTCTATTATGTGAATACACTACAATTTTTTCCTACTGTTGAATATTTGAGCATTTATACTTTTAGATCACCTCTTACCCATTTATTTTGTAAGTATTGTAGGGGTTGTGGACATTTTCTGAAATATACTGCTGAGGAAATCTGAAAATTTTTATCAGTTCTCAACTTTAGAAATTCCATAATGGTGAATAGACACCTTTTAATTTAGAAACTTATCTATCCACATATTTTCCAAACCCATTACCTCTGTTATCCATTACCTCAGTTAGCTTTTGCTGTATAAAAAGCAATCCAACTTAATAGCTTAAAACAACAGTTATTTACTTAGCTTTTTTTGTTCTGAGAATTAGCAGTTTAGGCTGGATTCTGCTATGGAGTTCTGATGATCTGTGCCAGACTTGGCTTACCATGGTTGGGACGACTGAGCCACCTTCTCCAAGTGGTTTTTCATTCTCTAGCAGGCTACATAAGGGTTATTCACATGGCAGTCTCCCTCCCAAGGAGGAACTGTGGGTGTGTGCCCGGCCTCCTGATGCTCAGGCAGAGAACTGATACTACTTTGCTTCCTCTACTTTCTGTTGGCCAAAACAAATCCCAAGGCTAGCATAGGTTCAAGTGGTAAAGAAGTAGAATCCCATCTCTTGATGAGAGAATTGCAAGTGGGTGAGTTCAGGGAGGTGAAGAATTTGTGACTTTTTTTTTTTTTTGCAACCTACCATATCCATATTTGCACTCGCTTTTAGGAAACTAAATTCTAAATTGACTGACATCTTTTTGTTTTTGATATGCATTCATATAAACTTTTATTTTCACCTGTTTCAGAAGGAAGGTGGGAGGGGGAATGGAAAGAGATTAACCAAAGAATTTACATGCATATATGCATTTCCTATGGACACAGACAATAGGGTGGTGAAGGCTTAGGGCCGGGCCAGAACTAGGTGGAGGGGGGCAATGGGGGAAAAGGGGGGACATCTGTAATACTCTCAACAATGAAGATTTAAAAAAAACCCAACTGTTTGGAGTCATAAATGGAACTAGGCCTATCGCGTGTTAGGATGGTATTTTAAGTTTATTTGTTTTTCTTCCTCTCCCTGTCTTTTTTCTGTGCTATTCATTTTATCATTCCAGATGTTTAAGAACACCTCTTCAACAATGCCTTTTCTGATTTTGTGTCATTCACCTCACCCCTACCCTGGCATCTTTCCTTTGAACCCCCCATGGCAGCATTTAGCATCCATAATGTTTTATTATATCCAGTTGTTTTCATGTCTGTTTTTTGTTATTAGACTCTAGGCTTCTGTATGTATCCCCAGTTTCTGACATGCAAATCTTTTTCAATGATGGATGATCTGTGAGAAAGCTTCTAGTTTTTTCTTTACCAAATCTAACTACTCTGTTTTAGTACAGAATTGTTTATCCCTGTGTTTCTATATGGATATAACTGCTGCTACTTGACTAGATAAGTTACTACTTTTTTTTTTCATTTAAAAAAATAATTCTTTATCGTTGAAAGTATTACATATGTCCCCTTTTCCCCCCCATTAACCCCCTCTAGCCAACCCCCGCCCCATGCCCTCACTGCCCATCTGTGTCCATGGGCCATGCATATATGCATAAAAGGTCCTTGGTAAATTACCTCCCACCCACCCATCCTCTCACCGCATTCCTCTGGGATTCCACACTCTGTTCCATGCTTCCATGTCTCTGGATCTACTCTGTTCATCAGTTTATTTTGTTACTTAGATTCCACATATGAGTGAGATCATGTGATACTTTTCTTTCTATGACTGACTTATTTCACTTAGCATGATACTCTCTATCATGCTGTCTGAAAGGGTAAGAGATTCTTTTTTTTTTTACTGCTGCATAGTATTCCATGGTATAAATGTGCCACAACTTTTTTATCAGCTCATCTACTGATGGGCACTTGGGCTATTTCCAGATCTTAGCTATTATAAATTGTGCTGCCACATTCGTTCTGATGGGTATTTTGGGTTTCTTTGGATATATTCCTAGAAGTGGGATCACTGTGTCAAATGGCAGTTCCATATTTAATTTTTTGAGGAAACCCCATACTGTTTTCCATAATGGTTGCACCAGTCTGCATTCCCACCAGCAGTGTACTAGGGTTCCCTTTTCTCTACATCCTTGCCAGCACTTGTCATTTGTTGATTTGTTGATGGTAGCCATTCTGACAGGTGTGAGGTGATACCTCATTGTCGTTTTAATTTGCATCTCTCTGATGATCAGTGACTTTGAGTATTTTTTCATGTCCTTTGGCCATCTATATGTCCACTTTGGAGAAGTACCTATTTAAGTCCTTTGCCCATTTTTTAATTTGATTGTTTGTCTTCCATTAAGTTGTGTGAGTTCCTTATATATTTTGGGTATTAACTCTTTATCAGATGTATCAATTACTATTTAGATTTAACTTACTGAGCAAGGTTAAATATCACCATCCATATATGCAGATAATTTCTATTACGTCTTTTTGTACTACTCACGTTATTTTGATTAAATATATTGTTTTTCTCCTAAGATACTGTGCTTTTATTTTACATAGCTGTGCCCTTAATAATTTGGAAGATATAATAATTCAATATATATAAGGGAGATTTGTCTTTTTAAAAAATATTTTTTTATTGATTTTAGAGAGAAAGGAAGAGAGAAGGAGAGATAGAAACATCAATCAGCTGCCTTCTGCACTTGGGGAGAAGCCCAGAACCCTGTGCCCTGACTGGGTATCAAACCAGTGACCTCTTGATGCATGGGACAATGCTCAACCAAATGAGCCACACCAGCTGGGCTTTTTTTTTTTTAATGCTACCAATTATCTGAGCCTTTGCCCTTTGGGGCAAGGCAATTCCTTACCTTATAAGTTCAGTGTCTACTGTAAAATGAGAAAATGTCAGATGCTTACTCTACCCACTCTCTTAGCAATAAGGGTTTGACACCTTGACCCAAGTTTTACCAACCAGACATATTACCCCTAATATTTTCAATCAGTTCCTAATCTCAAAGGACAGTGGAAAACTGTTTATAGTGGTGGTGGTGACATACAGTGTAAGTGGTTCAGTGATGGAGGCAGCAATGCTAGCAGACTGATAGTGTGACATGATTTTGTTAGCAGTTCTGGTTGTGCCTCTCTCTGTGCCTGCTTGTTTTCTGAGCCTAATTCTCCAGACTTCCTGCGAGTTCAGAGTTGGTTTCTGTAAGCAGCCATGAACAATGAGTAATTTTGTAAGTAGTTGAAGGTTGAGAGTAGAAACCACAGTACATATTAAAGAAATGTACATCTTATTCAGAGATAAAACTCATGAAATATTAGATCACAGAAATGTGATAGCTTATATAACCCAGATTGTATGTGATATAAAGAAAGAAAAAATCAGTGGAAGAGAATTTGGAAACAGGTTTATTGAAGGGGTCTATTGGGCTTATTGGGACTCAAATAATGGGTAGAATAATATTTAGATATCCCTGCTTCATACATGAAGGAAATAGGAAGGAGGATGTTAGGATTATATATGTAAGTAGGCCAGAAAAGTGTGTGCTGTCTGTCACTCTTAGTAATTCTCATGACTGGTATGTAAGTGGGAATGTTACAAGTCTGTCTGTGAAAAATATGTAAACATTTATTTTTGCAGAATTTCTTGTTTTCAGATTCACTGAAGGTTATCAACAATTTTTTTAAAGGGGCAGGAAGATTTAGCTGTTCTCTCTTTTTTTTTAACTTTTAAAAAAACTATTTGATCTATGAATATACTTTTGAAACTCACGTTCCCTAAAATCTCTTGATAACCAGTGATCCACTTATCTGTCAGCTATCCTAAGCCTCACAAAACCATATTAGAGCTTTCTCTTACTTCATTTTGCAAATATATTTTCATAATTGACTTCATCCAGATAAAAGTAAATCTTTACTCCCATGATTATTTTTTCAGACTTATTGTAGCACTGATTTGTCTTATTCTAATTTTTGTTTTCACATCTGATCCCCAATCCCCTCACGCCCCCCCCCCCCAATCTATAAGCTGTTTGATAAAGACAGACTCATTCATCTCTGTATCTCCAGTGTCTGGCATGTAATTGGGCTTTATAAATTTTTTTAAAACCCGATTTAATGAATTCTTTCCTTTAAGTGCTCTTTGAAAGGAGTTGAGAGAATTAAGATTTTTCTTTAGCTCAGAGTTATCATGAACATTAAATATTGTATAGCTGGTCTGCTACATTTGTTATTTGTGTGAAAACACTTAAGATACCTTGGTCAGCTCTAGCTGGTTTGCTAAATGGTTAGAGCATCAGCCCGTGGACTAAAGGGTCATAGGTTCGATTCCTGTTAAGAGCAGGTACTTTAGTTGCAGGCTCAATTCTGCCTCAGTCAGGGTGCGTACAGGAGGCAATTAATCGATGTGTCTCTCACACATAGATGTTTTTCTCTCCGTGTCTCCCCCTTCCTTCCACACTCTCTAAAAAAAGTCAATGGGAAAAATGTCCTTTGGACAAGCTGACGTGGCTCAGTGGTTGAGTGTCAACTTATGAACCAAAAGGTCATGGTTCAATTCCCAGTCAGGGCACATGCCCCGGTTGTATGCTAGTTCCCCAGTGTGAGGTGTGCAGGAGATAGCCAATCAGTGACTCTCTCTCATCATTGATATTTCTATCTTTCTCTCCCTCTCCCTTCCTCTCTAAAATCAATAAAAAAAAATATTTTTGAAAAAGTATCCTCTGATGAGGATTAACAACAAAAAATAAAGATACCTTTGTTGGATATGATTTGTTTTGGGACCTAGTGATTTTCAACAGTTCACTAGCTCTAACCTGGAATTGTGCTGTTATGCTTTTTTTTTATATATAGACAACTAGAGGTCCGGTGCACAAAATTTGTGCCGGGGGGGGGGGGGAGTGAGGGGGAGTGTCCCTTGGCAAGCCTGCACCCTCTCCAATCTGGGACCCCTCGGGGGATGTTCGACTGCCGGTTTAGGCCTGATCCTGCAGTCAGACATCCCTCTCACAATCCGGGACCACTGGCTCCTAACTGCTTGTCTGCCTGCTTACCTGATTGCCCTTAACCGCTTCTGCCTGCCAGCCTGATCGCCCCCTAACCGCTCCCCTGCTGGCCTGATTGATGCCTAACTGCTCTCCTGCTTGCCTGATCGCCCCCAACTGCCCTCCCCTGTTGGCCTGATTACTCCCAAGTGCCCTCCCCTGCTGGCCCGATTACCCACAATTGCCCTCCCCTGCCGGCCCTATCACCCACAACTGTCCTCTCCTGCCAGCCTGATCACCCCCATGAGCGTGGCCATCTTGTGGTGACATCATGCATGAGGGCACGGGACCACCTAGGCTTTTATTAGTATAGATTTTTTAGTACAGTTTTATATTTACAGAAAAATTGAAACTATCGTAGGGCAGAGTTCTTATATATCCCACACCCATATTCCCCCATTATTAACATCTTACTAATTAGTATGGTACATTTGTTACTATTACTGAACCAATATTAAGATGTTATTATTAACCAACTTCCATATTTTATTCAGATTTCCTTATTTTTTGCCTGATATTATTTTCTGTTCTAGGATTCCATCCAGGAAACCACATTACATTTAGTTATCATGTCTCCTGAAACTCCTCTTCACTTGTGACAGTGTTTTAGATTTTCCTTGTTTTTGTGTGTGTGTGTTTTTTAAATTTTTTTATTTATTGATTTGAGAGAGAGAGAGAGAGAGAGAGAGAGAGAGAGAGAGAGAAATTTGTTGTATGCATTCATTGGTTAATTCTTATAGGTGCCCTGACCAGAGATCGAACCCACAACCTTAGAGTATCAGAACAATACTTTACCCAGATTTTCCTTGTTTTTGAATGAAACATCATTTATCTGATGTTTCTCTCCAATTAGACAGGAGTTAATGAGTTTGGGGAAGAAGAGCCACAGAGGTAAAGTAACATTTTCACCCATTACATCAAAGGTATATACTATTTGCATCATTTATTATTGTTGATGTTGGGCTTGATCATCTGGCTAAAATAGTGCTAGTCAGGTTTTTATACTGTCAAGTTACTCTTTCCCCCTCTTTCCATACCTTACTTTATGGAGGGAAGTCATCATGCATAGGCCATACTGAAGGAGTGAGGAGTCAAGTCCTCTTTGAATAAGAGTATCTACATAAATTTTTTGGAACTCTTCTGCGTGGGTGATTCTGTTATGTTTTTTAATAACTCAATTTATGGTGATAAGGAAGGTGGCAAGCTGCAAGGTGTTTGACAGAACTCCCCAGCTCCAAGGGTCTTGTCCCTAGGTTCTTGTTTTTCTAGATAAAGTCCTGTTAGGTGCTCTGAGTAAACACTATTGGGTTGTGATTTATTGGTCTAGATTGTTTTTGTTTCACCGCCTTTTGTTGCATAGACTTTCTTAAAAATTATGTTAGTGAGCCTCTGGAAAACACTAAAAGCTTTGTCTATGTACCTGTGTAAAAAAAAATGTACCTAGGGGTCTGATGGTTTATGAACAGTCAGCTTCAGTTTTAAGGAAGGAGGAGGAAGTTTTATAACTACATACAGCCACATTGCACAATGAAAGAAAATATTTGTTATATTCATACTGCTTTAGGAGCCAAAGACCAAGACCCACTGAATTAAGTAAAAGAAGATATATCTTCACTTTTTCTTTTTTAAAAACTATTTAAGCTCAGCCGGCGTGGCTCAGTGGTTGAGTGTGTACCTATGAACCAGGAGATCACTGTTTGATTCTTGGTCAGGTCACATGCCCAAGTTGTAGGCTCAATCCCCAGTGTGAGGCATGCAGGAGGCAGCCAACCAATGATTCTCTCTCATCCTTAATGTTTCTATCTCTCTCTCTCTCCCTTCCTGTCAGAAATCAATAAAAAAAAAAATCTTTTAAAAAAGTACTTAATTGTTTTTAAAAACTATTATACAGTAAAATTGACTTCTTGGTTGGGGATGGTACAGTTTTATAAATTTTAAGTCATTTTTCATGTAGTAATCACCAACATTAGGATACATAAATCACTCCAAAAATATTTTTATTATTACACCCACCTCTTACCTCTGGCAACTACTGTTCTACATCTTTATAGTTGTTTTTTTTAAACATTAGAGAAATGTAACCATCTATGCCTTTTGAGGTTGACTTCTTTCACCTAATTTAAAACTTCCACATATTTGCTTTTTTAAATTTGTCATAAAATGTTCTTTCTCCCATACACCTGCATTGAGCATTAACACTTTTCAGATGATTGCACAGTCACAATAAGCTTTCTAATTTTAATAAAGTTGATAAAGTATCTTAAAGACTTTTTTTCCCAGGTATGAAGTGAGATATTGTTGTGGGCTTTTGGTAGTCAGGTCTCAGTTTTAATGGATCTTGGTTCTGTTCCTTTAGTAAGCATCTGCAAAATGCTCTAGATGATGGAAAAAATATGAGATGCACTTCTAAAAAGGAGGTCTTGCACCTTCCCTGCTTAATTATATCCCTGAAATCTGTGGTGATCTTATTTTATAAGTCACACATGTCTTCTCGGAGAATAAAGAAAAAATTGTGTAGTATTTTGTATTTTTCTTTTGCAGTGTACTTAATAATATGATCAGGTCCTATAGCAACAGGTTTTGATTTGAGTCCTTTGATTTCTTTCTCCAATTCTTTCCACTCTTTAGGGAGCCTGATAGTTAAGTATTCTCTCCACCTTAGATTTCCCGGTTCCAGAAGTAGCTGGTGAAGCCACCCCATCTTGACCAGGATCCTCTGTGGCCACCATGTGGCCCCGAGGTTCGCATCCGGGTAGCACATTGGCTGTAGACACCACGGGTTGCTGCAACCTCTGCTCAGGCAACTGTAGCTGCCTCTGATGTAGTCTCCATTGCAGGTCAAAGGTTGGCTCCTCCTGGTGGCCCCAGCATCTCCTTTACTTTTTCTTAAATGTTTATATCTGATACATGACTATAATAAATATTTCACTAGTTATAGTCTATTAATTTAGAACAGTGGTTCTGAGTTTGGTCCCTAGGTAAGCAGCATCACCATCGTATGGAAATCTGTCAGAAATGCAGGTTTCCATCTCTGTCCCAGACCTGCCATCTCAGAAACTCTAGGGGTGAGACCCAGCAGTCTTTCTGAACAACTCCCTTCCTCCCCCAATGATACATTCTGAAGTTTGAGTATCTGGTTTGGTTTATTTAGTGTGCCTGGTAGCCTTCATAGCAGTTCTTGTAGCATATTGCTTTTCCTACAGATTAGCATTGGCTTTTCCTAAAGGGCCATGAAAAGTACTTCCTCTTTTAATCATTGTCTGACTGCTAAGATGTTAGTTCAGATTCTCCTCTCTAAAGATCACATTTGCTGAACTGATAAAGTTAGAACAGGGGTTGGCAAGCTACAGACTGCAGGCCACCTCTTGTTTTTGTACAGTTTGTGAGCTAAGAATGGTTTTAAACTTTTTTCAAAAAACATACCATAAATTTTATCCATTTTAAGCATACATTTAAAAGGTTTTCAGTATATTCCCAGAGTTGAATAGTATGTCAACATCTAATTTTAGAGCATTTTTATTATGCCAAAAAGAACCATATATATTTTTGCAATCAGCCTCCACTTCTCTCAAACACTGCCCCCTCCACCTCTCTAGCTCCAAGTAACCACTAACCTACATTCTGTCTCTTTAAATTTACCTATTCTAGACAGCCTACCTAATAAAATAGTAATATGCAAATTGACCGCACCTTCGCTACGACCAAGCCACGCCCACCAGCCAAAGCCACACCCACCAGCCAATCAGGGCGAGTATGCAAATTACCCAACAAAGATGGCGGTTAATTTGCATATGCTGAGGGAGGGAGGAGTGAAGACTGAAGACAACTTAGAAGGAAGAGGGAGGAAAAGCAGAAAGCAAGATGGCTGCCGGAGGGAAAGCCCGGTCAGGGCGGGGTGGGGCGGAGCGGGCCGGGCGGCAGTGGCACGCGGGTGCAGGCACGGAGGCTGCAACGGCGGCGGCAGCGGCCGCTTGCAGGATTTCCTGCAAATGGGCTACTAGTCCTATCTAATAATAGACAAATATGCAAATTGACCATACCCGACACCCCACAAGCCACGCCCACCATCTAATCAGAGCGAGTATGCAAATTAACCCAAACCAAGATGGCTACAGCCACAGAGAGCAAGGTTTCCTAGGTAACAGAGGAAGCCAAGCTTTCTGCTTGCCCTTGCCAGGCCTAAGCCTCCACTCAAGCTACAAAGTTTCAATTATAGAAGGTAAACAAATTCAAACAAATGGCGGCAGAATGGAGCTTGAGAGAGCAGGCCAGGGTTGCTCCCGGCAACAGGGGAAGCAAAGCTTTCCACACACCCTGGCCGGGCCCACCCGCTTAAGGCAACAAAGTTTCAATTATAACCCCAACACAAATGGCTGCCGGCCTGCAGGGAGCCCCAGGCTTGGCTCCGCTCCAGGCTACAAAGTTTCAATTGTAGAAGGAAAATAAATTCCAGATACCAGGGCCTCCGCTTGGGTTGCCAGGGGCCATGGCCGGTCTGCAAACCACCACAGGCTCCTCGCTCAGGCCGCCCCACACCCCAAGGAAACCCCCACCTGATCCGGGACATTCTTCAGGGCAAACCAGCTGGCCCCCACCCCTGTACCAGGCCTCTATTCTATCTAATAAAAGAGTAATATGCAGATTGATCATCACTGCAACACACAATATAGCTGCCCCCATGTGGTCAAAGATCCTGCCCCCATGTGGACACAAGATGGCCACCACAAGATGGCCAGCAGGAGAGGGCAGTTGGGAGGCACCCAGCCTGCAAAGGAGGGCAGTTGAGAGGGACCAAGCCTGCAATGGAGGGCAGTTGGAGGTGATCAACCCTGCAGGAGAGGGCAGTCAGGGGTGACCAGGTCAGCAGAGGAGGGAAGTTGGGGGCAAACAGGCTGGCAGCAGAGTGGTTAGCGGGTGATCATGCTGGCAGGCAGAAGCGGTTAGGGGCAATCAGGAGGCAGGCAGGCAAGCAGTTGGGAGCCAGCAGTCCTGGATTGTGAGAGGGATGTCCCATATTGGAGAGGGTACAGGCTGGGCTGAGGGACAACCCCCCCTCCGTGCACGAATTTCGTGCACCGGGCCTCTAGTTTCATATAAATAGAATTATACAATAAATACATGTTCTTTTGTGACTAGCTTCTTCCACTTAGCATAATGTTTTAAATGGTTATTCATATATAGCATGATTCAATACTTCATTCCTTTTTATTGCTAAACTAGAGGCCCAGTGCATGAATTCGTGCACAGGTGGGGTCTGCCCCCCCCCCTCATTGGGGCCCGGTCAGTGGGGGGGGGGCTGTGGGAGTGGGAGTTTGGCCACTGGCCCCACCCCCGATTGGGGCTTGGCCAGCCCAGGGGGGAGGCAGTGGGGGGTTGGCTGGCCCTGCCCCCAATGGGGGGGCCAATCAGGGGCGGGCCTGGCCGGGGGGAGGGCCGTGGGTGGTCAATTGCAGGGGGCCAATCGGGGGCCCCCATTGGGCCAGTTGGCCACCGCAGTGTGCGTCATAGCAACCAGTCATTCCGCCGTTCTGGTCGCTTGGCTTTAAATATATAGATAATATTCTATCATATGGATATACCACATTTTCTATACCCATTTGTTGATGGATATTTGGGTTGATATTTGCATTTTTAATGGTTGAAAAACATCAAAAGAAGAACAGTGTTTAATGATGTGAAATTCAAATTTTTTTGTCCATAAAGGAAGTTTTATTGAAACAGCCATGCTCATTCCTTTCAGTATCATCTGTGGCTATTTTCATGTTACAGTGGCAAAGTTGAATAGTGACGAACTACAGCCTTCAAAGCCTAAAATATTTACTATTTCGTCCTTTGCAGAAAAGGTTTGTCGACCCTAATCTTGAACAGTGTTTCTCCATCTTTTTCTTCATTATTTTTCCCAAGTAGCCTTTTTAGACATTTTTCTCCCTAAATGCATTCATGCCATGAAATTTTAATACCAGATGTATGCTGTATATCTCTGTATACTCTTGCCCTGTGGTGGAACACAAATCATCAGGTGGTGATGCCCTCAGTGAAAATGCATACTCTAGAGTAGTGTTCTGATAGGTTCATTTCCTTCCCTGTTGCATGAGGGGGTGCAAAAAATTTTTCAGATAGATTAGACTTCCTTTGGAAAATTTTAGTGTTGAGGTATTCAAATAATATGTTGGGATCTACTGTTAGATCTCTAAGCTAAGATATTTGACAATCAGCATATGACAACAATATATTGTGATGTTGATGTTTAAAAATTTTGGGAAATTTTGGCGAGTCTTCACCAAAATATTTCAGATTTTTGCTTTAGTTCATACACTGAGTTATCGTAGAGTTTATCAGTATATTTGACTATAGCAGAGGCCAAATATTTAAAAATTTGTCTGAAAAGTAAGGCTTTTTAATACCAGCTGGTTTAGGTCTGCATTTCTCCTATGCCTTATAATACTTTTTTTTAAAGATTATTTTTCTCTCATCTTCCCCCATCCTCATCATCTTCCTTACAGCATCTGTTCTTGGAGAAGGAGTAGGTTAGACTTTGTGAGGATTGAAAGGCTGGAGAAAGGAAGGGCTGGTGAAAAGAGGAGACTAATTTACAGCAAGGGAACACTAATATTAACTATCTCTTTTCTTTTTGCTAGTTGTTGATAGCTTTGTGTTTAGTAATTCAGAATATGTCATTAATCTTGGTGAAAACAGATTGGTTTTTTAAATGTAAATAAAAACCTCAAGTCTTAGCAGGAAAACAAAGTCCATTTTAGTCCTCTTCCTCTTCTCCACCAAATAGGATACATGGAAAAGGGGAGAAGAGTTGCATTTCCTTGCAAGGAGAATAATTGGCAGAGTGGAGCATTGTAAATAAATTACACTGGACTGTAACTGATTTTATAGAAATGGAATTGTTATCCAGGTGGAATCTCGTCTATTTGCTCTTGACTTTTGAGTCCTAGTTACTAAAATTAGACTTTTAGTCTCTTCAATTTAACTGGGTCCTTCTGAGATAGGGGAGTCTAGAACCTACTCCCTAGTATATATTTACCAGGCTGTGAGAGAGTAGGGAAGCTTAGAAAAATGGTCTAAAACCAATCTTTCTCAAACTTTGAACGTGCTTTACAAATGTATAAGCCTCTTGGGCAAAATTAAAAATATAATTTTTCTAAAAAGTTTTTAAATTTATTTTTTATTGAATTTATTGAGTTGACACTGGTTAACAAAATTATACAAGTTTCAGGTGCATAGGTCTACAGCATATTATCTGTACACTGTATCCCAAGTCAAGTCTCTGTCCATCACCATTTATCCCCCCCTATATCCACCTCCACCTTCCCCCATGCCCCTGCCCTTGCCAATCACCAAACTGTTGTCTGTGTACATGAGTTCTTCCCTTTACCCAGTGCTCCCCCATTACCCCCCCCACTGCCCGTGCTGTCAGCATGCTCTCTATCTATGAGTCTGTTTCTATTTTGTTCATTAGATTCCACATATGAATGAAATCATATAGTACTTGATTTTCTCTGATTGGCTATTTCAGGTAGCATAATGCTCTCCAGGTCCATCCATGCTGTTGCAAAGGGTAAATTTTTCTTTTTTACAGCTGAGTAGTATTCCATTGTGTAGATGTACCACAGCTTTTTTTATCCATTCATCTACTGATGAGCACTTGAACTGCTCCCAAATCTTGGCTATTATGAATAACACTGCAATTAACATAGGGGAGTATGTATTCTATCCTATTTAGTGTTTCGGGTTTCTTCAGACAAATTTCCAGAAGTGGAATCTCTGGGTCAAAAGGCAGTTCCATTTTTATTTTTATTATTTATTTTTATTTTACTAGTAAATGCTCATCTGAGGATATGTTTTCATTGCTTTTTTAGAGAGAGAGGAAGGGAGAGAGAAACATTGATCAGTTGCTTCCTGTATGCACCTTGACTGGGATCAAACCCACAACGTAGGTAAGTGCTCCGACTGGGAATCATAACCAAAACCTTTCGGTTTATGGGTCGATGCTCCAACCAACCGAGCCACCTGGCAAGTGCTCCTTTTTTCATTTTTGAGGTAATTCCATACTGCTTTCCACAGTGGCTTCACCAATCTGCAGTCCTACCCACAAACAGTGCTCGAGGGTCCTTTTTCTCCTCATCCCTGCCAACACTTGTTTTTTTATTTATTGCTGATAGCCATTCTGATAGGTGCGAGGTGATATTTCATTGTGGTTTTAAAAATAAATTTTTATTGATTTCAGAGAGGAAAGGAGAGGGAGAGAGAGATAGAAACATCAATGATGAAAGAGAATCATTGATCAGCTGCCCTCCTGCACACCCCACACCAGGGATCGATCCCACAACCCATACATGTGCCCTGACCAGGAATTGAACCGTGACCTCCTGGTTCATAGGTCAATGCTCAACCACTGAGCCATGCCCACTGGACTCACTGTGGTTTTAATTTGCATTTCTCTGATGACTAGTGACATTAAGCATCTTTTCATATGTTTATTGGCCATCTGTATGTCTATTCAGTTTGGAGAAGTGTCTATTCAGGCTCTTTGCTCATTTTTTTTTTTAATATTTCTTTATTGATTTCAGAGAAGAAGGGAGGGGAGAGAGAGATAGAAACATCAGTGATGAGAGAGAATCATTGATCAGCTGCCTCCACGCCCCCTACTGGGGACCGAGCCCGCAACCCAGGCACATGCCCTTGGCCGGAATCGAACCTGGGACCCTTCAGTCCGCAGGCTGATGCTTTATCCACTGAGCCAAGCCGGCTAGGGCTCTTTGCTCATTTTTTAGTTGTTATATAAGTTCTTTATAAATTTTATCAGATTATAGCGAATATGTTCTCCCATTCAGTGGTTGTCTTATTATTTTGCTGATAGCTTCCTTTGCTGTGCAAAACCATTTTGGTTTGATGGAATTCCATTTGTTTATTTTTCTTTTGTTTCCCTTTCCTGAGAAGATATATCAGAAAAAATATTGCCACGAGAAATGTCTGAGATTTTTTTTTTTAAACCTCATCCAAGAATATTTTTCCTACCAATTTTTAGAGAGAGTGGGAGGAAAGGAGAGATACAGAGAGAGAACACCATTTATGTGAGAGAGACACGTTGATGGGTTCCCTCCCGCACATGTCCCAGCCAGGGCCAGGGATTGAGCTTGCAACTGCGGTACATGCCCTTGATTGGAATTGAACCTGAGACACCTCAGTCACTGGACTGATGAAACTGGCTAGGGCTGTGTCCGAGATTTTACTGCCTATGTTTTCTTCTAGGATTTGTATGGTTTTGAGTCTAACATTTAAGTCTTTAATCCTTTTGAGTTTATTCTTTTTTTTTTTTATAACTAATTTTTTATATGTCTCTTTGTTGTTGTTTTTTTTTCTTTTTTTTTTCTTTTTTTAATATATTTTATTGATTTTTTACAGAGAGGAAGAGAGAGGGATAGAGAGTTAGAAACATCGATGATAGAGAAACATCGATCAGCTGCCTCTTGCACAACCCCTACTGGGGATGTGCCCGCAACCAAGGAACATGCCCTTGACCGGAATCGAACCTGGGACCTTTCAGTCCGCAGGCCGACGCTCTATCCACTGAGCCAAACTGGTTTCGGCTTTGAGTTTATTCTTGTGTATGGTGTAAAAAGGTGGTCTGGTTTCATTTTTTTTTTTTGCACATATCTGTCCAATATTCCCAACACCATTTATTAAATACGTTGTCTTTATCCCATTTTATGTTTTTGCCTCCTTTGTCAAATAGTAATTGACTATAAAGATGTGGGTTTCTTTTTGGGCTCTCTATTCTGTTGCATCATGTACATGTCTGTTTTTATGTCAGTACCATGCTGTTTAGATTATTGTGGCCTTGTAGTATAGTTTGATATCAGGTGGTGTGATTCCTCCAACTTTGTCCTTTTGGCCTGAATTCAATAGACTTGTTTTGCAAGTAGTTATTATGAGAGAGTGAGGCAGAAATGATAACCTCTTACAGGTTCCACTATGAAATTTATATCATTTTTTTCTGAAATATTTTTCTTAACATTTCTTCTCTATGTTATTTTCTCCCATCTTCACATAGAACTTCAGCCCTATAATATTAAAGTAGGATTTAAATATTGTCACCTTTCAAGGTTCTGTGCACTAAAGTCCAATACCCATTATGTTTTAATCAGCATGCCTAAAATAATTCTTATCTTTCTACCTAAACCTGATTGTCATTGATATTCCATATCTTGATGTTGCTTAATGAAGTATCCACTCAATCGCTGAAGCTAAAACAGAATTGCCCTAGACTCTCTCCGTTACACTTATTCCAGAAATCATACGTCCTGTGAATGATTTCTCTTAAAAATATTCTCTCTCCTCCTCTCCATCCCCACTTCTCTGCCTTAGTTGGACCTTTTCACTTGTTGCCTGCTTTATCCCAGTTACTTCCCAATTGGTTACCCTGCTTCTGATTTAGCATCTCTCCAGACCATTCTCTACTTGGCTGCCATGTTATATCTTTCTAAAATGACAGCATGATATCAGACTCCTACTTACAATATTTTAGTTACTTCTCGTAACATTCTGGATTATGTTTCAGTACCTTAATTTTAAGACACATAGTCCTTCACAATCCTATCCTAGTCTGCCTTTTCTAGCTTAATCATCTACCACTCCTTTATTTCTGCCATACCAAAGTACTTGCCGTTCCCTAGACATGTCATGGAGTTTTATACCTTCTAATTTTTTTATATCATTGTGCCTTTGTACATATATTTTTTTCTCTGCCTAGAACACCATTTTCTATAATTTTTGATCAGATAACTTCCAGTTCTTCAAGAATCAGTAGACACTTTACTTTGGGAAGCTCTTGTTTCCCAAGACCTCATGTGTATTTTGTCATAGCATTTAACACATCATTCTATATGAACTAATTCTCTCTTTTCCACCTAAACGTAAGGTCATTTTGAGGGCAGGTACTATGTCACTTTTATCTTAGGTGCCACATTACTTAACACACACAGTACCTCGTTCCCAGTAGCTGCTCCATAAATGCTTATTGACTGAATCTAATTCATGTTAAAAAGAAATATATAAAAAATATATAATTCATGTTAAAAAGAAAGGTTTTCAACTTAATCTTTGAGCCTATTTAGTCCAAGTAATATTCATTAGGCTCAAAGTCCAACAAAATCATAGAATTTGAAAGGATTCTGGGGCCTTTTGGAATATAATTGGATGTGCTTTATACTTTACTAGAGGCCCGGTGCATGACATTCATGCACTGGGGGTGGGGGGCAGGGGTCCCTCAGCCCGGCCTGCGCCCTTTAGCAGTCCGGGAGCACTTGGGGAGCGGGCCTAAATTGCCACTCGGACATCCTTAGCTCCCGCCACCGCCACTGCACCAGCCTGGCTTGTCCCCCTTTGGGAGCGCACTGACTACCAGGGGACAGCTCCTGCATTAAGCGTCTGACCCCTGGTGGTCAGTGCGTGTCATAGTGACCAGTTGTTCCACTGTTTGGTCGATTTGCATATTACCCTTTTATTATATAGGATACGTTCACTGGTTTTTGGTATCCAGATTCATGAAAAAATGTAATTAAGGTAATTTTTGTCAACCAGACGAATGATGCTAGGTTGGAAGTTCTCTTTTCAGGCTGTTTGTGTGTTTTTTCCTTCCTTTATATTGAAACAGCAGGCAGCATTCTTTTTTTTTATGAAGACTTGGTTTCTTGCCTTATCTGAACCCCTTTCTAAGGCCATGGGTCACTGTTAAACTTAGCCCAGAGTTTTCTCAACAGTAATACCAGGACTAATCTCTTCTCATAAATCCTCTAAGCTTTCAGCAAATAAACCCCTTCTTACTAGTCTAGCATGAAAGCCATGAGCTGGGAGTGCAGGGCAGGTACATTGTTTAAAAGGCATTTGGTTTTCAGTTTTCAGGTTGCCAGTCAGTGCTTTTTCTTTTTTCTTTGTTTCTTTATTGATTTCAGAGAAAAGGGAGAGGGAGGGAGGGAGGGAGGGAGGGAGGGAGGGAGGGAGGGAGGGAGGGAGGGAGGGGGAGAGAGAGAGAGAGAGAGAGAGAGAGAGAGAGAGAGAGAGAGAGAGAGAGAAATATCAATGATGAGAGAGAATCATTAATCGGCTGCCTCCTGCACACCCCCTACTGGGGATCGAGCCTGCAACCTCGGCATGTGCCCTTGACCAAAATCGAACCTGGATCCCTTCAGACCTCAGGCAGACATTCTATTCACTGAGCCAAACCAGCTAGGGCCAGTCAGTGCTTTTTATTCTGCTGTTGGCCCATCAAGTTGTAGGTGTTGTTCTTCTATGTCAGGTGGCTCCCAGATGTTGAACAACTGCAGAAAGCTGTGATTTCTCTATAATGCAAGAACTATATACCTGTAGTTTTTTGCCATTCTGATTAGCAGGTAAAAGAGGTTAAGACTGGCTACTTACCAGGATTAAATTAGACTAGAAACCCACTTTTTTCTTGACACCTTTTTGTCTCTCCTGGAGGTACTTTCAGCCAGATCTGCTTGCTGAAAGGAGGTGGGGGGAGGGGGTATGATGAGGATTCAGATGATCAAGATTGTAAAAAAATCAAATTGTTGCAGTATAATATCTATACAATAAAAATCATACATTTTAAATGTACAGATTAGCCTGGCTGGCGTGGCTCAGTGGTTGAGTGTCGACCTATGAACCAGGAGGTCACAGTTCGATTGCGGGCTTGATCCCCACCCAGTAGGGGGCGAACAGGAGGCATCTGATCAATGATTCTCTCTCATCATTGATACTTCTAACTCCCTCTCCCTCTCCCTCCCTCTGTGAAATCAATAAATATATATATTTTATAAATAAAAAATATATTTTTAAAAATTAGCAAACTATTTTCCTAAGTAATTGCACCATTTTACACTCTCGCCAGCAACTTTATGAGAATTCTGGTTGCTGCACATTCTTGTGTATCTTTTTTAAAAATATGTTTTTATTGATTTTAGAGAGAGAGGAAGGGAGAGGGGGGAGAGAGAAGAACATGGATGTGAGAGAGAAACATCAATTTGCTGTCTTCTGCACGCCTCTTACTGGAGATCAAGCCCACAACCTGACTGGAATCGAAGCAACAACCTCCTAGTGCATAGGATAAGGCTCAACCAACTGAGCCACACAAGCCAGGGCTTATCTGTGTTTTTTGTCATTACAATATCCTAGTGGGTTTAAAGTGGTATCTCATTGTGATTTTAGTTTTTCATGTTTTTTGATCCTGTTATAAATGGTATTTAATAAAATTTCCTTTTCCATTTATTTGTTGCTGGTATATAGAAATGCAGTTAAGTTTTGTGTAAGACTTCATATCATAGTCATTTGGTTCATATTTCCAGGAGGGCTTTGTTTTGTTTTATATTTCCTAGGGTTTTTTATTCAATTATTATTATTTAAAACAACATTAAAAAAATTGATCATAAGAGAGAAAGGAAGGGAGGGGGAAGAGAGAGAGAGAGAGAGAGAGAGAGAGAGAGAGAGAGAGAGAGAGAGAGAGAGAGACTGATCAGTTGCCTTCTGCACACACCCTGATCAGGGATTAAACCTGCCACTTTCTGGTGTATGGGATGATGTTCCAACCAACTGAGCCACACTAGCCAGGGCTCCTAGGATTTTTTTACATAGACAGCCATGGTGTTAATAGTGCACTTATTTTATTCAACTTTATACAATAACAAATGAATCCACATAATTTGGGTTTTTGGCTTGTTTAGTTTTCTGGCTAGATATTTGAAAGCCTTATCCTTATAGACCTTTATATTCATGTTAGGATGATATAATTAAAGTGGGAACATTGGACATGAAGTGGATGAATACAGTTGCAGTAATAATCATATGTAGAATTGGCATGGCAGGTGGTAAATAAGACTGTTTTGCCCTCTGGACTTTTGAAAATTCAGAAAGAAGGCCCTGTGTTCTAAAGACCAGTACATTTTGCTCTGATCCAAAAGAAGCACTTCCTAAAACCAGGTTTTATCTGAAGATAATGGAAATACCTTTGACCATTTGTAAGGCAGTTTACCAATTAACTAATTGGACAAAAATTTAGTGAGTACCAGGTACCAGGCACTGTTTTGATTACATTCTAGTGGGAGAATTACACAATCAATATTAAGCATGAAAATCTGTCTATCTCTCTATGTGTCTACGTACTTAAAGCAAATAGGACTTTGAAGAAAAATGGGGTAGAAAAGGGGAGTAGGAGTGAATAGACCCTTATTTATATACTAGAGGCCCAGTGCACAAAATTTGTGGCCTAGTGGCTGCTGGTAGGGGGTGCCTCCCTTTCCCCGGCCACCTGCTGCCACAGCTACCACCAATCCCAACCCCTGGTCGAACTCCTGGTCTAGGGGACAAGTTGCATATTAGGCTTTTATTATCCTATATAATAATCTTATATAATAAAGAGGTAATATGCAAATTGACCATCACTCCAACACACAAGATGGCCGCCCCAGGTGGTCAAAAATGGCCGCCCCCATGTGGACACAAGATGGCCAGCAGGGGAGGGCAGTTGTAGGCAGTCAGGCCAGCAGGGGAGGGCAGTTGCGGAGGGGACCCAGGCCTGCAGGGGAGGGCAGTTGTGAGCGATCAGGCCTGCAGGGGAGGGCAGTTGGAGGGGACCAGGCCGACAGGGGAGGGCAGTTAGGGGTGACCAGGCTGGCAGGAAAGGGCAGTTGGGGGCAATTGGGCCAGCAGGGGAGGGCAGTTGGGGGCAATTGGGCCCGCAGGGGAGCAGTTAGGTGTCGATCAGGCTGGCAGGGGAGTGGTTAGGGGATGATCAGGCTGGCAGGCAGAAGCAGTTAGGGGCAATCAGGCAGGCAGGCAGGCAAGCTGTTGGGAGCCAGCAGTCCTGGATTGTGAGAGGGATGTCCGACTGCCCATTTAGGCCCGACCTCACCAGAATCGGGCCTAAACAGGCAGTCGGACATCCCTCACGGGGTGCCAGATTGGAGAGGATGCAGACTGTGGTGAGGGACACCCCCCCCCATGCACAAATTTCATGCACCGGGCCTCTAGTATAGGACATAAACGCCTAAGCGACTGCTCGACTTATAACTATGACATGCACTGACCACCAGGGGGAAGATGCTCAATGCAGGAGCTGCCCCCTGGTGATCAGTGTGCTCCCATAGTGGGAGTCCTGCTCAGCTGACAGGTGAGCGCTAGACGCCGGGCTCACGGCTGGTGAATGCAGCTCAAGCCTCTCCCGCAGATGCTCCCCCTGTGCGACTGAGTGGCGGTGGCTGCAGGCACAGCGGGGCTCCAGCTCCTCCCCAGCCGCCTGCTGCATCGCACACTACTTTGTGCTGTGCAGGATCGGCATGGGCAGTGGGCTGGAGCCTGATGAGCTAGCGGGTAAGGCCAAGCTGCAGTGCAGAGACCCACTGATCCCCACAGGGCAGCCCGAGGGATCCTACCGGTGCACGAATCTGTGCGCCAAGCCTCTAGTATGTTTATAAAACCCTATATAGCTTACTTGATTAAAGCTGGAAAGTCATCAGAGTTACCTCACAAACCAAGTAGCAGGAAAAAAAGTGAATTCATAATTATTTAGTTGATGATGATTTTAAGTTTAGACATACATATATTTGCCATTGATTTTTTTTTTCTCCAACCTAATTGTCTTATTTGCAAGAGAGAATTTTCAGAAGAAATTGTTCCAAGCAAACAACACTGATCCCTCATCACAAAACATTCCATTTTCATAGAAAAGGATTTGAGGTTTTTTTTCCAGCATGTACAAATACAGTCAGGAAACAAAGGTCGTAGCGTTATACAATTGCAGAATTGATTATTTTATCATCTTGCTTAGAAATGGTTAATATTATTGAAATTGGTGAAGAAAAGGAAATAGAAAAGGTGCTACTTTTGAGGAATTCTACTTGTGGACATTGTAAAACATCAGCTGTCATAGAAACAACACTATGCCAGATGGCTGTTAAATCTGATGTTTTTCATTACAGATTGATGAATCAATAGACATTAGTGAATGTGCCCAGTTAATAGTACTGGTTAGAATCCCTGAAGAGAAATTTTTAGAATACCTACTAAAACAAACTACTTGAGATGAAATATTCAAAATTATAAATTTGAAAAAATAAAATACTATGGAAATCTTTCCTCATTTTGTGTGTTAGTGCTGCTTTATTATCAAGAGTTTACCTGAAAACCCTGAATACAAGCACATGAATTGTTTTATTCCATTTTGCATGGGAAAAACTTAGTTTTGCCTACAGGCCTGAATTCCACATTAAATTATGTTTTCAAAATGGTGAATTTAATAATAAACACTTAAAATGGGACTCACTGTGTTCTAAGAATGTTGTGAGAAGTTTACATATATTTGCTAATTGTCATCACACAAGTTAATAATGTCATACCATCGATAGCTGAGGAAATGAGTCAGAGACTAGGTAATTTGCCCAAGATCACATAGCTAGGAAGTAGCAGAGTTGAGATTCAAAGCTAGGAAATCTGATTCCAGAGTCATTCTGTTTTTTTGGTGTGAGTAGTTTTTTTTTACTTTAAGAAAAAATTGTGGTAAAACATACGTAACATAAAATTTATTATCTTAGCCCTGGCCAGTGTGGCTTATTTGGTTGGAGCGACCTCCCATAAACCAAAAGGTGGCATATTTGACCCTCGGTTGGGCATGTATGGGAGGCAACCAATCCATGTCTCTCCCGCTCCCACTCCCGCTCCCTCTCCCCCGCCCCCTCCCCCTCCGTCTCTCCCACCCTCTCCTTTCCTCTCTAAAAATCTTTCTAAAAATCAAGTTTAAAAATTTATCATCTTAACCATTTTTAAGTGTACAGACTGACAAGTGGAATGTGTTAAGTACATTCACATTGTTGTGCAACCAATCTCCAGAACTCTTTTCATCTTGTAAAACTGCAACCATGTCCACTAAACATGTCCTATCACTTTCTACCCCTGCCTTTGGCAACTATCATTCTACTTTTCTGTCTCTATGAATCTGACTACTCTAGGTACCTCATATAAGTAGAGTCATATAGTATTTGTCTTTTTGTAACTGGCTTATTATAATTAGCAAAAAGTCTTCAACGTTCATCCATGATGAAGCATGTGTCAGAATTCCTTTTAAAAGAATAATATTTCATTGTTTGTAATACAGCATATTTTGTTTATCCATTCATCTTTTGATGGACACTGGGTTGCTTCCACCTTTTGGCTGCTATGGACAATGCCACTATGAATATATGTGTGCAAATAATTGCTTGAGTCCCAGCTTTTAAATTATTTTGGGTACATACCCACAAATGGAATTACTGGCTCATATGGTAATTCTGTGTTTAATTTTTTTTAATTGCCATATTATTTTTATAGTGGCTGCACCATTCTTTATATTCCTAAACCAACAGGGCACAACAGTTCCATTTTCTACATATCCTCACCAACATTTATTGTCTGTTTTTTGTTTTGTTTGATAATAGCTATCCTAATGGTATCTCATTGTGGTTTTGATTGCCATTTCCCTAATGAGCAGTAATGTTGAACATCTTTTCATGTGCTTATTGTCCATTTTATATCTTTTTCTGAGAAATATCCAATTTGTCTTTTGTTGCCTGTGCTTTCGGTGTTATAGAAAGAAACCATTGCCAAATCCAATGCCCCCTATGTTTTCTTAAGAGTTTTATACTTTTATCTCTTACTAGAGGCCCAATGCATATATATTTAGTTCTTTTTCCTGACGTTTTTGGTAAGAATGAAATTGTGGCTTTTGGAGATAGCCCAGATTCATTCACTTGAATTATGGCATTTGGTATGTCAGATATTCAGAATGCTAAAATATCTGACACTGAACAAACCTGAAATAGAGTTCTTTACATACTTTTCAATAGCCAGTGGTCAAAATATTTTTATACATGCAATGATCTTTTTAAAAATATATATGTGTAAGAGTGATAAATATTTTGTTTTTAGGTAGAAGTATGATGCAAAGTGTTAAATTGAAATAGTTCTTCTAAATTTTTATTCAGCAATGAGTATTTATTCCAAAGGCAAAAAATAATTTTATATGGGGCTGAAATTTGTAGTTGGAATTGGTGGAAATCAAAGAAAAGGTTAAGAAGAGAGGTGGAGGCCATTTTGTGAAGGCTCCACAGTTTGGAATGAATCCTATAGTCAATGGAATGCTACTAAAGACTTTCTGAGCAGGGTAGTGATATCGTGAACACAGTGTTTTAGGAAGTTGAATTTTGGTAGTGTTATATAGAAAGATTGTCTCAAAGGAAGAGACACCAAGAAATCACGTTGCCTATTGCTGTAATATACACACTAATGATTCCTGAGTTTGAAACTGGCCACCTTAATCTAAAGTGCCTCAGTTTAATCTGGTTTCTCTTAAATTTCCATGCTTAACCTCTCCCAAGAGCCCACCATACTGAATTCCTTCCATTTTTGCTTTCAAGTTTTAATGCATTCATTTCTCTGTCTATCATACTTTCATTTCTCCTTCCCTTACCATCTCTTTCCACCCCTCACCCTCACCTCCTATCTTGATATTAGAGATAGAGATAGAGCCAGAGCCTCTGGTATGCCTAGCTTCTAATCCTGGTTCTGCCCCTTCTTAGCTCTGTGTTTTTGGCAATTTACTTAATTTCTCAAAGCCTAAATTTCTTTATCTGTAGAAGGTAAGTAACCTATATAATAAAAACCCAGTGGTCGTAATGCCGTAATGACCAAAGACCAGTCACCAGGAGGTGCACTGATGGGTCTCGTGGCGCCAGCAGGACTTGATGCTGCGTCCTGCAGCGCTGGCAGGACTTGATGCTGCGTCCCACGGCCTGCCGGGTCTGGGTCTCGCGCGATTTCATGCTGGGCCTCTAGTAATAATAATAATTCCTACCTCATAAGGTCGTTGGGAGAATTAATTGGTAACTATATAGAATACTCTTAAAACAGTGCTTGGCAGTTAAGTATTATATAAATGTTGTTGTTGTCTAGCTCATGTTCATATTTCTGATCTCAGTTTAGATTTTACTTCTAGGAAGTCTGCTGACCCAGAGCTGGATTAGATACTTTGTGTTCCCATAGATTCCTGTACTTCCCTTTGTAATGTATCATCATTGCCTAGCTGGGACTGCCACAGGTTATTTTTCTGCTAGCATTGCACCATCATATCCTCCTTAATTGGCACATAGTAACTGCTCAATAAATATTTGTTGTCTAGCACACACATACAGTTCAAATAGAAAATTTAAATTGACTGCACTGTAGGGAAATTTTGGTGTGGAAATGAACTGTTGACGTTTATTTCAGAGTTTTATTTTACAGATTCTTTTGTATAGCTTTGAAACTCTAAAACATTTTATTCTATTTTGTGTTTTGTTTTGTTTGCTATCACTATTCCTTTTAGTCAGCAAGTCTTTCATCTGAATCGTAACCCAAAAAGTTAAGGTTTTTCAGTTTCATCCTATTTCTATACCCCATTCTGAAATCAAGCTGTTGTACTAAGTGACCTTTTTAGTGTCTGAAGGAATTCATGCATTTGCAGTTAAATTAATCACTTTACCTTTAACTGGAATATGAAGAAATGCCCAGAGAGGGTAATTTCTAGGCGGGGCCCTAACCTTGTAAACTATTTTAATGTGGAACCTCAATGATGTAAAATTTTCATTTAAGTCAAAGGAGTGCTTGCTGTTCTACCTTTATTGCAATGTCTGTTTGGAAAGAAAAGATAGCTTGGCTTAAAGATGGAATCAAAAGGGGATGATAGTGTGATTCCAGTCCTGGAGATAAAAAGTCAGTTGGGGATGGGGTGGAGGAAAACCTGAAGGATTAATTAAAAGTGGCCGAGTGATTTTATGCTAAGTGAAATAAGCCAGGCAGAGAAAGATAAATATCACTTGATCTCACTCATTTGTGGAATATAATGAACAACATAAACCGATGAACAAAAATAGATCCAGAGACAGAGAAACATCAATCAGAATGTCAAACCTCAGGGAAGGTAGGGGACAGTGGGGGTAAGGGGGAGAGAACATCCAAAGGACTTATATGCATGCATATAAGCCTAATCAATGGACACAGGCAACAGGGGGGTGGGGGCATGAATGTGAGGTGGGGCGTAATGGGGGAATAAGGACACATATGTAATACCTTAATCAATAAAGAAATTAAAAAATAAAAGTGGGTGAGTGGCAACAACCAAGTGGAAAGGATGAATGGCTGAGGCCCTGGAGTCTGTAGCAAGGAGACCATTGGTGGCCAAGTCAAGACCTTTAAAAGGGGCCCAGTGTCAGTGCACTAGAAGAGCCTTTATGGGAAGTATTCCTAATTCTGACATTTATTTATCACCTACTGTATATACCACGTGCAGTGGTCATTGATGGGGGGAATTTAAAAATGACATTTCAGGGATGACTACCTTTACTTCCCCCAAATCACACAACTGGAAAGGATCAGAAGTTGATTTATCACCTAAGTGTGTGGGTATCCAAAGCTGGTCATCCTACCACAATGCTTGGCTGCCTGTATCATTTAATTTGATGGCGGCATTAATATTACACCCACACTGGGCTCATATGTTACTAATAATCTCTCTATATCATAGCCACATTATTGGAGTTCCTGACTGAAATAATTGCATAATTCTATTAAATCTCTCAAATTTAACTAATGGTGCTAGAATGATAGGAAGGGGGTTTTACAGTCTTCATTTACTTGCATTGATCTTATGATTGCCATAATTAAACAATAACCTGAGTTTATGGTTCAGAAGCAGAAGCCAGCAAAAAATGTATTCTTAATATTAGCAGCAGCTTAGTGTCTGTGTGTGGGGGGTGAGAGGGGGAATTTGAGAAAGCAGTTACTATGCCAAGGGGTGAGGTCACTTCTGAAGTCTAATTGTCTAATTGTGGGAGTGAGGGGGTGACCTATGCTTATAAAAAGAATTAAGGAGATAACTACACCAAACAATATATGAGCCAGTTGAGTGATAGTTACAATAATTGCCTCAGTGGCTCAGATAAGAGAGAGCTGTTTGTTGTGGTCTGGAAAGCTGCTTATGAAATTCATTATAGCACAAGGTAATCACATGAGTAGAGCTCTAAGTACTGTATACTGAGTGTTGTATCACTGCTTCTCTGGTCTTATTATTTTTTAATCTTAGGGCATGCTATAAATTTTTTTAAATTGATTTTTTACAGAGAGGAAGGGAGAGGGATAGAGAGTTAGAAACATTGATGAGAGAGAAACATCAATCAGCTGCCTCCTGCACACCCCCTACTGGGGATTTGCCCGCAACCAAGGTACATGCCCTTGACCGGAATCGAACATGGGACCCTTCAGTCAGCAGGCTGATGCTCTATCCACTGAGCCAAACCGGTTAGGGCAGCGAGCCACATGCGGCTCTTTGGCCCCTTGAGTGTTCTAACGCCACTTCTTCAAAATAGACTAGCCCAGGCCGAAAACCGACTTCTGCGCATGGGCCACGAAGTTTCAATCGCACTGTACGTGCACGCCTGCACATGGTATTTTGTGGAAGATCCACACTCAAGGGGCCAAAGAGCCGCATGTGGCTCGCGAGCCGCAGTTTGCCGACCACTGGGTTAGGGCATTCTCTGGTCTTATTTAAGTTGGGGGTGATATAAGGGAGAGGTTAACATAGAAGTGATAGCAAACAGTGAAGGTTTATTTTGACTTTATTTTTACTTTTTATAGTACCTGAAATAAAAAGCATTTGTTTCGTTTTGTTTTCAGGCATAATGTTAACCATCCCTTAATTAGAATTGACTCTTCACTGATATTTTGTCATATTCACAAGGAAAACCAGGGTCTGTGTTTGCTGTAGAGCAAGTGAAGAGAAGTATACCCATTTCAGTGTGGCTTCAATACGTATGATCTGAGTTTAAACTGGCTGTATGTTAGAGCATGCCAAACTCGGCCACTTCCATTCAATACACTTAGATCACAGTGAATGACAGTATTTGTCACTCATCCATTGCTGTGTACATTGCTTACTAGACATATCCTTTCATCCACTAATAGTTTCTTAATTTTTGTAAGTGCTCTCTTTACTACGACACAGTAAGTTCTTTTTTTTTTTTTTAAATACATTTTATTGATTTTTCACAGAGAGGAAGGTAGAGAGATAGAGAGTTAGAAACATTGATGAGAGAGAAACATTGATCAGCTGCCTCATGCACACCCCCTCCTGGGGATGTGCCCGAAACCAAGGTACCTGCCCCTGACCAGAATCGAACCTGAGACCCCTCATTCCGCAGGCCGACACTCTATCCACTGAGCCAAACCGGTCAGGGCGACACAGTAAGTTCTTTATTAATAATTTATAAAATTGCTCCATAGTTACCTTTAATGTTTGCTTAGGCTACTAGGAATGCCCACTAAGTTACATAAGCATTTTAGTAAATGAACTTAATGTCTTTAATTTTAGAAGCATTGAATGCAGAATGGGAAACTGGCAAAATTAGGTTTGGCAAAGGCATTTGAAGTTATGCTATGGTGATTCTGATCATCTTTTTTATTTTTTATAAAGAAGACTTTTAAAAAATATATATTTTTATTGATTTCAGAGAGGGAGAGAAAGGGAGAGATGGAAACCTCAGTGATGAGAGAGAATTATTGATTGGCTGCCTCCTGCACACCCTCTACTGGGGATAGAGCCTGCAACCCAGGCATGTGCCCTGACCAGGAATCAAACCAGGAATCGAACCGCATGACCTCCTGGTTCGTTCATAGGTCGAGCTCAACCACTGAGCACCACCAGCCAGGCTGATCATTTCTTAAGAGAACCAAGATAGAATAAGCATTCTTAGTACTAGGTAAGTTTCCTTTTTTCATGTGCCTTGAAATTCACCATGAGTTTTGGTTAAAGTAAGGAGGATAATAAGTACCCACCTGAACACTGATCTATACATTTATTCAGGCATTTTTCTGTTGACATATTTTGAATTAGTCTCCTAGACTAGCCATGGAGAAAGAAGTAAAGTATAATCAGTCAGTGGCTAACATTTGAACTGTCTGAAAGTGGACTTGGTTTTATGGGAACTTCAAATGAGACTCTATAGGTGTGTACTTCAGAATATGTATCTATGTAATATATAGGGTGTCTCCAAAAAATGTATACACACTTTAACAGCTGAAAACTCGCTTAGTTTTCACTCCTTTTCAGGTTTTACTGATTTGAAATAATGGGTGAAGCCAGACTAAGATTTGAACAAAGAAAATGTATCCTAGCCCTTAGCTGGTTTGGCTCAGTGGATAGAGCGTCGGCCTGCGGACTGAAGGGTCCCTGGTTCGATTCTGGTCAAGGGCACATGCCCAGGTTGCAGGCTCCATTCCCAGTTGGGGGTGTGCAGGAGGCAGCTGATCAATGATTCTCTCTCATCATTGATGTTTCTATCTTTCTCTACTCTCCCTTCCCCTCTGAAATCAATAAAGATATATTAAAAAAAGAAAATGTATCCTGAAGTGCCACTAGACTTTTTTTTATGGGGATACATAAAATATAAAGTTTACAGTACAAAACCAGCAATAGTCGAGTAATAGAGGTCACACAAATACCAAACGAAATGATTCTTGATGTTTGCAATTCCATTGCTTCACATTATCAGCAGTGCCCAGACCAGAATGGTCCTTGGTTTGAAAGCAGGCATTGCCCGGCCAGCGTGGCTAAGTGGTTGAGCATCAACCTATGAACCAGGAGGTTATGGTTTGATTCCAGTCAGGGCACATGACCGTGTTGCGAGCTTGATCCCAGGAGGGGCCATGCAGGAGGCAGCCCATCAGTGATTCTCTCTCATCATTGATATTTCTCTCTCTCTCTCTTCCCTTCCTCTCTGAAATCAATAAAAATATATTATAAAAGCAACAGGCATTAACAAAAGAATTATGCATTTCTGTGGATTTTAAATTTTGAAAATGAACTTTATATTAATAAACACTGACTTTATAATCATTCAAAGTATGTATACATTTTTTGGAACACCCTGTATATCAGAATTAGTGGTCATGATGTAATTTGAAGAAACTGCTAAGAGCCAGAAATTCTAACCACTTCTTAAAAGGCCAGTTAGTTAAACATATTTAATTAGTATTAATTTATTTAGTTGACTTACCACTTAGAATTAACTGTGAGTGAAGGAAGAGATACAAAAGAGATGGAGAAAGGTTTAGAATTGGAGGGTCCTAAGCTGTCAGTGGAGGAGGAAGTGGTAGGCTTCCCAGTTTTACCTTGGGTGACCCTAAATACGGTTCACTAATTCTGAGCTGTTTTGGAGAGCCAGTGGAGAGAGATTGTATTACAGCCTAGTAGTATGTTACTCAGTTCATCTGGAGGCCACCATTCTCTTCCAGGTCATAGGTGGTATCTCTTAGTGTCATTCTGAGGTAAGGACTATTTGATGGCAGACAGCCTGAAGCTGCTGGTAGCACAGAGGCCTTTAGTGATCAGCTTTGGGAAATAGATTCCCAGAAAGAGTGGAACATCATAAACTGTAGAGCATGTAAGTTTCACCTGTTATGCATTATATGGAAATAAAGGGCTAAGAAGGTTCTGGCTAAGTAGAATTGAGAGAAAGTATTTATAAACAGACTTTAAATATTTACAAAATATTTTAAAAGCAGGCTTTTACTTTGTTATTGTTTTATTTTAAAATTTTATTTATTGATTTTAGAAAGAGAAACATTTAATTTGTTGTTCCACTTATTTATGCATTCATTGATTGCTTTTTTGTATGTGCCCTGACCAGAGATCAAACCCACAACCTTGGCCGTATTGGAACAATGCTCCCACAACCTGATCCACCTGGTCAGGGACTACTTTATGTTTTTAACCAGGATAGCATGAACTGGCATCTTTAAAAGCCTGGCATTCGATCTAAAAATATTACCAAGTCATCTTTTCAAATATAACGGATAAACTGTATTGTAGCGATAATTTCCCTCCCTCACTTGTGTTTTTCTGAAAATTTTTAAATATTACACAAAAATTAGAAGTAAAATGATCACCTACCACCTAGATTTGATCATTGTTAAGGTTTTGCCATATTCTATGGTTTATTTATTAGTTTTGCTGAATACTAGGATGTTTGAGACATTATGACATTTCTTTCCTAAATACTTTTAACATGCATCTCAAAAAACTGAGGACATTTGCTTATAACCAAAATATCATTATTATACTACACAATAATTCCTTAATATCATTTGTTATTTATGTGTAGCAAGATACTTAACCACTTATTTTAGTCTGTTTTTCCTCACTCTAGTAATCCTTCCTCCCCCAGGGCTTTATTTTTCCTGATCACTTTGCCATGGACCTGATGCCCAGCAGCAATTGATTAAATTGTTTGAATATTCATATGGTTTTAAATTTGGAAACCTCTAGCCCAGCCAGTGTTGCTCAGTGGTTAAGCATCAACCCATGAACCAAGAAGTCCTGGGTTCAATTCCTGGTGAGGGCACATGACCGGGTTGTGGCTCGATCCCCAGTAGGGGCCTTACAGGAGGCAGCTGGTAGATGTCTCTCATCAAAGTTCCTATCTCTCTATCCTTCTCCTTCTCTTTCTAAAAACAATAAAAACATATTTTATAAATTTGGGAACCTCTAGAATAATAGTTCCCCACCTCTAAAATTACACACCTACACAAACTTTCTTTTCCCCTTTTCCTATTTCTTCATAATAGTTATCACTGTCTCACATACTATCTAATTTATTTTGGTTTTTTCTTTCTCCCCCACAAAGGGATATAAGCTCCATGAGGATAGAGATTTTTGTCTGACTTGTCACTGTAACTAGGGCCTCTCTTAGACCATAGGGCTTCTTATTGCAAATTAGAAAAAAAAAAAGTCTCCTTTTCAGGAGACTGCAGCCTTACATCAGGAAATGTAGCTTAGCTAGCAATGGCTTTCAGGCTCATCCCGCCTCCTCAGCCAGGAGCCCTAATACAAGCCAAAATTGAACAACTATTATATGACAGTCCTATGTGCATCCATAGTGCTTACAACAGTGCTAGCATGTAGCAGGCACCGAATAAATTTTTGTAGAATGACCAAATAATTCAGAGTGAAGAAGGGAGTGGCTATGAGATGAGAAGGTGGGCAAGAAACTAGATCTATGGTATTAGGGATTTCTAAGGAGTTTGATTTTTTCCCCTACTAGCAGTCAGCTGGGAAGTCCCTTGGAATACTTTGAATCATAATCTTCTGTATTTTTTAATAAGCAGTTCAAGTAATTCTGTAGTAGAGAAAGGCCAAGTTAGTTGAAGTCTAACTTAACAATACTTTTGGACCCTGGCCTCAGGGATCTGTCTCCTGCCTTCTTTACCCTTCTCTCTTTGGCATTGCTAGATATGTTGGTTTACCATCTGTCAAGCTCTGTGTGAAGGCCTTTGGGATAAGCTATATATAAAGTAACCTTTTTTTTTTCTTGCAACCTCAAATCCAGACACAGTAGGGTAGAATTTTAAAATCGGGTTTGTTGCAGAAAACCCAGACCTCAGGTCCTTGTGATTGAATAGTGAGTGCTAGGGAAGGTGGGCAGAGTGAGGGTACCTGATAATTATTCTATTTAGGAACTTCCTGTGTGAATTAGTCAAAACCATCTCATTTTTCATCAGTTCCCATCTTCATACCCCAAAACACCAACCTTCACTTATGTAATTTAGGATTCTCTGTTTACTTAGGAGGTGACAGTTGGGATCTTGGCATTAAGTGACTGAGCTTTGTTTCGCTTTCATGCTGATGTTTTTTTGGCAACCATGGCCACATTTGAGAGTTCACTTTCTCTCTGAAAGATTTTCATTGGCAGTTTTTTCTTACTGCCTTTCTCTTCTGTGACAGGATAAGGATATAGCTTGAAAAAGAAGGAAACTGCAAAGATTTATTGATGGAGTTCCTGCCCCATCGTGCCCTAGACCTAGGACATGCATGCTTCTGATGAATCACTGCTGTTAGTATTCAGTATTTACTGATCTTTACTACATCCCAGTACTGTGCAAAACATAGAATCTGCCCAAGGGACTTCATAGCTAAATCACCCACTTGATCTATTGGCTTCCTCCCTCCCTCATCTTTGTTGGTGGCTACAGGGAGGAAAATGTGAGATATAAAATTTTAAGCAAGAGGAAATCTAGACTATGTCGCTTTATTGCTGCCTGGGAAGTAGCCTGGGAGTTCAGATACAAGGATTTGATGCTGTGTGCAGTTGCCATAAATCACCTGCTCTCGTTGGAGTGAGGAGGAAGTATTTCCACATGGTTGCTCAAGTCTCTCTTCTCTTTGCCCTGGTGCTCCCTCCCTCTCATTAATTGCTTAGCAGTTGCTGATGCAATTAAAACGAGATGTGTCTGCAGCCTTGGTGGTTTGCTGTCAGGGCCCTCTCTCTAAGGTCTTCATCTTGTTGCTAGGGATGGGTGAACATTTGATTCTGAAGCAAGAGGAGGGAGGGATCTGTGGCTGCAGTTAAGTGTGTTTTTCTAAAAAGCAGCAGCTTGCAGAGCTAGATTTCTCCTGACACTCTAATCATTTTACCAAGACAAGCCCTTGTCCCTTGTGTTGTTCATTATTGGGGCTTATATTTGGCAACACCGTATATAGAAATGAATCCTGCTGAATTGCTCTTGGTGATATAGAAAGTGCTTTTTTACTTTTTTTAAATAGCAAGAATAAGATGGAAACAGCAGTCTCAAAGTGCAGAAGAGTCAAAACCAAATGTACGTGTTTCCATGGAAAACAAGAACCTGGAGATGTTAAGAGGACTAGATTGCAGCACTTAGTCTGTTTTGGGTCACTGGGTAGAAAATACACTACACCTGCTATTATGTATATCTCCCTCCTGGCCAGCATTTTCAGCCTGCTTCTGACTTGTTCCTTTTGCTTGTTTGCAGATTTTAAAATGCCGCAAAAAGCTCAGAGGATCAAATCATTGTGTTTCTACTCATTTTCTGGTACAGGAGGGTTGACTCCTTGACCAGTGCTGCTTGGTAATCATGTGGCAGGTGGGTTGGTGTGTGACATGAATTCTCCATCTGCTAACTTGCACCCCAGACCACTCTATGTGTACTGGAGTGGGGGATCGAGCTTGCAACCATGGCACATGCCCTTGACCAGAATCGAACCCAGTACCCTTCAGTCTGAGGACAGACGCTCTATCCACTGAGCCAAACCGGCTAGAGCCATATGCATTAACAAACCCCCAGGAAGTGATGATGTTGCCAATCTGGCAACCACAGAGTAGTAAGTCCAGGGATAATGCCTTGCACATAGTTAAGACTCAACAGTTGGTGATTTGATTTGAACTAGGTCTCTCTTAGGACGTGATAGATTCCAAAGATTTTTATCTACTCTTACTTTCAAGCAAAGCTAGTCTATTGAAATTATTATCTGAATTTTTAACCTTTCAGCCCTCCCCCCCCCCCCACCGCCTCTTATAAGATCAACTATGTTTGTTGCTAGCTCTATGTCTTAGGTTGCTTGATTCTGATTAAGCAAAGATATAGTTACTTTGAAACTTAAATATTTTATATTTATATATAATTAGACAACTGACCTGATATTATGTACCTGGATGACAGGTTTCATATTTTTTCCTAAGGTCTAGGGGAAGTGTGTTTCTTTGTGAGCTCTAATTCATTGAATTCCTTCACCCACCCTGATTTGGTCAAATCACATTCTGACCTGGCAGTGGGGATGATTATTGTTTCTTCTTAATAATAGATTTTATTTTTAGAATAGTTTTAGATTTTCAGAGAAGTTGAGAAGATAGTATAGAGAATTCCCATATACCATTATTCCCATAAAACCCAGTTTCCCTATTATTAACATCCCCTACTGTTAGTGTGATACATTTGTTGCAATTAATGGACCAGTCAGTATTGGTATTATTATTAACTAAAGTCTATATCTTATTTAGATTAATTTACTTCTTTTTTCTGTTCCAGAATCATATCTAGAATACCACATTATATTTAGTTGTATCTCTTTAGGTTCCTCTTGTTTGTGGCAGTTTCTCAAATTTTCCTTGTTTTGATGATCTTGTCAGTTTTGAGTACTGGTCAGATATTTTGTAGGATGCTCCACTATGGGGATTTGTCTTAATTTTTCTCATGATAAGACTGGCATAATGGGTTATTGGGAAGATAACCACAGAGATAAAGTGCCATTTTCATCACATGATATTAAGCATACATACTGTTGACATGATTTATAACTATTGATGTTGGCCTTGATCACCTGACTGAGGTAGTATTTGTCAGGTTCCTCACTTTTGTAAAGTTACCTTTCTCCCCCCCCCCCCCCCCCCCCCCGCTCCCCTTTCCATATTGTACTCTGGAGAGAAGTCACCATGCTCAGTCTACAGCGTAAAGAGTGGAGAGTTAATTGTGCTATACCTCCTTAAGAGCAGAGTATCTTCATAAATTGCTATTTGGAATTTTACATGGGAGATTAGTCTCTCCTCCTCCATTTACTCATTTATCTAATCATTTATATCAGTATGGGCTCATGGATATATGTTTTATATTTTGGGTTATAATTCAATACTACTTTATTGTGTTGTTCAAATTGTTCCAACTTTGCCCTAACTGGTTTGGCTCAGTGGATAGAGTGTCGGCCTGTGGACTGAAGGGTCCCAGGTTAGATTCTGGTCAAGGGCATGTACCTTGGTTGCGGGCACATCCCCAATAGGAGGTGTGCAGGAGGCAGCTGATCAATATTTCTAACTCTCTATCCTTCTCCCTTCCTCTCTGTAAAAAACTCAATAAAATATATATTTTTTAAAAAATTGTTCCAACTTTGGTCATTGGGAGCCCTTTCAGTCAGTTTTTGTATTCCTTTGACATCATCATTAGTGTGTGTGTGTGTGTGTGTGTGCGCGCGCGCGCCATACTCTTACTTTCAAGCAAAGCTAGTCTATTGAAATTATTATCTGAATTTTTAACTTTCATCACACGCGCGCGCGCGCACACACACACACACACACACACACAGGCACGTGCATGAATGTTCCCCCATGCATACATTCTTGTGTGCATGGTTGTTTGAGCATGTTTTCACATTCTGGCACTGCAAAATGCAGTAGACTCCTCTTATATGAATATTTCCTGCCCCAACTCGGGAATCAGCCATTTCTCTAAGGAACCCTGATTCCTTTTATTGGAGAATTAGAGGCCCCATGCACGAAAATTCGTGCAAGAGTAGGCCTTCCTTCCCCCGGCTGCTGGCACCAGCTTCCCCCGGGCACCCGGGACCCCGGCTGGCTTCCCTCCGGCCCTGGCTTCGTCAGGAAGGACGTCATGTCTAATTAGTATATTACCCTTTTATTATTATAGAAGATAGTATTAGAAAACAAGATCTAGCCACTAGGCATGCTTTTTGCTACTGGAATAAGGCCATTTTTTAAACAAACATATTACCACCATTATCTTATACTTCTTATAGTACAGTAGTTCCTCTTTATCTGCAGTTTTACTCTCCATGGTTTCAGTTAGTAGTCAACCATGGTACAAAAACATAAAATTCCAGAAATTAACAATTTATAAGTTAAAATGCATGCCATTCTGAGAAGAGTGATAAAATCTCCATGGTGTATACACTACCTGCCCGTTAGTCACTTAGCCATCTTGGTTATCAGACTGTTGTTATATCACAGTGCTTGTGTTCAAGTAACCTTTATCTTAACTTAATGGCCCCAAAGTGCAAGACTAGTGATGCTCACAGTTTGGATATGCAGAAGAGAAGTCATTAAATGCTTACTTTTAAGTAAAAAGGAAGGTACTAGTATATATAGGGAAAAACATTGTATGTGTAGGCTTCAGTACTATCTGCAGCTTCAAGCATCCATTAGGGGTCTTGGAACATTCACCCCACTGGATAAGGGGAAACTACTATATGTAATAGACAGATTTGTTGCTATTAAATTTAAATATAGTCCCTACAGAGGTTGAGACTACATTGTGTACAAGATTTATATTAATCCTTCAAATGCTTATTATTTTAGATACGCTTAAATAGTTTAAATCAAATTTCTCCCTTTAAGAGATTTTCCTAGTACTGAGCCTCGACTTGTGTCTGAGAATGCTGGATCAACTGTAGGCATTGAAGAGCAACAAGATATCAGGGAACCAAGGAAAGACTAGAATGTTCCCTGCTTACACAGTTTTCATTAAAGGAGAAAAGGAGATATTGTCCCAGAACACCAGTGTTTTGAACATTAACACCTAGAGGTTGGCTATGGGAAGAAGACAGAAGGGTGAAGCAGAAATTGCCTAATGATCAAAGAAGGGATTTGACTCCTCAGTATATAGCATTTTACACTTACGAAATTTCTGCATTGTGAATCTTATAGAAACAGAATGGAAGTAATAATCATTGTGGAAGTTCTTTTATTTCCTCTGGGAGGTTGACATCTTTGTTTTCTCCTGATACTGAATTCCCTCTTCTTTTTTAGGGTTTTGTGTGCTATTAATTATATAAATAAATGAGATCCTGGGCAGTATGGCTGTGTGTAGGACTGTGTGTTTACAAAAAGAAGGTTTTGAAATTTTGGCAATGTGAACTTAATGATATAGTCACTCGAACTTTGCCAGTATTTGGAACTTTTAATCTACATTCCAACCAAGCAAGCTGGCTTTATTCAACTGAAAAAATATAAATATGTAAAGAATTACTTGATATAATTGAGAAATTATTAAAATTGGAGACTAGTCAGGATTAGGCACCTTAAGAAATCAAAACCCTGGTTTGGCTTCTTTTAGGTTTAACTTATCTATTTTATTTATATCAGAACTTGCATATGTAAATATGGTTTTTGTTATTAATAACTACTGTTTATTCAGTGCCTGCTTGCTGCCAGTTTCATGAGGCTTTCTTTAAACATTAACACTGACTTGAGGCTAGCTTAAATGTATTATAAATTCTGATACAGACATCTATAGTCATGTGCTTCTCAGTGCCTATGTCAATTAAGAATTCATCAATTTTTTGTTCTAAAAATTAAAAAGTCAGTACACATCATTGTCAAAATTATATTCAACAATGGGGCCTAGATTTTTTTTTTATTTGGCTAAACTATCTTTCTTGTCTGAAAAGCTAGAATAAACTTGCAGTGTCTTGAAAAATTTACTTCCTGTACACCGTCTATGAAGCTACTGGAAAATGTACTTCACAAAATAAGGGTGTAAAACTGGAAAGAGGTAAACGTATAGAGGAAACAGGAAATCCAATAAACAAGAAAGGCTAGGGCATTCCTTAGAATAGTGAAGATTTCAGATAACAGTTTACCAGCATGAGGGGTCAGCCAGTTCACATTGGAGAAGATGCAAAGTCTCCAAAAGAGACTTCTTTAGGAAGGTAAACTAGAATACTTGATGGGTCTAATTATCTTGAGAGAAAATTCATACAGTTGACAAAGATTTTCTGGGGTGAAATATTTCTGGGGTGAAATGAATATGTAGAAAATCTAAGCAAATGAATAAAAAAGATAAAAGTTACTGGAAAAGCAAAGAGTTGTGCAGGAAAGAAAAAAGCATCATGGTTTACTATATGACTCAAGTGTAAATAAAGTCATTGTAATGTATACTGAATATTGAACTAATCAAAATTATAGTCATTATATAGGGTAGTTAAGGAGATAGAAGGGATATATGTGTATGATGAATACTGAAGGAGAAAAGAGATCTAAATCATCTTTCAAATCGGTAAATCAATAGGTAGCAACACAAGCAGTCATTTAGAAACATGGAGCTCAGTTCCAAAATAATCAGTTAAAAGATGTACAAGTGGTTTTCCTGGAGGGAGTAGAAGTGGGACAACAGGGGCAAGGACTTCTGTTTTTCTTAACAAATTTTGTAGACCTCTAACTCTTTCACCTCTCTTTGATTTATAAAAATAACTGGGAACCTAAGAGGAAAATGTTAAAGGGGAAAAAAAAACACACACTTAACTTAAAACACAATTATTCTCTAACCAAATTTTACTGTGGTAAGAATCTTAGTTCAGTGCATATATCTTTGTTTCAAATTTCTGTTTTATTAGTCAACTAGAGGCCTGGTGCATGAAATTCATGCATGGGGGGGGTCCCCTCAGCCTGGCCTGCACCCTCTCCAATCTGGGGATAGGGCCTAAACTGGCAGTCGGACATCCCTCTTGCAATCTGGGACCGCTGGCTCCTAACCGCTCACTTGCCTGCCTGATCACCCCTAACCACTCTGTCTGCCTGCCTGATTGCCCCTAACTGCCTCTGCTTGCCAGCCTGGTTGCCCCCTAACTGTCCCCCTGCTGGCCTGGCCGCCCCCTAACTGCCCTCCTGCCAGCTTGGCCGTCCCCTAACTGCCCCCCTGCCGGCCTGGCCTCCCCCTAATTGCTCCCCTGCTGGCCTGGCTGCCCCCTAACTGCTCCCCTGCTGGCCTGATTGCCCCTAACTGCCTCTGCCTTGGCCCCCCGCCACCATGGCTTTGTCTGGAAGATGTCTGGTTGACCCAGTCTAATTAGCATATTACCCTTTTATTAGTATAGGTATACTTTGGCTGCCCATAACAGAAACCCTATTTTTAAATGGCTTAATAAGGAAACATTTTATCACTCATAACAGAATTTCAGAGCTAGGTCAGGTTTGGGGTTTTTTGTTTGTTTTGGATAATGTGATGACTTCAGCTTTGTAAGCATTTCATCCAAATACCACAACATGAGGATGAGGTTAAGAAGGGAAACCTGCTTTATTTTGTAGGAGCAAGAAGCCTTTTCCAGAAGCTCACAGCAGACTTTGATCCTCACATCTCTTTGACCATAATTATCTGTTTATCTACACATCATTGTCAAAATTATATTCAACAATGGGGCCTATTGGGTCATAAGCCCTCTTTTAAACAAGTTACTGACAAGGGGAATGGGATATCTGTGATTGTCTTTGATTGATTGTCTCAGGTGAAATGTATGCAAGGTGTCAATCACAATATCTGCTACCCCAGTCATAATCTAGTATGTGCTTATTGAGAACCCACTGTTCTTTGAAGAAGCTTTACTGTTTAAAGGAAAAAAGAAAATAAGTGGATAAAACAACTGATCATCAATATGGACAGTGCCACAGGTACCCAGTAAATATTTATTGAGTGAATTAGGTAAATGTAAGTAAAACTTTTTGGCATAGATATAAGTGGTTTAGGAGTTCTAAATTAGGGGAAAATACATGACGTTTAGATTAGACCAGGAAGCTTCTTGAAGAAAAAAGACTTGAACTACTGTTTACTCATTAGCTAGTCACAGTCCTATCCTACTAGAATAAATATACTTTTGTCCAGTGGTGTGCTGGTAAATGTTTAACCAGCCTGGAGGAGGATACAGGGCTTATTTGTAGTGTTTACCAATTTCCATGGCATAAATAATCTTATCCTGGCCAATTTCAATCTACCAACATGGAATCCACTTGAGCCTTGCACATCACTGCTTCTCTCTAACAGCATTTTTCAAAAATATATTTTTACTAGGGGCCCAGTGCACAAATTTGTGCACCTTGCAAGGAACTGTGGGCCACAAGGCTGCGGTCGGCACAGGGGTGGGTCTTGGCCCATCCTCCGTGCTCCCACCCAGCCCCTCCTGCTGCGGCCCCTGATCCCCTGTCTGCCAGCTGCTCCCGCCACTCCCACACGCTGATGGTGTTGGCCCCACTCATACCCGCTGATGGTGCAGAGCGATTGGGGCCAGTGCCAGCAGCAGGTGCGAGCGGGGCCAGCGCTGTCAGTGGGTGCAAGCGGCAGCTGCTGTCCCAATCGTCCCTCAGGACTTTTGGGAGAAAAAGATGGCGACCGGCAGGAAGGTAGGGAGAGAGTGTGAGTGAGGAACCCATAGAGGAGAGTGTAGACGTGTGAGGTGTGTGTATGTGTATGAGCTAGGGTCAGTTAGATTCTGCAGGTCTTCCAAGGGGCTCCCTAACCAGGCAGTCCTAGACGGCGGAGCCCCGCGCACAAAGCGGACACTTCTCGGCGGCTGGTGCGGACGCGGAGACCACGCCATCTTGAGAAACAGAGCTGCCTGAGACTCGGATCCTGGCTTCTGACACAAACCAGGACCCTGCAGCCACTGGGGACAGAGAACTGCTATCACAGCTTCAGACCAACAAACAACAAGAATCCAGACTTCCCCGCAGATTTCCGTGAGTCAAAGAGCCTATCCTCCTCCCCACAGGCACGCAGATAGCGCCATAGTAACTGATAGACCCGCCCCTCGCCCAAGCTGCCAAGCTTTGCGCAGGGACGCGCTCCCCACTAGGGAATTTGGCACGCGCGCGGGACAGAAGCAGCTCCCCCTCGGGGAAATCTGTCAGTGCGCACAGAGGGCTCCCCTTCAGGGAACTTGGGGGAATTTGGCTTGCGGGTCACAGCTCCCCCTTCGGGGAATCTTAGAGCGTGCACAGAGGGGCTTCCCTTTGGGGAATTTGGCGCGCAGGACGGACTCCGCCCCCCTTCCGGGACTCTGGGAGAGTGCACGGAGCCAGCTCACCTTCAGGATTTTAAGAATGTGCGCTCTAGCCGGTTTGGCTCAGTAGAGAGAGCACACACAGGACGCAGCTCCACTTCAGGGAATTTGGCACGCCGGACACAGCTGCCTGGGATCCCTGACTCACAGCGCATTCACACTAAGAGCCAGCGACCCCAATTGTTGGTGCATGTACACACAGGGACCCTGATTCTCAACGAGAAACCGCACAAGGCAACAGAGACTTTGACACTCGAGTCTTGGTGCAGACACAGGGAAACTCTGACTCCTGGCACATGCTAAGGATCTCATTTTCGGCACATACCAACAGTGTGGTGCAGACAGGGCCCCTGATTCTAAGTATGCACATGAGACCACACGGAACACTGGGGACAAATACCCTGGGCAAGTCTGGTTCCCGCCAACCAAAGGCAGCCACACGTCCTAGTGTCAGAGCACTTCAGTGAAACTCGGGTGGAGCGAAGTCCCCACAGCACACGGCCCAGGTCTACGCAAACAGAAGCTTGAGCTTTCTGGTAATAGCCAGAATGGGGAAACGAAATAACTCACAGAAGAAAGAAAATGTGGAGTCGCCAAGAAAGGAAATTAGTGAAACTGAAGCTTGCAACATGACCGAAAAGGAGTTCAGAGTAATGGTCGTGGAATTTATACATCGGATGGATGAGAAAATCAACAACTTATGCAAGAATCAGGAAGAAATGAAAAGTGATATAGCTACAATCAAAAACACCATGGAAAGTTTCAACAGTAGACTACAAGAAGCAGAGGACCGAATTAGTGAGTTAGAAGATCAGGTACAGAAACAAGCTCAATCTGAACAGCAATTGGAGAAAAAAATTAAAAAGCAGGAGGAAAGCCTAAGGGAGCTTCGGGACAACATGAAACGAAGTAACATGCGTATAATAGGGCTGCCAGAAGGACAAGAAGAGCAGCAGGGATTAGAAAATCTATTTGAAGAAATAATGACAGAAAACTTCCCGGATATGGGAAAGATAAAAGTTACGAAAGTACAGAGAGTCCCAATCGTCCCTCAGGAGCAGGGGGAGGTGGAGAAGCCCTCAGGCGCGATTGGGACCGGTGCCGGGTGCCGGCAGCGAGTGCAAGGGGGGCCGGCACTAGCAGTGGGTGCGAGCGCCAGGCGAGATCAAAGCATGTAGGAGCAAAAAATTTTCAGTAACCACCAGAGGCTCGCCCTGATGACAGCAACCGGTGCCCCGCCTTGGTCTGGCACCCCCATTCACCTGCTCCACCATCCCGCCGCGGCTGACACCCACCATGTTCCACGCTCTGCCACCTGCTGCCAACGCTCCCCATGTTCTGTGCATGCCCCCTGGTGGTTAGCACACATCATGGTGACCGGTTGTTCAGTTGTTCTGCCGTTCGGTCTATTTGCATATTAGCCTTTTATTTATATAGGATTGATTTCAGAGAGGAAGGGAGAGGAGAGAGAGAGAAAAATATCAACAATGAGAGAGAATCATTGATTGGCTGCCTCCTGTATGCTCTCCACCAGTGATCAAACCCCAAACCTGGGCATGTGCCTTGACTGGGACTTGAACCATGATATCTCTCTCTCTCTCTCTCTCTCTCTCTCTCTCTCTCTCTCTCTCTCTTCTTTTTTAAAATATGTTTTATTGATTTCAGAGAGGAAGGGAGAGGGAGAGAAAGATAGAAACACCAATAATGAGAGAGAATCATTGATCGGCCACCTCCTGCATGCCCCGCACTGGGGATTGAGCCCACAGTCGGGTCATGCGCCCTTAACTGGAATTGAACTGGGGACCCTTCAGTACTCAGGCCTATGCTTTATCCACTGAGCCAAACCAGCTAGAGCGAACCATGATCTCTTAGTTCATAGGTCGATGCTCAACCACTGAGCCACATCGGCCAGGCTCTAGCAGCATTTTTAATATTTAGAATTAACCTACTGAAACCACATATTGGTTTGATAAAAGGAACACTTAGTTTTCTTAGCCTTATAAATGATCAAGGATAAAATCTAGATTACCAATATAAGATAGGTAGTTTTAGTGTTTTGGACAGTGGAGTGTTGGAGAATTATAATTTTAAGGTAGTATTAAATACTGGTCTTTGTAGACTTTGAGAAATGAAAAAGCCTTGCTGTTAGTTTTAGGTGCTAGATGAAATGTTACTAATTCAGTATTTACGGAGCATCAACTATGTGCTAAGCGCTATAAAAACAAAAATAAGACCAGAATCTTGATGGCCTCCCTCAGTGTGTTGGGAAGACAATTATCAACAGATAACTTTCATTGGAAGAAGAGTATTAAGGGCTCTTGAGTTTTAAAGTGCCATGAGAACACAAGGAGAGGACAACTAAATTTGGGGACATCATGGAAGGGCATACTTAAATTAAATCTTGAAAGGAAATATGGCATTTGCATCAGAGACAAAGGAAAAGGATCATTTCAGGCAGTAGGAACATGTACCTAATTGCTGAGGGATGAAAAATCTGACATTTTGTATGCTTTTACTTTGATTTGCAGATAAAGTGCAGGATGGGTAGAGTATGGAGAAGAGAAAGAAAAATAAGCCAAGGTCAGGTTGCAAAAGGCCTTAAATTATAATAAGTTTGGATTTCATTATCAAATATGAAATTCCTTATTATAAATAAGATTTTAATTTGTAAGTTTCTGTTTTTCCATCTCTTTATCTAAACTGGGTGTTTATCATTTTTTTAATTTGGTGGGAGAGTTGCTTTGCCATTTTAATTTGTGCCTTTCTAATTATTAGTATTGTTGAATATTATTTAAAAATATATTGATCATTTGTATTTTTTCTATATATTGTTTGTTCATATACTTTACTCAATTTTATATGGGATTGTTTATTTTTCTGAATTATTTATATAAAATACAGACATGAACCTTTCATTTTAAGGTGGTTTTTGTTTTAGGACTATAATTCTAGCCTTTGCAGTGGATGGATTGGAAAAAGGAGAGACTATTTTCAACTTAGCCAATTGGGAGATGTTGCAATAACCTATAGCCATAGACAAGAGATGATGTGGATCTGAGTGTGGCAATGGGAAAGGAAGGAGGCAGATTAGAGATCAAGCTAATCTTGACTTCATAATGGATCTTAGATTAAATGCCCTTACTATTGCCTTTTAATTTAGTGCTCTTTCTTACATACATCTCTGTCTCCTTTACTCTCCTTTCTTTTAATTCTATGAAAGGAAAATGAGAATTTTATACAGCAGTGTCTACAGTAAGGTTAAAATGAACTAAGGACCTCACTCAAGAATCTTACATATGAATGTTTTTTATCTGTTCTCAAGGTATGAATAATTCCTAAGGGAAGCATGAATGCAAAGGGACAAAACATAAAGAAAAAGAGTGATAGTTTTTACTAAATAAAATTTTAAAATCCTTTTTATCTAAAAAGATTATAAGCATCGCCAAAGAATCCTGCTTCACTGCAGTCCTCTCAAGCAATAATATCTGTCCTTTCTCTTACGTTCATTGCACCACTGAGCGTAAAAGTGGGATTGGTATCCTTCTTTTACTTTCTTGCCACTTGCAGATCATTCTTTCCTTTTTCTCTAAAACTTCCCAGGATTATGTCTTATTTGTCTGTTTTAGTCATCTTTAGTTTCTTTATCTCATTCGTTAATGTGTACGTTTACTTCATTTTCATTTAATGTAATTACTGATGAGATTCATGCCTACCATTTTGCTATTTATTTTCTATGTCATGTCTTTTTGTTCCTCTACAGCAGTCCTTGTGTTAAATAGATAGGTTTTAGTGTACCAGTTTAATTCCCTTCTAGTTTCCTGTAATATTTTTAGTTGTTTTCTTAGTAATAGTCCCAGGGATTACACTAACATCTTAATTTATAACAATCTAGTGTGGGTTAATACCAATTTCATTTCAATAATATGCAAAATCTTTGTTCTCTGTTCCCCCCTCTCTCCTTTGTGCTGTATTATCAAACAAATGACATATTTAAACATTATGTCAACACAGATTATAATTATTGCTTTATGCAGGTATCTTTTAAATTAGATAAGAGAAACAAAAAGTTACAAACAAAAAATTTACATCATGTTTTGTATTTACCTACTGTGGTAGACAGAATAATGACCCCCTAGAAAATCTGTGTCTCAATACCTGAAACTTGTGAGTATATTACCTTAAACAGCAAAAAAAACTTTATAGATATGATTAAGTAAAGGATTTTGAAGTAGCGGTTAGCCTGATTTAACCTCTGTTAAATGTAATCACAGGTGGGCACAATGTCATCACAGGGTTTTTATAAGGAAAGAAGCAGGAAAGTAATGGGGAGAGTTTTAAAGATACTATACTGTTGACTTTAAAGATGGAGGAAGGGACTGTGAAACAAGGAATGCAAGTGTAGCCTCTAAAAGCTGGGAAAAGCAAGAAAATGGATTTCCCCCTAAAACTTCTACAAAGAAATGCAGCCCTGCCCACATCTTGATTTTTTAGCCCAGTGAACTATTTCAGCCTTCCAACCTCCAAACTATATAAATTGTGTTGTTTTAAACCTCTAAATTTGTGTTAATATGTTGCAACATCAGTAAGAAACCAATAAAACAAGAAGTTAGCTTTATTAGTTCATTATTTCTTTCTGTGGATTCAAGTTACTGTCTATACTATCCTTTCATCCTGAAGAATTCCACTTAGTAGCCCTAGCTGGTTTGGCTCAGTGGATAGAGCCTCGGCCTGCCCACTGAAGGGTCCCAGTTCAATTCTGATCAAGGGTACATGCCTGGGTTGCAGGCTTGATCCTCAGTAGGGGGTGTGCAAGAGGCAGCCGATCAATTATTCTCTCTCATCATTGATGTTTCTATCTCTCTCTCTCTGAAATTAATATACATATATATATGTGTGTGTGTGTGTGTGTGTGTCTGTGTGTGTGTGTGTGTGTGTGTGTGTGTGTGTGTGTATTAGAGGCCCAGTGCATGAAATTCGTGCGGGGGGGGGGGTGTCCTTCAGCCTGGCCTGTACTCTCTCCAATCTGGGACTGCTTGCTACTAACCACTCATCTGCCTGCCTCCCTGCCTGCCTGATCGCCCCAACCAACTCTGCCTGCCAGCCTGGTGCCCCTAACTGCCCTCCCCTGCCGGCCTGATTGCCCCTAACCGCCACTGCCTTGGCCCCCACCACCACTGTGGCTTTGTCCAGAAGATGTCCAGTCTAATTAGCATATTACCCTTTTATGTGTGTGTGTGTGTGTGTGTGTGTGTGTGTGTATTTTAAAGAATTCCATTTAGTATATCTATAGGGCAGATCTGCTAGCATTGACTTATCTCCATTTTTGTTTATCTGGGAATATCTTCATTTCTCCTGGTTTTTAAAGAATAGTTTTGCTGGATGTAGAATATAACACTCAACCAGGCAATTGACAGCTCTGTTTTAGCCTTCACTTTCTGCTTGTGCAGAGCCTCAAGGTCAACCAGAATTGAAACTTAGAGCCTTCCCAGGCCTTTCCTGAGGATGTGTTCAGCCCTGGGCATGCACACAGCCTTTTGTATACTTGTGGCCTTCTAGATCCCCAGGAACACATCAGAGCTTTTCAAAGCCTCTGTGGATATCTCCTTTTCCCTGGCTTTACTTTTTAAGCTTTTTTGCTAATTTACAGTTATTTGCCCCAACTGTTATCCACTGCTTTATGTAGCCACTGAGTTAAATGAACACTTGCCTGCATCTTCAACCAATGCTCCCATCCCCAGGGGAAAGGCTTTTCACACTGGGCAAGCTCTAAGTCTGATCAGATAGACAACCTTGCATGTTGGGGGTCTCCCAGGAAACCATTAGAAAGGTCAAATAATGACAGTTTGGGGGGAATGAAGCTTTGAAGGCACCCCAGCCCTCTCTTGCCTCCTCGGGTGGTTGTCAGGCTGATGTTTTTCACTGTGATTGTAAAATGTTGACTTTCAGAATGGGATGGGATTAAGTTGTTCTTGAATACATGTGTCCCAGATTACTGTGAGCCTTTGGTTAATTTCCAGAATTCTGAAAAACCTGATTCTGGCCATTTTTGCCAGTTTTCTTATTCCTTTTATGGAGGAGAGAATTTTCAGAGATCTCTGCCATTTTTGCTGATGTACCCCCTCATTCTTTAAAGGCGTTGGTTCCTGGCTCAGTCATTCTCTCCAACACTACTCCTGGCTTAATTCTTGGTAAATTCAGTGTCCATATTAGTGATCTTGCCAGTACCTTTGCTTTTTAGTTCCTTGACCACCTCTCTCCCAGTGATTTTGTCCTGTTTCAGCTACTACTCCAATAGCTATATCCCAGACCAATGCCTCTGGGCCAAACTATCCATTTTTTGTAAATAATGTTTATTTAATTACAACCTGCTCCTTTGTTTATGTATTGTCATAGCTTTTTTTTTCCCACACTACCACAGCAGAGTTTAATACAGCAGAGACCATTGGTTCTCAAAGCCTGAAATATGTATTATTGACCCTTTACAGAAAAGTTTGTTGATTCCTGCCCTAAAAGTACTCAGTTAGAGCTTCTTCTCTATTAATTAACTGTCAGGCATCTTATTCTTTAACCATTCCTTCCTTTTTTTTTTTCCTTTGGCAGTGCCCTTCCTTTAGAGCAGTGGTTCTCAACCTTTGTAATGCCGCGACCCTTTAATACAGTTCCTCATGTTGTGGTGACCCCCAACCATAAAATTATTTTCGTTGCTACTTCATAACTGTAATTTTGCTACTGTTATGAATCGTAATGTAAATATCTGTGTTTTCCGATGGTCTTAGGCTCTACAGCAGTGGTTCTCAACCTGTGGGTCGCGAACCACAGGTTGAGAACCGCTAGCAGGGTCGCCTAAGACCATCGGAAAACACAGATATTTACATTACGATTCATAATAGTAGCAAAATTACAGTTATGAAGTAGCAACGAAAATAATTTTATGGTTGGGGGTCACCACAACATGAGGAACTGTATTAAAGGTTCGCGGCATTAGAAAGGTTGAGAACCACTGTTTTAGAGTCTCACTTCATCAGTCCTTTGACCTCACCACCTTTTGCACTGTGCATCTCATTTTCCCCCCAGATCTTTAATTCTTTCCTTATCCCTTCTTCCTTACATTATAATTACTTCCTTCTGTATATCCCTAAATTGCTCATTGACAAAACCCCACCCATGGTTAAATCCAACTTTTAGCTTACTGTATGCCTGCACCTATGCATCCAAATTTGACTAGAGAACAACACACAATTTTTCTGCCTGTTCTCACTTAAGTTCATGATCATTAGTCATAAGTGGCCCTTTAATACTTCACAGCAATCCTACTATACATTTTCCTATCCACTCTTTCATACCTTCTTAACTCCTCAGACTTCCTGCATCCCTCTCTTATCTTCACTCTCATCTTGCCTACTGGTTCACAAAAAAAAGTAGAAACAAGAGCTTCCATCCATTCTACACAGATCTTCCCATTTATTTTTACCCACATGTACCCATTTACCTGTGTCTTTGCCCATGAGCGGCTTGTGTACCTATGCAGAGCTAATCTCTCCTCTTATACATAAGATCTCTTCCCCTTGTTTACTCAAGGACCTCACTCCAGCATTTCTCCTTTTTTTCTATTGCAGAATTGCTGTTTTTCTGTATATAAGATAATTCCCATCAGCATCAAACATACACTAAATATCTTTAATTTTTTTTATAAAAGAGTCCTCTTTTGATCCCACATCCTCATTTAAAAAGTATCTCTGCTCTCTTTAGCAAAACTTCTCAAAGAGCAGTCTATTTTCCAATTATAGTCAACACAGCCATTTCCATTCCTTTCTTCCCTTACTCTCCTAAACTGGTTTTGCCCTCTGCCATTTTACAGAAACTGCCCTTTTTAAAGTCACCAATGACCTCTTCGTGGGTAAATCCAATGGTCAGTTCTTAATATTTTTTTAAGTAGTAGCTATCTTAAGATATAATTCACATGGCATAAAATTCATCTTTTGAATGTATAAAATTCAGAAGATTTTAGTATATTCACAGAGTTGTGTGCATCACTACTGTCTAATTTTAGAGCCCCAAAAAGAAACCCTGTGCCCATTAATAATTACTCCAAATTCCTGCCTTCCCTTACCTCTTAGAAACCATTACTTTAATTTTGACTGTAAATTTGCCGATAGTAGACATTTCATATAAATGGGATCATACAATGTATGGCGTTTGTGCCTAGCTTCTTTCACTTTGCATAATGTTTTTATGCTTTATCCACATTATAGCATGTGCCCATACTTTGTTCCTTTTTTGAGACCTTACAAATCGGAAAAGTTTGTCTAGATATTAAGTCAAGATTAGGTTGAGCTATAAGAAATTACTATTAGTTTACAATTTTTGGCCTGTAAAAACTGGTAGTTTCATATGTTTGACTTAATAATTATACCTCAAAATGTTGAAGGTATTGCATTATCTTCTATTTATTCTTGTTATTCTGAATTTTTATTGTGATGTGCTTTGGTGTGGGTTTCTTTTCATCTGTACTAGTAACTAAGTTCTAGACAGCCTTTTCAATCTATAAGTTTATAGCTGGACATTTTTGTTTCCTTTTTTTAAAATGTATTTATTGATTTCAGAGAGGAAGGAGGAGCAAGAAAGAGAAAGAAAGAAAGGAAAAGAGAGAGAGAAATGATGAGAGAGAATCATTGATCGGCTGCTTCCTGCACACCTACCACCAGGAATCGAGCCTGCAACCCGGGTGTGCCCTGACGGGGAATCAAACCATGACCTCCCAGTTCATAGGTCAATGCTCAACCACTCAGCCATACTGGCTGGGCTATTTCTTTTAAAAAAAAAAAATTCAGCCCTACTATACTGTTTTGGATTTTCTTACCAATTTCTTATTTTTCCCTCAGTTTGCATTGCTGTCTTTTTTCTAGGAGATTTCTTCAACTTTATCCTTCCTATTATCTATAACTAGGGGCCCGGTGTACAAAGATTCGTGCACAGGGAGTGAGTCCCTCAGCCCGACCTGCACCCTCTCCATTCTGGGAGCCCTCAGGGGAGCCCTCTCCAATCCAGGAGTTTCTGTCTGTCTTTGCAATCATATAAGCGAATTGTCTGAGACCCCAACCCAGTTTGGTTTGTTGCTCACAGGATAATAGAGGCTTTTTTTTTCTTTGCTTCATTGGTGGAGATTTCCTGGAAGTTTTAGGATATCTTCCCTTTAATTTTTCCTAGACACTCTGATTTTACTTATGTCTCTCACCTTTGCTTTCCCTCCATCCCCCACTGCAACAGTAACTTGCTCCAGGCTCACTTTGCTCTAGTGTCTAAGAGATCCGTCTGCCACCAGAACTACGATTCCCAGCATTCCTGGTGCTCCCTGTGCTCTGGGCTTCCACTTCTGGTCCTGGGCTGCTACCAGAACTACTATTCCCAGAATTCCTGGTGCTCCCCGCACTCTTGGTTTTCCCTTCCTGCTCTGTCTCTGTCCCACAGCCTCCCGCTCTGCCAAGTCCTCCAAGCCGCCAGCTCTCCCTCTCTGCTCTCTGTCTAGCGGCTTGGGGAGCCAAGTTCCCCAAGCTGCTCCACTCTCTGCTGGCTCTCCCACTCTGCTCTCCGCCTGGCGCCTGTGTATGCAAATTAACCCTCCATCTTTGTTGGGTTGTTTTGCATACTCACTCCTGATTGGCTGGTAAGTGTAGTGAAGGTATGGTCAATTTACATGTTTATTATCTAGGATAATAATAAAGGCATAATATGCTAATTAGACTGGACATCCTTCTGGACAAAGCCAGGGCTGTGAGGGAAGCCTGGTCCCGGTGCCTGCCAGTGGCCAGAGGGAAGCCGTTGTTGGCAGCCAGGGAAGGAAGGCCTACTCTTGCACAAATTTCATGCTTCAGGCCTCTAGTGCATATATAGTTTTTTAAATTTCTACAATCTCCTTCTTATAATAATCTTGTGTTCTTTATCCATGAATACAATATCTTATGTTTGATATGATAGTTTTTTGTTTGTTTTTTAATCCTTACCCGAGAGCATGCTGAGAGAGAGAGAGAGAGAGAAAGAGAGAGAGAGAGATCAGTTGCCTTCTGTACATGACCCAACCTGAAATCAAAACAGCAATCTTTCAATGCAGAGGATAACATTCAACCAACTGAGCCGCTTCAACTGGGCATTTTGTGTGTGTCTGTTTTGTTTTGTTTTTTAATAATCAGTTTATAGAAGTTATACTATTTTTAAAATTGGTATTAGAGACAGGGAGACAGACAGATAAACAAACAGACAAGTATCGATGTGAGATAGAAACATCCGATTGGTTGCCTCCTGCACTTGCCGTGACCAGGGAATTGAACCTACCACCTTTTGGTATATGGGGCGATGCTCCAACCAACTAAGCCACACTGGCCAGGACTAGTAGTTTTTTATTTTATGTGGGGTTTTTGTTGTTGTTGTTGTTAATCCTCACCCGAAGATATTTTTTCCATTGATTTTTGGAGAGAGTGGAAGGGAGAGGGAGAGACAGAGAAACGTCAATGTGAGAGAGAGTCGTTGATTGGTGGCTTCCCACACGTGCCACCACCGGGGCAGAGATCAAGCCTACAGTCACGGTACGAGCCCTTGACTGGAATTGAACCGGTAACCATTCATTTTCATTGGTGGGGCTTGTCAGTTGGTGGGCTTTACTGTAAGGGGTGATTGATCTCTTGGGTAGGGTAACCCAATTGCCGGCATCTGTAGATCTTTTGTCTCAGGGGAAATCGTTTTTCCCTCAGGGGAATCAAGCAATCTTTTGCCTGTTTGCACAGAACGTAGTGGAGAGAAAAGGGTTTTTGTTTCACTGTTGATCTTAGTGTTGTACTTTTATCTCTTTTTTCAGTTGTGCTTCGGTGAGTACAGAGCCTGTATGTTCAACATATCCAGAGAGTAAACCTTCAGGCTTCTGCCAGAATTGTGAGGAGTAGGGAGTGGGGAGATAGGAAGGCTGCATTGGCTGGTGGAGATGGTTTAGAAGTCTGATTGTATCTTTGTTTTTTTTAATCTTCATCCCAGGATATGTTTACTAGGTTTACCGGTTAATAATGGCGGATTTTGTAATCAAAGAAAACACGATAATTTCAAGAGAAACATCAAAAGTGCTTTATTCAAAGTAATGTCCATCGCTAGCTACACATTTCCCCCATCTTTCAGGTAATTTGTGGATACCATCCCAATAGAACTTTTCTTGTTTTGAGGCAAACCATTCAGAGACCCAATTTTCACTTATTCATACGTTTTGAAGTGCTGCTCAGAAAGTGTGTGTGCCATTGATCGGAACAAGTGGTAATCTCAAGGAGCAAGGTCTGGTGAATACGGCAGGTGGGTTACTACTTCCCAGGCAAGATCTTTTAACGTGTCTTTAACTGGTTTTGAAGTGTGTGATGGTGCGTTATCACGAAGCAAAATTACTTTGCCGTGTCTTCTGGCACATTCTGTTCGTTTCAAGATCAACGCATGGTTCAAATTGATTATTTGTTGTCGGTAGCGATCAGTATTAACTGTTTCACCTGGTTTTAGAAGCTCATAATACACCACACCTTCCTGATCCCACCAAACGCAGAGCATTGTCTTCTTTCCGAAGCGGTTTGGCCTTTCAGTCGATGTTGATGGTTGACCTGGATCAACCCATAATTTTGTGCATTTGGGATTCTCAAAATAAATCCACTTTTCATCGCCAGTCACAATTCGATGCAAAAAAAGACTTTCGTGTCATTGAAGCAACATTTTACTGATGACTTTTTGGTTTTCCATTTGTCTTTCTTTCAGTTGATGTGGCACCCATTTTCCTTCCTTTCAAATCTTTCCCATTGCTTGTAAACGATTGGAAATTGTTTGCTGAGCAACATTTAATCTTTCTGCAAATTGTTTTTGAGTTTGACACGCATCTTCACCCAATAATGCTTGTAATTGTTGGTCTTCAAACTTTTTCGGTTGACCTGGACGTTCTTTGTCTTTTACATCGAAATCATCACTTTTAAAGTGTTTAAACCAGCATTCACAAGTATCTCAAGATGGAGCATGTTCACCATAAGCTTCCCAAAGTATACGATAACTTTTTCTTCAAAATAAAGTAATGAATTAAAACTTCCCGCAAATGCTCTTTTTTTGGCACGAAATTTGACATCTTTAAGCATAAAAATATCTATGATGTTAACACCTTCAGCAAATTTGACATATGAAGTTTTGAAGCTTGCTGTCAATACAACAAAATAGCATACATATCAAATCGCATATATATCAACATATGTGTAACTCCATTTATTGAAAAAAATCCGCATTATTAATTGGTACACCTAGTAGAGAGAGTGAGAGACATACTAGTAGACATCTATGTGAGAGAGAAACGTTGATCACTTGCTTTCAGTATGTGCCTAAATGGTGATCGAACCCACAAACTTTAGGGGTACAGGATGATTCTCCAACCAACTGAGCTACCCAGCCAGGGCTGATTATATCTTCTAAAGACTTTGAGCTGATCCTCCTGTTTTGAGGCCTGCCGTCTTTTCAGAAGTACCTGATGCCACTAAGCTTTTCCTGTGTTTTGAATGTTTCCTGGCATACGTATTCCTTCATTTTTATCTTACAGGCTTAGTCCCTTATAGGCTTAGCTTTCAGCTTCTTTTGATCTGCTAGGTTAACATTTGCCCATCTTCATTCTAGTTTCCAAAATGTTTTTGACACGTCTGCTGTTCTCTCTTGCTCTCTTTTGTGCTCAAGGATTTATGCCTATTTTTCTGTTTACTTGTTTTCACTTTAATGAGGTTTTGGAAGAAAGAGGAGAGAATCAGGTATGTAGAGCAGTTACCCTCAGTTGTACAGGGTGTGCCTGCCCTTCAGGAGGATCACCTCCTGAGGGGGTTGAACGAAGGGTTGAAATTCAGCCTGAGCTTGGCCCATAATACCTTGCACCTGGTTAGCCCAGAGGAAGGCAGCTTCTCTCTAATTCATAAAGGCCTTATGTTGGTGGTAGATCCTGAGTGTCTATTTGTTGCTGTTATCTTTAGCTAATAACTTGAATTTGACATATAGTGCTGCCTTATTTTTTCAATTCTATAGCAAATTGTGAATGCTTTTTACTGGGTTAAATTACCCAGTTTTTTGGTAACTATTCCCTTTGAATAAAGGAATAAATAAGTGTTATTTCTAAATCTTTTTGATAGTTTCCACTGTAACTAGCATCTATTTGGGTGCTCAGTATCCTTAGTTTATGCTCATTTGCCTTTGGCTTTATTGGCCCTGTGTGAACCATACTCAGTAGATGTAGGCATGACTAAATTATTTCAACATTCTTAGTGTTAAATTCTTGTCCCATAAACAATGAATGACTCACAGAGAAGGAGGCTTAATCTAAGAAATTTTGAAATGCTTATTTTTAATTGAGATAATGTACAAGAAGAAATATGCCTTGTGAAGTAGATTACTGAAGACGTTGTTAAATTTTTAGGAAGAAGTTCATTCCCTAAGAAAACAATAGAACTAAGTTTATTTTGAGGAAAGCTGGTTGTGCCCCTCATGTCCTATCTAATTACACTACTCTTCACCATCTTCGATTCCTTAACTTTTAGGTTGGCTTAAGGAAAAGGGAGGATGGAGAAGGGAGTCAGGAATAGCTTGAGCTGATGAAAGGTGTCAGCAACATTTTCTAATGTGGCCTTAAAGGAATGCTGGGTAGAGTGATGACTGCATTGAAAAAGAATGAAAGGCAGCCAAAGTCTTAAGTTTAGTGAAATTAAATAGTTATCAAGTTTATTACAACCACCATTTAATGCTTTTTCATTAATTGTCTAATTTTAACCTTTCCCATAAAGTGCAGGTAGAGAGGCAGCTGTAATGTGGCAGCCTATGGCTCTTCTCTTTTATCTCCAGAATAGAAGTTTGTTTTCAAGATAATTTTTTTCTTTTTGGTAGCTTTTCTCCAAGGAGTGATTGTTTCTGCCTGTTGCTTTCTAGAAGAGGTTCCAGCATAAATGCTATGCTGTTTATCCAGTATTTTCGGAGAGATTTCTCTGTATAACAAAGGATGATATAATTTAACTCACAAGGAGGCAAAGACTAAAGAAATTAGTTCATCCTTTAGAGCAGCTAAAGGAAATAGTAACCCATTGTTTTCCAAAATGGATCTTGCCACCCATCAGTTGAAATCTCAGCCTTGTCTTTATACACATTTCAATGTTCTAAGAAGTCACAGGGAAAATCCTATCTTACCATCACCCTTTATACATAGAGTGGCTATTGTATAGATAAATAAGACTGTATCAATCCTGTCAGTGCCATATTTTCAGCACCTAGCTCAGTGCTTACTTATAGAAGGGCCTTAGTAAACTTTGTTATATCAATGTTGAAATAATAAGTTATGGGACAGTAGTTCAGGAAGCCTAATAACGGATGAAACATTGAGTTTCAGGGAAGTTCTGTTCTATTTTCCTGAAATTTTTAAATAGAGACTAGTAAAAGTTATCCCAACTTATATTCTCAAAGTCATTCATTCATTCATTCATTCATTCAAAAAATGTTTATTGACTGCTTCCTATGATCAGGCACTGTGCTAGACCCTGGGATGGAATGTTGAAGAAGGAAATATTCTCCTTCATGAAATTTTCAGTTTATTGTGGGAGGGAGACATTTTATAAAAATAATCAGTTTGCATAAGTGCTACAAAGGAAAGTTATACCTCCAAAATACTATGGAAGTAGAGCCTCAAGCTTAATTTTTCTAAAAACTAACGTGGTTAGTAGCATCTCTTTACTACCTAAAGAGGTCATCAGGAATACTTGGCATGTTTCCTCATTGTAGCAATGTGGAGGCACTAGATAATAAGGGCTATTCTGCCTCCATGTATAATGTGTTTCTTTCTTAGCTTTATTTATTTTTTATTTCTTTATTGAATTTTAGAGAGGGGGAGGGAGAGAAAAACATCAGTTTGTTGTTCTATGTATTTATGCATTCATTAGTTGATTCTTATTTGTGCCGATAGGATGGAACCTGCAACCTTGGTGTATTGGGATGCGTATTGGGATGATGTTCTAACCCACTGAGCAACCTGACCAGGGCTCTTTCTCATAGTTTTAAACTGTGAAATATATCCTGTATAGTTTAAAGAATAGCAATAAAAAGAAAACCTGTAACTATTTTCCACCTTAAAAGGTAAAAGCATTAACAACACTTGAGGTTAGGTTTAGAACCGCCTGTCTGACCCTTTCTTCACTGTAACCTCTTCTTCTTCTGTATCTCCCACTGGCATTTTATATTAATCACTAGAGGTCCAGTGCACGAATTTCGTGTACCGGTAGGGTCCCTAGCAGCTGCCTGCTGCTGGCTGGGGCTCCCCTTCCCATGGTTGGCCGGCTGGCCCCGCCCCCTGGTTGAACACCTGGTCGAGGAGACAATTTGCATATTAGGCTTTTATTATATAGGATTCTCCTGTTTATCTTTTTTTTTTTAAGATATATTTTATTAATTTTTTTACAGAGAGAAAGGGAGAGGGATAGAGAGTTAGAAACATCAATCAGCTGCCTCCTGCACACTCCCTACTGGGTATGTGCCCGAAAGCAAGGTACATGCCCTTGACCAGAATCGAACCTGGGACCCTTGAGTCCACAGGCCAATGTTCTATCCACTGAGCCAAACTGGTTAGGGCTCCTGTTTATCTTTATATTTTCCATTTGTCTGTTTCACTAAATAATTTTGCTTAGTTTTGCCTGATTTTTGTTCTTGATTTAAATGCAACCACAGTGTCGTGCCTTTTTTTGTGACTTGTTTTTTCCTTGTTCATGTTGATATGTGCAGTTTAGTTGATTTATTTTCACTGCTTTTATTTTTCCATAGTATGAAAATATGTATCATCAGTCTGTTGGTGGACATTTGAGTTCTTTTCAGCATTTTTGCTATTACAAATATTGCTTCTATGAACATTGTTATGTCTCCTGCTGTGCATATGCAAGGGTTCTAGGAGTGGAGTTGCTAGTAGTAAGGTGTGCACATGTGCTACTTTACTACTAGGCAAGGCCAGTTTATGGATGTAGTTGTACCAGTTCATGCTTCTACCAGCTTTGCTTCATCAGTACTTGGAATTGTCAACTTCAGAAATTTTGCCAGTATGGTGGTTAGTACTTAATACTGTTTAAATATGGCCAGTAAGTTATTAAGGACAATGTGAGCACTTATCAGTATGTTGTGTACTGAAGCCTGCCTTTTCTTTCTCTACTCTCATTCTTAAAAAGAAAAATCCTAAAAAGCATACAGGGATGGGAGTTAAAAAAAATTCTCCAGGCTGCCTGGCCAGTGTTGCTCAGTGGTTGAGCATCGACCTATGAACCAGGAGGTCACAGTTCGATTCCCGGTCGGGGCACATGGCTGGGTTGTGGGCTCAATCCCCTGTGGCAGGGCGTGCAGGAGGCAGCCAGTCAATGATTCTCTCTGATCATTGGATGTTTCCATCTCTCTCTCTCCCTTCCTCTCTGAAATCAATAAAAATGTATTTAAAAAAACAATTCTCCAGGTTAACACCAAGGTTTATAAGGTACAAAGTATCACTTCTTCTGAGTATTATGAAACAAGGACAGTGTACTAAGATAACATCCTTCTAAATATATGAGAATATGGACTTTTCTTCTGAATGGAATATCTAGCCTTATCAGGATTGTAAGGAAATAACTTGGTACTTTGCCACATGGCTTCAAATACTGTATATGAAATGAGGTCTTCTTAGAATGTGGCTTCATTTTTTTCTCTTTCTGCAAGAGTTTAGAAAAGAAAGTCTTTGTTTTACCATCAGACAAAACCTTAGTTTTGAGGGCAAACAGAAACATCTACTTTGGTCTGTTCTAATATGGCAAAGAATGGTGCACACAGTGAAGTTTTACTAGGAGTTCCTCTGTAAACTGGTGGAATAATTGGATGAGGGAAACAAGTTGAAAACTATGTATTTCTGGCGCATGTGCTTGTTAGAAATACCAAAGTAATATTTCTCATCTGTAGAGGTATCTTCATTCTGGCAGTTGTGACTTGGTTTATTTAGTTTCTTGCTAATTCTTACATGTATGTGCCTCCTCTCTTACTCTAATCTCTTACTCCAATTTGATCAATACTGTTTTAAGGTTGAAAGCCTTAGAACCTTTTCTAGCAATCTGAACAAAACCTGTAAAGAAAAAAAATATATATATATATCTTTAGAACTAGCCTCTGGAACACTGGAGATGTGAAAATCCTACCAAAATAGGCTATTTTAATATTTCATAGATTGAAAGACTATATCACTTTGCCAGAGGGATAAATGCATCTGAACTATTTCACTGTTTATTAAAATTGAAATACACATGTCTCTATGGAGCTCAAAACTTGTGATTCTTGCCCTGGCTGGTGTGGCTTGGTTGGGCGTCCCAGCATCAAAAGGTTACTGGTTCGATTTCCAGTCAGGGCATATGCCTGATTGCAGGCTCGATCCCTGGTTGGGGGGCATGCAGAAGGCAGCTGATCGATTTTCTGCTCTCACATCGATGTTTCTCTCTCCCTCTCCCTTTTCCTCTCTCTCAAAATCAATTTAAAAAATCTTTAAAAGCAAAAGTTGTGATTATTCCAACACTTGTCATACTTGGACCCTAAGCTTCATGTCAATCCAGAGCCACTGTGGTTTACATAATAGTGCTACTTTTATCTCATTCATATCATTTTGAAGAGGTTCCTGCTTGGCAGTGTTTTATTTTTGTACTGAAAATGCTGTCTGAATGTAGAGGTTTTTATTTTGATGGATACCCTTGTTATAAAGCTCAAGTTAACAGCAGTGCTATTAAGGATAGCTGCCCCCTGACAGTCATACCAGTTTGGATTTAGGCAAGATTAGAATTTAGATGAGAGACAAAAATCCTAGCATTTTATTAATCTCATAAAGAAACTGAAGCTGAGAGAACCTAAGTGACTGCAGCTAATGTGTAAAAGTGCCTTGAGGGTACTAGAAACTGAGAAACAGGAGCCAGGGAAACTTCCTTTGCACAATTAAGGTCTAAGGTCTGCTAGTTACAGAGGGTAGAGGAGGAGCAGATTGAGACCTCTCTGATCATTTTAAAGGCCCCTCAGGTATTTGTGCTGTAGGCATTTCCCCCATTTTAGAAGCTGTCCCACACATTTGTTTCTCCAACTATTTCTTCTCAAACGAGTGATTACCAAAGGCCTCATTGAAGTGGAGATTAAGTCTTTGCTCTTTAACTCCTTAGAGAATCATAGGGTCACTAGAGGCCCGATGCACAAAGATTCGTGCAAGAATAGGCCTTGTTTCCCCTGGCTGCCGGCACTAGCTTCCCTCTGGGACCCAGGCCTTCACTCTGGCTACCGCCTTCTGCTTTCACTCCGGCCCTGCTGCCCTCTTGTAGCTCCCGCCACCCCCTGCCTCCCCCTCATAGCAGGCATCCCGCCCCGCCCCAGCCGCTCCACGCCTGCGCTACCCAGAGGCCCGGAGTGGCTGGGGCGGGGTGGAACGCCTGTGTCGTCGCCATGTTTGTCATGTCAATTTGCATATTCCCTCCTTATTGGCTGTGGGTGCTGGCCATCTTTGTCACAGGATAATGGTCAATTTGCATATTCCATCTTTATTAGATAGGATTACCAATTTTTCACCTGCTGACTGGTTTTATCTGCTTAGGGAGACTGTGGGTTATGCAGTCTGTTCTACAAGAAGAAGATTGTACAGACTACGGGCATTTCTGGCAATCTGTTTCCCAGTCTTAATAGTAGTACAAGAAGGGCCATGTTTCAGCTACACAAATAGAACAAGCAGTTTAACTACACATCAGAATGTTATTTTGGGACTTTCCTGTATTTGTTCTTGGTTTGCTCAGATGAACACTAGTAAATTCCATTGTAACAAGAACTATGAAAGATGTGCTCACCTATGTGCACGTGTTCCAACCTAAAATAAGAATAGGCTTGAAAAGCTAAAAAGGAGAAAACTCATTTGATATTTTAAATTATGATTTACTAGTAGTAGCCAACTCCTGACCTGTTCTTATTCTGAAAAGAGTTGCTGATATCTGGCTTGTGAACCTTCTAATCATTGTTCTAAAGGTAAAGGTCAATGGATGAAGCCTCTTTGGAGAATCCCTAGGGCACCTCCTATATAATCTTATATAATAAAGAGCTAATATGCTAATTAGACCAGATAGCCGAACGTCCTTCTGGACGAAGCCGGGGCTGCAAGGGCTAAGAACGATCTTCCTGAATGACTGGAGGTTGGAGGCAGGGCTAGCGAGTCTGCGCCGCCAGGTCAGCCATGGTGGTCCCAGCGCCTCTCCTTCCAAAGAGGCAGCAGGAGAGGCAGCGGCCCAGGCTTGGTCCTGGCACCCCCCCTTCCACAGAGGCTGCAGGAGAGCGGGCTGTGCAGTCCCGGTCCTGGTGCCGCACCTTCCGCAGAGGCAGCAGGAGAGGGGATGGGATCGGGCCTAAGCCGGCAGGCGGACATCCCCTGAGGGGTCCCAGACTACGAGAGGGCACAGGCCGGCGCAAGAGACACCCACCCCCACCCCCCATCCAGTGCATGAATTTTGTGCACCAGGCCTCTAGTTTAATAATAACAGAAACTGCAGCTGCAGCATTTAACATTTATCAGCGTATGTGCCAGGCAACAATGCTAAATGCTTTTTATTTTTTTTATTTTTATTTATTTATTTATTTTTTAAATATATTTTATTGATTTTTTACAGAGAGGAAGGGAGAGGGATAGAGAGCTAGAAACATCGATGAGAGAGAAACATGAGAGAGAAACATCGACCAGCTGCCTCCTGCACACCCCCAACTGGGGATGTGCCCGCAACCAATGTACATGCCCTTAACCGGAATCGAACCTGGGACCCTTCAGTCCGCAGACCAATGCTCTATCCACTGAGCCAAACCGGTTTCGGCGCTAAATGCTTTTTATAAATTTCATTTAATTCTCACAGTAGTTCTATGGGATACATACTAATGATTTCCATTTTACTAATTGGGTAATTGTGTCTTAAAGGAGTTAAATGACTTGCCTAAAACTGCACAGCATTGGTAGTGGATCTATGTGAACCCAGTTGTCTATCTTCAACATCCATTTCTCTTATCTCCTCCTATTTATTTTCACCATTTACTTAGGTTTGAAGGAGTCTTTCTTTCCTTACTTTACCCATTCTTAAACCAAAATCTTCCTCTACTTAGTTCCTAAAATAGTCCACATCTATGTAATGTTTCAGGGATTTTTTAATGTATGATTTTCTTTTCTACAAGGTTAAAATTATAAATAAAATTAGTAAGAGCCTTTATATATTGGAAACAGACCCAGAAACTTAAGAGGTTTGTTCATTATAGAGATTTGGTAGGAAAAACAGTATCCTTTTGAAAAGCTCTTGATGGTATTCACAGATAAGTGACTGAAAACTGAGACTGATGGATGCTGTTAATCAATGAGATGGTAAGATTGATTATACTGGTTATGGTAAACACTAAAGCATTATTCTAGTTTACTAGAAAGTCCAAGAGCTGCCAGAAGACATGGGAGAGAAGAAAATACACATCCTGTGCATGGCCCACAATTACTTTATTAACTTGAATCTTTCCTGTCTGTTAAACTACTTGTTGATTAGAAATCTCAACTCCTAAGCTGTACTTTAAGAAATCTAGCCTTTTATTGTCCTGGCTTAAGAGTGACATGGACTCTTCCCAGAATTCAAGTTATTGGGCCTGAACCAATTGAATATTACCTATGGATAAATATAAGGTCATGTGATAAACTGAACTCTCTCTATATAGTGCATATTGTATGATGCAAATTAAATATGCATTCGAGTTAACTCTAGAAAGCCTGAAAGTTGATGAAGTAGTGTATATCAAAAAGCCTTAAAATATACATACCCTGGTCAGTGTGGTTCAGTTGGTTGGAGCACTGTCCAGCACACCAAAAGATGGTGGGTTCAATTTCTGGTCGGGGCACATACCCAGGTTGTGGGTTCAATTAAAAAAAATATATATATATGCTCTTTTACTCACTATTCTTATGTAGGACATTAGATTGTGAAAAGAGTGAAACAGGTGCAAGAGATTTAGCTATTAAGCTATTCCTCTCAGCTTTGTTTATAGAAATGAAAATTAGGACACCCTAAATATCTACCAGCATTGGTCAAATAAATTATGGCTTATTTGTTCAAAAGAATAATATTCAAACATTTAAAATTGTGTTTTAAATTACTAGCTAATTGACACCATGTTTATGATACAGTGAAATTCTGATAAACTGGCATTTTGCTATCTGAAAATTCCAGTTGGTCTTCAAGAAAGTTCCTATATTCAAAGATAATCTAGAATGTTTTGATGATCCAACCATACTCATTTCTATAGTAGAATCGAGTGTATAAGATTCGAACTGTAGGTTCAATTGTAGCAAAATTGAATTGAATAAGAAGAATTAGTGTTTGCTGTGTGGCCGTATTAATACTAGATATACCAGTTAATGCGGATTTTTTTCAATAGATGGAGTTACACATATGTTGATATATATGCGTTTTGATATGTATGCTGTTTTGTTGTATTGACAGCAAGCTTCAAAACTTCATATGTCAAATTTGCTGAAGGTGTTAACATCATAGATATTTTTACGCTTAAAGATGTCAAATTTTGTGCCAAAAAAAGAGCATTTGCGGGAAGTTTTAATTCATTACTTTATTTTGAAGAAAAAGTTATCATATAATTCGGAAAGTTTATGGTGAACATGCTCCATCTAAAGATACAGTGGACGCTGGTTTAAACGCTTTAAAAGTGATGATTTCAATGTGAAAGACAAAGAACGTCCAGGTCAACCGAAAAAGTTTGAAGACCAACAATTACAAGCATTATTGGGTGAAGATGCGTGTCAAACTCAAAAACAATTTGCAGAAAGATTAAACATTGCTCAGCAAACAATTTCCAATTGTTTACAAGCAATGGGAAGAAATTTAAAGGAAGGAAAATGGGTGTCACATCAACTGAAAGAAAGACAAATGGAAAACCAAAAAGTCATCAGTAAAATGTTGCTTCAATGACACGAAAGTCTTTTTTGCATCGAATTGTGACTGGCGATGAAAAGTGGATTTATTTTGAGAATCCCAAATGCACAAAATTATGGGTTGATCCAGGTCAACCATCAACATCGACTGAAAGGCCAAACCGCTTCGGAAAGAAGACAATGCTCTGCGTTTGGTGGGATCAGGAAGGTGTGGTGTATTATGAGCTTCTAAAACCAGGTGAAACAGTTAATACTGATCGCTACCGACAACAAATAATCAATTTGAACCATGCGTTGATCTTGAAACGAACAGAATGTGCCAGAAGACACGGCAAAGTAATTTTGCTTCGTGATAACGCACCATCACACACTTCAAAACCAGTTAAAGACACGTTAAAAGATCTTGCCTGGGAAGTAGTAACCCACCTGCCGTATTCACCAGACCTTGCTCCTTGAGATTACCACTTGTTCCGATCAATGGCACACACACTTTCTGAGCAGCACTTCAAAACGTATGAATAAGTGAAAATTGGGTCTCTGAATGGTTTGCCTCAAAACAAGAAAAGTTCTATTGGGATGGTATCCACAAATTACCTGAAAGATGGGGGAAATGTGTAGCTAGCGATGGACATTACTTTGAATAAAGCACTTTTGATGTTTCTCTTGAAATTATCGTGTTTTCTTTGATTACAAAATCCGCCATTATTAACCGGTAAACCTAGTACTTTTGTGGCCATATTAATACTTGGCTGTCATTCATGTATTTTAAGGAAGATGCAAAAATGTAATGCTTTTAAGAGCAGGAGAGGTTCACAGGGTTTTATATCATGAACAGAATGAAACATAACTCCACCTTCTTAAGAAATAAAATTAATATTTTATCAATAGCTTATTTGAGAAGAAATAAATAGAAGAACCCACTCCCGCGCCAGGTGACTAGAGAGTTACTGTAATTACCCATCTTACTAGGAACACAGGACTGGAAAAGGGGCAGTTTCTAGGGAAGAGTGATGCTGAGCAGATAAAAATTACATGTACACTATGTTTTTAAAAAATCAAAACCTGGAAAGGGAAGGACTTGGAAGTGATACGTTGAAATATTTACAAAACATAAATTTTTTGAAGATTTTAAGGGTCATCACCTCTCAAACTCCAGAAGCTGGGTCAGTCAGAATGAATTTCAGATTTGTTAAGAGTGGTCAGAGAATAATTTGATTTTCCATTGGGCTTGCAGTTACGAGCTTGTTAGACTTGAACTACGACAGCTACCTTGCCACCTCGGGGCAGAGCCCATCTAAAAATGAAGCTGGAACAGAGAAAACAGCACCAAAAGAGGGAGGGATAGAAACTAGGTCTCCATAACATCATTTGAGCCCCTGTATCAGGCGATGCCTGACTTGGACTTCTTTTGCTATTTGAGAGCCTCTAAATTCCATTTTTGTTTGTCAGTTTGGCTGTGGTTTGCTGTCACTTGTAACTGAAAAACGCTCTAATACAATCTCCTTCAAGGTCACAAGGTCCAACCACTTCATTTTATAAATTGAAGTTTGGAGAAGTAAAATTACTTACTTAGGTTATACAGCTAAATGGTAGAAAACTGGGACTAAACCTGGCCCTGTTATTCCTACACAAGGTCATTACTCCAACATAAATCAATTTAAATAGGTTTGGGGTAAAGTATCTGATAGGTTTGAGGGTGCCATTTAAAATAAACTAATGGAAATCATACCTACTGTTAAACAATGTATCCTTTGGAATGATAGTGACTCCTTTTAGCAGAAAATTGACCCCAGTTTTGTAGCTCTTATTTTTCTCAACTATTGGATTAGAGTTATGTCCATAGTTCATGACTGATATCTTATTAACTTAGCATCTGTGAATTTATTGGATAATTTTTTGCTAGCTGTACCAATGTTGCCTATTCCCTGGGCCTCCTAGGCTTCTAGAATCATCAGACTCAAACATTTTTCCATGGGTGTGTCCAGAACTAGGAAATGAAATATCAACTCAAATATATGCCATGTTCTTTCCTGCCTTCGGGCTATGCATATGTTGTTCCTCCTGTCTGCATTGCTTATCCCAAAGTTCTTCATGTTTTCTCATCTTTCAGGTCTCAGCTGAAATCTACCCTCTTCAGAGATACCATCCCTGACTATCCTAGGTAGCTCACATTGTTCTCTTATCACTTGCCCTGTTTGTTCTTTAATAAGTTTCTAATTTATATTTATTTACCAGGCTCTTTGATTTACCACTCCATACCCAGTGTCTAGCATAGGACCATATGGGGGTACTCAATAAATTTTTGTTAAATGATTGAATTTTATATATCCAGGTTTGAAGAAAAACAATAAAAAGCACTAAGTATTTGGGTCCTTCCCCTAGCACAGTGATGGCGAACCTATGACATGCGTGTCAGCACTGACATGCGTAGCCATTTCTGATGACACGCGGCCGCTGAGGCGATGAATGAGGATGAAACATTTGCTGCTCCTGAGGATGAAAATTTGCGAAATAATGTTTTTTCTTCAAAGTGACACACTACCCGAGTTATGCTCAGTTTTTTGGCGAAGTTTGACACACCAAGCTCAAAAGGTTGCCCATCATTGCCCTAGCGCAAGCATGTCAAACTCGCTGCTTGGCAGGCTGCATGCCCCAAGATAAGAGGTTTGTCCATAGTTTACAACGTGTCGGCTGTGAGTTGGACATGCTTGCCCTAGCCTGTCCCAAGTATCTTAATTGCCCTCACACCTCCACTGACTAAACATATGGCACAAATCCTCAATGCTGTACTTGACTACTGTACTGTTAACTGGCTCAGGCATTTTTGAGTTAATATTTTATTACCTCTGATCTGCAGATTGTCATACCTTGTTTTTTCTCTTTGTGACTTCTCACCTACCCACTTGACTCTAACTCAGATTCCTCATACCAAAAGGGTGTTTCAGAGAAGTGGGGTGGCCCTGAGAGCAGGGGAGGAAGGATGAAATGACAAAGGCCACCAGAAATCTCTTTCAGGACTCTAATCGCTCTACGGTCATGTCAAGAATGAGAGGGACTTTGAGTGCCTTTTTTCTTGCTCAGTGCCCTCTACTTGAGTGCTTAGCTGGCAGGCGGGCACCTTTTCCTCCTCAGTTACTGTCAGAGCAACATGAAGGTCAGGCAGAGAGAGACAAATGAGAGCAGCTCTGGGAAGGGAGGTTACCACGGTAACAAGCAGGCGGGACTGCTATTTGGAAACCAGCCTAATCTTTCTCCTCCTTCTCCCTCCTCCTCAGCACTCGAAGACGGGTATTGTTTAGCTGACCTGCATCCTTGGGGTGGAAACATAATCCCTTTCTGACAGTTACCAGTGACACTGGAGTGAGCTGCTTTGCATTTTAATTTGATAAGCAGCAGCGGCGGTTTTCTCAGAAGTGTTGGAAACATGGCTTTTTCTGGCCCTGTTCCAGGTAGGATTCTGGTTACCATAGACAGGGGCTTTGGGAGTGTTGTTTGTTTCTCAACAAAGATTTTGCATATTTGCACATGCATAGAAGATGTCACATAGTTCTCAATGAGAATTGAATACAGGAAGTCTCTAGGTTATGAATATCTGCCTTCTGAAGGTCATAAAAATGTTCATGTAGTACTGCCCCACCCTCAGCTCTTAGGAACAACCCAGCTATTGGGGGCTAGTCCTGTTGCCAGTGACCTTTGCAATGGATGTACTGGCTTAATGTCCTTACCCTTATGCCTCCCCCTTCTACTTACATGTCCCACTATCCTCTCTTTCGTCACCTACCTGCCCATTTTCTTATCAACCTAAGTCCCTTTTCTCACAATGAACCTAAACCTTCACATGTGTAAACATCTTTCCCTTTTGCTTTAAAATAAAAATAGCTTTTTAAAAACTAAAATAATAAATTCTTAATATAACGGAAAATCTAATACTGGAAAATATAAAAGAGAAACTATAAATCATCCAAATTCTCACTATCAAAAGATGACTATAGCCCAAACCGGTTTGGCTCAGTGGATAGAGCATCGGCCTGCGGACTGAAGGGTCCCAGGTTCAATTCTGATCAAGGGCATGTACCTTGGTTGTGGGCACATACCCAGTAGGGAGTGTGCAGGAGGCAGCTGATCGATGTTTCTCTCTCATCGATGTTTCTAATTCTCTATCCCTCTCCCTTCCTCTCTATAAAAAATCAATAAAATATATTTTTAAAAAATATGCTGTGGATATCTGTCGTAGATGGTAGATAAAGATCTATGCTAGTATGGCCATTTAGATTGTTTCTGGTGGGGGGGGTGTTTGGTTTGCCTATTAAAAGCAGCACTGAATCAAACCGTACATCATACATCTTTGTGCATTTGTCCTGTTAACTTTTTAAAAAATATTTTTATTGATTTTTAGAGAGAGAAGAAGGAACAGGGAGATAGAGACATCCATGTGAGAGTGAAACATCAATGGGCTGTCTCCTGCACACCCCCTACCGGGGATTGAGCCCGGGACCCAGGCATGTGTCCTGACTGGGAATCAAACCTGCAACCTTTCGGTATCTGGGATGATGCCAACCAACTGAGCCACACCAGTCAGGACTTAACTTCTTGATATAAATTCTATAAGTGAAATATGGGTAAAAAGGCATGTGCAGTTTACATTTTGATACCTAGTGCCAAATTGCCCTCTCCAGAGTTTCTACCAATTTATATTCCCACCAACTAATACTGCATAGAGTGCCTGTTTTTTTCCCTACTCATACTAACCTAGATATTGTTTAACTCTTTCATCTTTGCCAATCAGATAGGTGGAAAATTATATTGTGTTTTCATTTGTATTTATATATTATTCTGAAGTCCTTAAAAATACTCTGAGACCTCTTCAGATTGTGTACTTGAAGACCTACCTACTTCCAGTCTTCTTTTCCTAGAATGCTGGCAACTAAACAAAGTCAAAACAAAACACAAAAACCAACTCATCTTTCTCTAGTCCTTCTCCAGGTCAAAATTAAAACCTCTTTCTCCTCTTCTTTCTGTTTCTTTCAGTAATGGAATACCATCCACTTGAATTTAAGCTCCAGAAACTGGGATTTCGATCTGTTTTGTTCCCAGGATTTCCTCAGCACCTAGAATAGTGCCTGGTATATCTTAGGTGCTCGGTAAATATTTGTGGAATGAAATCATCTCCCAGCCATCTGAATCACACACTCTAATCATATCTGACTCATTTGCTGTTTACCTTTATGTCCAATATCTCATGAAGTCAAATTGCTTATACACCCTGAATATCTCTTGATCCCCCTTACTTCTGACTTACTGGGTTTATGGCAACAGGCCTCTAGCTAGGAGCCCTTCTCTTCAATCTCTTAGAGTACTCCCTTCTATTAATTTTATCTTTAAACATACAAATCTGATAATATCACTCCTTTGCTTGAATTCCTTGGTAGTTTTTTAAATTGATTTGAGCAAGAGAGAGAGAAACTTTGATTTGTTGTTCCATTTATTCATGCAGTCATTGTGATTGTTGTATGTGCCCTGACCGGCGATTAAACCCACAACCTTAGCTTATCGGGACGACACTGTAACCAGCTGAGCTGCCCGGCCAGGGCTCTTAGGAGCTGCTCCTCCTCCTCCTCCTCCTCCTCCTCCTCCTCCTCCTCCTCCTCCTCCTCCTTTTTTTTTAGGAGCTTCTTAATACTTGCTAAGTTAAGTCCAAATTTTACTCTTCCTATACTCTTTACTTCAACCTAACCAAACAACTTGAGTTCTAAGTATCTTTGAACAAGCTGTTCCTTTCTCTTTCTTCTCTTAGGAGACTCCTAATTTATCAGTAAGGTCCACTCCAGTATGAAGTCTTCCCTATTCTCTCTAGCAGTCACTCCCTGGGTAGGGTACTTACAGCCCTTTGTTCATCTCTGTTGTGATTATTTATCAGTTTATCTCCTAATCTAAAATGAAATTTTGCAAGCAGGGATAAAAATTTTGTATTCATTCTACAAATTCGGAATATCTGTTTTTCTGAGCCTTGTAAAGTTGCTTGATTCTCCATTTTATTGCTCTGTTGAATGGATTTGTGAGTATTAGAATAAGGACCATATTTAAGTAATGAAGGCAGTAAAAATCTGTTAATATAGTGACTCTTACATTTGGGTGAAGCAGCTTTATAGCTTCTCTTGCCTACTGCCCTGACCTTTCTCCTGTGTTCCAGTTCTATATCTCTAGATATGTACTTAAAACTCGTGTCCAAAGTTGAACTTGTTTTCTAATTCTGTCCCACCAACAATTTGTTATTATTGCTATTGTTTTCTTATACCTCCTGTCTGAGATAATGGCACCAGAAGCCTTAAAGTCAGCCCAGATTTTTCTTACCTCTTTGATATTAAGTCAACCACCAAGTCTTTTTTTTTATGAATCTTTATTGTTCAGATTACAATTGTTTCTCCTTTTCCCCCCCATATCTCCCCACCACCCAGTTCCCACCCCCCCTCTGCCCTTACCTCCCCCCCATTGTCCTTATCCATAGGTGTATGATTTTTGTCCAGTCTCTTCCCGTACTCCCCACACAGACACCCCTTTCCCCCCGAGAATTATCAATCCACTCCCATTCTATGCCTCTGATTCTATTAAGTTCACCAGTTTATTCAGTTTATTCCTCAGATTTTTAATTCACTTGACTTTTAGATTCACTTGTTGATAGATATGTATTTGTTGTTCATAATTTTTAACTTTACTTTTTTCTTCTTTTTCCTCTTTTTAAAGAATACCTTTCAGCATTTCATATAATACTGGTTTGGTGGTGATGAACTCCTTTAGCTTTTCTGTAGTGGAATGAACTTGGGGGAATGGATTTCCCACAGGAAAGAAAAATTCTTCTACCAGAAGAAGGAAGGGAAAGCATGATGAAAAATCGAGACTGACTATCATGATCAACTACAGACACAATTTCTCAAGCACTAAATGTTTGAATAGAGATTGACAATGTCATAATAGACTGAAAGATGGATTAAAAATTAATAAGATATTATAATTATAACTTATCATCATCATTCTTAGCTAATCTGTATTGAACTTTTACTGTGTCTTTGGCACTGTACACAAGCACTTTACATGCAGTTAATTGCTATGCAATGACCATGTGAAATATTGGTATCCTTGATGTTTATATTTTACAGAAAAGGAAACTGAGGCTCAGAAAGATTACATAATGTGTTTGTGGTCACCCAGCTATTAAGCTATAGAGTTTAAGCACTTAAAGTTTAAAACAGTTACCTAGAGAGAGGAACCAAGATGGCGGCAAAGTTAAACAATTAAACTGCCGCCTCGCACAACAATTTCAAAAATACAACTAAAAAACAAAATGTCTACCACCCAGAACCACGGGAAAGCTGGCTGAGTGGTAGATTTACAACTAAGAAGAGAAGGGAGCGCAAATGCTGGAGAGCTGAGGTACGGAGGCGCGCGCGAAGCGGGCTGGCGGCGGGTGACTGGGCACGCGGCTTTTCTTAAAACCGAAGAGAGACAAACTCCCCATCACTCTGAACTCCAGTTTCTGGCGACACGTGGGGGACCCAGACGCCTACGGGGAGAAGCTGAACTCTCGGCCATCGGTTGGAGAGTGAGAGTGACTTTTCTAGAGAGGTGCGCCCAGCAATCAGGGTTTGCTGCGCTGGAGCGTGGGACACGGGGACTTGGAAACACGGAAAGGCAGAGACGGCTGAAGGCAGCCATGGCCGTTGGCCACACCCCAGCCTAGTGATGCCCTGAGACCCCGCCCCGCCCTGAGACCCCACCCCGCACATTCTACAAACCCGCCCAGGCTCCACACAGCGACTTTTACATATAAATGGCCTATTCTGTGGCAGCTCAACCAAATTAACTGCAGCTCCAGTCAGACTGCTCCAAAACCGCCCAAGCAAAGAGGAGAAAACTGTAGCTCTTGCTGTAGATCCTGCTGGCAGGCCTCAGACCTGCACCCCATTGGAAATCCAGACACTAGGGTATCTAGTGGTCGGTGTGGACGACACCAGATTTCAACCACTCTCATAAGGGACACATTCAAGAGGCAGACTCAGTGAGCACCAAAGCCCTACTTTGTCTCCAGCACAGCAATTCTTCCGTTATAAACACAACAGGTCCTCACAGCCAATTGGCCTGGAGGTCAATTCCTCCCAGTGTACCAACAGCAATCAAGGCTTTTAACTACACCAAGACTTTCCACTCAGCCCACAAAGAGGTGTACCAAGAGCGACCACCTAGAATGATTAGGGAAGCTGAGCTACCTGCCCCTATAGGTCACTGACCACACAAAGCCACTCAATCAACACAGGGAGGCAGCCAAAATGCGGAGACACCGAAGTATGTCACGAGTAGGAGAGATGGAGGAAAGCAAACTAATGGACGACACAGTGTTCAGAACCACATTTATAAGGTTACTCAAGAATCTTCTAAAAACCGCTGAGAAACTTGAAGAGACCTTCAAGGACCTTAATGAGAATACAAAAAAAAAATGAAAAAAGACCAGTCAGAAATTATGAATACACTGTCTGAAATAAAGAATATACAGACACTCAACTGTAGACCACCGTACCCGAAGAGTCAAACCAAAGATCTGGAATATGAGGAAGAAAAAAAACACCCAACCAGAGAGGCGGAAAGAAAGAAGAATCCAAAAGTGTGAGGATAGCGTAAGGAGCCTCCGGGATGGCTTTAAGCGTACCAATATCCGAATTTTTGGGGTGCCAGAAGAAGAGAGAGAACAAGATACTGAAAACCTATTTGAAGAAATAATGAATGAAAACTTCCCCCACCTGGTGAAAGAAATAGACTTACAAGTTCAGGAAGCGCACAGAACCCCAAACAAAAGGAATCCAAAGAGGACCACACCAAGACACATCATAATTAAAATGCCAAGGGCAAAAGACAAAGAGAGAATCTTACAAGCAGCAAGAGAAAAACAGTTAGTTACCTACAAGGGAGCACCCGTACGACTGTCAGCTGATTTCTCAACAGAAACTATACAGGCCAGACGGGAATGGCAAGAAATATTCAAAGTGATGAATAGCAAGAACCTACAACCAAGACTACTCTACCCAGCAAAGTTATCATTCAGAATTGAAGGGCAGATAAAGAGCTTCACAGATAAGAAAAAGCTAAAGGAGTTCATCACCACTAAACCCGTATTATATGAAATGCTGAAAGGTATTCTTTAAAAAGAGGAAAAAGAATAAAAAAGTAAAGATAAAAATTATAAACAACAAATACATATCTATCAACAAGTGACCCTAAAAATCAAGTGAATTAAAAATCTGAGGAACAGAATAAACTGGTGAACATATTAGAATCAGAGGCATAGAATGGGAGTGGATTGATAATTCTCAGGGGGAAAGGGGTGTCTGTGGGGGGGGGCGGTACGGGAAGAGACTGGACAAAAATCATACACCTATGGATAAGGACAATGGGGGGGAGGTAAGGGCAAGGGGGATGGGAACTGGGTGGTGGGGAGATATGGGGGGGAAAAAGGAGAAACAATTGTAATAATCTGAACAATAAAGATTTATTAAAAATAAATAAATAAAACAGTTACCTACATTTTTATTACATGAATAAATAAGGTACAGAACAGGGTATATAGTGTACTGTCATTTGTGTAAAAAGAATAAAGGGAAGGTACATATAAACAAGTTAATACGTATGCATTATATTGGTTGCTTCTGGGAAAGAAAATACGGGGTTGGGGATGGAAGAGAATCTTTTCAAAATTTGATTAGAAAAGATCTGGGAGTTTTCATGGATAGGAAATTCAATATGAGCTTTCAAAAGTGACTTGACTCTTAGAATAGTTGGTAATGACTATCATTCAAGATTGCCAGAATACTATAGGCACACTGCTAGGCACTTGATGTATATTAAAGAATTTAATCTTTTAAATCACCCCAGTAAAGTAAGGGTTATTTTCTTCACCCACGTAGGTAAGTGGGGATGAAGTTCAAATAGGGGATTTATGAATGCCTATTATAGAAAAGATTTCATCCTTGAGTGGTTAGATAATGTTTAAGGTTCTTCTTTGCTATGATTTTGTCCATGCATATTCTTTTAGGAATATACATAGTGTAAAATGAGATGCTGTAGAATACAGTAAAAGTGTTCTCTAGGAACCTCAAACAGCTTTGCTGCTTAAGATGCTTTCGTGTTTTGTTTTGTTTTTTAATTGATTTCAGAGAGGAAGGAGGGGAGAGAGAGAGGAGACATCAGTGATGAGAGAGATTCATTGATTGGCTGCTTCCTGCACGACCTGCTCTGGGGATTGAGCCTGCAACCTGGGCATGTGCCCTAGACCAGAAGCAAACCCGGACCCTTGAGTCCGAAGGCCGACACTCTATCCATTTGAGCCAAACCCGCTAGGGCTTAAGATGCTTTCTTTAGATACAGTGACCTTTCATTGGAATTAACCCATTGTTTCTTTTTTTCTTTTTTTAACCCATTGTTTCTTGTAAAATTCGTGAGCCTTATATGGAAGTTAAACAAAATCAGTGGATATTCTGTGACCTTCTAGAACACAAAATCACCTAGGAGACACTTGAGCAATGAAGCCTATCTAAACAGATAGCCATTTCCTTCTTGGTTTCCCAGTGCTATGGTGTCCATAATCAGGACTTAATCCATACTATACAACAGAGCACTCTTGAAGTTTTATCTTTATACCTTTAGATTACATAGCAAAGACAAGGAAGACTTCTGTAGGAAATGATGACTTTTATCTAATTAAAGACCTATTTAAAAATTTCTTTTAGATAATGGCATGTTTAATTTCTGAACTAATAAGTTATAATTTCAGAGAAATCTTATCTTTAGTGATTAGAAAACAAATAGGCACTAGAGAGGCAGATTTCCCCCTCCCCTCTCTCAAGAGAAGGGGTCAATTTTGTCATTAGTTAATGTTCATCATTCATTTGTCCTTTTTCTAAACAATTAACTGACCTCTTCATTCTCCCAAATTTTTAAAATACTCACTATTTACTCAGTTGCTGAAATTTATTAACTCCTAACTCATAAACATCCCTACTTATAAGATCTTTAGTGTATGGATTTTAGGAGTGTTCTTTCCTACTTCACTCTTGCTAATAATTTTCTCTGCCTTTGTGTCTTTGTTTTCTTCACCCAAATAAGACACTCTTGTTTGCCTAATGAACAGGCAGTCTTCCTCATCTTCTGGCTACCAGAACCCCAGTTTTGTTTAGGAATCAGATGGGTATATGCTTCTGCAGAAGCTGATCACTTCTCCAGTCCTAGAACATGAAATTTGATTAGTTCTCGAAATATAACCCTCAGAACCCTAGGTATCTCTGAGACCTTTTCAGAGGTTCTGCTATGTCAGAAGTATTTTCATAATAATACTAAGACCTCATTTGCCCTATCACTCTGTTGACTTTGTACTGATGATACAAATGCAATGGTGGGTAAAATGGCTGGCACCTTAGCACAAATAAAATCAGTGGCACCAAATTGCATTAGTAACCATCACATTCTTCATTGCTATGGCCTTTTAGTAAAAGATTAAAAAACATTATAAAGGCAATTTCACTTTAAAATATCTTTAATTGTGCCAATAAAGCAGTAGAAGTTATTAATTAATTAAATCTCAACCTTTGAGTACATGTCATTTTTATGTTGTGTGTGACAAAATGGAAAGTACACATAAACACCTGTGCAATTGAATTGTGGGCTGACCTAGCCAGTTTTTTCATCAAATACCATTTTTTTACTTGAAAGAACAACTAACAAATTAGTTATTCAGACTTGGGTGTTTGGCAGACATTTTCTTGAAAGTGAATGAAATGAGCATATTGCTCCAAGGAAAACAACTGACAATATTGTGTGTTTATCCCTCCCCCCAAGTCAAGTCTTCTTCCATTTATCCCCAAGTGACTCAGTGGTTGAGCGTCGACCTATGAACCAGGATGATTCCTGGTCAGGGCACATACCCAGGTTTCAGGTTCAATCCCCAGTAGGGAGCATGCAGGAGGCAGCCAATCGATGATTCTCTCTCATCATTGATGTTTCTATCTCTCTCTCTCTCTCCCTGCTTTCTCTCTGAAATCAATAAAAAAAAATACATATTTTTTTTAAAGTTTTTAAAAAATCCTCATCTGAGGACAAGCTTAGACAAAGGAAAGGAGAGAGAGAGAGAGAGAAAGAGAGAGAAAGAGAGAAACATCAATATGAGAAACATCCATCAGTTGCCTTCTGTACACTTCCCGACTTGGGAGCAAACTCAAAACTCAGGTATGTGCCCTGACCTGAATCAAACTGGCAACCTTTCGATGCACTGGACGACACTCGGCCGACTGCACCATTTCTGCCAGGCCAGCTTCCTTTCTACCTTTTGACTGTGAAGGTGAAGATACCAGACTCATATTTGTGTAAGAGAGAGGAGAGGGTCTGAACCAAATATTTCTTCACTGCATTTTCTGCCCCAAAAATTCTGTTGCAGTCTTGGAATTTTTCCTTCTCATGTGTGAGAAGCAGCTGAAGTCAGTGTATAATTACTTCTTGCAGGGAGATTATTGGCTCTGGCCTTTCTTTATTGTCTCTAGTCCTCATTTCTGTGTCACCTGCCTATCAGCACTCAGATCCCTAATAGGTACTATTTTGACTAATATGTAAAGGTGAATTGAAAAGAAGTATCATTAAAAGATAAAGGACATGAATTGTTGGGAAACTTCAGAGATTTCCATTTTTAAATTCTCTCTTCTCAGGTTTTTGTTTTGTTTTGTTGTTTAGTTCCCCTCTTCTGTGAGCCCCAGAAGCTTGTGGTGGCATTTAACATTTCAGCGTGAGAACTGGCCCAGCTTTTATTGTTGTCCTAGTTGTTAAGGTATTTAATTACCTTAACGTTTTCTATTCCTGTTCCTCATTTTCCCTGCTGGCTTCCATCTCCTGACAATCCCTGCTCTTATATCCTAAGTATATGGAAAAGATGGCAAAATGAGTCCTTTTCTGATTTTTTTATTTTCTCCTGGAGAGTGATAAATGAAGCTATGTTTGTTCCAATGAATAGTAGAATATGAAATCTCATAAAGCCATTTAGGTTATTAGATGAATATCACAGAGCTGCTTATTATGCACTATGGCTTAATGTAGATTATAGATGCAACCAACGGTAATTAGCAGGGCTGGAGCTCTAATTAAACATTATTGTGCTGCACCATGATTTCGCCTTAGATTTCTGTTGCAAAGTGGAAGGAAACTGAATAGTTCCAGACCCATAGATGGATTTCTTCACTTCTCCCCACCCCACAAAATCTCTTTTAATTAACTAAAAAATTAAATAAAGTCATCCTTACACAGAGATCCTAAACTCTACTTAGTAACTCTGACCAGTAAGGTAGTTGGTTGCATATACATGTTAATCAGCTCTTCATGTATATTAGTTCTTAGTGATCAGTTCCACCAAGTTTCTTCTCTTTAGGGTGTATAGCAGGGTTTAATTTGACAAGGTGCTTGAATGCAACTTTGGTGATTCCTACTTATAGCTTACATGTTGTTTTCTGGATCTATCAGTAGGGAATGTAGGGGCTTGTCTTTATCTAGAATCTTAGTAGCTTATCTTCTCTCTGGACTCCAGTAGCACCAAATAACTTAACAGGAAATGAAACCACTTCCAGAAAAGAGCTGTCCTTGATGGCTGAGATAATGTGTAGGTGACTGACTCCCTGGGGACTTACCTCCCTCTGTACTTGGGATTGCTGTTTCAGCGGTGGAACAGATTGGCAACAGGACATGCTCGAGCGAGGCAATCAGAAAATTCACAGGAGTGACCTAGAACGTTTAGGTCAATTTCTGTGTCCCAGGAAGAGGACCTTGTAGGAATTTCTCTTGCTATAAGAAGAACGGCATAGAAAAGGGAACAAACTTTAAGCAAAAGAAATGCATATCCTGACTGTGAAATTGCTTCTGTCTCAGTTCTTCCCCAAAAGAAAGAATAGAGGTAAGTCCAAAAGTAAAGATGATCTGTATATTCTGTCTCTAATTTCCCGTTTCTAGTAACTCTCCAGGAATCTTGCTTTGCAAAGAGTTATGAGCACCTTGGAGCATTCCTGAAAGGGCTTAATGACTAGAGCCAGATTCCAGTACTACACAGGAGTAATGGGGAGTCTAGTTTACTTTTTCTGTGTTATTTCTACCTTCAAGTCTGTGCATGGAGATGTTAAAGGGTCTTTTAAGGATGTACCACATCCCAAGAAAGTTACCAAATTAAATTATGAATACCTGATTTTTAAGAGTGCAAAAACAGCAAAATGCCTTTTGGCATTTATCATCATACAGAAGATTCATTATACAGATTTCCACTTTGATTTCATTTTATGAAAAAGGTGGAGTTAGGGAAGTACAGGGTGGGTGTATGTAACAACAAGCAGATAAGGATAATGTTTTGGCAACTTTGCAGGGACCAGTATTAATCTGAATCAGTGTTTTAAACCCCAAACCCAGTGGCTCAGTTGATTAGAGCATCATCTTGATATGCCAGTGTTGCATGTTCAATCCCCGGTCGGGCACATACAAGAAGCAACCAATGTATGCAAAAATAAGTGGGACAACATCAATGCTTCTCTCTCTCTCTAAAAATAATTAATTTTTTAAAAAGAATCAGTGTTTTAGCAGTCTCTGGACTCTGACAGTGATGATTCACAAATAGCAATGACTTATAAGCCAAGATGTCAGAGCTAACTGCAGAGAATGGATGCAATACCCAGATGTCATTGTTAAGAGGAAGTAGGTAGACTATAGGTAGAGCAGTGGTCATGCAGTAAACTATTCTAGAACCAGAGTTCTGTTGCAGAGCGGTCCAGCAGCTTGTATTATGGATTTATTGTGTGGCACTCTCTGAATATAGGTCTGTAGGACTAAAAAGTCTTTGCAGGAAGAGGGTCCCTATCATTTTCTAAGTCTGCTGATTGTTATCATACCAGGTCAGTCAGTGCATTATTGAGTGCCTTTGCATATGCAAGATACTATGTTCAGTTAGGATTTTGGCACTGTATGAAATCTCATAAAGCCATTTAGACTCAGAGTTGATAATTTGTCAACCTGATAAATGCTAGTTTAATGAGTTAAGGGATTATTACCCTCTTCATTATAATTTTTCTTTTACCTCTAGATGTGTTACATTCTTCTTGGAATCTAAGTAATTGTGTTTTTGTGAGAGGTTTTATATTTGGAGGTAGATTGTTGGTCCTTCAACTATTTCTATCTGTGTGTGTATATAATCAACTTCATCAGCAGACTCTCTACCAATCAGCTTCTGGGTGGTGATAACACCTCTGGTTTCTTACAGATAAATGTTATGTTAGATTCACATTCCAAAATGCCATTCTCATTGACTATTGCTGTTATAAAAGAAACTTCAAGCTCTCCTATATAACTTTTAAGAAGACTTCCTTCTAGCTAAAGATGAGTTAGAACTCCAGTCTTCTTGAAGTAGCATTCCTAGGATCTATTTTCCCCCTTCTTTAACCCTATCTATATTCTTGGATTTTATGCCTGGTTAATGTAGGATTTGTTGGGAAACATAGTGGTAGCAGTAAAACATGGCTCAGAAACTGGTCCTTTTCTTTCTTATCAATCTTTGTGCTCTGTTACTACTGAAAACTGGCCCTAATTCTCTTTCACTAGAAAAATGAGACAAGCACAGTTTATGATGAAAATTGTTATTAAGAAACTAGAGGCCCGGTGCATGAAATCCTTGCGCAGGTAGGGTCTCTAGGCCTGGCTGGCGATCAGGGCCAAACTGCGGGGCTACTGGTGGGGTGATTGGGGGGCCCCACTGGCACCCGCCTTGGCTGGCCTGGGGCCTACAGGCAGCTCCTGCGTTGAGCGTCTTGCCCCCTGGTGGTCAGTTCATGTCATAGCGACCAGTCGTTCTGCTGTTCAGTCAATTTGCATATTAGGCTTTTATTATATACTAGAGGCCCGGTGCACGAAATTTGTGCAAGGGGGGGGAAAATCCCTCAGCCCAGCCTGCACCCTCTCCAATCTAGGACCCCTCGAGGGATGTCCGACTGCCCATTCGGGCCTAAACGGGCAGTTGGACATCCCTCTCACAATCCAGGACTGCTGGCTCCCAACCGCTCACCTGCCTGCCTGCCCCTAACTGCTTCTGCCTGCCAGCCTGATCACCCCCTAACCACTCCCCTGCCAGCCTGATCGACACCTAACTGCTCCCCTGCCAGCCCAATTGCCCCTAACTGCCCTCCCCTGCTGGCCTGGTCACCCCTAACTGCCCTCCCCTGCTGGCCCAGTAACCCCTAACTGCCCTCCCCTGCAGGACTGGTCGCCCCTATCTGTCCTCCCCTGCAGGCCTGGTCACCCCCAACTGCCCTCCCCTGTAGGCCTGGTCCCCCCCAACTGCCCTCCCCTGTAGGCCTGATCACCCCTAACTGTCCTTCCCTGCAGGCCTGGTCACCCCCAACTGCCCTCCCCTGCAGGCCTGGTCACCCCTAACTGCCCTCCCCTGCTGGCCTGGTCTCTCCCAACTGTCCTCCCCAGCTGGCCTGATTGCCCACAACTGCCCTCCCCTGCCGGTCACCTTGTGGCGGCCAACTTGTGTCCACATGGAGGCGGCCATCTTTGTCCATATGGGGGCAGCCATCTTATGTGTTGGAGTGACAGTCAATTTGCATATGACTCTTTTATTAGATAGGAGGCTAGAGCTTCTCCTAGCTCAGGGCACGCTAATCTAAACTGCTAGCTTTGTAGTGGTATCATGAGTAAAACTTGAAAGGAAAAACCAAAGTCTTATATTTAGAGTCTTCTGCACTCTGGCAGGAAAAGATGTTGGACTATATTAAATACAAGGAAGGTATTTCCTCTAAAAGTTCTTCCTGTAACTCAGCTGCTGCTTTTTCTTCCCCCCACAGATGGAGTCCCCTGTCTCCACACCAGCAGTGCTGCCGCTACACCTTTTGGTACCAGTGGTCAGTAATGACATCTCATCTCCCTGTGAGCAGATCATGGTTCGTACCCGATCAGTTGGGGTCAACACATGTGATGTGGCTTTAGCCACCGAGCCTGAGTGCCTGGGTCCCTGCGAACCTGGGACAAGTGTCAACCTCGAGGGCATCGTGTGGCAAGAAACAGAAGATGGTAAGTGCTACCTGTGGCTTCTCCATCCCTTCTCAACCTGCTTCTGCCAGCAGGGGTTTATTTTTGTAATTCACACCAAGTATTTATTAGGAATCTCAAATGACCATAGTCTGCTGGTGATACTTACCCAGAAGATTACAGTAAACTTCTTAGTAAAATCTCCCAGCTTCTAGAGATTGGCAGTTTTAATTGTCTCCCCTTTGTAGCTGTTCAACAGTATTGGCCCTGATACTTAAGCAGTCGGTTTGATAGGTGCTGGCCAGGTAATTCAAATTGTGTCTATACTCTCCATACTCCTCCTATCATTTTATATGGAAGAATTCAAATAAATGAACTTTTGGGTCAGGCTTGAAGAGATAAAGTAATAAAAGGGCAGCTGTGGGAGTCAAGGAAATGGAAAACTCTTAAATTGACTTAGTGTTGGCTCATTGAATGTGCAACTCTTGCCTTTTTTAACACCTGGAGGTGCAGCCAGCTTCTTCCTACTGTTGCCTCATTGCCCAACCATCCACACCACTTTGTGCATCTGTAGTACAGATTTTATAGGCCTAGGCAACAGGGAAATGTTTACATAGTCTTGTTTTCAGGTATCCACTAAGCAGTTGACTCACTGTAGGGTGCTGCTCCCCAAGGCTACTATCCAGACTTCTTATATATTCCATCGGCCCTTGAGAATAAAATCTCTTCTGTTTTAAAAGTTTATCAACCTAAAAAAATAGAAGTGCAAAGAGACTTACCAGGTATTTAAGATCCCTTTGTACCATCTGTGGCAATTTGATTTCAGCAAATACATTATTTTTATTTAAAAAGCCAAGTCCTTGTCAAAGTATTTGTGGTTAGAAAGGCTGAGCCTCAGAGTCCCCTTGGGTCTCTGCATCAGTAACCAGACTCTCAAAGCATTCCCACTCTGAGGAGTTTAGAAGCCCAGAGGAGCACAGCTCATTATCTCTGATTATCATAAGCTGTCTTGTCAGGCTGCCTGTGGAAATTCAGGCGTTTCATTCTGGCCATCCTGATAAAAGTCTATTCCTCTGAATATGTTGTTATGGTCCAGTATTTATTTAAAGTCTACCGTTCAGTCGGCAATGATGTGATACAGGTTAAGAATTTTATGTTCTTGGCTCTCTCGTCATTAGTTATATAGTAAAGCACCAGCTTTTAGAATACCATTGCTGATGAGTTTTTATTGTGTTCCTAAGACAAGAACGGAAAAAAAAAAAAAAAAACCCACACTATTGTGTTAGAAACTGATACCGAGACAGTAGAGAGCTTGATCCTAGAGATTGACTCTGGATGTGTGTATACGATATACAGTCTGGAAATCACAAGTGGCTAATCTCTGATTTTTAAAATGTCATCTGCCTGTGGTCAAACGACTCAACAGCCACAGTGTCTGTTGGAATGACAAACATATTCAGACCACAGCTCTGTGCCACCAAGCAACCTTCGGAGACTGTTTCCTCAATATATTAAAGATAGAAGACATCAATTTCCTGCCTATTTATTCTATCCATCTTTATGACAGTGACTTTTCTCCAAGGGCAAGATGTTTTTCGTGTATGTGAACTTGATGAAAATTTTGCAAGAGAGTGAGGCTCACCTTTTACTCTCCTGAGATAGAGGATACCTTTTTATCTGAGGATCCCTGTTCTCCCTCCCTGCGAGGGGGGGTGTTAGCATGAAATTTTTTTAAAAATTAATTATTTACTCTGAAAAGCTCTTTGGTTGTTACTTGTAGCCTATTACCAGGTTCCCTTGTTATACACTTTTTTTTTGTTTGTTTGTTAATCCTCACCCGAGGATATTTTTCCATTGATTTTTAGAGAGAGTGGAAGGGAAAGGAAGAGACAGAGAGAAACATTGATGTGAAAGAGACACATTGATTGGTTGTCTCCTGCACGTACCCCGACCAGGGCCGGGGAACCTGCAACCGAGGTATGTGCCCTTGACTGGAATCTAACCCGGGACCCTTCAGTCCGCGGACTGACGCTCTATCCACCGAGCAAAACCGGCTAAGGCTGTTACACACTTTTAATGCACTCAGTACTTTTATTTCACAGCACTCATCACAATTTGCAATTTTGTATGTATAGATGCTCCTTGACTTACAATGGATTTACATCCTGATAAACCCATCATAAGTTGAAAATATCATAAATGGAAAATGCATTTAATACTTACCTTATTAAATATCATAGCTTAGCCAAGTCTACCTTAAACATGCTCAGAACACGTCATTTGCCTTTAGTTGGGCAAAATCATCTCAATGCTGCTGCCCAGCATCACAAAAGAGTATTGCACAGCATATCACTAGCCTGGGAAAAGATCAAAATTCAAAGTACTGTTTCTACTGAATGCATAAGGCTTTTGCACTGTCATAAAGCTGAGAAATCTTAAGTGAGACCATTGTTAATCAGGAACCATCTGTAATAGTATTTTTTATAAAAGTGTATTTCTTCTACTACTTTAGAAGTTCAATGAGCTCAGGAACTCTGTTTTGCTCACCATTGTAGCCCCAACACTTAACAACTGACACCTGTAGTTGGCCTTCAAAAATATGTATTTGAATGAATCTTGCATCTATGTCATTGTCATTTCTGGAGCTATGTTAATGTACATCTGATAGATACTTTAATGTTGTTTGAACTTAGAAGCCATGTCAAATACTTTCCAAAATTCTTCACCTTCTCTAAAACTCAAAATAATAATACTTGCACCAGGTTTGAGATCACTCTCATTTATTTAATTAAATTTTTAAGGTTTTTAGTGCTCCTATTTTAATATCATATTTTTTCCCACTTACCATTGTGTTTCAGGGTTTAGTACTTTTCTTCTTTCTTTTTTTCATGCCAAGAGAACTATTTTGCAATTATATACTCTGCTTTGCTTTTCGGCCATTTCAGAGGGCATTCACCTGAGCTGTCAGTTGGCAGAAGTCAGAATTGGGATCAGTTAGTTCACATTCCTTTTCATTTTAAGGTAACAGAGATTTCCTGCAAAGATCATTCTCTGCAGATTTAGAAGATCTAACTAGTGTATTGAGTCAGTACTCAAGTTAATAATAAGAACTATATACAGATACTTTTTTAAAAAAGTATTCCAGCCTATTGGGCTTTTTGTTTTGCTACCCGACTTTGTACTTCTGTCTCTTTGCCCAGGGAAGCTGTGAATGCTTCACCTGTGAGGTCCCTGTTGCACTGAGCCATCTTGCTGATAACAGCCGTAGTCCTTGTTTCTTTGCTTACCTGTACTGCAGTGTTGCTTCTTTTTTCCCTACTTCTCCTTGTAAACCTTGCCTTGGAGGCATTTTGAAATTCCTGCAGATCCCATCTCTTTTTAGGCTGCTGGGAATTCAGCCAGCACTACAAAGATCCTCGACTAGGCTCAACCTTAGGACTATTTTAAGAAGACCCACTGGAATGATTTCCTTGGCTTTTTGAGACTTATTCTTAGCACTTATGCAGAGGTCTGATTCCATACGATTTCTCTTTGTCCCACTGCACTTCGAGTCAAAATAATAGATCCCAAGTCTATTTTTGGTTCACAAGGTCCTGAAAACGGTGTATAAGAAGTCTTAAGGCAGACCACATACTTTTGCTGAGGCAAAATTGCTTACTAGCTTCTATGGTATTTTAAAGAAGCATGGCTGACTTTAAATAAGAATTCCAGGGGATGCTATAGGTTTTCCTTTTTTAGACCACAGCACTAAATGGGAGGCCATTACTAGTGATGTATTTTACTTTGGTAGATGTGCTTTCTGGAAGAATTTGTGCTATTTTGCAAAGAACACTGAAGTGAAAATCAGAGGACCTATGCTGCTATCATTGTGACCTTGGGCAAGTTTCTTAACTTATTTGGGCCTTAGTTACCTCATTTCTTGAGCTAGTGACCAGTAAGGACCTATCCAGCTTTTTTAAGTTATAAGAACCTGTGACTTCACCCTTAGAATCATCATGGATCCTGTACTAGTTGACTGTGGCATTTTGAAAAAGAATAGTTTTACATAGCAGTCATGAGAATAAAAACTGAAAACATTAATACCAATGAAATTGCATTATATGTTATGTAGATTTGTTTTATCAGAGAAATGAATCTATTCACCTTGCCAGTCTCAAATTCAAGAAATCTTTATCTCCCGTTTTTTGACTCCTGATTCTAGACTGACAAGTAAAAGAATTCACACAACCCAGCTGTTTGTTAGCTGACATAAGCTGAGCTCACAATACTGCTTAGCAATCCCTTCACCTCCCTATTACATTTACATTCCCCAATACTTATTTCATTGTGAAGATTTTTTAAAAACATTTTTATTGATTTCAGAAAAGAAGGTAGAGGGAGAGATAGAAACATCAATGATGAAAGAAAATCATTGATTGGCTGCCTCCTACATGCCCCACACTGGGGATCCACAACCCCAGGCATGTGCATGTGCCCTGACACTGACGGGAAATCGAACCATGACCTCCTGGTTCATAGGTCAACCCTCGACCACTGAGCCACACCAGCTGAGCTCATTGTCAAGATTCTTAGCCCAATTCATTCTCTCTTCATGCTCTTAAACTAAGATCAAAGATACCCACCTAAATCCCCCAGCTTCCCTCCTCTCTTAAAATGCATTTTTCTTATCCTATTATTTTAATTTTCTTTCCTTATTCTGAGATTCTTTGAGTCTTTACCATGAATTTTATCTATTCTTTCTTCATCTTCATTCTTTCCCCTTCTATTAACTCCTTCCCCTCTATAACACTTCTTACAATAAAAATATTTTCCTCATTGTTGCTACCTCTTTGAACTACTGACCTCTCTCCTTTACTACTTGCTATTGCTATTTTCAATCTCTTTTTTTAAATATGTTTTTATTGATTTCAGAGAAAGGAAGGGAGAGGGAGAAAGGGATAGAAACATCAATGATGAGAGAATCATTGATCCGTGACCTCCTGGTTCATGAGTCAACGCTCAACTGCTGAGCTATACCGGCTGGGCTTCAATCTCTTTTTACTTGTCCAGTATCATATAACATCTTGTTACATGGAACTGAGGAATTGAATTTTAAATTTTATTTAAATAGTCACATGTAGCTGTGGTTTACCATTTTGGACAGTATAGGGACTGGATGATGTTTAAATTATGTATAATGTAAAAGTGTGTGTATACTCTGAGATGGAAAGAGGAGTAATTGTATGAGAGAATGAAGAGGTTGGGTAAATAGCTGACCCAGGGTGATTTCTGTGTACTCTGGCTCTTTTTACCTGAGAAAAAAATTGGACCTCCTTCAAGCTCTGTGGTTGAGCCCTGTACTTTGGTCTGTGGTTTGCAGTTTTCTCGTTATCAGAGTAATAGGCAGTGGTTTTGCTTAGCGAGAAGTTTGCCTGTGGTAGCTCCACTGAGAACCTGCCTCAGCTGTTCTTCATCCTCATCTGATTGCAGATCTCAGCTGTGAGTTTTGATCTTTCTCACTAAAAGGAAGGGGCTGATCATTCATCTTCATGGAAATAGTAACCTTGGGAGTTACTCTTGGTTTATTCTGTGTGATTGTGATGTAGGAAAGTATGTGTGTGAACTGTGAAATATCTAATTTTAGATATTTATACTGTAGCTACTAGTTTTTGTTTTTCCTTAGCTATAATTAACACTCCTTCCCCTTTAGTCTTGCCTTGGGCAGCACTTACCTGGAGAGAAATGGTTCACAGTGACCAAGCTTTTTGCTGCTTAACCAATTGCTTACTAGCCCGACTCTTGCAGAAACCGCTCTACCAACAGCACAGTCATAAAGAGCCTAGCAGCCATTGTCTGGCACCACTAATCTTCATAGCAACAGACTACCACATGGCAACAGTAGCCACACAAAGGAAGCATTAGGGAAATCAATACTTACTTTCTCCCACCCTTCCCCCACCCCAAACAACTGCCAACACATTCTTTCCATCTAGCACCTTACTCCTAGGGGATGCTTTAGGGCAATTACATGTTTACATACCCTTGCAGATTATGTTATCTGTCCACTGTCATATATTTAAATCCTGAAGCCCTAAGGAAATTTTTCAGTTACAGACTTGAGTTTCATTTTACGTATTGCAAAATAAACTAATCTCCAAGGGAGAGAAATGTCCTTTAGTGCATTCTCACCCTCCTTCTCATGCAAAGCATAGTTAGGCAGTTCAGTTGGCCAGGCTGCAGGCTTGCCAGATAGCTAAGGTTGTTTCTAATGAGATTCTTTTGGTATTTCAGTAACACAACTATCTGAGATGGGCTCAAAGACAGACCTATGTTGTTATTAATGCCATCCTTTAACAGATAATTTAGTTCCTGATACTTATATATGAACCCAGGTTAGTAATAACTAGGCAGTAAATATAGTTCTGATAAATTAGCCCTAGCTAATTTAGCTTCAGCATATGATTCCAAGAGGAAAATATCCCATTTGTGAGCCTTGATGTTTTCTTGCCCTGTTGATAAGGTCATTTAACTGGTCTGGGCCTTCATTTCCTCATTTATAAAATGAGGAGATTGGATTACATATCTCTGTGGTCCTTTCAGTTCTGATATTTATAATTCTGTGATTATTTGTGTGGGACAGAAGAGGGAACTGCCTTTGATAATCATTGGTTGTGGTGAGATCTGCTGGAAGATGTAGTTGAACCCTCCGCTCTCAGTGCTTACACTGCTAAAAACAGGGCCTGGCCCTGCCCTGGTTGATACAGCGTCTGAAACAAAGATGGGCAGAAGCTATTAACTAACTTGGCAACTAGCCTTTTCTCTCATAGCAGTAGTTTCAGACCAGTTCAGGCAGAGCTTTCCTCCCAGGTCATTGCTGACACACACACACACACACACACACACACACACACATCTGTCTCTCTCCTCTTTCTGTTTGACTACTCGATGAAACAAGAGGCTCTTCTCCACTTCTGATACTTCATTATCCTAGCTCCCTCAGGCTTTCTAGAACAAAGAAGTCATAGGGCATCAACTTTATAATTTATGCAGCTAGAGATAATTTCCCCAGGATAGGGTGGGTAGGTAGCTGATTCCCCTGGACATGAGGCTTCATTGCTAAATGGCCTTATGTTTTATCTGCCAGGCTTAGGCTTTGTTAGGCCTATTCAGGCTTCTCTATATTTGAGGTAAATTATAGTTGCAAACCAGGGCCATGTACTTTTAGAGGGGTAGGGGTTAGGGAAAAATAGAAAGTGTGTCTTTTACAGGCCCTGCTACTTGCTAATTGCTTAAGAAGTTTTTGTTTAATCCACTGTCCCTGTACTTATTCCTGCCAGATCCTTTATTTTTCTTAGTTGCTGCCTTCATGGCCTTCTCCATAGCAACAAGCTCTATGACAAAAAGGCTGTGGTGAGAAATTGAGTAGTCTCCCCTCCCACAAGTTGTATTCTATTTTCTCTTTAGGATATCTTTAAAAAGCCTAAAAGACTGCTATCAAAATAATTTTCTACCCCCATTGAACTCATAATGAAATAAAACTTTTAACCCAGAACTAATTCAGTGAACAACCTGCCTTCTCCTTATTTGACTCTGATTAGCCTCATCTTTTGAAAAATTTCCCCTCTCATTCAATACACTTGAAATACTGTGCATCTTCCATTTATCAAGCTGCCCTACATTTTTCAGATTTTAGCCTGCTCCTTAGAATTTTTTTATGTTAAAGAAAACAACAAACTTCTGGAATTAAGAGTCAGTGTGGAGAAAGAATGGATGAAAAAAGTAGGAAAGAGACCCCACCCCCACCCACCATTGTCTTGCTACCATGGGCAGATTGTCTAAAGTATAGAGCTAGCCTGCATCTCAGCTGATTCTGGCACTGATCTTCAGGAGTCACAAAACCAAAGGTTTTGTTTTTGTTTTTATGTTATTAGGTCTTACTGAACAATAATGTAAGCATAAATATGTATACAAATCATAAAAATGGAGATCATTGAATTTTCTAAATGAACACACTTTGTGGTACCAGCATCCAGATGAAGGAATACAATATTTCCGGAAGCCCAGAAGCCCCTTCATACCTCCCTCCAATAGCTAACCTCCTGCCAAGAAAATCAATTCTGACTGCTAATATCATATATCAGTGTTATCCATTTTGAACATTACATAAATAGAATCATTGCAGTCTGTACTTTTTTATGTCTAGCTGTTCAACATATGCCAGTGAAATGCATCCATATTGTTTTTTGTTTAATCTCATTATTTTATAGTATTTCATTATGTGAATACAGTAGCCCACCCTTATCTACAGTTTTGGTTTCAGTGGTTAATTGCAGTCTGAAAATATTAAGTGGATAATTCCGGAAATAATTCATAAATTCTAAAGTGTGTGCCATTCTGAGTAGCGTGATGAAATCTCATGCCATCCAGCTCCATCCTGTCTAGGTTGTGAATTATCACTTTTTCCAGCATATTCATGCTGTATATGCTGTCTGCCCATTAGTCACTTAGTAGTCGTCTCAGTTATCAGATCAACTGTGGTGGTATAATAGTACATGTTCAAGTAACCCTAATTTTTCTTGTAATAATGGCCCCAAAGCATGAGAGTAGTGTTGCTAACAATTTAGATATGCCAAAGAGAAGCCATAAAGTGCTTCCTTTAAGTAAAAAGGCAGAAGTTATAGATGTAATAAGAAAAAAAATTGTACTAGTATGCTGAGGTTGCTGAAATCTACAGTAAGAATGAGTTTTTTATCTGTGAAATAAGATATTTTGAAAAACTACATTCACATATCTTTCTTAACTGTTTTTGCTGTGATTGTTCTCTGTCATTATTAGTTCTTGTTATTAACCTCTGACTATACCTAATTTATAAAGTAAACTTTAACCCTAGCCTGCATTGGCTCAAGGACTGGTCAAGGGCACATACCTCAATTGTAGGCTCCATCCCAGGCCCTGGTTGGGGAGCGTATGGGAGGCAACCAATCGATGTCTCTCTCTCTGTGTCTCTCTCCCTCCCTTCTACTCTCTCTAAAAATCAATGGAAAAATATCCTCAGGTGAGGATTAACAACAGCAGCAACAAAAAATAAATTAATTAAACTTTATCATAGGTATATATGTATAGAAAAAATATAGAATATATCAGGTTTGGGACTATCCCTGTTTTCAGGCATCCACTGGGGGTCTTGGAACATATCAGAGGTGGATAAGGGGGGACTACTATTAAGTTGTTGATACATATTTGGGTTGTTTGCAGTTTAGTGCTCTTGTAAAAATGTGCTGTGAAAATTCTTGTATATGTCTTTTGGGGAATATATGTATACATTTCTATTCTGTATATACTTAGGAATGGAATTCCTGGGTCATAAGGTATGCATATGATCAGCTTTAATGTTGCTAGTTTCCCAAAGTATCTGAATCACTTTATACTTCTACTTCCAATTAGAATCCTGGTTGCTCTGCAGCCTTAGGAACACTTGACCTTATTTGTCTTTTTCATTTGTGCCATTCTGATTGGTGTATGATGGTATCTCATTGTGTTATTAATTTGCATTTCCATGATGAGTCATGAAATTGAGCATTTTTTCATGTGCTTATTGGGAAATGTTTTATGAAGTACATGTTCAAATCTTTTCCCCATTTTTGGATTGGGTTGTATGCTTTTTCTTACTGATTTGTAGGAATTTTTTATATATTCTGGTTATAAGTCCTTTATCAGCTACATGTATTATAAATATTTTCTATTTCATATCTTGCCTTTTCTCTTAATGGTACTTTTTCATGAATGGAATTTCTTCATTTTTATAAAGTCTAGTTTATTGTTTTTCTTTTATAATTTTTGTGTCCTGCCTGTTTTGTTGTTGTTGTTGTTTTAAAATATGTTTTTATTGATTTCAGAGAGAAGGGGAGAGGGAGAGAGAAATAGAAACATCAATGATGAGAAAGAATCATTGATTGGCTGCCTCCTGCACGCCCCACACTCTGGATTGAGCCCACAACCCAGGCATGTGCCCTGACTGGGAATTGAATGGTGACCACCTGGTTCATAGGTCAGTGCTCAACAACTGAGCCACGCTGTCCAGCCTGTGTCCTTCCCGTTTAAGGACATTTTGCCTTTTCCAAGATAATGAAGATATTTTTCTATGTTTCTTTGTTTTTTAGAACTTTGTTGCTTTTTATATTTGGATCTATAATCTATCTGAAATTGATTTTTGTTTAGGGTGTGAGTTGGGAGTCAAGATTCTATTTGTTTTTTATATCGATATCTAATTGATCCAGGATTTTATTGAAAAGACCATGTTTTCCTTCACTACACTCAGTGTCACATTTGTCATAAATCAAGTGACATGTGTGTGGGTTTATTTCTGGGCTCTGTCTCTTCTGTTCCATTCATCACTTATCTAGTCTTGTATCAATACTACACTGTCTTAACAACTATAGCTTTATAACTCTTGATATCTAATAGTATACTTCAAGATTGCCTTGAATATTCTTGGCCTTTTGCATTTCCACATAAATTTTAGGATCTGATGGTAAATTTTTATTTAAAAATTCTGTTGAGGCCCTTCCAGCATGGCTCAGTAGTTGGGCGTCAACCTGTGAACCAGGAGGTTACCGTTCGTTTCTCGGTCATGGCATATGCCTGGGTTGTGGGCTTGATCCCCTGTGGGGGGCCTGCAGGAGGCAGCCATTCAGTGATTCTCTCTTATCATGTTTCTCTCCCTCTCCCTTCCTCTCTGAAATCAATAAAAAATATATATTTAAAATAAAACTAAAAACCTGTTGAAGGAGAAACCAAGATGGCGGCATAGGAGAACACCTAAACTGCTGCCTCACGCACCAATTTCAAAACTACAACTAAAAGACAAAACGGACATCATCCAGAACCACAGGAAAGCTGGCTGAGTGGAAATTCTACAACTAGAAGGAAAGAGAAAAGCACAAGGAGACTCAGAGGAGATGCAAAAGGCTGAGGTATGGAGATGCGCGCACAGAGAGGACGGGCGGCTGAGTGTGGCTGGCTATCCCAAGTGAGAGGGAGACGGAAGCTCCTGACTGCACTGAACCCCAGTTCCGGGCAAGGCCCCGTGGACCCAGACTCATATGGGGGGAATCTGGACTGTCAGGAAAAGAGAAAAGCACACAGAGACTCAGGAGAGCTGCGAAAGGCAGAGGTCCAGAGGCGCGCGCGTGAACGTGAGCGGAGAGGACTGACTGCTGAGTGCGCCGTTGGCTTTCTCTAGCAGGAGAGAGACGGAAGCTCCCGACTGCACTGAACTCCACTTCCGGGTGAGAATCTGGGAATCCAGACCCATTTGGGGAGAAACTGGACTGTCTGGCAGTGGGCGACACTTGAGGGCGGCTTTCTCTCAGAGGTGCTTGCAGCGATTACTGAGGGACACTGAGACTCAGGGGCCTCATAGGGCAGGGCTGACAGGAAGCCAAGGCTGTCTGCTCCGCCCTGAGACTCCGCCCCATCCAAGCTGAGCACAGAGGCTTTTGCAATTTTGTAAGTCTTGTCTCATAAGGGTGTCTCCAGCACAGAAGTTCTCCCAGCGTAGACACAGCTGATCCTCACAGCCAGTTGGTCTGGAGGTCAATTCCTCCCAATGATACGAACAACAATCAAGACTTAACTACAACAAGGTTGTGCACACAGTCCACAAAGGGGTGCACCAAGAGTGTCCACCTCAGGTAACTGGGGAGGCTGAGCCGCTGGGCCCTATAGGACACCTAGCACACAAAGCTACTCTACCAACTCAGGGAAGCAGCGAAAATGCGGAGACAAAGAAACTGATCAAATGAAAGAAATGGGGGAAAGCAAACGACTGGATATAGAGTTCAAAACCACGGTTATAAGGTTTTTCAAGAATTTCCTAGAAAAGGCCGATAAATTTAGCAAGACCCTCGAGGATATGAAAAAGGACCAACTAGAAATTAAACATACACTGATTAAAATAAAAAATATTATACAGAGACCTAACAGCAGACTAGAGGACTGCAAGAATCAAGTCAAAGATTTGAAATACAAAGCAAAAAAACACTCACCCGGAAAAGCAAAAGAAAAAAGAATCCAAAAATTTGAAGATAGTGTAAGGAGCCTCTGGGACAACTTCAAGCATACCAACATCAGAATTATGGGGGTGCCAGAAGAAGAGAGAGAACAAGATACTGAAAACCTATTTGAAGAAATAATGACAGAAAACTTCCCCCACCTGGTGAAAGAAATAGACTTACAAATCCAGAAAGCGCACAGAACCCCAAACAAAAGGAATCCAAAGAGGACCACACCAAGACACATCATAATTAAAATGCCAAGAGCAAAAGACAAAGAGAGAATCTTACAAGCAGCAAGAGAAAAACAGTTAGTTACCTACAAGGGAGCACCCATACGACTGTCAGCTGATTTCTCAACAGAAACTATGCAGGCCAGATGGGAGTGGCAAGAAATATTCAAAGTGATGAATAGCAAGAACCTACAACCAAGATTACTCTACCCAGCAAAGCTATCATTCAGAATTGAAGGTCAGCTAAAGAGCTTCACAGGTAAGAAAAAGCTAAAGGAGTTCATCACCACCAAACCAGTATTATATGAAATGCTGAAAGGTATTCTTTAAGAAGAAGAAAAAGGTAAAGATAAAAATTATGAACAACAAATACATGTCTATCAACAAGTGAATCTAAAAATCAAGTGAATAAAAAATCTGATGAACAGAATAAACTGGTGAATATAATAGAATCAGGGGCATAGAAAGGGAGTGGACTGACAATTCTCAGGGGGAAAGGAGTGTAGGGGTGTGGGAAGAGACTGGACAAAAATCATACACCTATGGATGAGGACAATGCAGGGGAGGTAAGGGCAGAGGGTGGGGTGGGAACCGGGTGGTGGGAAGCTATGGGAGGAAAAAAGAGGAACAACTGTAATAATCTGAACAATAAAGATTTATTAAATTTAAAAAAAACACCTGTTGAAATTTTTTATTAGGATTACATTGAATCTACAGATCAATTTGGAAGCCCCAAAGTTTTAGCCTTTTTCTTTTCCTTTTTTTTCCCCTTTCTATTTAAGCTAGTGTTATTCCATTTGGGGGAGAGATGGAGGATCAGAACAAGTCAGTGATGTCATTTGGGGAGCTTGTTTAAAATACATGTTAGCTATCCCCCACTCCTCATATTCTGAATTATCAGGTTCAGGGTGGAGCATAGGCATGTTTATTGTGAAACAGCTCCCCTAGAAATTGTCTTGCTGCATAACCACTGTTCTCTACCGCCCTATTTGAGAACCGCTGACCTGGACTGTAATCTCCTTGGCTAGCAGCAGTAAATCACTGAGGTTAGTTAAGGTAAAATCTGATTTAGTCAACACCAGGTCTGCTTTGGGAGCCGTATTAGTTTTTCTTAGGCTGATATAACAAAGTATCAAACACTGGGTGGTTTAAAACAACAAATGTGTTGTCTCAGTTTGGAAGGCCAGAAGTGTTGGCAGGGCTATGGAGGGAAGAGTCCTTCCTTTCCTCTTCTAGCTTCTGGTGTTTGCTAGCAATCCTGCTGTCCCTTGGCTTGTAGATGCCCGCACTTCTCCCCTCTGTGTGTCTGTCACTGTGTCCAAATTTCCCCACTTTAATGGCATTCTAGTCATATTGGATTAGAGCCCACTTGACCTCATTTTAACTTGATTGCCTCTGTAAAGAAGAGATCTTCTCTATAATAATAAAAGGATAATATGCTAATTAGACCAGACGTCCTTCCTGACGTAGCCGGGGCCAGAGGAAAGCTGGGTCCCGGGTGCAGGAGGAAAGCTGGTGCTGGCAGCCAGGGGAAGGAAGGCCTACTCTTGCACGCATTCCATGCATCGGGCCTCTAGTTGCTAAATAAGATCACATTCTGAGGTACTGGGGGTTGGGACTACAATATATCTTTATGGGGACACTATTCAACCCATTAACAAAGACCATCAAAAATTTCAAAATAATTATTGTCACAAGTTGGAGAGAGGAAGAATATCTAGAACTGTACATAATAATAAGAGGCATTGCTTGCTAAAGCCAGTCTAGGCAGAAGAGCATCCATCTTCTGGTCCCAACTGTTCCTCTCCCTACATTACTGTTTCCCCTCTGCTTGGCACTAAGAGACACAATGTGTTCAGTTCTGCTCTATTAACAAATCCTGAAAATGCCAAGTGGAGGTTACCAGAAAGAAAAACAGGTTTCAGCAGTTAGTTGCATCTGACAGCCTCTTGCTAAAGAAAGCTGAAAAGAAAAATGCCTCATGTAGGCAGCCCTTGGCCATGTTCTTATCCTGCTAGGTCAGAAAGCAGTAAAACGGTGGACAGGTGCGATTCCATCTCAACCCCAGGCGTATTTCCTCAAAGTATGTCCCATTGAGATACCATCCTCATTTGCAGTGGTTTTCAGACAAGAACTCCAGCTGTACAGCCAAGGGCATGATGACCTCTGCTGAACCACCTCCTCCCACAATAGGTACAGTGTGTGGTAACCTCAGCAAGAGGAAAGAGAGGATGTGTGATTTAAGGGTGTGGTGAACCAGGATTTGTACGCTTATGCAGTTTCCATGGTGCCCATGGTGTGGGAACTTGTAGATGGGAAGAGGAACTGTCTTAGATCTCCCCAGCCTCCCCCAACTGCCTGGAGTGGTTTGCATTTGGTGTATGTTCCACGTTGGGTCTTACATCTCTACCCAATACCACTTCTTTTCCTGCTTATAGTTTTAGCAGTAACAAATCTACCTAACCACTCCCCAAATTGGTACTTGATGTTTTCAGCTGGCTTTCTATTATGAAATTCTGTGTAGAGAAAATATCATTGTCACGTGGAAGTAGTTTTAGTGTGATGTGTGTCACCTTTTTGCATTCTTTGGCTCATTTAGCCCCAAAAGATCCCAGAAATAAGGGCTCAGAGTTTCTCAGAACTGAAGGCAGAAAAATTTGAAGATGCCATTTTCTATAGCAGTGGTTCCCACATTTTGCTGCACAGTAGAATGTAGGGGTGGGGGTTTTAAAAATCCAGATGCCCAGGTCTTAAATTAGTGTGTCTGTAGGTGGAAGCCAGGGGTTGTCAGTAGTCTTGACTTATACATGAATGGATTGCCAGAATAAGTGAGATAAAAACCAGGAGATGTTGCTTTTGGCTGATTTGAGATTCTGCTTACATGAGGTTTGGTAGGACATAAGAATTTATTGCATAGCAAAGCATTCTCTCTAGTAATTTTCACTACAATAGACAAATTTGGGACTAGGGTTTTTAACCCTGAAATAAAGTTCCTGACATGACTTACGTGGCCAACACATTAAAAAAAAATGGTTTTCAGATGAACAACCAATTTGTTGGAAAAAAACTTAACTAATTGAGGAACTACAGGTGGTCTTAACTTCTCCTAGTCTTTTTCTTTTCTGAAGGCTGCTCAACTTCGTCTTGACTTACATCTCTGGTTTGAACTTTTGTCCTGGAAGAAACAGTGCTCAGAAATTTGCACAATAGCTAATCACGTGGCAAGATTAATAAATACTAGATACTAATATACCAGAGATCAGCTGTGGGAAGGAAACAATTACTACATTCCCCCAGTTGAGGCTTCCACAGAGGTTATAGTCCCCAGAGTTCCAAAATAGCCTTCCTCTCAGGTATCCTCTTGTAACTCTCCCTTCTTCTCTCAGTTCTAGCCAGTTTCCTTCAGGATACTGTTCTAGGCAAGATGCAGCTATGCTTGTAGGTTTCCAGAAACTGTGACTGACTTCCTGTACTATGATCTATTCCTCCACCCCATCTATAAAGAGAACTAGAAAACCTGAAACTACTATTGACTGGGAATTGAGATATTTGTTGCAGATGCATCATCATCTTCCTTCTTGCCCCCAAATTTAACATTAGTAAACAAGCATTTCTGTCTTTCTCCTTTAAAAAAAAAACTGGAACCACACAGAGCCCATTAACAGGCTTTTGATTATTTAGTGGTGGCTAAAAAGACCTTTGGCCGATATAAGAGGTTTGGGGAGAGTAAGAGGACTTTACCAGGAAAGCAAAGAACACAGCTGAAGGCATATTCAACTTCTAGAGAACAGGACTAAATTGGCACCAACAAAGAGTGTCAGCAACAACCATTAGTGTTTATTATTAACTACTCCCATTAAGAATAACGCTTTTTAGTTCTCTAATCAAGCTAAGGAAATACAGCTTCCAAGTAAATCCTTTTTTAAGGTGACAAACTTTTTAAAAAATGAGGGGGGGGAGGCAAAGAAAAAGAAACAGGGGTCTTTTTAAAATAACAGATGATGGAACTGGTGTTTCTGCTTTCAGATGTGAGGGTGGGGTGTCAATTATAAAAATAAAAAAAATATAAAATAATTTGGTACCAAAGAGCTATTGATAAGTCTACTACGTTTTGTTTGTTTGTTTTTTAGTTAATCCTCACCCAAGGATATTTTTTCCATTGATTTTTTTTTTAAGAGAAAGTGGAAGGGAGAGGGAGAGACAGAGAGAGAAACATCGATGTGAGACATCAATTGGTTGCTTCCCACACATGCCCCAACCAGGCCGGGGATCAAGCCTGCAACCAAGGTAAGTGCCCTAGACCAGTGGTCGCCAACTATTTGGACCTCATAGACCACCAGTTGGCGACCACTGCTCCAAAGGTTTCCTTAAACCAGCGGTCGCCAACCTTTCAGACCTCATGGACCACTAGTGGTCCGCAGACCACCAGTTGGCGACTGCTGCCCTAGACCAGAATTGAACCTAAAACCTTTTAGTCTGAGTGCTGACACTCTAACCACTGAGCCAAACCAGATAAGGCTAAGTCTATTAGTTTTAAGTCCAATGTGGACACTGTGCAAATGATCTGACATGGCATCTGTAGATGGTGGGCAAAATTGATTAGCTCTTGATCCAGCTGGTAGCTTTGTGTTTGCTTGCTTGCTTGTTTGTTTGTTTGTTTAAATCCTCACACAAGTATATGCTTATTGATTTGAGAGAAACATTGATGTGAGAGAGAGAGAAACATTTGATGTGAGAGAGAAACATCTATCAGTTGCCGCCCAGACCGGGGCTCAAACTGCAACCTTTTGATATATAGGACGATGCTCCAACCAACCTAGCCACCTGGCCAGGGCAGTAGCTTTGTTTTTGTTATAAAAGTTGGTAAGTTGAAAGTTTGAAGTAGAGAAGTTCTTATATATGTCTTTGAACCAAAAGAGCCTCTACTATGTCACACTGTAGTAAGAGGAAGAATGGGTATGCTTAAAAGTCTGTTTTAGCCCTAACTGGTTTGGCTCAGTGGATAGAGCGTCCGCCTGCGGACTGAAAGGTCCCAGGTTCGATTCTAGTCAAGGGCATGTACCTTGGTTTCGGGCACATCCTCAGTAGGAGGTGTGCAGGAGGCAGCTGATCGATGTTTCAAACTCTCTCTCTCCCTTCCTACCTGTAAAAAATCAATAAAATAATTTTTTTTAAAAAGTCTATTTTAAGCCGTGTTATAGTGTATTTTAAATTCAAAATGAGAGGCAATAAACTATCTTCTCCTGCATTTTCTACCCCACCACTAGCAACTAGTTTTTCTAGTTGCTTTTTTTTTTTTTAACTTACTTTGTTTTACTTATTTAAAAAGTAATGCCTGGTTTCTTGGATATGACACCAAAAGCTCAGGCAACAACAAAAAAATAAGATATATTGTATTTCATCAAAATTTAAAACTTCAGCCCTAGCTGGTTTGGCTCAGTGGATAGAGCGTCGGCCTGCGAACTGAAAGGTCCCAGGTTCGATTCCAATCGAGGGCACATGCCCAGGTTGTGGGCTCAATCCCCAGTGGGGGGCTTGCAGGAAGCAGCCGATCAATGATTCTCTCTCATGATTGATGTTTCTATCTCTCTCTCCCTCTTCCTTCCTCTCTGAAATCAATAAAAATATATTTTTAAAAGTTTTTTAATTTAAAACTTTGTTTATCAAGACATTATCAAGAGAGTAAAAAAGATAACTCACAGAATAAGAAAAAATTTTTGCAAATCATGTATTTGATAAGGGATTAATATCCAGAATATGTAAAGAATTCCTACAACTCAACAACAACAAAAAAAACAAGCAACCCAGTTCAAAACTGGTCAAAGGACTTGAATAGACATTTTGCCAGAGAAGATATACAAATTATCAATAAGCACATGAAAAATGCTCAGTGTCATTAATCATAAGGGAAATGCAAATCAAAACCATGATAAGATAACCACTTCATACCTACTAGAAAGCTATTATTAAAAAGGAAAATAACAATGTTTAAGAGGCTGTAGAGAAATTAGTACCCTTATAGGATTGCAGGTGGGAACATAAAATGTTGCAGCCATTGTAGAAAATAGTTTAGTGATTCCTCAAAAAGTTAAACATAGAATTAACATACGATCTAGCAATTCTACTCCTAGGTAAATACCCTAAAGAATTGGTAACAGGTGTTCAAACAAAACTTGTACATGAATATTCTTAGCAATGTTATTCACAACTAGAGGCCCGGTGCATGTAAATTCATGCACTGGAGGGGGGTCCCTCAGCCTGGCCTGCCCCCTCTCAGTCGAGGAGCCCTCAGGGGCGGGAGGCAACCCGGCGATCAGGGGAAGGCAACGCCCCATCACACCTCTGCTGCTGCCACTGCCGGCAGCGCAAGCCTCGGCCAGCCCTGGTTACCTGAGCCTCGGGCGGCCCTGGGGGGCTGGGCAGCCACCATCCAAGGCTTGCCTGTGCCTCGGGCCAGCCCTGGGCAGCTGGGGGGCTGAGGGGACTGGGGGACTCCGGAGGCAGGCGTGCTGGCGGGGCCGAGGGGACTGGGTACCACCATCTTTGAGGGCGAGACAGTCAATTAGCATATTCCCTCCTTATTGGCTGTGGGTGCCACCATCTTTGAGGGCAGGACAGTTAATTATCATATTCCCTCCTTACTGGCTGTGGGTGCTGCCATCTTTGCAACGGCGTGAGGGTCAATTAGGATATTGCAGGGTCAATTAGGATATTCCCTCTTTATTAGATAGGATAATCAAAAGATGGAAACAACCCAAGTGTCCCTCAACATATGAATGGATAAACAAAATGTAGTATATAGTTACAATGGAATATTACTCAGAAATAAAAAGGAATGAAATTCTGATATAGACTACAATGTGGATAAACCTTGAAAAAAAAATGCTAAGTGAAATAAGCCAGGCACAATAGAACAACTTATATGAGGTATCTAGAATAGGCAAATTTATAAAGACAGAAACTTTCTCTGGCCAGTTTGCTCAGTGGTTAGAGTATCAGCCCCCGAACTAAAAGGTCTTGGTTTTGATTCCCAGTCAAGACATGTACCTCAGTTGCAGGTTCAATCCCTGCCCTCCACCCCCTTCAGGATGCGTGCAGGAAGCAACCAATTGATGTGTCTCTTCCCCCACCCTTCCCTTCCATTTTGTCTGAAAATCAATGGAAAAAGTATCCCTGGGTGAGGATTTAAAATAAATAAATACAATAAATAAACACATAAACTAGAATGGAGTTACAGGAGATAGGGGGCATTGGGAATAGAGAGTTACTGCTTAGTGGTCACAGAGTTTTGGAACTAGCTTAGATAGTAGTGATTTCAAAAAAAAGTAACAATTTCTTTATTGTTGAAAGTTCAGGGAACAAAGAAAAAGGAGAAATCCTGAGCCACAAAGAAAATCATAAATCACCCAGAGATAACTACTATTATGGTTTTGCTATATTCTACACACACTAGTGTCTTGGTGCACAGATTTGTGCACATTGAAAGGAAATCAGGAGCCCATGCCCACGTGCCCGGGGAGTTTCCATGGCCCCGTGAGCCGCCAGGAAGTCACGTGGGGAATCTGTCCTCCTCCCCGCAGCTTCCTGAAAAAGTATTTCCAAATGTCCCTTCTACGGCCAGGGTCACGCCTTGCTGGCCGGGAGGTCCCTAGTGGACCCCTTGGACCATGCTATACGCTTTCCACTGCTTGGAGCCGGATAAGAGATGCTCCAAGGTAAACAGTACAAAGTTGGGGATCTTGGAGGGCGGGGGGTGCTCTCTCGCCCAAGCCCCCACCCCTCAGATACATCTCTCTGACTTTTACCCCAATTGTCAGTCACCACCTTGTCGCCATTTTTATATTGCTGCCTTCCTCTGTAGCTCCGGGGCAATCAGTAAGGGGTGAGATTTGATCTTGATGCCCAAGGCAGAGTTCCAGGAGCCCGGCAGTGATATCCGGCTCATCTCAGTTACTCTGAGTGTACACACTTCATCCGTTCCCCAGAGATTGTACCTGTAGGCTTATGGGGTATGTGCCTCAAGGCAAGTTCTGGCTGAGCTGTGGGCATCCTCGGAGCCGGGTACCAGTACCGCCTTGGGGGCGGAGGTCTGTCCACGGGAGCCATCGGGGATCCACGGGGATCCGCAGGGAACATGGGAGACCGGATGCCAGCCAGGCCTGGGAAGGGCACGAAGGGCACGATGGGTGATCTGCGGACACCCATGGGAGAGCCGCTCGTCTGATAGGGATTTTTCTCACTTTTTCCTGGACTCTCTCCAAAAGTGGGGACCAGTCCGGCTAGAAAGTGGTTAGTTGGGGGTGGTAAGAAGGAAGGAGGGAGAGTCCGATCACAGTCTGGGTGAGGTGCATTCTTAGTATTTCAGTTCTGCATCTGAAGGAACATGGCAATAGCTAAGGGGTGGAACGTGGCCCTGATGCCCAAGGTGGTGTTCCAGGGGTCTGATGTCGGTATCAAGGTCATCCAGGTCACGTGTGAACGTTCCACACTGCATTTGTTCGCAGTAGATTGTACCTGCAGGATATAGGAGGTGATTTTTCCACGCAACTCCCGGCCCAAGTGTGGGGCTGCCTGACCTGAACAGGTCAGGCCAGCACCTGCTGGTGCCCCTCCGCCCACCAGAGCCGACCAATGCTCTGCAGGGATCCAGGAGCAGGTATTCAGTGCCAGGACGCCAACCTTTCCAGGAGATAGGTCTGGGCTGGGTGGTAGGTGAAAGTTGCAAAGGGCTCTCCCGCGGAAATGGGTGGGTGTCAGTCACTGGGCTGGACTTCACCAGCGCTGGCTCTCGAGATGGGGGCCGGCCCAGGCAGTATGTGCGTGAAGCGCCTCTGTGGGTTTTTCCCGAGCCTGCATCAGGAGACCCAGAGGGCAATAGGTAAGGGGTGCGGTGCAGCTGTAGGGCCCAAAGGGAGAGTTCCAGGGGCTGGCAGCAGCTGATCTGTGGTCATTCTGGCTACACCCCCACCACCCAGATGTCGGGACTGCAGTCTGTTTGCTGGAGATTGCACCTGCCAAAGGCAGGAGAGGTTTGCGCGCAGCAGCTGGCTTGCCAGCCGTGAGCCTGGCTCCTGGCTGAGCGGCGCTCCTGCTGTGGGAGTGCACTGACACCAGGGGGAAGCTCCTGCATTGAACATCTGCATCCTGGTGGTCAGTGCGCATCATAGTGACCGGTCTTTCTGGTCGTTCTGCCATAATGGTTGCTGGGCTTTTATATGTAGAGATTTTTGTCGTTTTACTTATTTTTTTATGTCTTTATTGATTTTTAGAGAGAGAGGAAGGGAGAGGAAGAGAAAGATAGAATGAGAATCATCAATCAGCTGCCTCTTGCATGCTCTCTACTGGGATCAAGCCCACAACCTGGGCATGTGCCTGGACCAGGAATCGAACTATGATCTCCTGGTTCACAGGTCGGCTCTCAACCACTGAACCACACCGGCCAGGCTTTGATGTTTTATTTTTAACAAATTGGTATCTGTCTCTGTATATTTGTAATCTTCTTTGTTTATACAGGAATATATCATGAACATTCTCCTGTAACATTAAATGGTCTCCTATAATTTTGGCCCTAACCAGTTTGGCTCAGTGGATAGAGTGTCAGTCTGCAGACTGAAGGGTCCCGGTTTCAATTCCGGTCAAGGGCACATGCCCGGGTTGTAGGCTTGATCCCCAGCAGAGGGCGTGCAAGAGGCAGCCAATCAATGATTCTCTCTCGTCATTAATGTTTCTATCTCTCTCTACCTTCTTCTCTGAAATAAATAAAAACATATTAAATAAATAAATAAATAGTCTCCTATCATTTTAAATAACTGCACATTATTCCATGTTAAATATGTATGATGATTGATTTAGTCAAGTTACTTCCCTTTTTTTATGGCTGAAAAAAAGATACTTTTGAAAATTTCCAGCTCTTCAAGAACTGAGCTTTGTTTCTTAGATCATCAATAAAGTACTCACAGACAAGGGAAACACATAATAACCTTGCAGCTTTGGACTTTTGAGTGTGTGTGTGTGTGTGTGTGTGTGTTATTTTATTTTGCTCTTAAGGACTTTTGAGTTTCTATCCCCTTGATGCCTTTTGCTTGCTTTGACATTTTCTTTTGCTTCTTGCCTCATCTGCTCTATGTATCTCTCCCTTTGCCACCAGTATGGAACTTTATTGCTGCTTCTATTTCTTTTCTGGTAGAAAGGTCAAATATAAAATCAATAACCTGCATCCCAGCCAAAAATAAACCTACAAGTATCGATATCTTTCACTCTAGTCTGCAGTTGTATTCTCAAGTGCAGTACATGGGCCATTTAGTGTTTCACACTTAGAAATGTGAGCTGCTGAGAACCAAGAAAGTGTTACAGGCTTTAGTTTAGAGTCAGACTGATTTGCATTCAGATCCTGGTTTTGCATCTTACTTAGCTATCCATGTAATATTGAAACAGATTTCTCTAAGCTTTCATTTTTTCATCTCTAAAATGGGAATGCTAATACTTTGGGGGTTGTTGAGAGGATTAAATATCAGTTAATATATGGAAGACTCTTAAGCACAATAAATGGTAACTTACCTTTTTTAAAATATGTTTTTTATTGATTTTTTTAGAGGGGGAGAGAGAAACATCGATCTGTTGCCTCCCATATGCACCGCACTCAACCAGGGACCGAACCTGCAATCTGGGCATGTGCCCTGACCAGGAATCAAACTGGCGATCTTTTGATACATGGGACAGTGCTCAACCAACTGAGCCACACTGGCCAGGGCAGTAACTGTTATTTTGAAAGTAATCAAGGCTTCACAGAAATACTTTACACCCCAGCCCCCCAAAATCAAAGGAAGCAACAAAGAATTTAAGCCATTGTCTGGGACTAAGTATCTTTTTGTATCATTAGAGCTTGGGAAACCTCTATAGTTTCAGTGGAAGTATATTGGATTCCAAATCTTAACTGAATGGGAAGATTCAGTGTGTGATAATAGTTTAGATTTAGGATTCTACTGATGGTTCATCTCATAGGGGGAAGAGGAAGATAGATGCTTATTGCAAAATCTACAACAAATTTTGCCTGGCAGCAAGACATAAATATAACGTAAGGATTTGAATTGACTTCCACTTTGAACAAATTCAGAAATTTATTTTTAAATGTAAGCCCAATGAAATAAAGTAGGCATGGTGGATTTGGTTTTTACAGTCAATGTTAACCCTTAGATGAATTTTTAAAAAGTAGAATTGTCAACCTGGCTGGCTTGCTCAGTGGTTAGAGTGTTGGCCCACAGACTGAAGGGTCACAGGTTCAATTCCCGGTCAAGAGCACATACCTCAGTTTCAGGCTTAATCCCCAGCCCATGTGCTGGAGGCAATCAATTGATATGTTTCTTTCTCTTTCTGTTTCCACCCCTCCCTTCCACTCTCTAAAAATCAATGGAAAAAAATATCCTTGGGTGAGGATTGACAACAATAAGAAAGAATTGTCTTAACTTTAAATGAAGCATCAGAAATCTAGAACTCAGTTTAGTTGTATTTTTTGGTTTAAAAAAATAATTCTAGCTGGGCCAGTGTGGCTCAATGGTTGAGCATTAACCTATGAACCAGGAGGTCCTTTTCTGTTCCAGGTCAGGGCACATGCCAGAGTTGTGGGCTTAATCTCCAGTAGGGGGCATGCAGGAGGCAACTGATCAATGATTCTCTCTTGTCATTGATGTTTCTATCCCTCTCTCCCTCTCGCTTCCTCTCTGAAATCAATAAAATATTTTTTTTTAATTCTAAATCTTTACACTACATTTTAATAGCAGAAACTTATTGCTGTGTGGAATATTGTCACTTAGACTTACTAACACTCCTTCCCTGTACACACACACACACACACACACACACACACACAGTGCTACTAGAAATTTGGTGAACCACACTGGGCTGAGAGTCACAAAGTAATTGAGATTCTTATTTTTGAAAGAAGGAAGAGTAAGCAGTTGCTATCAGCTCATCAGCCAGAGATGAGATTGCTTACCTATTCAAACCCTGCCTGAAGGGTTAAACCAGTATTGGGGGTTGTTTATTCTGTTCCTTAGTTACTGAGAACCTTCTAGGTATTTATGTAGGAAAAAGGAAAAAATGTAGGTATTATCTCTTCTAATATGACATCATTGGGGTTGGGGGGGTGGGGAGCACAATATTCAAAAGGTACAAAAAGGGTAGACAGTAGGAAGTAAATCTTTCCCTGTCTACTAACCTACCTATCTTGAGGCAACACAGTTATAATTTCAAAGTACAGTTATTAATACCATTTAAAAAATCAGAACATGTATCTAGAGCTAGAAATATAGAAGACATGGAATACATTTTGGGATATCAGATAAGAAATTAGGTAAAGTAAACAATTAATTTCTAAAGTAAGTCACAATAGAAAATTGTATCTGGAAGCCTTGGGCCTTAGATGATTGAAGATAGAAAGATACCATACCTTTAAGGCTGGACAACCAGTGAATCAGAAATGTGTTAAAGGGAAAGATCTCCTCTCTGCTCAGTTCTAGTAACTTTCCTTTAGCACCTCACCCTCCTAAAAGTAGGAAGCTGAGGAGCTGGGCATAGGTTGAGGGAGAGACCATTACAGAGGGTATTGAAAAAGGAGTCTGTAGAACTTTGAGGACAAACCTTACAGAGTTTAGATCTTTGCCTAAGACTGAGAATAGCTAATACGATTGTGAAAGAAATATTCATTTAGTGTATAGTATGTGTGTTGGGAGTAATGGGGGAAATCCTTTGCCATTTATTTAAAACTAATAAACTATAAAAATACTATTTGGTAATGGCTCATTAAAATCAATTTGGTAGTCCAGAAACAGACCCTAATTTATAAGCAAACCAATGGAAGTGGGAAGGGTTTTTTAGTTGTTTAGTTTTGTTTTTTTAGTAGTAAATATTGGAGAAACCCTCTGTGAGGGGAAAAAGTTGATTTAGAAATCCATTTAAGCCCTGGCTGGGTATCACAGTTAGTTAGAGTGTCACCCCAATACACCAAAGTTGCAGGTTTGATCCTTGCCCCTGTTGGGGCACATGCAGGAGGCAACCAGTCAATGGGTCTCTCTCACATTGATGTTTCTCTCTCCCTCTCCCTCTCCCTCCCTTCCATTCTCTAAAAATCAATGGGAAAAATATCCTTGGGTGAGGATTAACCAAAAGAAAAAGAATCAACCAATGAATGCACAAGTAAGTGGAACAAAAAATCTCTCTCAATTAAAATAAAAAAACCATCTCAAACTATCTCTCTATCCATCTGTTTTATATTAGTACTAGAGGCCCAGTGCACAAAATTCGTGCATGGCGGGGAGGGTCCCCTCAGCCCAGCCTGCACCCTCTCCAATCCGGGACCCCTTGGAGGATGTCCGACTGCCAGTTTAGGCCTGATCCCCGGGATTGGTCCTAAACCAGCAATCGGACATCCCTTTCACAATCTGGGACCACTGGCTCCTAACTGCTCACCTGCCTGCCTGCCTGATCGCTACTAACTGCCCCCCTCCCTTGCCGACCTGGTCGCCCCCAACTGCAACCCCCCCCCCCCCCCGCTGCCAGCCTAGTCGCCCCTCACTGCCCCCCTTACCGGCCTGGTTGCCCCACGCAGCCTGCTGTTCGGTCATTTGATCGCCCCTCACTGCCCCTGCTGCAAGCCTGGTCACCCCACGCAGCCTGCTGTTCAGTTGTTTGGTCGTCCCTCACTAACCCCCCTGCCAGCCTGGTGGCCCCACGCAGCCTGTTTAGTCGTTCGTCCAGTTTTATTCGGTCATGATGGCCCCTGGCTTTTTATATTATGGATGGATAAGTTTATGTAAATGTACACATCGCAAATCGTCACATTGTACACTTTAAGAACCTTACAATTTTGTCAATTTTACCTTAATAAGAAAAGAAATTTAAAAATAAGGAAATAAGTTCCTAAATTGAAAAAAATAAGTTTATATGTGTGTGTATGTATATATAGATATCATACATACACACATATATGAATTCAAGATTTATTAGAGATGCATGTTTGATTTTTGTAAAGCTGTTCAATTAAAATAATACATAAGTAAATATCCAAGTTTCTAGATGAAAGGCTAAGCATAAAAGTAATGAAAGAAATCACAAAAACCGGATTGATGGATTTTGTTACATTAGAATGTAAACTTTCACTAAATTAAAAAAAAACAGCAACGTCCTAAACAACTTGGCCTAAAGTTAGTCCTGTTTACTTTTCAAATGTGCTGGAATAAAAAGAAATTTATATATTGTCACATTGTTGCCATGTAATGCTGAATAGGCAGCTTTATTTCCTAAGATTTGTGGAGTTATTTCTTCACATTTGCTTAGTATATGGGATCTTATTTTCAGGAAATATTTTAACTGAAATATCCTATCTAATAAAATAGTAATATGCAAATTGACCGCACCTTCGCTATGCCCAAGCCACACCCACCAGCCAAACCACGCCCACCAACCAGTCAGGGCGAGTATGCAAATTACCCAACAAAGGTGGCGGTTAATTTGCATACGCTGAGGGAGGGAGGAGTGAAGACTGAAGACAACTTAGAAGGATGAGGGAAGAAAAGCGGAAAGCAAGGTGGCTGCCAGAGGGAAAGCCCGGGTGGGGCAGGCGGCAGTGGCACGCGGGTGCAGCGGCAGCTTGCAGGATTCTTCCTGCAAATGGGCTACTAGTCTTTAAATAAATACTAGTACATGCAAATAACTGTACCACCAAACACTGTGTAGTAAGAGCCCTATTAATGATACAATCAGAAGATGCCATATAGTTGAGAACCAAAAAAGATCACTTTTGGCTAAATTATAGAGCTTAGTTCATTTTCAGCTTTTCCTGAAAGGGTGACTCAGGGTCAGACAGTTGAGCAGACCACTGCAGCTCTTCTTCAGCCAAGTTGTTTTTAATTGGGAGATGGAGTAACTAACTGCAGTAGGTACCTGCTATTATGAGGAGTTAGTTAGGAGCAGTGAGCCATGGCTTAGCTTCTGTGCAGTGTGGGGGTTCTCTAGCCAGAGCATCTGGAGGGGAAAGAGTATGCCAGGAGCTGTCAAAAGGACTGTACAAGGAGAAAACACAGCAAGGAACTAAGATGACCTAAAGGTTTGTAAGCTGTCCTGGCAATGATAGCTGATAGGGAAGGCCTGTTTGGAAGTTTCTCACAGGTGTTCTCCAGATGCCAATGCTGTCGTTTTCTACAGATGCTCCCCTCTTGGGGAGGAAGGAGAAGCTGTTTGGTTTCTGTTTACATGTTATGTGTTAGCTCTGTCACCTTACTCTCTCATTAACACCACCACCACCATTACCACTATCTCCAGCTCTCAGTGAACTAGAACTTCAGTTATTCAGAATTTTAAAAAAAAAAACAACACAAAAAAGCCCTAATAACATGAAATCTTAGAGCTCACTTCACATCTCTTAACATTATACCGTACTAGTTGCACAGTGCACAAAATTCGTGCACATTAAAAGGGAATTCATTAGAGGAAATATTTTAATATTGCTATTTGCCCTTTGCCAGGGGCAGGGATGTGAGCCTCATGTCCCGGGGCCCATTTCCGGGGTCGGGGACGCACACCTCATGTCCCTGGGCCCGTTGCCAAGGGTGGGGACACAAGCCTCAAGTCCCCGGATCTGTTGCTGGGGGCGGAGATGCGAGCCTCAAGTCCCCAGGCCAGCGCAGGGGACGGGGGTGCGAGCCTCATGTTCCCGTGTGGCGTAAGTCCCCGCCCACCTGCTCCTACTGCGCACGCAGCCTGCTGATCGGTCATTACGTGATGGCGTCCTGACCAATTTGCATATTACCCTGTTATTAGATAGATTACCCAAAAGATATTGAAAGACTGTACAGAATGCACACTATGGCTGTTCTTAGACTGGGTTTCCAGTCTGGTTCAGATGCCTGATATAAGAGTTTTGGATAGCTACTCTACGTATGCCTGATAATAATTTTATACTAAGCCAATCTTTAAGAACTTATTACTAATCTTTAAAGAACCCCTATTTCCTTAGGCAGGTTAGAATATTCATTACCTACCCTATGCATCCCTTGATCTTTTGAATTAGTAGTGGTAAGCATTGCTGGTAATAATGTCTTCTACTTTATATTAAGAGTTTTTGTCCCCTTTACTTCATTCTAGATTATAAGCTTCTTGGAAGCGGAGACTAAAAATTATTCAACCCTGCTTCTCAACTCACAAACAAGCATAAATAGTACATTACTTTGAATTAAAAGTCCTTTGTAGATTGGATGAAAAACCATTGGGGTTTGAGTTGCCTATGATTTTAATTTCCTAGCAATGTCCAGGAGTTCCCACTATCCAAGACTGGGAGCCAAAGGGCAATAAAATTAGTAGAGGAATCATCAAGTTGCTAATGAGTCATAATTACCTCTTATTCTTTATACAGTTGAAGGAAACTTGAATTATAAAAGACAATATGGTTGCTCTAACACCATCTAGAGCAGCGATTTTCAATCTTGTTCATCTCATAGCACACACAAACTAATTACTAAAATTCTGCAGCAAACCAGAAAATATAGAAAATACCTTTTTTTTCCAATCTGACAAAAAAAAAAGTATAATTTTGATTCATTCATCCCGGACAGCTATTGTTTTGTTAAGCTGTTGTCTTTTTTTTTTTTTTAGAGAGAGAGAGAGAGGAAGGGAGGGAGGCGTGGGAGAGAGGGAGAGAGAGAAACATGATGTGAGAGACCCATCGATTGGTTGCCTTCCGCACACAGGGGCACTTGACCAGGAATCAAACCCACAACCCTTTGGTCTGTGGGCTGACCTCTAACCACTGAGCCAAGCCAGCTAGGGCATTGGCTGTTGTCATTTTTTAATTTGACAGTCTTAAGGCAAAAGAGGTCAGTGCCCCTGACTAAATAGTCAGGTATTTCATGTTTTAAAAATTCTTGCGGCACATCAGTTGAAAATCGCTGACTAGAGGAAAGTCTAGAAATGTTTAAAATTTTATTTTACAGCTTCACCATCTCAATTCATTTAAATCTAGACACCACATCCTTCCTATCTCTCCTTTTTTACTATGTCATGATATGGTAAACTGGTTCACCAGGCCATTCAACCAAATTTTACTTTGTCTGTATCAACTGCTGCCTGGTAGTATGTTATCTTTTTGTGTCTTTATCTGTTCCAACTGGATTATAAGACAACTGAGGGTAGGATAGGCACCATGGCTTCTATTTTATGGCTTCTATCTTCATAGCCCCTAACTACTGATAACAATTCATTAAATATTGATTATTGTATGACAGGTATCACAAAATAATCTTACAGGTTAGATATAATATAGCAATATGGATGACTCTTAACTACATAGTGCCAAGTTGAAAAAAAACAGAATGAGATCTATAACATAATAATATATATGTAAATTAAAATACATGTCGATTCTAAATGATAGTTCTGCTAGGTAGAGTAATTTTGGTTGTAGGTCCTTGCTTTTCATCACTTTGAATATTTTTTTGCCACTCCCTTCTGGTCTGCAAAGTTTCTGTTGAGAAATCAGCTGACAGTCTTATGGGAGTTCTCTTCATAATGAACAAATTAAACTAATGAACAAAATAGATCCAGAGACATAGAAGATAGAACAGACTGCAGAACCTCAGAGGGAAAGGGTGGGAGAAGTGGGGAGGGAACAACAGCTACAATGTGTATTAACTCATTTAAAAATAACAATAATAAACCTATTACATATAAATATAACATTTATTAAAACTATAATTTCTAAAATAAAAATATTTAGTGAGAAGGATAGCATTGTTTTACATTTTTACAAATCTTTTTGATGTCTGGCTTAATAGACAACAAGCTAGATTTTCATATATATTTCTATATTCTCTTCATTGAAATATCACATGTCATGCAGCCTCTGGAAAACTTATTGTATGCTCATGAGAGAATGGGGAAAAAAAAGATAAATTTGTCTTAGTATTATTATTAAAATGGTTTTGAATTTGTAGACCCATTGAAAACTGACTTTGGGACTTCCCAGGTTCCCAGAACTACACTTTGAGAGCCACTGCACTGCCTTAAACAATTTTTTTAGTGGTTTTGTTGTTGTTGTTTTATTTTGGTTTGGGGGGGCGGGCGGCATTAAAGATGTATGTTTCATTTTGTAGCATTCTTGGCACCTGTACTGAGAACTTGATTACTCATTAGTAGAAATAGCACATTTAAAAGAGGAATAAAAGCAAGTCTTCAGTTTTAGAAATTGGTTTATTAGACATTGACCACATACAGTCACACACTACATTCAGAGCTCACTGACAACCCTAGCCAGTTTAGCTCAATGGATAGAGCATCGGCCTGCAGACTGAAGGGTCCCAGGTTCGATTTCCGTCAAAGGCACATGCCCAGGTTGTGGGCTCGATTCCCAGTGGGGGTGTGCAGGAGGCAGCTGATCATGATGTTTCTCTCTTGTTGATGTTTCTCTCCGCCCCCCCCTTACTCTTTCCCTCTCTCAAATCAATTTTTAAAAAACAGTTGTGTCTGACTAACTGATTTCTTTCGTTACTAGCTATAGAATTTTTCCCCATGGACTTTGAGTTCCAAATATAACAGACTCTTTAGAGAACCATGTAGTTAATCATATAATGGAATTTATATGGCCATGAAGTCAGATAAGAGGACCCATAGGACCTGATGATATAGTTACATTAGTGTCAGCTCCCTGATTTCTTCATCTAAAGTAGATTACAAGAAAGTTGGGTGTGATACAGAGGTTGGCAATAGAGGAAAGACTACTACTGCAAAAAGTATAGACATATTAATGACAAGAAAAAGTAACTGCTGACAACCCAGAGAGGAGATTGAAAAACAAAACACACAAAAAAACAGCAGAGCAATTTGGTCATAACTAATAGAGAACTGTTAACCCGTAATACCTTAATAATCTTTAAAGGGATGTCTCTTACCATACCATAGGTTAATCATCTACACTAACAAAAGAGTAAGATGCAAATTGACCATACCTTCGCGACGCCCACCAGCCAATCAGGAGTTGAGCATGCAAATCAACCCAACAAAGATGGCGGGTTAATTTGCATACGCAGGTGTTCGGGGGCGGAGCGGGACCTTGCGTCATAGCCATGGCGACGATGCAGATGTTCCGCACCACCCCAGCTGCTCTGGGCCTCTGGGCAGCGTGGGAAAGCGAAAAGACAGCTCCAGCCAGAGCAAAGGCAGTGCCGGCAGCCAGGGGAAAGAAGGCCCATTCTTGCACAAATCTTCATGCATCGGGCCTCTAGTGTCTAAAAATAATGTTCTTGAGTTATCAAGAAAAAGATTAAAATATCCTCTGTATATGGAGAGTCCTCAACTTATGAATGACTTGTGTTTCAAAGTTAATTTAATTTTCAAAACATTTTTTTGGCACTCAAAATATTTTCCTATAGAAACAGTTAAACAGTTGTCATTTTAGGTTCCAGACAACTGCTTTTTTATTTTTATCTGTTCAACGAACAACTTTTAATGCCTAATATTAATAGAAGTATTTCAGCTCTGGTCGGTATGCTCAGTGTTGAGAGCTCTGGCCTATGAACCGAAGGGTCACAGGTTTGATTCCCAGTTAAGGGCACATACCTGGGTTGCAGGTTGAATGCCTGCCCTGGTCGGGGTGCATGCGGGAGACAACCAATTAGTGTGTCTCTCACATGGATGTTTCTCTCACCCCACTTCCACTCTCTCTAAAACAAAAAATCAATGAAAAAAATATCCTTGGGTGAGAATTAACAACAAAAGAAAAAGAAGGGCCCTAGCCAGTTTGGCTCAATGGATAGAGCATCAGCCTGCGGACTGACGGGCCCCGGGTTCGATTCCGGTCAAGGGCACATGCCCAGAATAGGGTCTTGATCCCCGGTAGGGGGCATGCAGGAGGCAGCCAGTCAATGATTCTCTCTCATCATTGATGTTTCTATTTCTCCCTCTCTCTCCCTTCCTCTCTGAAATCAACATACATGTATGTATTTCAGTTAGCTCTCATTTATAGTTTTGTTTCTCTGAGAATGCTTTCTGAGGCCAAAGCCTGGGCATATATACCATTCCCCTCTGACCTCCATCATTTTCCCTGAAAGGGGTTCAATGGTCTACATCAGGGTTGAACTGACTAAGGCCCATGTGCCAATCCAGTCCACTGCCTGTTTTTATAATTTTATTGGAACACAGGTATGCCCATTCATTTACACATTATCTGTGACTCTTCTTGTGCACCAAGAGGTGAGAAGTTACCATAGAGACTATGTGGCCTGCAAAGCCTAAAAAACTCACTATGTGTCTCTTACATTAAAAGTCTCTCAACCCCTGGTCTGCATATTCTGGCCTGCCCTGGTCTCACTGACCTCATCTCTTCCTCTCACTTCACTATACCTCACTCTCCGCTTTGCTGTGCCTCAGAACATGCTAAGCGCATTCCCACTACTGGGTCTTTGTACCTGCTTTTCCCACTACCTAAAATGTTCTTCTGATTTCCACATGGCTACTCTCTCACCTCTCTTAGGTTCATCTGCTTGATTGTGCCCTTCTCATAAGGCTTGACTGCCCTTTATAAAATAGCTACATCCCCATCCCTCACATCTATTCTTCTGCGCTTAATTTATTTTTCTCCATAGGGCTTACCACTATCTAACCTATATTTACTTGTTCATTTATTTATTGTCTATCTCCCATCACCTGAATATAAGTTGCATAAGAGCAGGGACTGTTAGTTTGATGCTTTGCTATATATCCCATTACTTTAGAACAGTGTCTGGCCCAGAGTAGACATTCAATTTGTTGAATGAATGAATGAATGAATGAATGAATGATGACGAGATGAATACAAGAAAGCAAGCATACATACATGCATGCTAACCTGCCCTTTATCCAGAGGGTAGTTGTCAGCATCAACCAGGATTGAAAATTCAGATTGAGCCCTAACCAGTTTGGTTCAGTGAATAGAGCATCGGCATACAAACTGAAGGGTCCCAGGTTCGATTTCGGTCAAGGGCACATGTCTGGGTTGTGGGATCAATCGCCAGTAGGGGGAGTGCAGGAGGCAGCCAGTCAATGATTCTCTCTCATCATTGATGTTTCTATCTACCTCTACCTCTCCCTTCCTCTCTGAAATCAATAAAAATATATATTTTTTTAAATCAGATTGAAACAAGATTTAAGAGCAGCATATAGGCAAATGCTGATGTTTCCATTTGAAAACTCAAAGTTACTAGAGTATTCAGTAACACATGATCTCTTACTTCTACCCTTTCTCTTTTTCAGTCCTTTATGTTGAAAGCAGACAGCTGGCCTTATTTATCTCTGTTCTCCAGTACTTAGTCCAGTGAATTCCACAAAGAAGGCTCTTAATAAATATTTGCTCCCAGCCCAGGAATAGACCTTCATATCTTCTTAGCTGTTTTATATAACTTCACTACTTAGCACAATGCCTGGCAAATAATAGAAACTCAGTACATACTTGTTCCAGGAAGGAATAAATAAGAATAAGTTAAACAAATTATTTGCCTACTCAGGATAAGACAGTGCTTCAGGTTATCCACTGTTTTGTAACAAATTGGCCCCAAAATATTAGTGGACTAAAACAACATAATTATATCGTTTCTGTAGGTCAGGAATTCAGGAGTGGCTTAGGTGGCTGGTTCTGTCTCCAGGTCTCTCATGAGGTCACAGTCAAGATGTCAGCTTATTTGATGATGGAGGATCTACTTCCAAGTTGGCTCAGCACGTGACTATTAGCTGGAGGCCTATGTTTGTGGCCTCATGGACCTCTCCATAGGGTGCACTGCTTGAGTGTCCTCACAACACCGCAGCTGTCTTCCCCAAGAAAAGTAATCCAAGAGCAAAAGCAAAGAGGAACCCTTTTATTACTTAGTCTGAGAAGTCATGCGCATCACTTCCACCACATTCTGTTTATTGGAAACAAGTTGCGAAGTGCAACCCACACTCCAGGTGAGGGGAATTAGGCATCAACTTTTTGAAGGGAGGAATGTCAACAAATTTGTGGATATATTTCTAAACTGCCACAATCACTCTGATACTCTGAATTGAATAAAGAGAAGTTGCCCATGTGACATCTTTACTACGTGCCCTCTGTTTATTTAGATCATCTTTAATTTCTTTCAGCATACAAATCTTGTAGATGTTTTGTTAAATGTACACTTTAGTATTTCATTTTTTTGAGCTATTATAAATGGTATTGTTATATTTTTAAATTCAGTCCCCAAATGTTCATAGCTAGTATATAGTAGACATACAGTTGAGTTTTGTATGTTTATCTTATATTCTATGATCTAGCTAAAGTCACTTATTAGTTCTAGGAGTTATTTATTTAGTCATTGAGATTTTCTATGTAGACAATCATGTAATGTGCAAATAAGCACAAGTTGTATTTCTTGCTTTCTGTATGCCTTTTCTTTCCTTTTCTTGTGTTATTGCAATAACTAGAACTTCCAGCACTAGGTTGAATAAGAATAGTGAAAGCAGCCCTAGCCGGTTTGGCTCAGTGGACTGAAGGGTCCCAGATTCTATTCTGGCCAAGGGCTCATGCCTGGGTTGCGGGTTTGATCCCGGGGCATGCAAGAGGCAGCCGATCAATGATTCTCTCTCATTATTGATGTTTCTATCTCTCTATCCCTCCCTTCCTCTCTGAAATCAATAAATATATATATATTTAAAAAAAAGAATAGTGAAAGCAGACATCCCTGCCTTGTTTCTGCTCTTAGGGGGAAAGCACTCAGTTTGTCATCATTAAGTATAACATTCAGCTCCTTATCTGAAATATAGAGGGAAAACGAAAACCCAGGGAACTCACCACCATGTTATTACTCAGGTCTGAGGTCCTTAGCTGGTCTGCCTTCTTTTCTACGCCTTTCACTGTGGGGAGTAGGAAAGGGAACTAGAGAGCATATAACTGGTATTTAGGGATAGACTCACTGAGATGACTTTTGAGAAAAGATTTGAAAGAAGTGAAGGGAGAGTAAGCTTTGAGAATATGATGTAGGTAGATGGAATGGCAAGTTCAAAGGCCATGAGATGGAAATAAGCCTGTTGTGTTCAAAGAGCAAGTAGGTCACTGTGCTAGAGCAGAGTAGAAGATGACGTTGACTAGGGAGGTAATGCAGGCCAAGATCATGTGAGTCCTTTAAGGTCACAATAAGAATTTAAACCTTTAAATGAAAAGAAGCTTTTGAAAGATTTTGAGCAAAGGAATCAGGATGTGATTTAGGTTTTAACAGGATCTCTCTGGCTTCTGTGCTATGAATAGGTCAGAGAGGGATAAGAATGGATATAAATTAGGAGGCTGTTGGAATAATTTAAGGAGTTCTTGGAGCTGGAGAAGTTCAGGTAGTGAGATATGTCAAATTTGGGTATATTTTGAAGGTTGAGCCAACAAGATTTGCTGTCAGATGTGGGGCTTGGGAATAAGTTTTACTCAAGTAAAACTCCGAAGGTTTTGGACCTGACCTGAGTACCTGAAAGGATGAAAATGCCATTACCCGAGCCCTAACCGGTTTGGCTCAGTGGATAGAGCATCAGCCTGCGGACTCAAGGTTCCCAGGTTCAATTCCGGTCAAGGGCATGTTCCTTGGTTGTGGGCACATCCCCATTAGGGGGTGTGCAGGAGGCAGCTGATCGATGTTTCTCTCTCATCGATGTTTCTAATTCTCTAGCCCTCTCCCTTCCTCTCTGTAGAAAATCAATAACATATATTAAAAAGAAAAAAGAAAATGCCGTTATCCGCAGAGCCAGTTGTTGGTTGTTTGGGGAGAGGATGTGTCAGGGGAAGAGTGGATGTCAGGAGCTTAGTTTGGGTCATGTTAAATTTGAGATCTCTATTTAGACATCGAATGGAAATGTTAAATTTGCAATCAGATATATGAATCTGGAGTTCAGGGGAAAGGTTGGGGCTGGAAATAGAAGTTTAAGAGACATCAGTTAGACATAAAGAAGTAAAAGATGCTGAGGAATGACCAGAAAGGTGAGAGAAAAACCAGGAGAGTGTGATGTTCTTGTTTTGGAAGCCAAGTGAAGGAAGTGTTTCAAGGAGAGTGGTCAGCTGAGCATGAAGGGACCAGATCCCTGAGAGCAAGTATGTACTAGAAGAAATGGTAAAAATGAGGTAAAATTTACTCTTTCCACTATTGTGCTTGGATCAGTCTCGAATACACAACTGTTTTTGAGGTTTTGAATTGTCCTCTGAAGTAAAGCAGGTTTTGAGTCAACATTGCACTTTCCCTGAGACCTGGGGGGACTTGACTGCTTGCTGCCTTATACCTAAGTCGAAACCCCTTTACCCGGTTCCTGGAAAACAGGTGTTGATCACTTTTAAGGAGGAGGAGTACTCAGCACTCTAAAACTTAATGTTTAATGAGATTATGTCTGTGAGACCCTTGGTAAATATAAAACTAACTACCTGGAGAAACACAAGGCACAAATTATTACTACTATTTTTAGGACCATAATCTTCAAATAAGCCAAGTCTTTCCCTATTTTGTGAACATTATTCAAAATAGGAAACTATAAAATGAACACCAATTTTTCTCTTCAGCTTACTTACTGCCCTAAAACTACCCCCTAATAGAGAAACTGGGTCTGTTAAGTGTTGTTTTTTCCTGCTTTTTCTTTCCTGTCCTCTTATTCTCCCAGCTGTCTCAACTCAGAACCTTGTAGGAAGAGAGTTACACTTCAGAAAAATGTGTTTGCTTTGACATTTAAACAAACCTCCATTTTGTTTTTCCATACAGAATTTTCCCCTCTCACATTTGCAACGCTCTCTCTGACCTGTCCTCTTTTCAGCTCATTCATTGTTACTAAGGTTTTCAGATCATACCAGAGGAAGAAGACAGATTTATAAATGTGTTCCTGCCCAGCTCTTTCAAGAGTAGGACTTAACATTCATCTTCTAATTGTACGCCTGTTCTCTATACACAGCTGTGCTCATCTGCCCTTATTAATGAGGTGCCTATCTCTAAGTCTTACCTTGTCTAGAAATAAATGGACTCTGTTCCTGTTCAAATTGGTTATATAATAATCAGAGTAGCCCATCACTGGGAGGAGACATCCATTTGAATTCACTTGTTAATAACCAGAGAGAATTTAGCCTAATTGCTTTCTTAGGTTTGCCATTTCCTTTAAGATGTCAGTGCCCTAGAAAGGGATAGAAGGAATAGGAATCCTGTCCTTTTCCCCTCTGAACCACCCCCCGCCCCCGCCACGCCCCTGCAATCTGTATGAGTTTTTATCTAAGATAAAGATAAAGGGACATTTTGAGGAAATTGTGTAAAAAGAATAAGAATCCACTAGAGATTGCTGTGTAATGCCTTAAAGACCTGACCACTGATAAATAATGAGATCTTTGGTAAATTACTTAGCCTTTCTGGGCTTTCATTTCCTGACTTGTACAGCAGTTTAACAACCCCTATATGGCAGGATTGTTGGGAGGACTCTGATTTCTCTTAATGGTGTGCCTTGTTCAAAAAGTGATTTAAGGCTGTGAATATTTGATAAGCTAATGAGTATGAAAACACATAGCACATAATAGATGTTCAATAAATGTTTGAATTAGACTCTAATTGACTAAATCAAAGTTCTTTCCTGCCCTAATTTCATCAGACTGAGACTTTCTGAAAGGATCATGCCCTCCTCCTTCTCCCCCCAATTCCCTTCTCTGATCTGGTTTTATGACAGAGCATCATAAAATCTGATCCCAATAAGGTCTTATTTAAAAGGCATGCCCAAGAGTTCAGGGCTCGAGTCCTGTACTCCATGGTTTTGTCTAAGCACTTCCTTTGTATTGACATATTAAAAGCCTACTATGGGCTAGTTATCTAATTTAAAATCTTATCATTTATTTGTTTTAATTCTGTAGTACTGATTAAAAATCTGAGGTTCGTAGAGGTTAAATGTCTTGTCCAAGATTACACTGTAGCAGAGTAAGGATTTGGACTAAGGTTTTCTAACTCCAAGTCAAGTTAATTTTAGACAGCATTCTACATCCAAGAAGAAAATGAATAAAGGTGAGTTACTGCAGATAGGCCCTGGGAATGGAGTGCTGACCCAAATAGTGTGTGACCAAGATGAACAGAAGGCTAACTTTAGAGTCTCCAGACTTATTCTCTAGAACATTACATAGAAAATGTGCCTTAGGACTTCCAATCAGAATGACCGTGTTCGAACTTTTGACACATCCCTTCTGGTCCAAACACATAACAAGGAGTAAAATATATAAAGTGAAAATCAAAGAACATGTTTGGGCTCAAAAACAAAATAACCATCTCCAGGGATCAAAAATAGAAAAGACAGAAGTCACTGGGCTGAAGCTGTGGGCCTGTTCTCCTCCAGATCTGGGAACAGAGAATGGTGCCTGAGCACCAACTAAATACTGAAAGTGCTTCCTAAAGAGATAGAACTTGAGGCCAGGGAGTCAGATGCCAACCCCCAACCAGCCTCATGAAAGGAGGCTTTAAATAGTTAATTGAATAGAGGAGGAAGGAAGCCTAAGGAGTTGGGAAGAAGTATGTCTAGCTGCCTGCTGGTTTAGTGACTAAAACTATGACATCCTAAATTCCTTCTAATGGCACAGGCCATTAGAAGACCTGTTCACACTAGGTCCTTAGGGGACTAGATGGGAAAAATTGCAAAAGTATGAAACAGAGAAGAGGAAAATCAGTAACAAAAACATCTCACTCAAAACAAGCCTGCAAACTGCCCTGGTCAGTTTGGCTCAGTGGTTGGTGGTTAAAGCATCAACCCGCAGGACCGAAGGGTTGTGGGTTCAATTCCTGGTCGAGGGAATGTACCGGGGTTGCAGGTTCCCCAGTCTCAGTAGGTAGGGGTGTGTGCAGGAGGCAACCAATAGATGTTTCTCTCTCACATCAGTGATTCATTCTCTCTCTCTCTCTCTCTCTCTCTCTCTCTCTCCCTCTCCCTCTCCCTCTCCCTCTCTCTCCCCCCCCCTCCCCTCGCCTCCCCTCCCCTCCCCTCTCTCAAAATTGATGGAAAAAATATCCTTGGGTGAGGATGAGGTTTTTTTTAAAAAAAAAACAAAACAGCCTACAAAACAAAATTTTATATAATAGAAATCTAACACTAAGAAAGATAACCAGTAAAATTTAACCAGGACTTCCACTTTGAGGAAGATAAAGTAGACATACTTTTTCCTAGTTCTCGCACTAAATACAACTAAAAACCCTGTCCATTATATATAAAACAAATATAGCAAGACTGTGAAAGGTGTAGAAAAGAAGGCAGACCAGCTAAGGACCTCAGACCTGAGTAATAACATGGTGGTGAGTTCCCCTGGGTTTTCTTTTTCCCTCTATATTCCAGATATGGAGCTGAACATTATACTTGATGAAAACCTGAGTGCTTTCCCCCTAAGAGCAGAAACAAGGCAAGGATGTATGCTTTCACTATTCTTATTCAACGTAGTGCTGGAAGTTCTAGTTATTGCAATAACACGAGAAAAGGAAATAAAAGGCAGAAAGCAAGAAATACAACTGTGCTTATTTGCACATTACATGATTGTCTACTTAGAAAATCTCAATGACTAAATAAATAACTCCTAGAACTAATAAGTGACTTTAGATAGATCATAGAATATAAGATAAACATACAAAACTCAATTGTATGTCTAGTATATACTAGCTATGAACATTTGGGGACTGAATTTAAAAATATAATAATACCATTTATAATAGCTCAAAAAGAAAGAAATACTTAGGTGTAAATTTAACAAAACATCTACAAGATTGTATGCTGAAAGAAATTAAAGATGATCTAAATAAATAGAGAGCACATAGAAAAGATGTCAATTTTTCCCAAATTGATAATATAGGGTAATGCAATTTCTGTCCAAATTTCAGCAAGATATTTTGTAGATATAGATAAGATTATTCTAAAATTTTATATATAAAGGCCAAAGGAACTAAAATAGCTAAAACAGTTTTGAAAAATAATAAAGTGGGAAGAATAAGATTTCAAGACCTATATAGCCACAGTAATCTATGAGACTGTGATATTGGCAGAGGGATAGACACTTAGACCAATGGAACAGAGCAGAGAACCAGGAAATAGACAGATACACCCAATTGATTTTGGCAAAGGTAACAAATCAATTCTTGACATCATGAATTAACAAATGGACATCATGGACCAAAAAAAGAGAGAGAGAGAATCTTATATAAAAAAGCTGACTCAAAATAAATCAAGGACTAAAACAGAAAACTGTAAAACCTTTAGGGGAAAAAAAACCTAGAACAAAATCTTCAGTAGGCAAAGAATTCTTAGACTTACACCAAAAACATGATTCGTGAATGGCACAAAATTTTATAAGTAAGTCATTGATTGGTGGATACGTGAGTTTTTGTTAGGTTATTATTTGTAATTTTTTAGTATGTTTGAAACACTGCATAATCTTTTTTAAGTTATAAAAGTGTGTCTTAATTGGACCATGAAATCTTTGCAACTATTGCCCATCTTACAGGTCCCTGATAGTGTGTTGTAGGCAGTTCCCATAGAACTATTTCAGCCCGATCCTGTTGTCTGATTGGGACCCACACTACCCCTAAACCCTCCTATAGGAGCCAGAATGCTACTCAAATGGAAAAATACTCTTTTTGGTGGTCAGTAGGGTTTCTCTTGTCTATATCTGAGTCTTTTTGTCTTCCAGGGATGTTGGTAGTGAATGTAACATGGAGGAACAAGACATACGTAGGTACACTTCTTGACTGCACACGGCATGATTGGGCACCCCCCAGGTAAGCACTTTACGGCTTCTTAGTTTATGTTAGTCTGAACCACCCTAATCAGTGATCTCTTATACCTTTATCCAGCTAGGGTTGGATAGGTTTTTTGGATTTGTTTGTTTTTTAATTTTTTTAATATATATTTTTATTGATTTCAGAGAGGAAGAGAGAGTGAGAAAGAGATAGAAACATCAATGATAAGAGAGAATCATTGATCGGCTGCCTCTTGCACACCCCACACGGAATTGAGCCTACAACCTGGGTATATGCCCTGACCAGGAATTGAACCGTGATCTCCTGGTTCGTAGTTCGATGCCCAACCACTGAGCCTGCTGGCTGGGCTATAGGGTTGGATAGTTTTTAAGACACCCAGCCTTGAGTTGTACACTTGAAACTAATACAATATTATATGTCAAATGTAATTGAAGAATAAAAATTATTAATTTAAAAAAAGGGAAGAATTTAAGAAATGAACAGCATCTCCCAACAGTATTTTTCGCTTTAGATATTTTAGATGTGTTTCTATAAAATAAAAGCATTTGCCATACAGGGGAAGGAAAAATAAAAGGCACCCAGCTTTTAAAGGACATTATGGTGTAGAGACAAAGGAAGCCACTATATTCATCTAGCATTCAAGAATAAATTATGTGTGGGGAGGGGTGTGGGATGGGAATGGGGGGGTGAGGACAAATATGTGATACTTTAATCAATAAAGAAATTTTAAAAAATAAAATAAATTTTAAAAAAAGAATAAATTAATCAGGCCCTTGTCTGTGCTGCTCAGTGGTAGAGCGTCAGCTCACAGACCAAAGGGTTGCGGGTTCAATTCCCAGTCAAGGGCACCAAAAAAAAAAAAAAGAAAGAAAAGAAAAAGAATAAATGAGTTAGGTGTTGATGGGTTGGGTAGAAGTGGGTGGAGATCCTACTTAAGTCTTTGTCTGTAATTATTGAATTCTGACTGCTACCTATAGTCACTTTGAGACTCCATATCTGAGAGGTCATTAGAGTCTGACTATCAGTGAGAAAACATTCATTGATGATCCTTTTTGATGGTAGCTATCTCTCAAAAGTTTAAACTCAAGAACATTTGGGGGCTTTGTAAACTACTGGACAATGTTGGTTTCACAAGGACCTTTTCAAATTGCAATTTGATCTTAAGATTGGCATTTCAGTGAAGGGCACCTTACAGCTTATTCCTAATATTAGTTTGCAGTTTGCTAGGCTTTGGGGAACCCAAATGTTGGGAAATAATTTATAGCTAGTATGCAGAAAGCATTATAGGAGCTTACCACTTAATTGCAGTTCCCACTCTTTCAGAAGTTCCTATAGCAAATCATATTCATTGAAAATGATAGTTACCATCTGGACAATTCTTCTGGAGACTGCAGCTAAACTGGTTTGAAGTCGTTTTCACTTCTTAATAATATTCTATTGTGTTTGTCCTTTGCCAAGGTTCTGTGACTCTCCCACCAGTGACTTGGAAATGCGAAACGGTCGGGGTAGAGGCAAGCGCATGCGTCCCAACAGTAACACACCTGTCAATGAGACAGCAACAACATCTGACAGCAAAGGGACCAGCAGCAGCAGCAAAACCCGAGCAGGAGCCAATAGCAAAGGCCGTCGGGGCAGCCAGAATTCTTCAGAGCACCGCCCACCTGCCAGTAGCACCTCTGAGGATGTCAAGGCCAGCCCTTCCTCAGTGAATAAGCGGAAAAACAAACCCCTTTCAGACATGGAGCTGAATTCTAGCTCAGAGGACTCCAAAGGGAGCAAGCGTGTCCGTACGAATTCCATGGGCTCAGCCACTGGCCCCCTCCCTGGGACCAAGGTGGAACCCACTGTTCTAGATAGAAATTGTCCCTCCCCGGTCCTGATTGACTGTCCCCACCCAAACTGTAACAAAAAGTATAAGCACATCAATGGACTTAAGTACCATCAAGCTCATGCCCATACAGATGATGATAGCAAGCCAGAAGCAGATGGAGACAGTGAGTACGGAGAGGAGCCCACCCTCCATGCAGACCTTGGGAGCTGCAATGGTGCCTCTGCCTCACAGAAAGGCTCCTTGTCCCCTGCCCGCTCAGCTACCCCCAAAGTTCGGCTCGTAGAGCCCCATAGCCCTTCTCCTTCAAGCAAATTCAGCACAAAAGGTCTGTGTAAGAAAAAGTTGAGTGGGGAAGGGGACACAGACCTTGGGGCCTTATCCAATGATGGCTCTGATGATGGACCCTCAGTTATGGATGATACAAGCAATGATGCCTTTGATTCTTTGGAAAGGAAGTGTATGGAAAAAGAAAAATGTAAAAAACCCTCTTGTTTGAAACCTGAAAAGATGCCTTCCAAGAGCTTAAAGTCAGCCCGGCCCATTGCCCCGGCCATCCCCCCCCAACAAATCTACACCTTCCAGACAGCCACCTTCACAGCAGCCAGCCCAGGCTCCTCCTCGGGCGTGACCACCACAGTGGTCCAAGCCATGCCCAACAGCCCCCAGCTCAAGCCCATTCAGCCCAAGCCCACTGTGATGGGAGAACCTTTCACAGTCAACCCTGCCTTGACTCCAGCCAAGGATAAGAAAAAGAAAGACAAAAAAAAGAAGGAGTCTTCAAAGGAACTTGAAAGTCCTCTGACTCCTGGAAAGGTGTGTCGAGCAGAAGAAGGCAAAAGCCCATTCAGGGAATCATCAGGAGATGGGATGAAAATGGAGGGGCTCCTCAATGGCTCATCAGACCCTCACCAGAGCCGACTGGCCAGCATCAAGGCTGAAGCTGATAAGATATACAGCTTCACAGACAATGCCCCCAGCCCTTCCATTGGAAGCAGTAGCCGCCTAGAGAGCACTACCCCTACCCAGCCCATGACTCCCTTACATGTAGTGACTCAGAATGGAGCTGAAGCCAGCTCCGTCAAAACCAACAGCCCTGCCTACTCTGACATCTCTGATGCTGGGGAGGACGGGGAGGGCAAAGTGGATAGTGTCAAATCAAAGGACCCTGAGCAGCTGGTTAAGGAAGGGGCTAAGAAAACTCTTTTTCCCCCTCAGCCACAGAGCAAAGACTCCCCATATTACCAAGGCTTTGAGAGTTACTACTCTCCAAATTACGCACAGTCCAGCCCAGGGACGCTGAACCCCAGCAGCCAGGCAGGAGTGGAAAGTCAGGCCCTGAAGACAAAAAAGGATGAGGAGCCTGAGAGCCTAGAGGGGAAAGCAAAGAATGATGTCTGTGAGGACAAGAAGCCAGAGCTGAGCAGTTCCAGTCAGCAGCCCTCTGTCATCCAGCAGCGTCCCAACATGTACATGCAGTCCCTGTACTACAACCAGTATGCCTATGTGCCCCCCTATGGCTACAGCGACCAGAGTTACCACACCCACCTCCTGAGCACGAACACAGCTTACCGGCAGCAATATGAGGAACAGCAGAAACGGCAGAGCTTGGAGCAGCAGCAGCGGGGACTGGACAAGAAGGCAGAGTTGGGCCTGAAGGAGCGGGAGGCAGCACTCAAGGAAGAATGGAAGCAAAAGCCGTCAATTCCACCAACTCTCACCAAGGCTCCCAGCCTGACCGACCTAGTGAAGTCGGGACCCAGCAAGGCCAAGGAGCCAGGGGCTGACCCTGCCAAATCAGTCATTATTCCCAAGTTAGATGACTCTTCCAAACTCCCCAGCCAGGCCCCAGAAACACTTAAAGTGAAGCTGAGTGAGGCCAGCCACCTAGGCAAGGAGGCTTCTGAGGCTAAAACAGGTGCTGAGTGTGGCCGACAGGCAGAGGTGGATCCAATACTCTGGTACCGACAGGTAACTGTTCTGGGAAGAAATAGAAATACTGTCTGTCTTTCTCTCTTCCTCACACTCCGGGTTGTCCTGATGCAGGAGGTCAACAGAATACAGATTAGCAGGAGCAATCTATAATTTTAGGGATATTTTTACCTTTGTAAATCATTTAAATGTTTTTCAAAAAGCACCTTTAGCCTTGGTCAGTGTACTCAGTCGTTAGGGCATCGGCCCATGCACCAAAGGGTCTCGTTCAATTTCCAGTCAGCGGCACATACCTGGGTTGCAGGTTTACTCCCCACCCCCAGTCGGGGCACCTACAGAAGGTGTTTCTCTCTCACATCAATGTTTCTCTCTCCCCACTTCCCTCCCTCCCTTCCACTCTCTCTGAAAAGCAGTGGGAAAACATATATATCCTCAGGTGAGAATTAACCAAAAAAGGGGGGGGGGCACTTTTACATCAGTAAAATGTGTTTTCCCATTTGACAAGAGAGGCCCAGAAACAAAACAAAACTGGAACCCAGCTATCTGTATTTCTAGTCCAGTGTTTCTTCCAGTGTTTGGTTCCTGTGGAATGAGTTCGTGGTGATCTGTCCAAATTTTAGAGTAGACCAGAAGTACGCTACTCAAACTGTTACGTTCAAAAATATTTTATAGGAAGAGCTAGAACCAAGAACTTGGTCTCACATCTTGCTCTGCTCAAAAGACTTTTCTTTTTTTAATATGTTTTTATTGATTTTATAGAGGAGGGTGAGGGAGAGAGACAGACAGAAACATCAGTCATCTGCTTCCAGCATGCCCCCTACTGGGGACTGAGCCCACAATCCGGGCATGTGCCCTGACCGAGAATTGAACCGGAGACCATGAGATGACGCTTAACCAAAGGAGCCGTACCTGCCAGGGCTGCTCAAGAAACTTAAAGTCTTCCCTTCCCTGTTGGTGCCACAGTTAGGCCTTCCGCCCCTGAGCTTGCCCTGAAGAAATGAAACAACCTAAATATTCTTGGAAAGAAGCAACCTCTTCTATTCAGGGAGTCATTTCTCCAGTATGCTTGTTCTCTCATTGAGGAGACACACCGATAGATTTTCTTTTCTTTCCCATCTTTCTTCTTTCCCTTGAGGCCGAGGGGACAGGCTTTTTAAGCAGGCGAGACCAGAGTTCATTGTAAACCATCAATAGAGGCCACTGGCATACTCTGCCCTAAGTGTTTGCTGGGACCCTGGGCTTGAACTATCACTCTCTCTCTCTCTGTCCTTCATTTGTGCAACACTCAGTGCTCATTCTGTGATTGTAGGAAGCTGAGCCCCGGATGTGGACATATGTTTATCCTGCCAAGTATTCAGACATCAAGTCAGAAGATGAGAGGTGGAAAGAGGAGCGGGACCGCAAATTGAAGGAGGAAAGGAGTCGGAATAAGGACTCTGTTCCCAAGGAGGATGGGAAGGAAAGCACAAGTAGTGACTGCAAGCTGCCCACCTCTGAGGAATCCCGCCTTGGGAGCAAGGAGCCCCGACCAAGTGTCCATGTGCCTGTGTCCTCCCCTCTCACCCAGCACCAGTCTTACATCCCCTACATGCACGGCTACTCCTACAGCCAGTCCTATGACCCCAACCACCCCAGCTACCGGGGCATGCCTGCTGTGATGATGCAGAACTACCCAGGTATGCACCACCCTTCCAGCTGGTGTTCCATTACCTGCGGGTGGAAATGAAGCAGAGATTTCAAATCCAGTTTTTTTGCTCAGTCCTAAGGCTTATTGGGCTCAGGTAGATGACAGCCCTTTTTTGAATGTGACATTCTGTGAAGTGGCCCCTCTACACCCAACTCTTTGACCCCTAATTACAGTCTGTGGGACCACCTCTACCTCCCTTGCTTCACTAGAGGGTTGCCTCTACAGTCACTTTTCATGGATAACAAGAGGTAAAATTCTCTCTGTACCACTGCCATCTTCCCTCAACGAGGATTTGTCACACACACATTATTTTGCAGTGCACTCGGGCACTGTGGAGAACACAAAAGACATAGGGAAGACTAGTTCCTCCCCTCAAGGAGCTTACAGCTTAATTGTAGCAATGAGAGAGACGTGGAACAAATAACATTCAAACCAGCACACTGCATGTATTCATTTGCAAGATCCTGTTCAGCTGTGAGATTGGAAGGCAGGAGGGGGAAGAGCATTGGAAGTCAGATTGTGGGGAAGTCCAGCTAGAAGAGGCTCAGCTTGGGAAAGACAAGCTCTTTATACTGCCAACCTTGAGTTCTTAGGCGACACACAGTAGGAGTTTGTGTTTTTAACTTGTTAGAAGAAATTTTTCTTACTCTACTCACTGATGCCTGTTGCCTGAACAGCTATGTGTGGTACTTCTGGGGTGAGAGGGAGCTTCTTTCACTCCTACAAGCTGCCCCCTCCCTATAGGAGAGCAGCCGAAATAGTCTTGATATTCTGGCATAACATTATAATGACAGTTAGGAATGTGTCTCACTCCTTTCTCCTGTTACCCCTACTCACCTCTATAAAAATAGTAGTGCTGTTGGATGAGTGCCTGATCTGGGCCAGGCACTGTCCTAGGTATTTATGTGCATTATCTTCTTTAATCCACCAGACACCCTGTGAAATAAGATTTGGTATCTTCATTTTGGTGGTGAGGAAACTGAAGCTCAGAAAGGTTGTTAATTTGCTCAAGGCTACCCAACTGTTAAGTCTCAGGGGTAGGATTTGAGCCCAAGGCCATCTGCCTTCATATCCTATGACCTTTCCACTTCATCGTCTCACCTCTCCAGGCTGAATCTCTGAGACCGGGACTCCAGGGAAATTGATGCTCAGAGTCTTCGGGTCATGTTCCTAATATCCATAAGCTAATTTTGCCTCTCGAGCTCAGTAAAGAAAGGACAAACTAATCATCTCAGCCCAAAGACACCAGGGTAGAAACTATCCCTGTGCCTCGGGAAGCTGATACCCTCCCAGCCACGCTCACTAACGCAGTTTCTTCTCCCTCTCCCATCTCCCTGACTGCTTTCTTTCTCCTTTCCCAGGTTCCTACCTACCTTCCAGCTACTCTTTCTCCCCATATGGCAGCAAGGTCTCAGGGGGTGAAGATGCTGACAAGGCACGAGCCAGCCCCAGTGTCAGTTGTAAATCCGGCTCAGAGTCCAAAGCCTTGGACATCTTACAGCAGCATGCCAGTCACTACAAGAGCAAGTCTCCCACGGTAAGGGAAGTGCAGTTACACTTGCAAATGAACACAAAGACCAGTAGGGCTGGAATCAGGGTCCGGGAGAAGGTGGACAAGGTCAGGTCCTAACCACAGTGCAGTTGGCTCCTCCAGGCACTGCCTTGACTCTTAGGTGTTCTGCATGTTTAAGGAGTCATGATGTGGGCTCTGGCATCTTGCTCTCATGTGTGTCTCACAATAGTGCTTTTGTGTTTCTTTCCTTTCCAGATAAGTGATAAAACTTCTCAGGAGAGAGATCGGGGAGGCTGTGGGGTGGTTGGGGGTGGTGGCAGCTGTAGCAGCATCGGAGGAGCAGGAGCCGGTGATAGAAGTGTAGACCGGCCCCGCACCTCTCCGTCCCAGCGCCTGATGTCCACACACCACCACCACCACCACTTGGGCTACTCATTGCTCCCAGCACAGTACAACTTACCCTATGCAGCAGGTAAGCCTCATTTCCCACTGCCTGCCTTTTAACTCCATAGCAGTAGCGTTGTCCACAGCAAGGAGCCCCTGGCAAGAATTCTTTTTTTTTTAATAACTTCTGTCAGAATCCTACCCTCCTGCAGACCATCATTAAAGCATATGACATTTATTTCCTCCCTTGGAGCTTGGGGACTCTCAAACTTCTCCAGAAAATTGGCTTTCATATTCAGAAGAATAAGGAACAGGTGTTCCCACAGCCAAAGAGAAGCAAGCAGCTGAAAAATGGAGCCTTATTCTCTATCCCTAGCAATTATATCTGGCCAAGTATTACTTTTTTTTTTCTGTCAGCACCCCAAAACTCAATAGAGTTAGGAAAATAAGGAGAAACTCCTCCCCTCCTCACCCAACTGGTCAAGAGAAAGTGCTTGAATGAAAGGTTCTGGGAGTGCTACACTAACATGTCCTCCTCCTCACTCAGGGCTTTCTTCCACAGCCATTGTTGCCAGCCAGCAAGGCTCAACTCCCTCACTCTACCCACCCCCCCGGAGGTGAGAATGGTAAGTGATTTTTAATTTGGGGCAGCACATAGAGATAGTTGATCACAACTGTCATGGGTCACAGAGTACCTGTGGAGCCTAGGTGAGGGATAGCTGTGTTGGGTCAGCAGTCTGGAAATGGTGGAACCTTGGCCAAGCCTCTAGTTACAAGTCTCCCGTGAGGCCACGTGCTTCTGAGAGGAGCTGTGGAACACATCCTCTAGGGCAGTGGTTCTCACCCTTTCTAATGCCGCGACCCTTTAATACAGTTCCTCATGTTGTGGTGACCCCAACCATAAAACTATTTTCATTGCTACTTCATAACTGTAATTTTGCTACTGTTAAGAATCGTAATGTAAATATCTGTTTTCCGATGGTCTTAGGCGACCCTAGTAGCGGTTCTCAACCTATCGCGACCCACAAGTTGAGAACCGCTAGCCTATCGTGACCCACAGGTTGAGAACCGCTAGCAGCGTCGCCTAAGATCATCGGAAAACACAGATATTTACATTACGATTCTTAACAGTAGCAAAATTACAGTTATGAAGTAGCAACGAAAATAGTTTTATGGTTGGGGGTCACCACAACATGAGGAACTGTATTAAAGGGTCGCGGCATTAGAAAGGTTGAGAACCACTGCTCTAGGGAGAGCAGTAGCTACCTCCCCCACAGTTCATTTTCTTGGAGCGCCACCTTGTGGTTGTTGTGCCAGCCGCTGAGTGCCTGGTTATCTGTCCGTTTCCCTTACAGAACACCAAGTGCCGGGATAAAGTCAGCTTCACGGGCCGGACTGGCTCACCCAAGGAGGTGCTGGAGGTGCCACTAATACATCAGTTAAATGGTGTTGATCATCCTGTTTGCCGTGTTCCCACCATGACCGAAGGCAGACCCTTGGCTATCTCGCCTCCACCAGGTCCCGGACTCCCCCACCCTCCCTCTTCCTCAGGAGCTGGAGAGCTGGTACTTAGCAAAAATATTTATTCTCTCGGCCACATTTGTGACTGTTGTGGCCTCTGTGGAGATGAAGGCATGGGGAGCAACCAGGGGAACATGGCCTCAGCCCAGAGAAGTCACTGCTCTGTTCCCCAACCCCTGGTCAGCTGCCGGAGGAGTACCAGCCCCCACCCAGGGAGGGACCCCAAGCACTGGGTAAGGTCTGAAGACAGCACAGCAGCCATTCCCTCTCACCGTCATTACCACCATCACCAGATCCTGCATCTCCCCAGTGGTTTGAGCCCTGGGAACTGACAGCACGTGGAGAAATTAGAATCTCAGGAAAGAAATTGGGGGCTGTTTTCTCTATAATTGTGAAAACAAGGTCTTCAAACATGAAGACTTCTCCCCTCTCACATGAGCACATATAAATGCTCAGAGCCCAGCCTAGAAAGGTTGACCATGGTACTTGCCCAGCATGGCCTTGGGCTGCTGGTCAGGCAGAGGGTTGGGGGTCCCCACACCAGCACAGGGCTCCCCAGGGGTACTGGCAGTAAGCTGGAGCTGGAGCATGATGGAGTCTGTGAAATAGAACTGCATCCCCACTAAGTCCTGCTGCTTCTTAGCCCTCAACACCTGGCCCTTTCTCTTTTCCCTCCTGACCCCTGTGCCCAGGGGGATTCTCACACTGATCTCTCCTCTTCTTTTCCACTGCTTGGCTCTTAAGACTCAGGCAGGTAAAATAGTATTCCCCGGCCTGGGGAGCTTCGGAGTCTGCCAGGGTCCTCAGGGCAAGGCCCAGGGGGCAGTTCTTAAGAGATGTCCTGTCCATTCAGCCATCATTTAGGGTCACAAATATATACAGCCAGGTTCCTCTGTATACAAGTATATGGTTTTATATAGCTCAGTCTATAACCCCATGTGTGCCAATATGAGCCGTGTCTTTGTAACACACATTTTTGTTTTAGGAGACACTGACCATAGGAGGTTATGTGTTCCTTAGACCTGGGGTAACACATTCAAGCCATTACTCCTCTGAGCCACAAAGTGTACTCAGTGGGAGCTGTGCTTTGAGGCAGCAGACATTTCTCTGCTCTCTCAGTCCAGGCTCTGTGCTCTTTGTACTGGGAAGGGACAATGCTTTGGTAGCTTTATTGGAGTCACTTCCTTCCCCGTGGTGTGGGAAGCTTTAGCTCTTACTTTGCTTTTGAGGTATCATCCCTTTGTTCTCCTCCTCTCCTATCTGTCCTTGACCTGGATGGAGAGAAAATAAAGACTGACAGACACCAGCCTAGGCACCAGGGGTATTAGTGACCAGAGTGCCAGAGTGACCATTTTTGCAGGTACTTAGCTCTGACAGCGTGGGTCATGGAGGTGGAGGCAGTTAGCACATTGTCCAGCAAAGGCTGCTTTCCAAGATCCCAGAGCCCTGCCCTAGATCTAGAGGCTCAGGGTCATTTGCCTAAGAGGAGCCCCTCTGACCTATAGACCTTTCCTCTAGGTTTCACATTCTCGTTTTTATTCAAGTTGGGTTCTGAGCCCGTCCAAAAAATCTCACCATTTTAGACCTCTTAGCAGGCCCCAAGAAGCCTCCCTCTCCTCCATCATTCCCTCTGCCTCCTGCTGCCCCAGCAGGCAGTGCTCTGAACAGTGACACCCCTTTCATCCGTGGAAGTGACACCCCACCTAACCTGAGTCACCACTAGGAGGATGACTGAATTTCAGCCTGATTATGCCCTCCCACACTCCTGTGGGGTGAAGCCAAGGGCCTGTCTCTGTTCCTGTTTGTTTTTAAATATTGTTGTGTGTTTTGTAACTGTGGCGCTGGCTTACAGCGTGATCTGTACATATTGTAAAGAAACCGTTTAAAGTAATTTTTCCCCCATCAGGCAGGCATGGTCTGCATTCCTGCCCTTTCCACTTCATTCTGTAACACAGAGAAGAAGAAATTCCGTATTAGCAGGGCAGCCTTGGGTTCTACAGAAGGGAACAGCTTTTTTCTTTTGTTTTCTTTTCCCCTATTAAACTTTTGGCTCTTGGATCCTTATATCCAAGTCTCCCTTGAAGAGTGGAAGCTGAACTGCCCAGAAGAGCAGGTAAAAGCCAGGAATGGCAGAATGGCACCACCTTTTCCTGATCCCTAATCCTCCTGCTCTCAGATCCTTGCCAGGTCCAATCTTCCTTCCCTGGAATAGCACAAAGCAGCAGCAGCAGCAAAGGAGGAAACAGATCCTTGATGAGCGCTGAGTGAAGGATTTGCTGCCCACCTCCAGCCTCTCTACATGGGGAGGAGGAACACAGGTGAGGGTACCTGTGGCACCCATGACCTGGCCAGAGGGACAAGACACGAAGCAAGGATTCCCATTCTACCCCACCCCACTCCGTAAGCATAGGCTGGAAAAGGTTGCTGCTAAGGGCCCAGACCACCAGACCAAGGCTCTCTTGGCACCACCCCAGCCCAGGCCTCTACTAGACATCTCGTCAGGTTCCCCAGAGAATCTAGAGGGAAAGACAGCCAAGCTTGGAGAGCTGCTCAAGATTCACATCCTCCTCTTCCTCATTCAGCCCCTTTCCCCGTTGGTACATGTGTATGTACATGTATGCAATTTCCTTCTTATCTCATCCTCTCCACACATCTCAAGGTCAGAGGACCACAAGCAGAAGGGTTAAGAGGGCACCCCATGAAATGAAGTGGTGATTCTTAAATCTCTTCCTCCAGGCTCCACGGTGGGTGTGGGAAGACTTGGCCTCAGGAGTGGGAGGATAAGACTGCAGAAGGGCTAAGAGTTATTTTATACGGGCTTTGAGGTCACCCATGTCACTAATTATCCATATACCCTATCACCATCCCACTGTCTACTCTGATGCCCCCAAGACTCCACTGGGCAGCTAGTTGGCCCCATAATTCTGGGCCTTTATTATTTGTTTTATTCCTTGGGCATCCCAGGAAGTTTTCTGATGATCCTCTGCCATGGGCCCCTCCTGGGATTGAGCCCCTCCCAAACCCCATCCCAGCCCCTCCTGCCCCAGCCCACCCGCTTGCCTTGGTGCTCAGCCCCCATTGGGAGCAGGTTGGGGCGAGCTGGAGGCCCGGGCTGGAGGGGCAGTGTTGCTGTTCATAGCTTTTGTTCCATTGGCGTTGCTCTGTTGGATTTAATTTCAGTCTTCCTGATTCTTCCCTTATGTAAAGTGTACATTACCAAGTTCCTTGTTTTTTTATATATATATATAAATATATATATATACAAACTGTACTCTTTTTGCCTTTGTACATTCAGGCAAGAAGAGAAAAATAAATCTTTTTAAGAGACAATCACAAATCTGTGAGGGCTGCTGGTTATTTCTCCTGGAGTTTGCTGCTGAGCTGTCTCCTCCTCCCTCCTCCCCACCTTTCCATTCTCTCTCAGCTTTCCTTATCTTCCTGGTCCTGTTCCATATGCATCCTCAGCTCCACCTTCCCTGGCTGATGGCAAGTTGTTGAATCCAATGTCCAGACTACCTACCCCGCAATCCTTCCTGCCCAGCAGTGTTTTCCAGCTTGGCCACTGCCTTACCCAGAAGCTTTAACCTGTGCCCTGGCCTCTCCTGTCTTCCTTCCCCTTAGATCCCATTCACCCAAGTGGCTTTGGACTCCTGGGTACTCTGGGACGTCCCAGAAACCCTGGTTTTGGATACGTACCTGTGAAACTATGCAGCGGGGAGCTCTTTGCCTAAGAGTTTGCACTATTTCAACCTGCCTGGGAGTTAGAACAGATGGTTTTTTAGGAAGAGTGGGAAACTCCTTAAAAAACCCCCAATTCCAGCCTCCAGGGTGCTCTAATCCAGATACCAGAAAATCGTTCCCTGCTGGTGGATTCCTGTGGCTGCCCACCCCATCAGAACAAGCCCTAAATGTTTATGGGTCAAGAGCATTTGATCAGAATTTCGAAGGGTGGTACATTCGGAAACAGCCCAACCCAATCATTGTTCCACCTCTTGAACTTTCTCCTTTCCATGATTTTCTCCTCCCCTCCGTTTTTTCCCCTTTCTTGCTGCTTCCTTTTCTTAATTGGGTTTGGAATTGAAGTATATTTTTAAATTATTTGTTGTATTTATTGAATAAAGTTTTTAATGTCCCTATTCTTAAATTTAGACTAGTTTGCCTTTCACATTATCTCCCCTCCCCAACTCCATCATCCCCCAAAATAGTCTACCTTCTAAGTTGCTTTAATTGGAGTGCAGATTTGGGGGATTTACCATGTTTCTTTCCTCTTAGTGGTCTTATCTTTTTGAAAGGGAATTCTTAACTGTCTGGGTTTCTGATTTTATCCAATTCTGGCTGTGTTTAAGAGGATCCACCAGTAGATGGCAGCAAAATCTGATGTGTTTCCTGTCCATTCTGCTAGCTTTGGGGATAATAAAGGGCCGAGTCTTGTCTTGGTTTTTCACCAGTCTTGTAGATTCCTTGGGTTTGACTTTAACATCTGAAATCTGAACTGCCTACATTAACTTGGCCATTGTTAGCATTCACGTAATCTGCTCTAAATCTCGTTCGTTTCAGTCACCGCCTTTATGCTGCCTCTAGGGGTTATCTGCTCAGTGGAGACATCTTCAGGTCCTTATTTCAATTGAATGTCTCTAGGCTGACCTTCCACTAATAACTGTGGAGGGGTAAGGTGCTAAGCTCACTTCTTTTCATGAATACCAGGGAGGGTCCACGGTTAATGACTTGGCCCAGTGTGAAAACAAGTTTCACAAAGAACAATATTAAAATGGGCCAAAGACTCAAAGAAAGTAAAGACAGCCACAGTTCAGCAGCAGATAGGTCCAAAGCTCTAGGAGGTAGAACAGGCCCACACTTCACCTGAGAAAACAGAAGCAAGAGGAAAGAAATGGTAATAAGCCCTTGACAAATTAAGAGGTCATCTGTGAAGTGGCCCTTTCAATGCCACTGAGAGCTTATCCATCATCAGACTGGGGGTATGCCTCCATCAGGATGGCAGCCAGGCCTCAGGGCACTCGGCTCCAAAGGGAGAAAACCTTCTTCCTAAGGAAGGCGTGTGCTGCTTCCTTCAGACACCTCCAGGAATGGGAACGTCAGTCGGCGCAAAAGCCAGAACCTGGTTCCAGGACCAGCCTTCTCTACAAAAGGCCTACGAAGAACTTGACTCCTGGGTGTACAGCCTCTGTTCTGGACGAAGCTGCTGTGTACACCTGACTCTCTAAGGGCTTCTGGCAATATGTCCCAGACTCCTAGCAACCCCACATTTTACAGTGTAATGTGGCTCCAGAGACCTCGGCTGGTTCATCTGCCCTGGCGCACTGCAGCTTTTTACCTGAGAAGCATGCATCACCCCCCTACGAGGTCAGGCTCTAGACTCGAAAGACAGCAGTGGTGGGAAGCTGGTCCTGGTGCAGGAATAGAGAACAGACCAACCACAACTTTAAATCAGTTTATTGACATTGTAACACAACACACTTGCCTCCCTGACACCCCCATTCCCCTCACCCAGACTAGGTCTCTCCCCCTTCCTCTCCCCTTAGAACAAGCTGTACCTTGAAAACAGAAAAGGGCAGGCCACCTCTACAACCCCAGTCTCACCCCCAGGCCCTGTGGAGCAGGGTCTCGGGCACTATTCACAACCTGCTGGGGGGAGAGGGGGTACAGTTAGCACTACACTCAGCCAAGCAGAGGCATCCAGTCCTTAGGAACAGATTCCCCCCTCAATCCCAGGCCCTGAGTCGCTATTCCTCTTCCTCGCTGCTCTTTGTGACCCTAGGAAGGAGACATGCTGGGGCCTAGGCCATGCAGCCAGTAGCAACAGCTCCTGGCCATGATCTGAGAATTGGAGTTTGGCTAGTCTTTTATAGGGCCCAGGCACCCCAAAGAAAGCCCTGGTGGTGGGAGTGAACTTGAATGCCCCTATTCAAAATGCACTGATAACATTTAACAGATTAAGCCAGTTTAACCAAATGCCAGAATAACACGAAGCTGTAAAGAAAGAGGGGGTCAGACCTGTTTTCTCCAGGCCGGACACAAATGCACACAGAGAAGCCCAGGTGGAGCGTCAAAAAACAACTTGAGGACACTGCTGCACATGGGGCTGCAAAGCCTATACTCGGGAGCCCCTGGGGTGACAGGAAGCAAGGAAAGAAAATACACACGTCTTAAAAACCAAAAAGAAAGCCCAATAGCTGGGGAGCCTGAGCCTGACAGTGCTACCCACCAACCCTCTAGGTCTTGCCCCAGACCCAGATAGTCCCTCCCCCTCTAGGCAATGTCCTCCCCCTAGGCTAGATAGAGCACATCACACAGCGCAGTTTAAAAAGCTTCTAATGCCAGTTCATAAACATCTTCATTTACTATTGGTGATTACATGTGAATAATATGTTTATACTGTTCTTTATGGAAAACAATTTCAACGAGTCAACTCCAAGAACACAATAGGCAACCCTCACTCTGAGCCCCTCAGCGTCCTTCCCTAGACAGCGAGGGGCCCCCTCCTCTGTCCCAGGGCTGCCTAACTTTCCCTCTTTCCCCACTGTGGCTCTTGGGCAAAGCATCCTCTGACCATTAGTGCTCATTGGGCAAGTTCTGGTCCAGGGGGTAAACCATGAACATCACATCTGGCCGAGAGGGTACACAGGGATGGCCTGGACGTACAATCTCAAAGCCCAAGAAACTGAAGGTCTTCAGGAGTGGAGCTGCAAAAGACAAGAGTGTAAAAAGGATTTTAATAAGAAACACAAGGGTAGGGTCAAATGAAGGAAAAACCCAAAACAAAAATGGAATGAAAAAGCACTAGTCCTTGAATAAAAGACCCTTTGGGCACTACCCCCCATGACTGCCCAGGTTTGTGTGGCCAACTCAAGAGCCCCACCTCACTGTATAGGAACCCCCTTTCCCCTCCCTAGACCCCATTTTCTGGGAAGTAGGTCTCAGGCTGCTTTAACTCCTCACCTCTGTCTTCCCGGCCCTTCCTGAAGCAGACGAAGACGTAGTTCACTTTCATCTTCTCTTCCGCAAACTCTAGCAGTGCTAACAATCTGCAAGAAGGAAAGAAAAGTCAGGCCCACTACCACCTCTAGACTTCCCACCTGCCTACTCACACAAAAGGCTTTTTTGAGGCTTACAGCCACATTATAGAGAAACTTCAGGGAGTTTCTATTGCAAGACCCCAGGAGCTCTGAATTCAGAAAAAATAAGCTACAATCTGTAAGAAAAATGTTTTTGAGCCCTAGCTGGTTTGGCTCAGTAGTTAGTGTCAGCTCTTGAACCGAAGAGCCCTGGGTTCGATTCTCATCAAGTGCACGTACCTCAGTTGCAGGCTCAATCCCCAGCCCCAACTGAGGCACGCTGCAGGAGGCAACCAATCAATGTCTCTCTCACATTGGTGTTTCTCTCTCTTTCCCCCTTCCTTCCACTCTCTCTAAAGCTCAATGGAAAAAATATCCTCAGGTAAGGATTAATTAAAAAAAAATGTAACTGGATTATCTCTTCTGGAATAGGGGTTCTTCCTCTGACCAACTTAATACAGTTCACAGGACATATGGGGCCTAGGAAGAGAACCCAGTTTTTCAGGGGCCTTCCAAAGTTGCCAAGTTTGATGACTACCTGCCGCTGAGAAGGACTCTTGAGCCCTAACACTGCCAAAAAGAAGTTCTTCAAGAGGTTGGAGCCACTCAAGAGAACTCTGTCCTCAGGACTGTTTCCCACACACCTGACTTGCTTGGGAGGCCTCGCCCATACAATGAAATCCCATCGGATCTCTGAGCTTCCTGGCCTTTTGAACTGCACCACTGTATGGTGGCTCAAGAAGGATTTAATGTCTGCTGGGAAGAGTGAACCATGGAGCGATTAATGACAGGGATTTGGTTAATGTGATAATGATATGCTTTAATTATAAGCTACAGCAGGCCTGTTTTACTGGGTAAAAATAACCTGTTTCAAAATGGTATCTGCTTGGGAGGCCTAGAGCTAGGGAAGAAGGCAGACTCCCTACTGTTCGGTTCTCCCCAGTAAGCGTATCCCTTTCTCTGGAATGGGACCTCTTTCCCCAGTTGCTCCTTCCCTTCCCCCAGCCCCTGCTCCTTACCCTTCTTTGCTCCCATCAGCTAATACTCCATCTGGGATTTCTATAAACAGGCTCTGGCTGGACAGGACTGCATCCCAGGAAGAGACCTTCACCTCGGTGACCTCATACTGGAAGTGGATGATATGAGGTTTTCCATCGTTCACAGGGAGGTCCTGGGTCACAGTGAGCTTCTCGTCCTGGGAAGAGATTAGTCCAGGGACCATGTTACTACTGTTTCTGGCCACATCGTAGGCTCCCCTTACCTGGGTGGTGCTGAGAGGCCCCTATAGTCAATCTCAGGGTAGCATGGGATTGAGGGCACCATGAAAATATAGAGCTAAACAGAGCCATGCTAGCCAAATAGAGCCATCACTCATTAGGCACTAAGGCTAGTTGATGTTGGCTAAAAGCCAACATGATGGGAAGGGAAATATTTACCAAGTGCCCACTAGATGCTAAATACTGTGCATAGTGCTTTCCCATTTGTCAATGACCACACAAGCACTTGAAGTAGGCATATAATATCCCCATTTTAAATGTGAGATACTAGGGGCCTAGAACAATTAAGCAACTGACCCAAGGCTCCACAGCTAGTAATGGCAGTTAACCAGGTCTCCCTAAGTCAAAACCCATGCATGCCCCCCCAGCACCATACTTTTTTCCTTCCCTCTGAAAGAGAAACATTAGAAACAAAATATGTGTGAGGGGTGACTGGGACCCAGACTAACCAAAGCCTGCTTCCAGGTAGACAGCAGGGTCTATGTTGTGTCTTGGCCACAATCTCAGGAGACCAACACCCAGCTGCCCTGCTACCCTACCCTTCAAAGCTAGTCTTAGGGTGAAGCTAAACTAACTTCTAGGCCTCAATCACAGGAGAGCAAAAGCCAGCAAAGGGCTGGCTGCCCCAGCCCAGATCATTCCCAGGCAGATTCTCAGGGTTCTCTAAAGCCCCTGGGCTGTGCCATATGCTACCAGGGTGATAGGTGACTGAGATGCAAGGCGCCCTCTCCTTACCATAAACCACCACGCTGCCTCCCCCCTGCCCCCACCTTCCCAAGCAGGCTGGTAAGGGACAAGTCAGAATGCCAAATAAAGAAGACAATGGGAAAACTGCTCCTTGGTATTTCTCAAGAGAAACAGGAAGGAGTAGCACCTGAAAGAGCTCTCACACCCTTCCCACTCCAGACCCTGAACCGGCACTGAAGTGCTGACCGCCAAGAAGATGGCAGGGTGTCTGCTTGGTGCTAATCTACTACTACTCCCCAAAAGCCACATAGAAGCCACAGTTCAGAGTCCTTCCCAATCCCCCTACTGGCCTGGCCTGAGTCAGATTAAGGGAAGTGATTGCTGTCCTTAAGCAGCAGCACAATGGAGTCTGAGAAGTCTCTGCTCCAAGCCTTCCACCCCAGGGTCCTCCTTACCTTATATATTAGAGCTGAGAGAGAAGGATCCCTGCCGCCCCCTCGCCCACCGGGGATCTTCGACAGTGGGTGAGGGGCATCAGGAGCACCACAGAGGCCCTGGAACAATGTGCCTGCAGCACTGGAGCTGGGGACAGTTACTCAAAGGCAAAATACTACTGCAAGAGATGGAGAATGTGACAGAGTGAACACCAAGACATGAAGATTTAACTCAACATCCCATCCCAATCCCTGCCCTGGCTCTCCCTAAGCAACTGCTCTAAGGCTACACCACTGGGCCAGTCCTTACAGCTTCAGCTTTCAGAACTATGTCTGCTCTTAAAGGGCAAGGAACCCACCGTCCTGCAGAGGCACAGGGAGTCCAGCTGGATATGTGACCAGAAGAGCACCTGTCAAACACCAAACAGATCTCAGTGGTGCTGCAGACCTTGGGAGGAACCAGATCCTGGCCTGCCTGCTAGGCTGAGCCCTACACCCTCCAGCAGCACCTTTCCTTACCCAGCAGGGTCTCGGCAACCCATGTGGCCAAATCACAAAGCCTACACTATTACTTTAGGCTGGAGAGCATATGGGCCTCAGGAGTCATGTGGGCTGGGTACCGTGCACTGAGGAACTCCCAAGGCCACTTTTCCAATGATGGCCTCCTCCCTGATCTAAACAGAGTAACTGGACAGAAATAACTTACCCAAATCCATCTAGGGTTGAGAACTAAATTACATCCAGGGATTTGGCTCCCAGAGAGGAGGTGCACCCTAGTACAGGGTAGTGTGGTATATTGAATATTATGGCATTTTGGTATGCCATCAAATGCTGGGCTTCTTGCCTTTCGTTGCTAGAATCTGACATGGCATGGGAGTTTAGGTAATGTTTATATGGTCAGGATGGATACTCAAGTGTGTATATATTGGGGGGTGGGAGATTGCTGGGAAGAGATGCACATGCTGGAAGCCAATAATCATCTGGAGGTATGTGCCCTTACTGGCCACCATGATTTTTAGGTGGACCCAACAGGGCTCCAAATTTGCTCCACTGCCTTCTTTGAATCCAATTTAATGGCTCCTTAGGCTGGCATGTAGCTCAGTCCACAGGCCAAGGGCAAGTGAAACAATGCAAGAGGTAAATTGTCTGTGCATGTACACCATGATTCAGCCAGCTCACCTGACTGTGCACATCTCTTCCCAACTGGGTGTTTAACGATGTCACGTTGGTAGTTTGAATCAACTATAAGGAAGTATTTACATCAACAAATGCTATAAATCAAGGCTTTCTTCCCCCCTGAAAACCAGCGGTAAAATAACAGGAGGCACCATTCTTCATTCTGTCCTTTGCTTTATATGGCACTGCATGCCAGACTGGGGGTTTTCACTTCAGCTCAGAGTGACAAAGCTGAACTCACACCTAACCTGACAACGGTACCATAACCAAAGGACCAGCCCCCTGAGACCCTCACTACTCAGAGACCTGTGTAAGCATTCCAGCTGAGACAGGACGTTCAAACTCATCACTACTCTAGCTTGGCTCCTCTGTTCTCAAGGATTTCAACAGGGGGCCTGAAATTATACTTGGAAGTTTCGTTGGGAGATGACATTCCCAGGGTAGTGTCAGTGGGCCCAGAAAAACATCAATACCTGCGGGTGATAACCACATGCACCACCTCCTGCCTCCTCCAGAAAGTCTCAGGGCATCCTCATCTCCCACCACTCGGCCTCACTGAGAGATGCTAAGAAAAGGGGCATGACTGAGGACTATGCTACTGTTTTCACGGGTGGGATTTATTTTTTTCTAGGGACAATGAGTTGTTTTAATCCCCCCTTCCAGTGTGTTAAGGGATAGAACAGAGTATTTAGGTTGGGGAAAACAAGACAAGGGAGAGGATTTCCCCCAAGCAAAGGCACACACACAGCCACATGATATTGTTTCCTTCTCATTCCCTAGGGACCACTTCAGGCCTCTGAAAAAAGCTGGCTTGCTTGTATTGGTCAGTGGCGCTACTAAGTACTGGACAAACCTCCTATGGGGTAGACAGATGAGATGTGGCCTCATATACCAGAACTGTGTGGGTTCACAAAACAACCAGATCCCCAAGGAAGGCCCTTGCAATTCTAGAATTCTGGTGCTAGGTCACTTAACTTCAACACTCCTAGTTCCAGAGAAATTATTCCTCAATGCTTTTAGATGGGAGAGCTACATTCAACTCCTGACTTGCATTCCAACCACAATCTTGATTCTGAGCTAATTTTTACTTGCAAATGGCAGAGACAATGGAGCTAACCCACTGAAAAGTTCAGAATAAGGTGGGTTTTCCCTTTTATAGATTCAGAATCCCCTCTGTCTTCCTAGAATGAATCCCTAGGGCCTGCCCTGTGTCTAGCACTAATGTATGAGCTCATGATAAGTCTAGTATCCTGATTTCAATCCTCTTCAAATAAATGCAAGAAGTCTATTCCGTGGTAACAAATCATTTACTTCCCCAATCACACACAAGGTTCCTGGGAACTCTTTCCTCCTTCCCCACAAAATCTATAGAGAAACCAAGTGTAAGTGTGTTTGTAAGTAGGAGTGGAAGGGTATTTCAGGCCCCCACGTGGGTATCCAGTTCCAGTTCCAGAAGAGAAACAGCTGGGATTTGGGCTGAGCTTAGTAGATAGATCACAATAATTATCTTCATCGTATATCATAATAGATCTGTTTTTAGTTACTTGCTATGAATGGCAAATAGGTTTTTTATAGATCATCATTTCTGATGTGAGAAAGGAAGGGAGAGGGGTACGAATGTGGTAGTTAAAGAAATAAAGGGGCATAAAATTGCCAGCAATGGCCTTCTCTTCTTGTACTGACTTTAGTGTTCAAAAGGTATTGTGGCAAAATATGCCACCAACCTCAATAGAAAAAGTGGATCTTGAGGAACTTAAGCACAAGAGAAAGTGGCTTCTAAACACAAGTCCTCCTGTCACAAGATCCAAGCCAGGTTGGATTTCATATTCAGTTTAGTCATGTTTCTACTGGTTCCAATGCCCTGCTTTTCCACTCCTTCCTCACATCCTGCTCACTCCACTGGGAGGCAGGACTGGTTTAATCTCTATCACCAAAAGGATGATTTAACAAACTCAAGTCTTGAGGCTGAAAAGATCATGGCTGATTAAGGAGAATCAAATGTATTAGACTGAACCCAAACATCCAGAGAGGCTGGTCCTGCTTTTGGAGAAGAAAAGAGTATACCATGCTGGAAATGAGGGTGTCAGGTATCCGAGTCAATTCAGAAGAGAGATGGGAGATTAGAGCTGATCTGTTGGTGCCTTTTCTTCTCTCAGTTATTGGACAGGACCTTGGAAACACTCCTCGGGACACATGAATGCTACCAACTTACCCCATCCTGCTGCCTCTAATTTAAAGCATTCTGTGACTGTTGTCTGAAGTGTGCTTAGGTTATAATTTCATACACTGGCTATAGACAGGCAGTGTATGGAGATATATTCCTGGGGAATGCTGCTGGTAAATCAAATTTTTATCATTCAAATCCTATTTTTAAATCTCTAGGATGCTTACTATTTAAAGAAGGTAACCTTAAATCTCTTGAAAAAATAAAGGATCTATCAAAATCACTTCTAGTTGACTATGTCATGTTTTTTGGTTTTGTTGGTGTTTTTAAAATTGATTTTTAGAGAGGGAAGGGGAGAGGGGGAGAGAGAAGGGGGGAGAGGGAGAGGAAGAGGGAGAGGGAGAGAGGGAGAGGGAGAGGGGGAGAGAGGGGGCGGGGAGAGGGAGAGGGAGAGGGGGAGAGAGAGAGAAACATTGATGTGAGAGAGATACCTCAATTGGTTGCCTCCCGCAAGTGCCCCGACCAGGGATTGAACTCACAACCTAGGTATTATGCCTTGACCAGAAATCAAACCCACGACCCTCCGGTGCACAGGACAACGCTCCAACCAAATGAGCCATACCAGCCAGGTGACTATGTCAGTTTTTATTTTTATAATTACTGTGCTCAAAGCAAGGTACAGCCTGCTACATAAAGTTTTAATGTAAAAGTAATTCTGTGGCTAACTTCTATTCAGCTAAATCTAACAAATACTTGAATTGATATTCTCCTTCATATACTTTTGACCATGTTTTACTTGAATCAGTGGCTTGAGCTTGTTCAAGTCTGCACCCTTTCTCTCTGGTTTCTATTACATGTCAGAGGAGGGTCAGATGGCCTTGGTATTACTACCTTGTGGTATCAAGTGAAAAGACATAAAAACCACATTCCCAAACATTCTGCATTCATTCCTCCTTTCTCCTCTTCTGACCCATTCCTGTCTCTGGCTTCTTAGAACACTGCAGGGTCCTGACTCCCTCATACAAGCTGCTCTGACTGAGACTTGGAAGGTCTCTGATGACTAGTTCCTACACAAAGAGGGACCAAACCAGGGCCGCCGTCACACTTAGCTAAAACGAAATATGAAGAACGGTGGGAGGTGATGGCCACCTCCAGTCTAGGGTGTGTGTAGAGGCTGATTTCCAGCTGCCAATCCCCTTTCCATATGAGAAAGGGGGCCTGGTCAGATGCCAGGCATAAGTCATTTCAGTAGGGCTGTTCTGTGTGCCAAAGGGAGTCTACTTGCTAAGCATGATTTTAAAGAAAATGACATCACCACTCTGAATCACAGACTGAAATCAAAACTGGGTTTTGGTTGATTCTCCACAAGAAACAACACAGTGGCAGCTAGAATTTCTGTGCCTCTGAGGTTTGCTTATTACACAAATGATAATGTTACATCTTCTGCCAAAGGTGGGCACAATTACATATGCTACCAGAGACTGGTGGATAGCTAGGTAATCATGCTTTAAAATAAGACCTTAAATTTACATTTTAAGTACCTCAATCTACTTTGTATAGTCAAGTAATCACCCAGTTCCAGCTCTTCCAAGGATAGAATCACTTCATTGTTTATATAGTATCAAAGGCCTAGGAAATTTTCTTAAGGCTTATCTTACAGCACTTTATTCTGCTGCTGCTAACAGGAAATTGTTTTGTTCACTTCAAGTAACAAAATTCTTGCTCGCCTAGTTGGCCATATAGCTACCCATTAGGCTTCACAGCCTTCCAAACCATGGCGCCAACTGGAATCAACATGCATACATACTGTTTCAAAAAGGGATGGATTACTCCCCTCCCCCCAGAAATGCACATATGTAACATCACCCCTCTATCCCAATCCTCAGTCCCCTTTTTTATATTTCTCAGCAGCTCTGAGGCTAAATTTGGATTTCTTGGCAGAGTGAGGAATTACTATTATTAGTTCGCAATGCTTTCTGAAGTATACCTCCAATTTGGGGGGATTCCTGACTATACTACGAGTCTCTTTTTTCTCCCCCTCTCTGGGGTGAACTTGAAGGCACATAACAGGAAAACTTGCTCTCCCTACCACCCCACATCCAACAAGCCATAGTACCAATAAATAAGAAGTAAACCAAACTCTTTGGGAGGAGAGAAAGAAATTCCATTACCAGGGAACTATGCAGTAAGATGCTCAAGGTAGCTCTGATGTGCTCTTGTGCCCTGTCCACCCCCAAGAAAAACCACCTGCAGAAAGAACCAAATGCTTCTCCTCAAAGCCCATCAGACACAGACTGATATGGATATGGAGCCAGGGCAAGCTCTTCACATACTGGACTGTCACAGGTACAAAGCAAGACCTAGACAGAGCCTATCTTCCCCCGCCCCCCAAATCCAGGAGGAGAAAGGCCTCGAAGCTTGGTTTCCTTGGATTGAAACCTCGTGTCCAAACACTGTAATAAAAGTGCTTGTATTTGTGTCTTCTTCCTTCCCGCACCAGCAGGACTGCTGACATTCTGGAGGGACTAACCAGAACAAACGGGAAAGGAAGAGCCTTGTTTTCAAAACACTGCCGGCTCCTCTGCAACTGTTTCTTCCCGGAAACCAAGCCTCCACCTCTTGGGTATTTCACTGGAGCCAAGGAAGCTGGAAAACCCATCCCCCTCCCCCCTCCCCCAATGGGAACTAAACTCTAGCCAGCTCCCCCCCTCTGCGGATACAAAACACCAAGAACCCTGGAGGGGAAGAACATCCGGCTCTTATCAGAATCCCCAGTTAGGCTCTACCAGGATTCCTTTTAGAACAGAGTGAGAGGCAGGCCCGAGGAGGCTGGGAAACATGCTATGGAAACAGGATTGCCATAACTCAGAGAAACCAGACACCCTGCACACACCACCCCACCCCCAGGCCAAAGTGGAAGAGCCAGATCCCAGGCCTTGCTCCAGCCCAGGCCCTGGCAGGCCAACTGGCTCCTCCCTCCACCTGCCTGTCATACAGCCAAGCCCCTCAAATTACCAACACACTAAGGAAGGGCCCTGGAGAAAAGCAAGCCTGTTTTACCACTTAGGAAGCTGGAAGGAATCTCTAAGTTAAGCAAACGCAACCCCCTCTTTTTACATGTAAGCACACTAGCTAAGCCAGAACTAAAAACTCAGGTCTCTCAACCTCACCGTCAGTAATGAGGACTCCAAAGAATGCCTGCTGAGACCATACCACCTTCCAAACCCCACAGCCCAGACAAAAACATAAAGGCTACTAGCAAAGAACGTTTTCCTATAGGTTCCTCTGCCTCCCTCCACCTCTGTGCTTCATTCTGCCCTCTCTCATACCTGCTGTCTATCCTCAGAACACACAGCCCTCTCTACCACAAATAATACCTTTTGCATCCAGCACAATCCAAATATACATCCACGTCCACCTCCTCAGCTCCAGAAGGAGCTGGGTTAGAGAAGATGGAATAAGACGGGACTGCAAAGGGGGATGGACATGGAGAGTTTTGGAAAAGGAAAATGTAACAGCAGAATGGGGCTGTAGGTGGACGGCTTGGGAGGTGGGGTAATGGGTCAAATTGGACCATAAAAAAAAACAAAAACAGGCCATGAGTGAAATTTCTTTCTGCATGGAGGGAATAGAAGTGTGAGGGCTAGGTAGGGTTTGAGAACGAAAATGGCTATTGGTTAAGAACTGAGTAACAAGAAGTAGGAGAATTTAAAAGGCTGTGGCAGGTATCTTGGGTATTTCCAGATAGCACCTGGGAAAGACTAAGGAAATCCCTGAAATCAAGGCCCTATCCAGTTAAGAAAGGGCTAACACCCACAAAAGGAATATGATGGGAAGGGTCTTCTGGGGAGGGGTGGGGAGGCAGCGTTTCTCAATCCTGGCTGCATATTAGAATTATCCAGGGAGCTTCAAAAATATGTAATAAACAGGCCCCACCCTATGCCATTTACACCAGGTCTTTGAGGTGGGGCCCAGGTGATTGATTTTTCAAATGTGCAGCCCTAGTTAAGAAACACTGAGATACAAGAAAAGCTAAAGACCCAGCTGGACTATCTAAGGATGGTACTGCTAAAGGAGTGGGAAATGGCAAGTTCGAGGCCATTTTAGTGAGAAAGAAACCCCAAGTTTGAGAAGAACCTTGAGTGGTAATTAGAGCCCTATGTGAAGAAAAGCAATAAGGAAGACTATGTTTCTAAGAGGAACTATAAAGTCTAGTTTTAAACAAACCAAGGCACAATCTAAGGAGGATTTGCAGAGAATGGATCTGCTTGCAAAACAATGAGGCCCAAGTGAGGGGCAGGGGCCATAAGGCCAAATCTGGGGACAGAGAGGCTGGTATGGGGAACTAATGAGCTTCAGACTCAATTTGGAGCTGGCAGCACAAATCTAGGGGGGAAAAGACAGAAGACAATTAGACCCAAATTGTAAATGGAAGCCATTCTGATGTATAAGCAACTGGTGTTAAAAATTGTGGGGCCCTGGCCGATTTGGCTTAGTGGATAGAGCGTCAGCCTGGGGACTGAAGGGTCCGGGGATCCATTCTGGTCAGGGGGCACATGCCTGGGTTGTAGGCTTGATCCCCAGTAGGGGGTGTGCAGGAGCTGCCGATCAATCTCTCATCATTGATGTTCCTGTCTCTCCCTCTCCCTTCCTCTCTGAAATCATTAAAATATATATATATATATATATATATATATATATATATATATATATATTTAATTGTGGGGAATCAGGAATTATGGAACAGTTTCAAAGAACAGTTTGAGGCAGAAACACAAAGTATGTTTAAGGAAGAGATGGCAGATAAGAGCTGCCTTGGAGAGAAAAAGGAGAAGTGGAGAAGAAAATTGAATGATGAATTCTGCCTCTTTAAGCAGGAGGAAGCATGAATGATACAAGTGTAGAAAACCATTGGTGCTCTTTCAAAAAGATGTACAGCCTCTCTCTCCAACTAACAGGGGAAGGCAGGATCAGGTTTTGAGGGAGGAAACTTGCAAAGGCCCAGTGTCCAGAGTATGGAGGCACTGGAGGTGGGGAAAGAGGGTAAGCCTTCCATCAAAGCTAGGGTGGGTTGAGTTCTGTGATCTATTGGTTTAAAGATGGGGTTCGGTTAAGATTAGAGGAGTAAAAGTAAAGATGAGTTCCAGATGAGAGTGTTTAAAGGGCAGGAGTGTTTAGAAGAGTGTTTGGGGGAACCCCATTAGAGGAACAGGATGGAAGATAGGGGTCAAGTCCAAAGTGTTGGATAAATAAATGGAATGAGGTTGGGAAACAGGAAAAATGGGTCCTAACCAGGAAAGGGGTGTTGAGGGAGGGAGGAAGGAAGGGAAAAGATGAAGCTGGAGTGAGGGACTAAGGGGAGGGCTGGGCATCATTGTAAAGACTATTAGGCCGGAGGGGGGGGGGCGTGTAGGGATGTGACGATGGGTCCAGCTGAGAACTGAAGGATGCAGCCTGACCTGCGGAGTGGGAGGGGGAGACAGGGATAAGACAGAGGTCTTGGTGGAGGGCGCAGTTTGAATGAGGGAAGAGATTCAAAGGATAGGGTTAAGTGACTTAAAGGCGGGTGGGGGGAGAGAAAGATGTGGAGAAGATGGGAAACAATTTGGAGAATCTGGATGAGGGGAAAATCCACTTTGGGGCATGGGGCACCGTTCAGCGGAGCTGAAGGAAAATGGGGGCTTGATTGGAAGATTGAGTCCCGGGTGGTTGGGGCTTTTCAGGGGAGGAGGCCCGGATGGGGGGGATGGGCAAGGCTGGCGGGAGGGGGCGCTGAGACGGAAGGAGGCCCCGCTGCGAGAGTGGGGCTCGGCCTGGGGAGGCTAGGTGGGGAAGGGTCCGAGTGCGGGGCGGATGGGGCCCCGCTGGGGGGCGGGGGTGGAGGAGGCCGCTGGAGCAGATGAGGGGAGGATGGGGGCGGGGAGCCTGGGCCGGGCCGTTACCTGTCCTGGGTGTTTATCATCCTCGGCGGCTCTGCTCAGGGTGGGAGGAGGCGGCGCAGGGAGTGGGTAGGTGGATGAGTGGGTGGGTGTGGGGTTGCGCGCGCGGGGCCGATCGCTGCGGGGTAAGTCCCTGTCAGGCCGCGGGCTCACAGCCCTCCTCCAGCCTCGGCAAGCGCCTGCCTCCAACTGACCCTCCCCGGCCGCCGCCGCCGCCGCCGCCACCGCCCCGCCCCCAAGCGCTCATCTGCATAGCCCCACCCAGCGCCGCGCGGTGTCCTGGGAAACTGGGGCCCACAACAAAGGGCAAAGCACCGCCCCGCCCCGCCCCGCGCAGGCGCACCAGGGGGCCGGTAGCGGGAGGTGGGGGTCCGGGTGAGAAAGGTTGGGGGATGGCTGTGGCTGCTTTGCCGGAAAGATACCTAGTATTTCACCTGATCTAGACTCCTCGTTTGCGTGAAGCCAAGCAAGGGCTGTGTCATTTGTAGGTTCTGGGAGGGTACTTATTAAACAAAGTCTGAATTCTAAGAGTACTAGACACATTATTAGCACCATTACCAGACTGAGCTCAGGCCCACAGATCTCAGGTACCTCAGTTCATAAGGCAAATCAATAGCCTCAGCTGTCATCTGAGATCAACAGTCTCTGCACCTTGAAGGGGTATTTCAGGTCAGTGGTCAAAGCCTGGTGATCATCTGAAGCCAGGTATCTGTGGGTCAGGATCACAGGCCCCTGACAGCAGGCGTGGAAGGCACCATCACAAACTTGTTCACAGTCACCTGCATTCGTTACCCCTGTGGTCCTTATCAAGAAGTCACGATCACTGGTGCAGGGACCTCTCATCACAATCATTGCAGGCCACATCAAAAGCACTCAACACAATCATCAAAACTCCAGCGGAAACCGGTTTGGCTCAGTGGATAGAGCGTTGGTCTGCGGACTGAAGGGTCCCAGGTTTGATTCCGGTCAAGGGCATGTACTCGATGTTTCTCTCTCATTGATGTTTCTAGCTCTCTATCCCTCTCCCTTCCTCTTTGTAAAAAATCAATAAAATATTTTTTTTAAAAACACACAAAAAAAAACTCCGGACTCTGCTCATAGTCCATCCGGATTGTAAACAAGAGAGATCACATTATCTCAGAGCACTGTCACCTCAGATCCCATTCATTCATTCAATAAATAATTATTGAACAGCTACTTACTATGTGCTCCAGGCATGTGCTAGAGTCCAGGAATACTCAATGATCAACTAGGCAAAATTCCTGCCTCGATGTCATAATCTGGCCAGAGGGAGAGAGGCAGAAAGGCCATCACAATATGAGGTAAGTACTCCATCTGAAGGAGACCACAGAGAAAGTAACCAGGGAATTAGGAGTGCTTTATAGAAAAGGCTATCACAATCACTCCAGATCAGAGGTTACTATGACCCCAAGTTCATAATAGCTCCAAATCACAAATGTCCCACATTAGAACCCTCTCAGGGTACCATTGCTCTACTTGACAAACAACATGCTTTTGGTTTTTAAATTATGAAGAAAGCTGCCAGACTAAGGCTTTTCCAGCACAAATGGGAAGTGATAAATGATACCAGAACTGCCCAAATTATCACTAGATATTTAAGCCAGGCTGGTCCCATATTCTGGCTCACTTTAGATCCTCCGCCTAGTCCGCTTGGCTATCCCTACCTGCTCTTCCAAGTTTGAGGTAGGAATATTCTTACAGAGCAGAATTGAACAATTAAACCCAGCCCTGATTCACCCCATCTCGTAGTCCCAGAGTCCTGAGCAATTTTCCTGGCCCTCAAGGCAGCTGGGATGGCTCATTTCTCCCAATCCATCCCTGGACAAGTAATCTTTTGGCCTGAAGAACCGGTTTTGACCGATCAATCAGAAAACATTGAGAACTAAATTATGTCAGTAATAGTGACCACTTATTAAGCATCATGCTAAAAGCACTAATTTATACAGCTCCCCACTCCCATTATATAGATGAATGAAAACTCAGGGAGATTTTGCTAAAAAATTAATTTATTTGCTCTAATTCAAAAAGCTAGCCCTAGCTGGTTTGGCTCAGTGGATAGAGCGTAGGCCTGCGGACTGAAGGGTCCCAGGTTCGATTCCTGGCAAGGGCACATGCCCAGGTTGCAGGCTCGATCCCCAAGAGTGGGGTGTGCAGGAGGCAGCTAATCAATGATTCTCTCTCATCATTCATGTTTCTGTCTCCTCTCCCTCTCCCTTCCACTCTGAAATCAATAAAAATATATAATTTTAAAAAAGCTAGTAAGTGGTAGATACCATTCATTTATTCAATAAATAATTATTGAACAGCTACTTGGACCCAGAGTTGCCTGACCCTGTGCTTTGTCTGGACTTCCATGGTGAAGGCGTGAGAAGGCCTCTGCCACAGCTTGCTGTTTGAAGGCGTGGCACCCTGATGGCTGCCTGGCAAGCAAGTGATAAAATTGGAGAGCCACCTTCCTATAACCTATGCTTTCCACTATGCTAGCCTCTAGCCACATGTGGCTATTTAAATTTAAATTAATTAAAATAAAGCTAAAAGATCAGTTCCTCAGTCCCATTAGCCACACTTCATGTACTTAACAGCCACATGTGGCTAGTGGTTATGGTATTGCCTGGTGAAAATTTTTCCATCAACACAGAAAGTTCTGGACAGTGCTATATCCCATCATTCCCATGTCCCTATTTACTTCATTCATCACTCTGGCAATATGCCTGCCCCGATCCTACCTCTGTTTCCAGCCGCATCCTTCCCCTGTGCCCTCTGCAACCTGTGATCAGCAAACTCTTCCATATCTCAGCCTTTTCTCAGGATGCTGCCTTCATCTCTTGCCTGACCTGAAATCTGGCTCTATCCCCTAAGGACACTGCTTCTTTTAGCAGCCCTTTGAGGTGAATGCCATTTTCCTCTCATTCCCACGTACCTCAGAGTCAGGAAGTGGGTATGTTCCTCTCTGCCAGTGCCTTTTCTAAACCCTTCCCTCCTTCCTACAAAACCCCTGTTTTGACTCTTGGCTCACTGCCCCTCTCTCCACCCTAAATTTTGTTTTATTTGGTGAGCTCAGCATCCATATGATGGCCTCTCCAACATCCTCCTCTCACTTCCTTGACCTCCTCACCCCAGCAGTATTTTTCACACCACAGCAGCTGCCTGCTCCTGTAGTTGCACCAACTTTGTTTTCACCAAAAACCATACTTCTTCCAATATGTAGACTCTCTGACCACAACCTTTGTTTAACTTTTAAAATTTATTTGAGAGAGACAGAGGAAAGGGGGGGTGTGGGGAGAAAGAGACATCGATTTGTTGTTCCACTTATGTATGCATTCAATGTTGTATGTGGCCTGACAGGGGATGGAACCCTCAACCTTGGCGTATTGGGACGATGTTCTAACTGCCTGAACTACACGGCCAGGGCAACCTTTTTCTTAATTAAGCCTCCCTCAATCGTTTTTTGACCCTTCTCATGAGCTCCCATTCCTTGCCCTCACTAAATTCTCACTATTCATTGTCCCTAGTTTTTTGTTGTTGTTGTTGTTTGTTTTTTAAATATATTTTTATTGATTTCAGAGAGGAAAGGAGAGGGGAAGAGAAAGATAGAAACATCAATGATGAGAGAGAATCATTGATTGGCTGACTCCTGCACACCCCACACTGGGGATCGAGCCCACAACCCGGGCATGTGCCCTTGACCGGAATCGAACCAGGGACCCTTCAGTCTGCAGGCCGACGCTCTATCCACTGAGCCATATTGGCTAGGGCGGCCTAGTTTTTTTGTTCCTTCCTTTTAGCTTTACTTCCATCATCCATCATTATAACCACTCTCTTGCCCCATTTCCTCCCTTGGTGCTTGCCTGGCAAAACCCTTAATCTGGATAAATCCACCATCTGCCTCCTCAGTGCTTTTGCTAAAGCAAAATCACACCACCGGGCAGATTGTCTTCATTCCATGTTTGCCATCCTACCCTCAAATGGCTCTTAACAGTGCCTGGGAATTCCTGCTACATTTCTCCAATAAGTTTGCTTTTCCACTCTCTAAGACAACTTGTATGCCTTTTCTCTGCAGAACCTCTAACCCTCTCTTCGTAACTGATGACCTAGCCTCATTTTTTTTTAAATTGATTTTTAGAGAGAGAGGAAAGGAGAGGGAGAGAGAGAAAACCATTGATGTGAAAGCACAGCATTGATTGGCTGTCTCCACGCCCCCTACCAGGGATCTAGCCCACAATTGAACCAGCAAAACCTTTTGGTGCACAGATGATGCCCAACCAACTGAGCCACACTGGCCAAGGGTAGCTTCATACTCCCCTCCCCCAGTTTTATTGAGATATAATTGAAACATAATATCACATTAGTTTTAGGTGTACAACATATCTCTCTAGCAGAGCTCCTTATGTTACTGAGGAAATAGAAGAAAAGGGGAACTTGCTCTTATTCCTGACACAACCTGCAAATCTATCTGCCTCTCCACCCACCTGTGTCTCTCCCTTCCCCTATCTGAGAATGCCCCACCTCCTTTACAGAAGACCAGCTAATCTTTCCACAGAAGCGAGGGGCCCATCCCCTCTCCTCTTTTCAAGAACCTGGCTCCTACAATCTCATCTTTCCCTCCAGTACACAAGCATGCTCTCCCATCCTTAAAAAATAAGACAGCCATTCTGAAAAAAAACACCAGTTTGGCCATTCTTAGAAAAGTAACCATGCAACCAGTACATGACCCAGCAATTGTACTCCTGGGCATTCATCCCAAAGACATAAAAACTGTTCACATAAAAAACAAAAAACAGCCCTAACTGGTTTGGCTCAGTGGAGGGACCATCGGCCTGCGGACTGAAGGGTCCTGGGTTCGATTCCGGTCAAGGGCATATACCTTGGTTGCGGGCACATCCCCAGTAGGGGGGTGCAGGAGGCGGCTGGTCGATGTTTCTCTCTCATCGATGTTTCTAGCTCTCTATCCCTCTCCCTTCCTCTCTGTAAAAAATCAATAAAATTCAATGATGAGAAGGAATCATTGATCGGCTGCCTCCTGCACGCCCCCTACTGGGGATCGAGCCCATAACCCGGGCATGTGCCCTTGACCGGAATCAAACCTGGGACCCTTCAGTCTGCAGGCTGATGCTCTATCCACTGAGCCAAACCAGCTAGGGCTAGAATCCTTATCTTTTAGTGATACACACCGAAATATTTATGAATGAAATGAAATGTCTGAGATGAGCTCCAAAAAGACACAAGTGAGAGAGGATATGGATAAAACCAGTAGATATGAGTTGATCATTGTTGAACCATGCTTTTAACTTTTATGTATGTTTGACATTTTCCATAATAAAAATTTAGAAGACAAATAATAACAGCAACAGCAACAAATCTTCACCCGTGACAACCTGACACCCACCCCACCACTCACATGGGCTGCGCACGTCCGGGCCGCCTCTGGCCCAGAGCGGGCTTTCTGTCCCGCCGCTTGACTCAGGAATGCTCAACAGAGTTGACCACTGCTTTCCTCTTGGGACACCGTCCGCTCTTCTCCTCTATGACACTGTCCTCTCCTGAGCGGCCTCTGGCTGCTGCTTCTCGATGGCCTTTTCCACTTTCACCACCTCTGCCTGTCCTCTCTATCCCTGGATGAGCTCATTCATTCCCATTAACTTACTTACTACCCATGGTCTGATGGTTCCCACACCTGTGTGTCTAGCCTCGCGTCCTCCTTTAACCTACAGACATACAGGCGCTATGACAGGTCAGCCTGGCTCTAACCTCACCTGCCCAAATCCTTGATCCCACCTGTCGCCTCAAACCTGGTCCTTCCCTAGGCTTCCCCTTTTTTCCCATCTCCAGGCATAGCCCTCCGTCACCTGCTGCTCAGGCAGATACCTAGTTGTGGTTAGAATTCCTCTTTCCTCACCCCTCTTCCCTTCTCATCCAACCCATCACAGCAAGTCCTGTCATTTCTTTCTCCAAAATGGTCACATTTATTCTCCATCTTTCCCACCCTGATCACAGCCGCCACCATCTTTGCTCAGAAGACTACGGCCTCCTGCTGGTCTCCTGGTCTCTTTTCCTGCTATCTTCCAATCCATTCCCCTCAAAACTGCCGGGTAGTAAATATTTTAAGTATTTTTAAAATGTAGTGGTGCCAGTATTGTGTTTTGAGCCTTCCTCCCTACCTCTTTTGCAATGAATCCAACTCCTCTCCTCTCCTGCCTTTTGTTGTGGGAAAATTGTATTGTGGGAAAAGTCGACGAACATTTGGTGAAGCCGGAAAGCTTACAGGAAAGTTGGAGAGACATTGTTTACATGTATGAAACAAGTAGGAAGCAATTAGTGCAAAAGTGTGTTGCTCGGCCTGCGAGTGGAGGAATCTAGAAGAATTGGGGTCAGCTTCTTCGCTAATAACAGACACAACTTAAATTCCCTCTTTTCAAGGTGGAAATGGAGCCCGAGGCACTAAAAAAAGATAAAACTGAAGGTTCTAAAAGGCCCCAGCAAGAGGTTTAGGACACCAAGGGATGGGCATTTCTCTCTGTTCCCTCCGAGGGCAACGCCAAAGCGGCCTTCGGAACTGGAGGAGGTCTCAGAAGACAGCCCTCCCTCTTCGCTGGTCATCGACCTTGGACACGGCTCAGGTGCTCCTTGTGCTTCAGTTTCTCACCTAAATGGTGAAGCTCTTCAGGACTCTTTCCTGCTCTTAAGACTGTTTCTGTTTCCACGTGGCCGCTTTTACTTGGTCGAGCTACACAGGGGCAGGAGTCACTGAAGGGATGAAACCAAACGTCAGGGGAAAGAGACTGGTTTTCAGGACCCGGCACCTGCATCCTGGGACCGCGTTGGGTGTGGCCGGAGGAGGGAATGAGGATGGGCCTGTCGTTACCTCACAGGGTCTGGCCTCCATCTCCCGGGCCACCCCCTCCGTCAGGATCCCAGGATCCGGGAGGAGAGGGCAGACTGGCTCTTGGAGGTGGCAAAGATTCGTGAGGCGCCCTGCCCCTTGGCTCCCTGGGCAGGAAATGCCTGGCGGAAGGCAAGGCCGTTAGAAGCACTAGAACCAAGAGGGGGCAGAACATTCTTTTAGACCGACAGGAAAAACAAACGTAGTGGTTGTCACCAACTTCCCAGCCCCAGAGATTGGGAATGACTGGTAACCCCTTTCTGCTCCTCTGAGAATGCCCCACAGGCCTGAGAGCACTTCGTCCTGCCCGTCCGGGCCGAGAGGGCTCCGTCCAGAGAGAGAACGAGCCCTCAGGTCTGCGTGCTCCGGCCCAGCACTACCTTCTCAGCACTTGCTTTCACCTCTGGAGAAAAACTTAAGGAAAAAAACGACCCTTCCTTCCCACCCACTTTCACGGGCCAAAATCCCCATCAAAGCCTGGCTTCAGCCCCTTCTACCAGGAATTACACCCAAATGGGAGTGTGGCTACCACACAGAGGGGAAGGGGCAAACACAAGAAATGGGAAAGAGTGTGGCCAGTGTGACTCAGAGCGTCGACCTATGAGCCAGGAGCTCACGGTTCAGTTCCAGGTCACGGCACAGGCCCGGGTTGCGGGCTCGATCCCCAGTCTGGGGCATGCAGGAGGCAGCTGAGCAATGATTCTCTCTCTTCATTGATGTTTCCATCTCTGTCTCCTTCTCCCTTTCTCTCTGAAATCAATAAAAATATATATCAAAAAAAGAAATGGGAAAGGGTTGTCAGGCATCTGAAGTTCCACAGGGATGGCGAGGAGGTAGGGAGAAAGGTCTGAGGAAGGCTGGCCGTCAGGGAACCGAACTGAGAGGGGGGGTGCGGTGGGAGTAGGGCAGCTGGGGAGCCCACAGCTTGCCAACGGCCCTGGGCTTTGTGCCCGGTCTCTGATCTGCCGCATTGTTCAGCTATTTCCTTCCCTGGAAGTCGTAAGCAGTAAGCGGGTGGAAGGGGGGGCAGGGGGGGGGGCACGGCCAGGAGTAAATGGAACAGGGTGGAGCTTCCACGGGGAAGGTGGGGGGGACCGCGCATCCATTCCCATGACCAGCTGCCCTTCCGGCCACCCTGCGACCGCGTGGGAAAAGGCCTTGGGAGCGCTGGGACAGCGTGTGTGTGTTTTCATTGGTGTCTGACTGCCCGGCTTGGCTTCAGTCACAGGACAAAGCCCCTTGAGAAACAGTCACCAGGCTATGTTCCCACTGGGCTCTGCCCTGGGAGAGGCAGAGGAACCCGCCCAGCGCCCGAGAGAAGGGCTCTGGGGGCCATAGGTCCAGCTCCCTGGAGGAGTCTTGGCTTCCAGTGAATCTAGATTGGCTGACTTCCTGGACTCGTGAGGATGCTAAGCTCCCAGCTTCCTGGCAGCCCTCTGTTACTAGCTGGGTGTTGGGAAGCGGGTGAGAACCGGACATGAGGAGTGAAGTCAACCATTCCCACAGCGTCTCTTGAAGAAGCCCAGAATCCTCATAACCACACAGACCTTAGAGCCACGCGGAGTGCCAGAGATCATATCATGATCCAGTGTTCTGCCTTCAGGCAGAAGCCGTAAAGCAGAGATCACAACTAGCAGCCCACAGGCCAAATGCATTCTGCAGATTTTAGAGAGAGAGGAAGGAGGAGGGAGAGAGAAAACCCATTGGCTGTCTCCTGCACGCCCCCTACTGGGGATCAAGCCTGCAACCCAGGCATGTGCCCTGACAGGGAATTGAACAGGGCCTCCTGGTGCATGGGTCGATGCTCAACCACTGAGCCACACCAGCAGGACCAGTTGCTGTTACTTATCACCCTTGCATGATTATTACATAGTTTTTCAGTGTCCTTATCACTATAAAGAATGATGGCATAAAAGAAAGAGGGCCACCTGCTTCTAGAGAGAATATTTCTACTCAGCCAGGCATATCTGTGAGCAAATGAAGATGGGATTTAGTGTCCTCCACCACCTTTTCCACAGTTTCCTCCACCTTCCAGTGACATGGTGCTTAATGCCACCTTCTGACAATACTATGCCACAGACTCTGTGCCAAAATTACTTCCTATGCCTCCCGTCACCCCAAAGTAACAATGGTCATTTTCTCAGTGAGCAAATCCCAGTTGCAAGGCATAAAGGAGTCATGTCTTGGAGCAATCCCCAGCCCCAGGTTGACCTTATAATGAAGCTGCAACTCCTTAGCTGGAGGAGTTCCCCCATGCAGAGGCCTGTGACCTGTGCAGGTGGATACATGGAAACACATCTGATGGAGCTAACACCGAAAACCAAGGTCACATCTGGGGAGATAGGAGGGGACCAGAAATGGAAATGATGGGCCAAGCCTGTCCATAAAGTTTTAAATTGTTATAAGGAGACTGTATCATGCATAACTTGCATAATTAAAATAAATACGAAGCAGAAATGCCTTAGCCTAGTAAATGTTAGTCTCACCCTAAGTTACCTTTCCAGCTTATCTCAGATCACTCCCCGTCATAAACTAGTCCACTCACAGCTCCCTGAACATGCCCTATTCCTGCTTCCATACCTTTTCTCTCTTTCTCCTACCCAGAATGCCTTTCTCCTCCTCCTCTACCAAGCCAAACCCAGTCCATCCCAAGACAGAAATCTTTCAGTAATTTAGCTCATGCACACCCTAAACAAAATTGTAAAATGATGTACCCCTCAATAAAGCTGGCTTTTAAAAACTATGTTCTCTTGAAATGTTTAAATTAAAAAATTTTCCAACCATATTTAAACAGTTGCAATGGATGTGATTTCTAGTGTATAGGACTTAAAAAAAAACATATTAAATGTATCCAATGGAATCACAGAGACTTGATAGCCATCATCAACCATTTATAAAATATATAAGCAAACTCTTTTCCAACAGAGGAAAATTTACATTATTGCATTTTCTCCTTGAACTCATATATTCTTTCTACTTCCCCACATAATGTTATCCTACTGTAATATAAAGTTCATGCTTTGAAATGTCATCAAACCATATGTTTGGTCATCAAACCATATGTCTGTCATAAAAAAATATGTATAAATTAAAATATTTTAAATTATTTTTTGTATCCATAAGGATCTAGAGTTTAAGATTTTCTTCTGGATTGACTTATCATTACATTATTATAAGTTCACTGTGAAAACAACATAAACATATTATAAATGTTGATAGAGAATTAATAAACATTAGAAGTAAAATTATATAAGAAATACAACTCATATTTGGGTATGTACATGCTGGATTGAGACTGATCAGCATTAATTTTATTTCCATATTTAATTTCTATAGATGTTAATGCTGAGAAATCTGGCTCATATAAATAAGAAAAAGGGAATGGAAGAAGTCTGGAGAGTCACTCAATACCACCTGCAGGTGACAACTGAATTTGTTTCACCTCCTTCAATTGCTAAAAGCAAAATATTGGGAAATCTTTCATTTGCAAAAGGATGTATTAAATAGTCCTTTCATTCACTTTCTCAATATTGAAGTCAGTATTGTATTTTAAATATAGTTTTATTTTTTAAAAAATATTTATTTTATTGATTTCAGAGAAGAAGGAAGAGGGAGAGAGAGATAGGAACATCCATGATGAGAATCGTGGATTGGCTGCCGCCTGCAAGTCCCCCACTGGGGATTGAGCCCACAATCCGGGCATGTGCCCTTGACCGGAATCGAACCTGGAACCTTTCAGTTCGCAGGCTGACGCTCCATCCACTGAGCCAAACTGGCTAGGGCTAAATATATTTTTATTGATTTCAGAGAGAAAGGAAGGGGGAGAGACAGACACATCGATGAGAGAGAATCATTGATCAGCTGCCTCCTGCAACACCCCCCACTAGGGATGGAGCCTGAAACCCAGGCATGTGCCCAGACCAGGAATCGAACCATGACCTCCAAGTTCAACACTCAACCACTGCACCGCACTGGCTAGGCTGAAATCACTATTTTATATTTATTTATGTATTTATTTATTTATTTTTAAACTTCTGGTGGATTTTTAAAAATATATTTTATTTATTTTTTACAGAATGGAAGGGAGAAGGATATAGTTAGAAACATTGATGGGAGAGAAACATCAATCAGCTGCCTCTTGCACACCTCCCACTGGGGATGTGCCCAAAACCGAGGTACATGCCCTTGACCAGAATCAAACCTGGGACCTTTCAGTCCACAGGCCGATGCTCTATCCACTGAGCCAAACCAGTTAGGGCTGAAATCACTATTTTAAATTACTTATTCGGAGCCCCAGAGATTTTTACACACCAACACAGCAAAGTCAGATTTAGGATGGACAAGAGGTAAGTCCTTTGTATAGTATAGGCTAAATTATGCTGCACTAACAAGCAAACTCAGAATTTTAGTTGCTTAAACCAACAAAGGTTTTTTTTTCCCTCCCCCACAACCCTTACCCCCAACTGAGTTGGAGGTTTGTTTTGTTTTTCTGATCCATGCCATCGTCACTCAGGGATCCAGATTTCACCATCTGAAATGTCATGTCGCCATGGCAGAGAGAAGGTAAGGAGAAACATACACTGGCTCTGAAATGCTTCCTTCGAGAAGGACACACTTTTGCTCATATTTCATTGGCCAGAGCAAGTCACATGGCCACACCTAACTTCTAAAAGGTGGGAAAGTACCTGAGAGGAAAATGGGTGGACAGCACCCATGAATACCACACCTTTCTTTTGTAGAACGGGAGACAAGAAATTTGGAAATGAAGAGAAGAGAGGCATCCGCAGGCACAGAAGAGCGCAGACTGCACACGTGTTCTGGAAATGGGCTCCCTTCAGCATAACCCTGCCACGTACCCCTGGGAACACCTTTGGTATCTCTAGGGGTACCCACCGCTGCCTGGGAGCCTTCACCGACCCTGTAGATTCAGGAACCGCGCCTGGGTCCTGCTGTCATGGTTACTTACTGGCCAATATCCATTTTGAAGCTGCTGGGAGTTAGTTACCTATTTATTTATTTATTAAATATATTTTTATTGACTTTAGAGAGGAAAGGAGAGGGAGAGAGAGATAGAAACATCAATGATGAGAGAGAATCATTGATCAGCTGCCTCCTGCACGCCCCCTACTGGGGATCAAGCCCGCAACCAGGCCATGTGCCCTTGACCGGAATCGAACCCGGGACCCTTCAGTCTGCAGGCTGACCCTCTATCCACTGAGCCAAACCAGCTAGGGTGAGTTAGTTACCTTCTTATATACTATTTTGTTAACAATCTGTGGTCTCTTTAAAGATGGGAACCATATCTGCACGTTTTTATACCCCTCACACTACAGTAGGTCCTCGGGTTACGTCGGAGATCCGTTCCTTCTGGCACGTAATGAGATTTTCGCCGTAAGTTGGAACCCACCTACATAAGCACCTACATCACTCACATGGAGCACATACACAGCAGTAATGAAGTGAAACAGTAAAAAGAATTTAAAAGGAAGATAACAATCCCTGACCTTTACTTGTGGTAAGTAAATAATAAAAAACACAAAGCACATATGTACATATGTTGAAATGACGGAACGTTTTTTTTATATAAATAAATGGGAGATGGCGACATAACCCAAGGACTGCCTGTATTTAGCAAAGACGGTCAGAAAACACATGAGCTCTGCTTGATGGCTGAAATGCTTGCTTTTCTCTGTGTGCTTCAGCCCCCTCATCTATGAAGTTGGAATAACAAGGCTAGTCTGCCCATTGCAACTGAGATGACAGGAAAGCTCTCCAGTCCCACTCTACTTTGTCTGCCAAGAATCAGTGTCTTGACACTGAACTTCTGAAAACCTGTATGTGATGATGAGCCACTGAAGGCTCTTGAAAAAGACTGTGGACAGTGGGTTTAGGCAGAATCAGTGACTGCTGGGTGGCTGGGGGATGTGGGAGATGTGTGTGTGTGTGTGAGGGCATGTGGGGGAGCTAAGGGCAGGAAGTCAAGGTAGAAAGTTGATCCTCTGATCCAGAGGTGAGGCAATAGCGCCCTCTGGGAGGCGAGGCAGGGAATAGCGAGCCTCACTGCACCCTCAGGGAACGACCCAGATGCCTCCCTGAACCCGCAAATCTGGATTCAAGATAGATCTGTAACCTTGGCAGAGAGAGGGAGATCACAAACAATACTCACTCCTGCCAGCCAAAACCAATCGTTTCCTGCATCCAACTCTGCCCCCTGGTGGCTTCTGGAGGCATTGCCAGTACATTCTGGTTCCTCATGGGGACATCATGGATTGACACGGGTGAATATGGCTAAAGCTGTAGAAAAAGAAGGGAACAAAGGAGGGAGAGGACAGGGGCATATACATGGATTGGGGGTAGCTGAGAACTTGGGGTCAATCTCTGTCCCCAGACTCACTGCAAAAAGTGAGAAACTAGGAGAAATCTTCAAGTTGCAAACCAACAGCACATGAGTGTGGTTTAGCCCATGCAATGGTATTTACATTTTTCTGGTTAGTAGTTAACATCCAATATCAGGAATTTTCATATTAAAATGTGAATGTCCAGTTTCTCTTGAAAAATCAAAACATCAAGCCCCACGGGCCCCATCCTGTGAGCAGCAGCTGGCTGGGGCTGAGGACAAGCTGTTGCCCCTCTCAGTGGGGCATGAGGTCTCCTGCCATCCAGTCACCCAAGCTGCGCCCTGCACTCCCTGCCCCTGCACTAAGGCTGGCATTGAGCAAGGGCAAAAAGTATCAGGACGGGCCAACCAGTCACCCATGCTTGACCTGCCTCCAGATCATCCCCACTAACATCTGGAACATGCCAGCACTTCCAGCATCTAAAGACCTTGGGGGACAAGAAAGTCATCGCCTACTAAGTAAGGCAGCCAGCTGCACCTCTGGGTAGCTCTGACTGCTTCCACAAGGTGGGAACCTCCGTCGAGGTTGCATTCCCATGAGGACACCTGTCCAAAGAGGAGAAGAGACGTGTCTGCATTGTCTCGCAAACGTGAAGTAGCCAGTTAGCAGCCCCGGGTTAGGTACCACCAGGTCCCCTAGACATGCTGGTAAGTGATGATGGTGGGACCTGCATCCTAAAGGAACTTCCAGTCTCGGCGGGCCCAGCAAGGTTTACACAGATGACATCAATGCCTGATATCGTGACACCTGGGACTAGTGCACTGAAAAGGAACAGCCCAGATTTCAGCTCCCAGGGAGCTGTATCCATGACATTCCAGTGGGTAGAGTCCTCGCCATGGGGGAAATTAGACCCGTAAGCTCGGAAAATATCAACTGTGGTTATTAAGCTCTGTGCCATGAGAAGTTTAATTTGCGAGACGGAAGGGCTTGCAGGTAATTGACTTGATCTTCTATGAAGCCATGAGTCAGGACACCTGAGTTTTATGTCAATTCTGCATATGAACTTGGGCACATGTCTTTGCTTCATAGGGCCAAGACTTCTTCATCTGTGAACAGGGGTTGAGTCAAATTTCTCGGGGCCTCATATTCACTTTTGTATCCCCAGTGCTGGCACAGGGACTGGCTTTCTAGAATATAAACTCCGTACAAATCCAGTAGGTGCTCCATAAATGTTTTTGATTGGCTGCCAACTCTGCCTCTGAGAGCATTTGCCAAAAACCAAATGGACCCTGGAGTAGCCCCAGCCAAGAGTTCGTCTGGGAAAAGAGAGGAAAAAAGAAAAAAAATCCCTGCATGAGGCTTGTGACCATTTTTTTTGCCACAAGAGGGCGCCCCAGCCTCACTCCTCCCACCCGGACCCTGGGAAGAGGGAGGCTCCATCAGAGGCCTCCGGTGTGGTGCTTGCTGTCTTAGGTGAGCAGAAACCTCACCATTAGCACCACTGGGCCAAGACAAGACACCTGAGATGTAAACACAGGTGAGCATAGGACCACGGAGCAATGGAGGATGAGGAGAGGCAGGACAGGGATGGGGCCAGAGAGAGGAAGTGTCTTGCTGGGGTCACAGAGCAGCCTAAGGAGCCAGTAGGAAGTGAGACCTGGGATGAGGTCACAGAGTCCCCGTTACCTTGAGGATGAAAGCGATGCTCAATTTCATAGAGAAAAACTCCCCCTGTGAGTATCTCGGAGCTTGCATAGTGGTCAGCAAATGCTTTGACGTGAATGCACAGGGAACAAGAGGCCAGAAAGCAGACTGGGGTGGGTCCTGAACGCCTGCCTGGATTGGCCATCAACCCACAGGCTCTAGAGGACCCTGAAAGAAAGTTCTTTGAAACTGAAGTTGTATTTTGTCACAACTCATCCGGCAGACATAGACAGGAGAACTATGAATATATACATCCATGGAAAGTATATGCAAAGAAATATTTGGGAGTAGGGTCTCTGGGGGAAAGCCTAGTGGAGATGATTGCTCTGGAGGGAACCCAGTAGCTCCCTCCTCCTTCCCCTTTTACGGAGCTTCTCCTTCCCTCTCTTCCCTGAGACCCGAGCTTGTTCCAGGAGGCACACTCCGTTGGCTCCAGGAATAAGAACCTGGGTCTGGCGAGAGAAGCAGGTGCAGCTGTTGTGGGAGAGATCCCACCAGCGGCTGGAGTCTGAGTGTCCTGCTTTGGAAGCTGAGGAGAGGCCTTGGGGTCAGAAACGGTGCATCTTCCTCTGCACCCGCCTCCTCAGCCACCCACGTGGTGTCCTAGGAAGCCAAGCACAGACCCACAACAACACGGGCCCAGGTGGGTCTGGACTCTTGGGGTTGTGGAGGGCAGTAGGAAGGCATCCTGGGGGAGTGAGCCGTTTGGAAACATTAACATCTAAAACTTCCCCTTCCCGGTTACTACCCACTTAAGTCGCTCCACAGCTCGGACCCCAGATCCAGGCTATGCCCTGGGAAGAGCAACTATATCTTAGTCTCCGCCTCGCACCCAACATAGGCTCCTGTAGAGAGCACTCAACACGCGTTTGCCAACAGGAAGAATGACCGAAGAGAGAATGGCTGGGTAAGCGGGTGTGGTCCCTCCCCAGGGATGACGTGAACCCAGAGCTCAGGGCCTTGGCTGGGCTCCTCAAGGCCAAACATGACTTGGGCCCCTCTCCAAACTTGAACTTCTTGTCCACGAAATGGAGATGGCCGTTCCCCAGATCACATCCGGGCAATGGTAAGGATCAGAGGGTGAAGAACAGGGACAGGAGTGCTTCGTGGTGGTGATCTGGGGCTCAGCTCGCTCCTTCTCCCCTAGCCCCACGATAAGTGATTGAAAACAACAAACTCAAGTAGTTCATCTTGATAAAAATGACTCATTCCGGCATGGTAAAGATGCAGCTGCTCGAAAACTCTGAGATAATCCAACCCAGATAAAGGCAGTTAATATTGGCACCTGTAGAATCCTGCTCTGGCCAAAGTAAGAAACAAATCTATTTCAGAGATTTCTGGCCCTGGCCAGGTAGCCCAGTTGGTTGGAGCATCATCCTGATGCTCTAAGGTTGCAGATTCAATCACCAGTCAGGGCATATACAAGAATCAACCAATAAAGGCATAAATAAATGGAACAACATCTTGCTCTCTCTCTCTCTCAAATCAATAAAAATAAATCGATATTGAAAAAAAGCGAGATTTCTGAACTCAGATCACCCTGGTCCAGGTCTTCCCCTCCCTCCCACACACTGCAATGGCTGTGGACTTGGATTTTTGTTGGTAGCCTGTTTTGTAACCAGAGAGGTTCCGTCACCACGGGCTCCTTTCTGACCAAGCTTCTACGGTCCCAGTGAGATTCTTCCCGTCTCCCAGGAGCCCTGGCCTTTGTGGGACCCTGTGACCCAGAGTTCCAGAGGATCATTTCACTCTGGATGGGGACACCAGAAAACCTGGGTCTGGAGCCTTCTGCTTTCTGTAGCACTTTTAAAAAATATATATTTTTATTGATTCCAGAGAGGAAGGGAGAGAGAGAGAAACATCAATGAGGAGAGAGAATCATTGATCAGCTGCCTCCCTGGGGGTCGAGACTGCAACCCCGGGCATGTGCCCTGACTGGGAATCGAACCGTGAGATCGTGGTTCATAGGTCAACGCTCAACCACTGAGTTACAGCGGCCTGGACCTTGGCACCTTTTTTTTTTTTAAAATAAATCTTTATTGTTCAGATTATTACAGGTGTTCCTTTTTTTCCCCCCCCCTTGGCACCTTTTTAACTTTGGTTTCCATCACTACAAAAAGTGGATACTTTTCTTGCTTATCTCATAGGGCTTTGATGAGGATCACCAGATATGGCGCATGTGAACTTGTAAAGTGTAAAGCAGTCTGTGAATGTGTTACTACCGCTATTGTCAGAACTCTGAAATCCTAAATGATTCGATCAAAAGATGCCCAAGTGCCAAAAGCTAGCTCTGGGGGCTTCTGCCTGCTCGCTCCTCCAACTCCCCTCCAGGTACGGTGAGGGGTTAAAACCCTTTGAGGACTATTGGTCCATGGGGAAATGACCAAGGAGTGCATAGAACCAACTCAGTGACATCTGTTAAAGATGAACTATGAAAACGTGGGTTTTTTAAAGATAACAATAGCAAACATTTATTGCGCACCTGTTATGTATTCGGCACATTCCTATATTATCATAACCCTCACAATAAATAACCCTGCGAGAGAAGGGCACAGATTCATAAAGAAATATATATACTTTTAGCCCTAGCCGATTTGGCACAGTGGATAGAGTGTCAGCCTGCAGACTGAAGGGTCCTGGGTTTGATTCCAGTCAAGGGCACATGCCCTGGTTGCGGGCTCGGTTCCCAGTAGGGGGGTGTGCAGAAAGCAGCCAATCAATGATTCTCTCTCATCATTGATGTTTCTCTCTCTCCCTCTCCCTCCCTCTCTGAAGTCAATAAAAATATGTTTAAACACACACACACACACACACACACACACACACACACACACACGCACACCCACGCACACACGTAGAGGAGAAAAGCTAGGTTTTCACAAAATGATATAACCATTTCTTAGTTCCTAGACGCCTCCTACCAAATCGTGTACAGGCAGACATGGAGACACACTGTCTTGCATAGACGGAGGGGCCCTATGGTCCTGCAGGTCCCGTGACCCTACCCGCTAGCGGAAAAGGCCAGAGACACTGCACAGGGCCGGGCTGGAGCGAGCAAGGTCCTGAGGGCCGGCCTTTGTCCCTTGGCCAGGGAGCAGCTCCGGCAGGTCTGGAAGACACCAGGCCAGAGTGTGGCCCGGCAGGAACCCTGAGCTGCAGCCCAGGCGCCTGAGCCCGTGGCAGTCCTGCGCCTGCTCTCGTCCGCGTCCCCTCTGCACGTGTGCTGACGGGTGTGCGGAGGTCCCGGAATGGCCAGGGGGCGCGGTGGAAGGAGCTACACTGGGGTCAGCAGAGGGGAGCACGCCTTGGCCACTGCCTTTCTGACTTAGAGCAAACCACGTTGCTTCTCTGTGCTTCCCCCACTCCCCTGTGACGTGGGAGAGGGGACTGACTACGTATGCTCCCTGCTGACGTGGGGCCCTGCAGAGAACCAGGCAGGGACTTGCTCCAAGGCCATGAAGGCAATGGCCGAGGGGCACCTGGCCTGGCTCACTGACCTCCCTCCCAACGCCCCAGGGGCTCTCACTCACCCAACCCAACAGCAGCAGAGGGTGAGGGAGCCCTCGGGTGCTGTCCACTCTGACCAGCGGGTGTGGGTGGGCTGAGTGATGGTCAAGGAGGCCCCGGGAACCAGCCCAGGCGTCCACGTCCCTTTCCTGTCAGCCCTGGAATATTCCCGGCAGGGGTCCACCCAGCCCCTGCCCTCCAGGCCTGGGCCTTCAGCTCTGCGGCTGCTCCTCTGCTCCTGAGGGAACGCGTTGAGGAGTTCGGGGCGCAGGGCCTGCCGTCCTGGAGGTGCCCAGTGAGCAGGCCTTGCACGGGTGCAGAGTGGGTGGGCTGCGGCTGCGGGGCTCCCTCCTCCCCCCCCATTGTTACCTTTCCCACCCAGGGTCCCTTCTGGCACATTCTCTGATCCTACTCTGAGGGATACTTACATTCTGACAGAGGGCTGGAGTCACGACAGGCAGGGCGGGGGCAAGGTGGGGGGACAAGTGAGCCTGGCCCCTCCTGAGACCTCCAGGCCCCCATGGAGCCAAGCCTTCACCTTGCACTGTTCCCAGGAGAGCTCGGGAGGCCGGGAAACCTGCTCGCGGTGAAGGCTCCAAGATGCAAGTCACGCCCCCAAAGACTGGCCAGGCGGCAGCACTCAGGAACTAACAGCCCAGTGTCCTCTCTGTCCCAGCAGGTGCGCCAGCTTCAGGCCAGGGCCCGGGAGCGGCCCGGGCGCCCAGCGCCTCAACAAGCAGCCACTCGGCCCCAGCCTCATGCATGCACGTGTGCGTGCGTGTGTGTGCGTGTGTGTGTGTGTGTGTGTGTGTGTGTGAGTGAGGTGGGGGCTGTGCACCTGTGCAGAAGGTCTTCCGTGCTGCTGGGAAGAGACCTCTGAGCAAGAGCCTGGTCTTCCCAGGTGCCTGAAACCCTTCCAGGAAGAGAAGGGTCAGGATTCAACACGCCTGGAAAGTAACAAGGAGCTTTCTGGAAAGAGCAGGGACAGGATGGGGAGCCGGGCCTGGCTGCTCCTGACCTGAGCCTCCCCCGCGCCCTCGCTGGGAAGCCTTGAACCATCTGAGGCTCGTCAACCCCACAGTTCAGTCCAAACATGACTGTCCACCAAGGCGCTTCTGCGGAGGCCTCATCCGGAAAAGGCCCCTTCAGCTGGAAAAACCCCTCTGGGGTGGCCTGGGGGCCTCCCTCCCCTTCCCAGCTCCTCCTCTCAGCCCCAGGCCTGAGGCCTGCTCGGCAAAGCGTGAAGGTGGCCCCCCAGGGAAGCCAGGGGGCGGGGGGAGCTTTAAATTATAGAGCAGCTCTCCTAGCCCCTCACAGCCCAGGCACCCAGCTAAATAATTCACCGCCTGGGAAGACCCAGTGGTTCCTGACAGCTAAAGTAGGTCAGTTACCGCCCTGCCCTGGGTGGGGGCTGTGGGCTCAGAGCAGCTTCCCCACCAGCACGAGGAGGGGCTGCGGGCTGGCAAGGCCTCGCCTGCTCGGCAAGTGCCCAGCTGATCCAAATGCAGCACCGAGTGAGGGTACAGACAGGAAAGCACCAACACTCCGCCCGCCCAGAGCCTCCCTCAGGGGCCAGTAACCCACCACTTGACACCCAGTTACCAACGGGCCAGGCTCCTCCTCCCTCACGGCAGCCGAGTGCTGTGCCCTCTCCACGTGCAGGTACCAGCGGGGGCTGCAAACGTCGCCCTGGGCCTTTCACAGCAGAACACAGACCCACGTCGCCGTCAGGCCTGGGATTCAGAGGGTGATGTGGGGAGTGGGAGGGGCACCCAGGTCACACAAGGTGCAGGTGGGGAAGTGACAGGGCCTGCCCCAGGCGGGGTGCTCGGAGCCTCTCCTGCTCTCCCCCCCCCTCTAGGCACAGCGTCCCAGTTGAGCAGGGGAGGGCGTGGGAGGGGACACAGAGAGAAAAGGGAACCAGCGAAGCCACCAGGTCAGTGCCCGGACCCTCCAGGAGCTGGAAAGGGTTTCAGGCCACATCAGGGGAGGAAACTGAGGCACCAGTCACCAAGGGGAAGGCGCAGGGCCAGCTGGGGGCATCCTGACTGGGTCCGGGGCAGCCCAGGGTCGACCCCACACGGGTTCCCTGACCTTCACATGCATGTGCTCCGGCTCCAGCTGCACCTCTCAGCTCAGGAATCGGGAGCTGCAGCCGGGCCCAGCAGGCGGGGGAGCTTAACCATTTCTGCGCCACACGCCCGGGTCCTCTCCCCTCGAACAGCCTCACAGACCTGCGCCAGGGCCGGTGCACGGGTAGCCCAGCCTCCTCACCAGTCCTTCTCTCCAGGGGGCCTGAGAATTACCGGCCCCGAAGGGCCCGGCTGCCGGGCCACCTGGGGAAAAGGAAGGCTCCCACTGCGGGCCTCCTGTGGCGCGGACTCCCCGGTTCTGTCCTCAGAACTCGGAACCTGAAGTGAATGAATCGAACACAGGTGGTGCCCGGCTGGCGTGGCTCCGTTGGCTGGGCGTCCTCCCACGCAACAAGAGGCCGACGGTTCAATTCCCGGTCAGGGCACGTGCCGGGTTGCAGGCTCCATCCCCAGCAGGGGGTGTGCAGGAAGCAGCCAATGGATGTTTCTCTCTCATAGATGTTTCTCTCTCTCTTCTTCTCCCTTCCTCTCTCTCTAAAATCACTAAAAACATATTTTTTAAAAAAATTTTAACACAGGTGAGCTGACAGCCCCACCCCCAATCCGATGTATGGCCCTTGGCAAGCCACTTCCCCTCAGACTGCAGTCACACCAGAGGGAAGGAGGGAGGGGCTCCAGAGCTCTCAGACCGGGGCCACTTCCCTTCCTCCCGCCGAACCCTCGACCTCTGCCCTCGTGCTACGCCCTCCCAACAGCCGGCTGCATCCCGCGGAAGCAAAGGTCAGAGAGCAGTGACTGTGGATGATTTTTTTATTTTGCATTTCATGTATCATCCAGTTTCACATTCTCACAGGATCAGCAATTACAACAGCCACCTCGTCTCCCAAGTCTGAAAACGGCAAGACAGCCACAGCTGCGGCCAAAGGCAAAGCACCGATGTGCTCACAAAACAAAAAAATTGCACAACTTTCCCTTCATTTTTCTTAAACTAACGCCCGACACAAAGGTTCACGGCTGGAGAATGGAAACCCTTTCTTCTTCATGCCTCAAACTAAACATTAAACTTATCTGACAGGGCGAACAAGGCCTCTTCAATAATTAATTGCACACACACATGAAAAATCCTTTATGATGCATAAATATTTTGTTGCACAGGGTACAAAAATACTTTCACTTTTTGGTTGGTTTCGTAGTTTGGAAAGAATGAGGAGCAGTGGCAGGGGTGGGGTGCGCTGCGGAGAGGTGAGCAAAGTGGGCAGAGGAGGGATGCTCTGAACAGCCGCTGGCCCGTCTGAGGGGGAAGAGGAGGACCCCGACTTGAAATGAAAAAGGAAACCCTCTGTCAGGGAGTCGCTGCTGTTCAGCCGGGAAGTGTGTGGGGCGGTGGAACGGGTGGCAGGGCGCGGGCCTCACCGAGGCAGGGTGGGTGTCGGGGAGGGGTGTGGAGAGAGGGACCAGGAATGATGAGCCATTAAAGGCCAGGACCTGTTGCTATGGTGACACAGTGTGAGAACAAACTGTACACTCACATATACACAAGTGTAAGTGTCTTAATTCATGCCAGAAAACATGCAAAAACCAAACGCCTTGTTTCTCTGAGGTGAAGCTACAAAAGCAAGTTTGGACGGGAGGTCGGGCCTCGCTCGGCCCCAGGGAGGCCTCGGACCTGGGTCTGGGCGTCCCGGAACCCTCCCCCGAGGCCTTGGAGAAGGGCTCTGGGCAGGACAGGGCCGAGGGAGCGGAGGGAGGGGAACAGGAAGCAGTCCACTGAGTCAGGCTCAAAATTCACAGTCTTTGGAGGAAAGCAGCAGCTCTCCACAGGCCGCCTGGGGACCGTGGAAGCTGCGGGCAAGTGGGCAGCTTCCTCCCCAGCGGGGGGCGGGAGCGTCAAGCTGTGGTAACAAGACCTGGAGGGAGGGGAGAGAGGGGGCCGTGAGCAGAGGTGTGGACGAAGCGGAACCCAGGCCTTCCCATTGTGCCAAGCCTGCCAGACGGACGGGGCGGGGCGGGTGACAGGGTGGGAGGGGGAGGGGGAGAGCCAGCCAGAGTGCCCGGTGCACACGCTCAGGTGAAGGCCTCGCGTCACCTGGCTCTCGGATGCAGCGAGGGGGACCAGGGCCCTGCAGGAAGCCCGGGTCTGGGACATTCACCCCGGACTGCTGGGCCAGCACTTACTGAGAAACTAACAGAACTGACGGTATTTCCATCCTTGCTGGGTGGTATCAGAGGAAGGGTACCAGCGCACCTGCAAGAGAAGCCAACATCAGGAGTAGCTGTGCAGTCCCGCCCCCGACGGGGAGCCCGTAAGCACAGCCCTCTGTGCCCTCAGAGTCCTGGTCCTGTCACCACTGGCAGGTGTCGGGCCAGGCACTCACCTCTTGGCACCAGTGTCTTCATCCCGAAAATGGGAGAGTGCCCCTGACCTGCCTCCTCTGCCGGTGAAGGTCAAATGAGAGAACGGTTATGGCGATTGACACTCCACTAGACCGGACTGCAACGCGCCAGGTTGGCCAGGTGGAGTCTGGCAGCAGGGGCCCAGGTGCTAACAACCTGCCCTTCGCCCTTCGCCGGGAGGGCGCGGAATTCCCTGAGTGAGGGGGGAGGAGACTGAACCCCAATACGTTTTTGCTCGACATCTTTGAATCTCAGTGTCCTCATCCAGCCGTAGGCTAGAGATGCCTGTCACAGGCAGCCATGAGCATCAGGAGGACAGAACGGGAGGACTCCCCACGAGAAAGCAAAGCTGGTGTGGCCTCCAGTCCTTGTGTGATCTGTGAGAAGCCAAGGACGAGACCCCACTGCTACAGCCTCCCCATTTCCACCTCTCCGTCCCTCCGTTATTACCCTCCTGAGTCTAGAGGTTTGTAACCTGCCAGCTGAGCCCTCGCGTGGGGCCTGGCAGCTACGGAAACCCTGGCACTTTCAGGAGGCCCCACAGCACAGTAGCCCCGAAGCAGGGTCCCCAGAGACCGGTCAGGGAATGAGAGGCACCCCCTTCCCCATGGGCCGGTCGTCTGGATGGTAAGCTGTCTTAGGGGCCAAGCCAACACCGCAGGGAAGGCCACCTGCCCGTTACAGGCAGCACGTCCGCCCCAGCCTGGCCCGTGGCTGCCTGGGTGAGGACGGGGCGGGCATCCCGCCTGAATGAGGGGGGAGGTTACCCAGACGGAGCCCAGGGTCCCCTAGGAAAGGAAGGGACGGCACAAGAGCCGATGCAGAGACAGGAGCAGCTGGGCTCATGGACAAGTCCCCGCAGCTGCAGCAGTCAGACCCAGTTACCCACGGGGCCCTGGGATCCCCCAGGCCATTTGGGGCTGAAGGAAGCTTCCTGAGAACGTGCTCCTGTGCCCCCTCCAATGCCAGGTGCTGCTTCGTACAGCGCAGGACTCTCCTCACCAGCACACAGCAGGACGCCAGGGGCTGGTCACCCGACGATGCCAGGATGCTTGGCATACAGCACACAGCAGGGCAAAGTCTTAGGTCACCTGACCAATGGGCTCCAAGCATGCGGCACGGCCGTCACCAGGACACAGCTGCCCCCAGGCTGCGAGAACGGCCTGGAGTAAGCCCCACACCACACAGAGAGGTCAGGAGCTCTTCTAGCCTTTGAGCTGTCCAGGCAGAGGCGCCGGACCTTCTTTCCTGCCCTCTGAACATCTGGAAGCGGTTCCTGCCTTCCGGCTGACAGCTGAGTGGGAGGAAGCCTCTCCTCCCCTGTGCGGAGCCACGGATGCCCTCTCGGCGGGAGGCCCGCTGGACACCAGAGCTCAGTCCACAAGGAGGACGAGGAGACCGGCTCCACTGCTGCTGGAGGGCCGGTGGCCCAGCTCAGGGAACCCTCATGGCCCCGGAGCAGCCCCCAGCAAGGAAGTGCCTGGAGCTGGGTGCCCTGCGGGGCTGGGGCGGTGAGGATATCGGATGGGAGTGGGAGGGACTCTGGAGCCTCCCCCTCACCCTCTGCACCACTGGGGAAGCCGAGGCCTCCTGCAGCTGCATCAGGCTCCCTCAGAGAGCCCGCCTCATCCGGCCCCACACTCTCCGCAAGGGCTGGAATTCCTGCCTCCGAAGCAGCACTTTCCCCCTGGCCTGAGATGAGTCAGCCGCCTTCTTGGGGAGGAAGCAGAGGAAAGACCCCATTTCTGAGCTCCAGACAGCCGTTCCCCTGAAGTGGACAGAATGTTCTCAAGTGGCTGCATTTCCGCTTCCCTCAGACACACAGCGTGGGCCGGCGGGCCGGGTCCTCTAAGGAAGCACGGTCCAGCCCTGGCCGGGTGGCTCCGTTGGTTGGAACACTGTCCCATACACCAAAAGGTTACAGGTTCAATTCCTGGTCAGGGCACATACCTAGGTTGTGGATTTGATCCCTGGGCGGGGCAACTGATTGATGTCTCTCTCTCTCTCTCCTCTTTTCTCCCCCTTCCTCTCTCTCTAAAATCAATGAACATATCATCGGATGAGGAAAAAAAAAATAAATCTCTAAAGCACAGTCCCTTCCTGTCCCAGCTCAGAATAAGACACCGCCGCCCCCCCCCCGCCCCCCCAGGGCCAGCACATCAGGGAGGGAGTGGCTGGTCCCTTCTCAGGGCCTCTAGTTGCTCACAGGGGATTTGGGGTCCTGAGATACCCACCAGGACAGGCCCATGGTATCTTCGATGAACCAGGTCCCGAGAGGACCAGCAGCGAAACAAGAGGGGGCAGGGACTCAGTCCCCTCTCACCGGGACTGCCTGAGAAGACGTGCCCAGAAGGGAAGGGGGCAAAGGAGCGAAGCCACAGGAGAAGCAATACGAACAGCAGACAAATACGGGGCCTCACTCACCCGACAGTCAGTTACAGTCACACCCGGGCTGACGGAACCCAGACTGGCCAGTCTACACGCTGGCCCGGGAACAGCTCCGGGAATTCACGATAAGGAAACAGCAGGACAGGTGCCCAGAGAGGTGTGAGCAAGGGCGCCCACTGCCGCACAGCCTACCAGCAGCAGAGAATTGTGTGAACAACCTACTACCACCCACCGGGAGCTGGGCACACGCCCCCCGTGGTGAGCTGGCAGGGCATCTGGAATGTAGGTCTACATTTACTGATGTGGAAAAATGTCCTCATAATTAAGTTTTAAAATGATTAAGTGTGTGTACAGTAATTTTTGTAAAAGGTTCCTATCTGTGGCTTTACATACACACTCGCACCCAACTACCTACCAAGTCTAAGGACTAAAGGTAGCGATGTTGTAGGGAGCAGGATGATAAGACAAAGGGAAAAAAGAAAAGACCCTGCCTACCCTCCCCCCGCACCCCCAATAAAAGCAGAGCTCTAATAGCTGATGCTTATGAAACCCTCAGCCTGTGCCAAGTGCTGCTCTAAGTAGTTTTCAGGTACTGGGTTCATTTAATCCTCATAAACACCCTCTGAAGGTGATGCTATCACCATCCCATTATACAGGTAAGGAAACAGAGGCAAGGAAGCTCATGGAACTTTGAGGTTGTCGGTAAGTGGCTGCGCCAGTTTAAGGATAGGGAGCCACAGTGAGAGACCCCCATTTCCTCAGGTGAAGTAAAAAAAGGCAAAGTCCAGTCTGGGAGGACTCTGGGACACGGAGAATCCCTGCTTCTCGGCTACTATCTTTAGGTACCAGACCCCAGTGGACCTCTGCCATCCACACCTCCTGCATGCCTCACCCTCTTGAAGGAGAAGATTCTATCAAGAGGCTCAGGCCGAAACCGGTTTGGCTCAGTGGATAGAGCGTCCGCCTGCGGACTCAAGGGTCCCAGGTTCGATTCCGGTCAAGGGCATGTACCTTGGTTGCGGGCACATCCCCAGTAGGGGGTGTGCAAGAGGCAGCTGATCGATGTTTCTCTCTCATCGATGTTTCTAACTCTCTATCCCTTTCTCTTCCTCTCTGTAAAAAATCAATAAAATATATAAAAAAAAAAAAAAAAAAAAAAGAGGCTCAGAAGGTTGAGCAAGATGGCCTTGTGCCAAGACAGAGTGGGATGAACCATCTCCCAGCACCTTTCTGCAGGTCCGGTCCCTGGGGCTCTGGCTGAGCTACTGGCAAAGGGCATGCATGTGGGGTGTGCCCATCTGGGTAAAGGAAGGACTGCTTTTCACCCCCTCTTGTCTCTTAGCTGCCACCTCCTTACCCCCAGGCATAAAAAACTCAGTTTTGTTGGTCCCCTGGTTCAGAATAATTCTCTTCAGATCAACATTATCCACCCCTTTATTTAGGCATTTTCTTTTTAAATATATATATACTAGAGGCCCGGTGCACAGATTCACACACCGGTGGAGTCCCTCAGCCTGGCCTGCGGGGATTGGGCTGAAACCAGCTCTCCGACATCCCCCAAGGGGTCCCGGATTGTGAGAGGCCAGTTCTTGGGTGACGCATCCCGGAATTGGGCTCCTTCCTCTCTGGTTCCGGATGCATCACCCAAAAACTGCAGCTGCCAAGTCACTGCAGCTCAGCAGCTCCTGCATTGAGCGTCTGCCTCCTGGTAGTCAGTGTGCATCATAGCTACCAGTCGGATGGTCACTTCGGCTTTTATATATATACTAGAGGCCCGGTGCACGAATTTGTGCATGGGTGGGGTCCAGCCGGCCTGCCAAGATCAGGGTCGATCAGGCTGGCTGGGGGGAGCGGCCGCAGGCGGTGGACTGACTAGCTCTGCCCACTGATCAAACTCCTGGTCAAACTCCCGGTTGAGGGGACAATTTGCATATTAGCCTTTTATTATATAGGATATATAGGGCTAGTGACCTGGTGCATGGATATGTGCACATTGAAAGGAAATTAATTAGAAGGTGGCCAGCAGGGTGGGCCTGGGTGAGATGGGCCAGACACGCCCTGAAGCCAACCTCCCATGGTCCCCAGCATCTGCGGAGTAAGCGAGGGTCCCTCCAGCAGGTGGGGTCCCTTGGCCTGGCCTGCGGGGATCGGGCCGAAACCGGCTCTCCGACATCCCCCAAGGGGTCCCGGAGTGTGAGAGGGCACTCTGCAAAGTTGCTGTTGTACAGGGTGTGGAACACAAATGCAAGTGTGCAGTAAACCAGATTCAGGCCAACAGTGCCCCAGCAACAACATAACCCATGGCCGAAGGTGGCATCGTGTGGCCCTGCAAGGAATTGGGCTACATCCTCTCTGGTTTTGGGGTGTGTCACCCAAGAACCGCCGCTGCCAAATCACTGCAGCTCAGCAGCTCCTGCGTTGGGCATCTGCCCCCTGTTGGTCAGTGCACGTCATAGCGACCGGTCGGACAGTCAAACACTTAGCATATTAGCCTTTTATATATATAGAAGATGTCATATATATATATATATATATATATATATATATATATAAAAGGCTAATATGCAAATAGACCAAACTGCGGAACAGAACAACCAGTCGCTATGACGTGTGCTGACCACAAGGGGGCACACAGGGAACATGGCAGGCGTCAGCAGCAGGCGGCAGAGTGTGGAACAAGGTGGGACGCCGGTCACTGTCATCAGGGCAAGCCTCTGTTACTGAAGATTCTCTGCTCCAGTGTGCTGAGGTCCTGCCGGACACTCGCACCTGCTGCTGGCGCCGGAGCCAATGCTCACACCTGCTGCCAGTGTCTGGCACTGGCCCCAATTGCCCCTTAGGGCTTCTCCACCTCCCCCTGCTCCCGAAGGGCAATCAGGGCCGGCAGCCACCTCTTGCACCCACTGTTGGCGATGGCCCCGCTTGCACCCACTGCCGGCACCATAGCCGCTGCTCACACCACTGCCTGTGCTGGCCCCGATCACTGGGTGCTGTCAGCGGGTGCAAGCAGCGGCTGCCGGCCCCGATCACCCGAGGGTTTCTACACCTCCCGGTGCCGGCCCCGCTCGCACCCGCTGCTGGCCCCAATCGGCCCCGATCGCTCCGCACTGTCAGCGGGTGGGAGCGGCAGCGGCGGGAGTGAGGCTGCTGGCAGACAGGGGATCGGGGTCCGCGGCAGGAGGGGCCGGGGGGGGGGGGCGCAAAGGATGGGCCGAGACCCGCCCTGTGCCCACCGCAGCCTCGTGGCCCACAGTTCCTTTCAATGATGAGAGAGAATCAATCGGCTGCCTCCTGCACGCCCCCTACTGGAGATAGAGACCACAACCCCGGGCATGTGCCCTTGACCAGCATCGCACCCTGGACCCTTCAGTCCACAGGCCGACCCTCTCTATCCACTGAACCAAAACCAGCTAGGGCTATTTAGGCATTTTCAACCTCCACTTCTGGGGCAGCCCTGCTGAAGGGGCGGGGAGGGGGCTCTTGAAATGAAAAGGAAAAAATGCTACTTGGAAAATGCTTTCATGCATTTGGTCCTAACAACATGTTTTACTGTTGAGACATGGCTTTCCAGAGAGCGAGGAGCAGGGACAGAATTAGTTACTGCCTGGGCCAACCTCTTGTTAGTCTCCCGCCCCCAAAATGCCACTACCCTTTGAAGCAGCCTTCATCCCCTTCCCTGGGAAGCCAGGAGTCAGGAACTCAGGCATAATGAGGCCTCCAGCCTCAGAGAGGACCCAGGTGAGGAAACTAGACACAATGATATTAAAGAACAGCCACGATGCCTGGTAATTCTTTAGTCTTCCCTCTGTACAGCCGTATAAAGTAGGTATGATTATCATCATTCCAAAAAGAAACTGAGACACAGAGAAGTTAAGTAACTTGCCCAAGGTCACACAGGTGTTAAAAGAGAGAGCCAGGATTTGGACGAGGCAGCTGGATTAGAGTTGGACAACCACAAGGCAGGGAGGGTGGGAGGAAGCTGGAAAGGAAGACAACAGGAGGGCACAACTCCCTGGGAGCAGGTAGCAGCAAACCACTCCCAGCCAGCCAGGGGCCACCCCGAGAAGGGCAGAGGCCCTCTCCTGTCCCCGGCTCCCAACCTCTGCTTGGTCACGGGCACAGCCTAGCCTCTCAGAGCAGACGAGGCAGAACCTTTCGCCCGCTCATTGTACAGAGGAAGACACGGAGGCCCAGAGGGGAAGCCACCTGCCGAAGACCAGGTCGCTAACTGGTGCAAGGTGGGGATCAGAGGTGAGGACCCCAGCAGTTAAACTCCCCACGTGGCCGGGATACCGTGCAACTGCCCGCCTTCCACACTGCGCCAGGTCAGAGACGACGGACAGCGTGCCCGGCTCACTACTCTATGCCCACCACAGAGCCTGGTAAACACCCAAACATCTCCCTCTAGGGAAGATCATTACCACCTTCCTACCCCCAACCAGTGTTCCAGCTGTCTGTGCTGTGCAGCTGGGGGACAGCGCCCAGTTTGCCCACACTTCTGCCCGTGGTACAATCTAAAGTTGCTGTGGCCAGGGAGCGTGCCCCTGCTGGGTTTGTTGGGGCACTAGCCCCAGAATCTGAACCTTCCGCCCTGGAGCTGGGCAACCCAGAAGTCACTGAGCCCCCCAGAGGACCGAGACGACCAGGAACTTAGCCCTCGGCCAGCGCACCGACTCCTCCCACTGCAGCTTCCAGTTCCTGCGAACTCCGCCTTCCTGGCCTCTCACTTCCTTTTCCTCCTCATCCCCTTCTGCTGCCCTTGTGAGTCTGCAGCCTCTGCTCACTCCTGCTCCCAGCACAGCACGCCCAGCGAGGTCCCTCTTCCCACGGATGGGAGGCCGAGGTGGGCTCGCCACTGCTCCTCCGCCCTCCTGTGCCACCTGGCAGTGCTGTCCACACAGCTGGCATTCCTGTCGCTGCCTCACAGGAATGGGCCGGTAGCTGACCCCCTGCCTGTCTGCCTCTCCAGCACCTGCCCGGCCCTCGCTGAGCAGAGAGCCCTCCCGGCCAGCTCTACCCTCCCCGCCTCTCCTGGACGTGCTCGTGTCCTCTCTCCTGCCCCAGCGCAGGTTCGGGAGGGAGAGCATCCAGGCTCCATGGAAACAGGAACCCTCGCTGAGCACTCGGGACGTTTGTCCCAAGTACAGTTCTAGCACCTCTCATGTACTGACATTTAATTCTCACCACAACCCTGAGGCACACAATAGTGTTCTCCTTTTCCAGATAACTGGAAAAACCAAGGCACAGCCATCTTTAAGAGCTGTCTCAAGTTCCTAAAGACAGGAGGAGGCAGAGGCAGGCGGAAGGTTCCGGAGACCACACTCGGGTTGGGATCTGAATCGTGGTTCAGTCACCGCAAACAGAGTGCAGTGCGGGGCCGCGGGTGGTCAGTGGGCGGTGGAACCGCAGCTGCGTCTTCAGGACTCTGTCCCGAATCTTCAACGTGGCCTTACGGCTTGTCCTCTCCCTCCTCTCGGTCAGAGCCCAAATCCTAAAGGCATGTCATGGGAGACAGCGGCTCTGCTGAGCTCAGGAGACATGCGTGGTCCAGAGGCCAGGTAGGTACAAAAGTCTGGCCAACTCAGAGCCTTCACTCTCCCCTGTCCTGCTTCTCCCCCTGGGGAGAGCTTACCTGAGCGTGCAGGGCGGCGGCGGCAGCAGCAGTGGCAGCTGGGTAGGTGAACGCAGCGTGTGAGATAGCCGGGGTCAGCTCTGTGGTGTACAGAGGGTAGGGGGCCCAGGCCTCTG